>NC_041050.1:29664965-30864965 GCF_900634775.1 Gouania willdenowi | reverse complement strand
GTAAAGTAGTTTGTTACATTTCTACACATAATTGTTACTGAGTCAATCATTCTTTTTGTTTGAAAACTACATAAATCGATCAACATTTGATCAACGGACATTGTGAAACTACAAAAAAATGAAATCCCCAGACAACAATCAAATGCATCACGTCATAGCACAGCGCCAAAGCAGCATTAAATGGAGTTTATTTCCTTCATAAATGTTCAACTCAATATACACAACTGTAACATCGCATCTCACTCTCACCATAAAACAGTCGACTCTTCCCCATCCCACACATCGTCCTACCCTACTTCAGTATTTTATGTACGACTTACTCGTACTTGAGTACAATTTCAATCAAGTAGCAGCACTTCTCCTTAAGTAGGAAATATCAGTGCTCTTTACACATCTGATCGTTGCATCTAATAATAATAATAATAATATTAATAGGTCAGGTATGATGCTCAGTCAAAGCCAGAGAGCAGAATATTTTACACATGCAGACAGGCTCATACAGGATTAAGGAAAGCCAAGTCCCATTGAAAAGCATTACAGCAGAACCAACACAATGATGACAGAATATCTGACAGATATCTGGAAAGCATTATGATGTACTTTGCTCTCCTTCTCTCCAGCAGACATTAATCACATCACCAAACCAGCCGCGTCGTTCATTTGATGAAAGTTGGCCATAAACGTAATATAGCTGCCGAGGTTATTAGAAGTGCCACAGGCCATTTTATAACAGCTCACACACCTCATATTGGATTATGGAGAGAAATATGATAAAGCCAAGAAGTAGAACGCTCCAATAGAACAGAAGACCAGGGAAGGTTTAATGACTTGTGACCAGATCCATTCATACACATTCATTCCTGACAAACTCTGACGTTGACACTGTTACTCCTCCTCACCTCACACACACACGGAGCTGCTGCTGTCGGAACACATCAGCCATATGTTGGTGCAGAAAGAAGAGCGAAATGATGATCTTCATGTGGCACATAGTGTATGAGTGGACAGGAAGTCAGAAACACTGAAACACATCTGAACTGTTGTTGTTCCATGAGTGGGTTGATTGGACCACGAGAAGGCAGAGAATATCATTATTTTATATTGTTTGGTTTGGGATAAAATGGTGGTTTATGATAAATCTCAGTAACTGTCAATGATTATAATTATTCTTATTATTAACCTTCATGTGGTTTCAACCCAGGGTGAGGCATGTATGTAAAATGTTAGGGTGGGACAATATACAAATGTTACAAAATGAGACAATATACGATACTGGGCTCACGATAGGGGGTCAATTACATTTTTCAACTATAACTACATCTTCAATTACCCATGATAAATTACAACTTAATTTAACTTAAAGTTCCTCCTTAAAGTCAGTTACAAATACATTTTCAATTACTAAATTTCGAATTCAATTAATCACAATTACTGATGGTTTAATAAATAAGCACATAAAAGTTTTAAAACATAAACTTCCACGTGTGTCATAATGGGTCGGTTTTGACCAATGTTTTAAATCAGTTGTAAAACACACTAAACATTTTGTCTATCCTCCAATTTGTCTTCCTTAATCATTAAAATATTGATATTAATATTTTGATGTGGGCGTAAAAAATGGTAAAATAGACAGGTAGTGGGAAAAGTTGACATGAAACACATTTTATTGATTGTTATATGTGTAAGACATAGAACTGCTACATGGTTCCACAGGTTTGTGATTAAATAAATTATAGAACTTCCATGCCAATTACAATTACAAAGTCAATTATCTGAGCTCAATTACAATCCAATTAGGATTACAACAGCAACTGATTATTAAAATTACAATTAGGACACAGTTGTGATAAATGATAAATTAGGAAATTACAATTATAATTGAACCCCAACACTGGCTATAATGGCTCACAATAACAATTCAGGACATTTTTTTTTTTTTTTTTTTTTTTAAAGGAAAAAGGACTGAAAAAAATAATGAAATAACCATGCTTGTACTTGACTAACTCTAGGCATCCTTGTGCATACATTTTCAAGTTAATATTAAAAAAAACAAACTTGAAAAAAGACACATATTACCGATCTAAAGTGCAAATAATTGCCACTCTGCAAATAGAATGCAAAAGTAGACATTGATAATTCATGCCAGTCTAATCACGTCGTCGTCATGACATTCTTCAAAAGAATCTCCCTATCTGTGCATGAACTTTGAATAATTTTTTAGCATGACTGCATTTTCTGGCAGCGATTGAGACCTTTGGATATTGACTGTCTCTTGTTTAAAATGCTTGGGTCACATACAGTAGATATAAAGGTATATGCATCACCACCATCACCCTCCTCTGTTGACAATATATCAACAGTGTAATACCGTGTTTGATGCATACATATAAAATAAGGGCAGTGGAAGTGTCTCAAAGCATAAAGTCAGAGTCTTTCTCCAACCATTTGGTTTCCAACCGTGTTTCCTCTTCAAAGCTCTGCAGCAGAATCTGTACACTTGTTGAAATGTTGACAGGACGGCGTTCACTGGCTGTCACCGCTTTCTGAGATTAGCTCTCATTAGTGCACCTCTCACAGGCAGCTCTCACCCATTTTTCCTCTGCACAGACAGGGTTTGATTAGCCTTTTTTATCTGAACTGCAATGTCTCCTCTGCGGCTCCCTCCCTCCCTCTTTAATGTGACTTTCAAACAGAGCTGGTGTTTCCTGTCTGTTAGCAGCCCCACCAGCAGCTGATTGTGGCTCCTGATCTGCAGAGAGCTGACAGGGGTCCCCCTGGATTGGCACCACAAACCAGCTCGATGCTGATTAAAGTCTCACAATGTTTGGTGCACAGGAACCTTTGGCTTTTTCAGTATCAAAACCGACTGAAGTGCACAGGTGCCAAGGTCCGGCTGCGTCTATCAGAGCCTAGAGCTATTGTTATTTTCCCAGATTAAACATGAAAAACAAAATCAGACCACAACGGAGTAAAAAATTAAAGTCTTAAAACATCAAACCTATAACTATGTTTTTATGTATCCCTGCTTTATGGGGGTGATGTAACCAATTAGCTCACGGAGGAGAAATTAAGGCAGAGTAACAACCTCCTGAACAGCAGAGCGTGGCAGAGAACATTGCACTCTGAATTCCCCAGCAGTTCATGGTTCTCAGCATTGGCAGTAAGCCTCATTAACCAGCATGTTTTTCTGGAAACAGAAGTGAGCTGGAAGGTTTAATGCTGCCCACATGCATTCATTCAGTGCTCACGTTTCACATGTGATGTTTTCTAAGCAACCCCTACCGCCACAATAACGTCAATTCCTTCTGCTCGGGTTTGTTTTTCCAATATAAGCATTAGCACAGGTGTAAAAAAGTACTGATGTATTCTACTCAAGTAGAAGTACTGTTACTTGATTGAAATTGTTCTCGAGTGCAAGTAAGTCATCCATAAAATATTCAAGTACAAGTAAAAATGAGCTCATTTAGTACTCAAGGTAAAAGTTACTTTCACCCCCCAGGTTCATTTTTGGTAATAAATCTTGCCACGGTTCCCTTGCATACAGTAAACATATCATGTACAGTATAAACTTAAAAATCTTACACAATTGGAGCTTAATTTATTTTCCACAAAGGCATCTGTATGTAATGTACAATTCTTTTTTCAATAAATGTGCCATGTGGGTAATAACATAGGTAGAAACCCCAACCTGAACTGAAGAAAGTGACTGAGCATTAATGGAAAATAACCAGCCGTCAACGCTGTTTTGGCGCCGTGCATTACGTTTAATCCGTTTTTTGTTTTTTGGGGGTTTTTTGTGCCATGTCTGCATCAAAGGTCAACACAACATGAAGTGTTTTGTTTTTGCAATTAAATACATTAATTTATTTTATTGCATAAATGTGACCATCACCAGCCCTCCCCAAGGAAGGGTAAGAAACACTTCATTAAAGGGAGAATATAAAAAGAGAGGGTAGTGTTACACCTAGATGAGGGCGAAGGGAACAGGGAAGAGGGAGTCAGGGTAGGTTACGTTTTATCTGGTTGGTCGGCTATGACGTGATGCATTTGATTGTTGTCGGGTCTTTTCATTTTTTGTAGTTTCACAATGTCCGTTGGTCATTTAAAAAATAATAATAATAATTTACTCAGTAATGGTTGGGTGTAGAAATGCAATGAATTACTGACAGACACGCCCACAAAGGTGAGCATTTCAGCGTCCTTCGCGCAGTGCTATGTATGTATTTTCTACAGTCTATGTATGTACCGGTGAACGCCCCGCCCCCACGCTCTGTCTGGTGTTTATAAAGCAGCATGAGCTCAGCTACGTAGTGGGTGGGAGGAGGGCGGGCCGTCCTCTGCCAGGGAGGAGGAAGTCAGTGTCCCGTCTGTAGACACGCCCACTCATGAATATGCATAAGTAGGCCGCAAATCAGCCTGTTTGTGTAGAGTTGCTCAGAAAGTGACTTTTCAGAGGCTAAAACTCTGGAAAACAGGCAAGTTTGGGAAAATAAACCTCAAATACTATGTTTTTGGGTTTCTGAGAACAAAGAGAGATGGGTGAAAAATAGCATGATATTGGACCTTTAAAAAGCCTTGATGAACCAGTGCAAGAGAGTGACTTTGTTTTATAAAAGTGAACACTTTTCAGGCTTTTATGAGAAACTTAATGTCTTAATGTATCTGTCGAAAGGAATTGTCATAATTCCATCATCCAGCTGTTGACAAATCACTGTCAAAGCTCTATGTGTTATCAGTCATCTTTGTGGCGACATTGATACAGTTGTCTCTTATAATAACAGCTTTTTATCTGTTTTATATGTATATGCTTTTATCTTGTGAATACTAATTGTGTCTTAGTTTTTAAAAATGATTGAAATGAGATTGAAATAAAGAAGGATGATAGAGATGATAAATTGATTTTTATCTCTTACAGTTTAAAAAAAAAATGCATTTAGCTTTAAAAAGAATAGATAACATTAATTTACAAAGAGCCGATTGTCACATTGTGTGACTATTCGACAAGTTAAATTATAAAACTCTCAGAAAAACTTCAAATTAATATTTACAGCATTTATTTATGCATTTATTTTGTGGATTATCAAAATTGCTGTATAGGTTTAAAGCATTACAAGATGCACTCATTTGGTTTAATTGAAATAGAATAAAGACTAGATAAACAACAGCTTTATGCTCTCTATTGTCAGTCTGCGTTGATATAGTGACTTCTCCTACTTTGTCAGGTGTCCTAATCCTATGACGACAGGTCATTAATTAGAGATGCAGCGCTGTCCGTGGTGCTGAATCCTAAGCCGAGTCATTCAGTGCTGACAGACAGGTGTGTGTGTGTGTTAGTGTGTGTCTTGAGGTCACTACAGTAGCTCAGTAAATACATTAAAATGGACCTGCTTCCAGCTCAGGAGGCTGCAAAGATCTACCACACCAACTATGTGAGAAACTCCCGCGCCATTGGCGTCATGTGGGCCGTCTTTACCATCTGCTTCGTCATCATCACCGTGGTGGTCTTCATCCAGCCTTTCTGGATCGGGGACAGCGTTAACACGCCTCAGGCCGGTTACTTTGGCCTCTTTCACTACTGCATCGGCAACGCACTCACCTCTGAGCTCACGTGCAAAGGCAGCATCCTGGACTTCAACTCCATCCCGTCTCCAGCGTTCAGGACGGCCATGTTCATGGTGGGGTCCTCCATGCTGCTGATTGTGGGCACCATGGTGTGCTTTAGCCTGTTCTTCTTCTGCAATGCAGGGAATGTCTTTAAGATCTGTGCGTGGATGCAGTTGGCCTCAGGTAAGCCTGATAAAGAAATGTCACTTGTACACACTGGATGAAATAAACTGCACCAATCTACAAATTATTATCATTATTTGTACCAAATATTCAAACTGAGCTTCTACTTCACCAGGAAGATTTACGTTCTTATTACAAGAAATCACTAAATGCTAGGGGTGTGCAATGCCATGAATCTGACAATACGATTCACGATTTGCACGTCACGATACCATATATCCAAATACTAAACAATGTGATATAATTGCAAATATCAAAAATTAGAAATTTCACCTTTACAAGTACAAAATGGTATGAAATACAATTTATTTAATTTTCCTTTTTAACTTGTGAGAACACGTAAATGGTATCTAGCTGTATTTAAAGTACTAATATAAAAAACAAGTGGTATGTTTATTAAACTGTCAAATTACATTTTCCCAAAAAGTTGAATTTTTGCTTCTACAACAGATTCTGATTTTTGAAGTTGTTAAATTCTTTAAAAAAAAAAAAGTTACCACAAAATAACCATATATCAATTTCCAAGCGAGAATGCATTGAGGAGTGAGGTAGTTTAACAAGGTCTTATGTTTCATGTTGGTGAGATTAAATGGTTTTTACAATAAATAAAAAAAACATATGGCTTTTTTCATCAATCGCTCTGCATTCCAACCCTCACATATGGTGAAAAACTTTGAGTCATAACTAAAATTAGAGTTCCTGCTTCTCTGTACTTGACTAAACCTGTAGTAGCTGAGGTATGTGGTTAGAATAATCATCTTCATTTCAGTGAGTAAAGGTTCGGATTTGGGAGTTAAAGTAGAGTTTTTACCTGGAAAGGTCTAAAATCACATTGTGAACGATGATCAGGGAGTCTCTGCTCTTAATATAAAATGATTGTATAAATGATCATATTTATCCATCCATCCACTATACCTGTCAAACTTGATCAAGGTTTTTCCGAAATGTGACCTCAGGCTTTCAGCCATTTAGGTGATTATATCATGTCTATTTATATTATGTTGGTAACCAGTTTCAATCTCAATTTTGCAAACTATCTATATTGTGTCATTGTTTAATGTGTTTATGTCCAGGTTACTGTAGCTCGAGCTTCCTATAGTATTAATCCAGATTTTTTTCGTTTTATTAAATAGATTTCCATTTATTTAGTTATTGATCACCAGTCTAAAGCCAATACAATAGTGACCTGTGACTGGGAGTGATGGCAGAGGCTTCCTATTGTCTCCTGAGTTACGTATCCTGTGAGTCAGGTGTAGGTGTAAGGTAGTAATCTGTCCGACATGCCACCTTCACAGCTCTGGTTTCAGGTGTGTGTGTGTGTGTGTGTGTGTGTGTGTGTGTGTGTGTGTGTGTGTGTGTGTGTGTGTGTGTGTGTGTTTGCTCTGAACATGTTGTTCCTCACGCTGAAAGGCAAGAAGAGATCCCATTTCAGTCTGACTCGACACCTCGGGTGGGGTTTTGGTTACATGTAATACAATCATGTGTTGCTGGGTTGAGTAACTGATCTAAACCTACACGGAACTCATACAAAAGTGCCAAAAAAATTTATTTTCTATTGTGACTGACACGTACATAGTAGTGGTGTAACAATACATCGATCCATATCGATACATCGATTAATTAATTAACGATCCAATCACAGCGATGCACAATGAAAACATCGATAAACATCGTCATCTTTAAGATATGCTTTTATTTTGAAATTCACATAGCACATCTGTTTGTTCATGCCACCATTTCCTGCACGGGGATGGTGCCATAACTAGCAAATGCCATGCGACAACAAAGCCTTGCAACCCCTGCTGCCACCCAAATTTGTACATGCTTCCGGAATGTGGAGCCAACCGCAATAAAACACCAACGAATAAGACGCAGAAGTATCCCGAGAGCGGTATGGAACCTGCGTTGTTTACATGGTTGCTCGGCAAAGCGAGGAGTCAAGGAGAGAAAGCCACACGAGGAAAGAAACAATGATGAACTTTATATCAGGAAATGAAATGATAATGAAAGGGCAGCGCTATAGTAGTGATGCTGGTTTTAAGACGATAAGAATTGGGTTGAAGAAGGTTGTTTTGCTGGGGGTTTAGCACGGGTTGATTTATACTAACTCCCCACAATAAGCAGCGTCTGTTCATGTAAATAAACAGGAATACTGAATGACAAGTGTCTGGAAGTCCACTTGAGATATTTATTTAACATTAAAGAAGAAAAATTATATCAGAACCATATATGTAGCATTTTTATCCGTGTACCCTTCGTTCTTCGGTTATTCCGTTTTAAAATGTGGTTATTTTTGTTTTACATAAATTCATCATATGCCCCATAAAATACGTTTTTATACTTAGTTATATAACAGTGTGGCAACATTAACATGTCAATGTTAAAATAATAATAGTATTATTAATAATAACATCACAGTGATGCTTTTTTCTCATCTGGTTACAGTTTGTTACAGTGAAACCAACTGTTTTTAAAATTCAAAAACGTATTAAAAACGTATTGCACCGTAGTAATTTAAATAAAACTACAAGAAACTTTTTTTTTTATCACTCATACAATTCAAAGTCTAACACCTAAATATTACAGAATGGTGTTTATACTGTTTATTTAATATCTGATTCCTGAAAGACTTTAGAAATAAAATGGTCAAATCATATTTCAGTTGTTTTTTTTGAGAGTTGATATACATGTGAAGCAAAAGGACTTTATCATTATAAACAAAAAGTACTTACATTTCCTATTTTTGACTAATTTCTCTGTAGGTGTGTTGATGGTGATTGGCTGCATGATTTACCCAGACGGGTGGGACGCTGAAGAGGTGAAGAGGATGTGTGGCCAGAGGACGGGGAAGTACACCCTGGGAAACTGCACGGTGCGCTGGGCCTACATCCTGGCTATCATCAGTATTTTAGATGCCGTCCTCCTGGCACTGCTGTCCTTTACGCTGGGGAACAGGCAGGATAGTCTGCTGCCTGATGACTTTGAGATAGAGGGAAACAAGGAAGGTGAGAGAGTGACATCATAAAGTCTTTAATGTACACTTATTTACAACAGGAATTCACCTCTATCAGTTATTACTGAAAATCAATCAAGATCAAGGGTTAAAGATGTCAAACTCAAGGCCCAGGGGCCAAATCCGTCCCTTTTGGTGCATCCAACACGGCCCACAGAAGAAAGTAAAAAATGACATGAATCATTGTGTAAATCAGGGGTGTCAAACTCATTCTGGTTCATCGGCCAAATACAGATAAGTTTGATATGCAGAGGTGGGAAACTGAACAATTTCAACATTAATGCTTTTGCATTTTCATGTATAAACCATAAAAACATATGCAGTATAGAAAGCACCGACAATATCTAAGCAATAGGTGACAGGTAGTGACTATATTTATTTAATTTGGGGAAATTTTGGCAAATGCCTTGAGGATTGAGCAGGATTTTAAACAAAAATACACATAATGACTCCAAAAAAAGTACATTATAAATACACCAAAAAATATATAAAAATGAGTAAAACAAACACATTTATCATGTCCCATAGAATTAAACCAGGGAAATTGCACACGCTATTTTATTTTGCACCCGCAAATTTACCCCTTTATAATACTACAGAGTATGTACACCTCTTTGTACATCCAACCTTCAAACACATACTCATTTGGCCATAACTGACAACTCTACTTAAGCCGCACTATATGAATACATACTGTACTTCCGACTGGCACTGTACGCGTTTATTTAATTTGGGGAAATTTTGGCAAATAACTTGAAGATTGAGCAGGATTTTTTAAAAATTTGGTTTCTTTCATAATTTGAGAGTGAAAGTGACTTCTATCATGTCATACAAACATGAGAAAACTGTGAACCCCTGCAATCCACTTGAATAAATAAGTTCTACTTCCAAATAAATCTGTTGAAATGTGTTTTTTAAAAATGTATCATTTTTGCATGGATGCCAATATTTATGTTTGGATATGACAGTGATTTAAAATTACTCGCAATTTCTGCTTAATTTCAATAAATAATTCCCATTCAAAGTTTCTATTTTTCAATTACTGGCAAAAATTCCTGAGTTTAAATTCCCGTGGAAATTTGCCAGATATTTTACGCCCCTTTGCAACCATGCTGAGATATCCACAACTAAATTGTTTGGCAATTTACACTGTTTTATCAGCCATTTTTACTTGCCCATGCGGGCCAATTTGGATGCTTCAAAGGGCTGGATTTGGCCCCCGGGCCTTGAGTTTGACACATGGTGTAAATGAAAGTTTATATTTGCAGGTGCTCACAGTTTTCCAAGTGCTTAAATTGCATGATTGCAGTCATTTTTAATGTTAAAAAACTCAAAAGTCATACTAAATCCTTTAATTTTCATGACATTTCCCTTGACTAAATAGAAATTGGTCCAAAAATCTAGGAAATTTAAAGTTAATTTCTTGATAGGACTGATATCTATCACTTATTGCTTGGATATGGTTGGTTTCTTAGATATTTTATGTTTTATGTACAGTGGGTACGGAAAGTATTCAGACCTCTGTTTCATTGCAGTCATTTGCTAAAATCCAAAAAGTTCATTTTATTTCTCATTAATGTACACTCAGCACCCCATCTTGACAGAAAAAACCAGAAATGTAGAATTTTTTTACAAATTTATTAAAAAAGAAAAATTGAAATACCACATGGTCATATTTCAGACCTTTTGCTATGACACTTATATTTAACTCACATGCTGTCCATTCCTTCTGATCCTACTTGAAATGGTTCTGCGCCTTCATTGGAGTCCAGCTGTGTTTAATGAAACTGATTGGACTTGATTAGGAAAGGCACACACCTGTCTAGATGAGACCTTACAGCGCACAGTGCGTGTCAGAGCAAATGAGAATCATGAGGTTGAAGGAACCGCCCAAGGAGCTCAGAGACAGAATTGTGGCAAGGTACAGCTCTGGCCAAGGTTACAAAAGAATTTCTGCAGCACTCAAGGTTCCTAAGAGCACAGTGACCACAATAATCCTTAAATGGAAGAAGTTTGGGACGACCAGAATCCTTCCTTGACCTGCCCGTCCAGCCAAACTGAGCAATCGTGGGAGAAGAACCTTGATCACTGTGACTGAGCTCCAGAGATGCAGTAGGGAGATGGGAGAAAGTTCTACAAAGTCAACTATCACTGCAGCCCTCCACCAGTCGGGGCTTTATGGCAGAGTGGCCCTATGGAAGCCTCTCCTCAGTGCAAGACATATGAAACGTAGAGTTTGCCAAAAAACGCATGAAGGACTCCAGACTATGAGAAATAAGATTCTCTGATCTGATGAGACCAAGATTGAACTTTTTGGCATTAATTCTAAGCGGTATGTGTGGAGAAAACCAGGTACTGCTCATCACCTGCGTAATACAATCCCAACAGTGAAACATGGTGGTGGCAGCATCATGATATGGGGGTGTTTTTAAAGGGGTCTGAATACTTTCCTGTACAAGTTCAAACTAGGGGACAATAATGTTGAAATGAATAATTTTCCCGCAAAAAATCTGTTTCCAATTTGAGATCAAAATGCTCCGTATTTGGTCCCTGAACTAAAATGAGTTTAACACCCATGTTATAGAGCATATATATATATATTTTTAATAGTAATTCTATATTTTAATTAATCATTTTATTGTTGTTCCCAAAAAAAAGAACAGCAACAAAAATGTGTTTGGAGCAAACAACTGTACATGGTACTGTATGTTGTAAAGTGCATAATACCGGTGTAGATCCCCTTAATAAATACCCACCGTGTAAGCATGACACATCCAAAGTATGTGGTACCGCATGGCATCCTAAAACAGAGATTATGGTCAGAATTGGGAATAGATGTAAAATAATTAATGCAGCAATGCAAAGTCCAGTTCACAGTTATTGCAGAGTGGGGTATGGTTTTAGTTTAATTAGATACATTATTTCTCTACTATATGCTTGCAATACGCTGCGAGCTACACAGGGGGGTTGTTTGTTAAATGCAATATTCTCAATAATCATTAATGCAACACGAAAGATTTATATCTGAAACGCAAACCAAGGCGATAAAGTTAATAACTTAGAGAATTTACCACTTTAAGAAACATGACCACTAAATGCTGCATTTTGTCATTGCGAGGAAGAGCTGAAAATGAAAATTGATTAATCAATTATAAAAGGAAAATCAGTTTGATAACTCCCACATCCTTTATGTCTTATTGCTTTTAGTTTCTCCCACTTTCTGCAGCAATCAGTAGCCATTTTACACGCCCGAGAGGTTTAAAAACAAGCAATAAAAGAAAATGATAACCAAGCGAGTCATTTAAGTAACAGCTTTTTCTGATGGCATGCATGCGTTTGTCATTTCTAACATCGAGTTCAAGACTTGACAACTGAGTCGACACTAAACACCACGGTGAGGTGTCTCCAACCGTTCAAGCTGAAAAAAATCGGACTTTTATTTTTATTCGCAGAAAATATTGATCAAACTTTAGTTTTTACCTTGTTCATGTTATGGAACAATCTTTAATGTCTTAGGATTTACTGATTTGTTCATAGGGCTTAAAAAAGTAGAGATGCACGATATTGGAATTTTGGTCGATATTTTACAGCTCATTTAGTCGATAAGTGATATAATTTCTCCCAAAACTAATTCAAGAGGTGAAAGTAACAGATTACAAGTATTCACATTATTGTAACTAAGTTGCTGTTATGGGTACATGGACTTTTTTTAGTATATTTCTGAATCAGTCATTTTACTTGTAGTTCAGCACGTTTTAAAAGTTAAATAATTATATACATTTCTACACCCAGCCATTACTGAGTAAATTATTTATTTGTTTTGTTTTAAAATGATCAAGGGACATTGCAAAACTACAAAATATGAAATGACCAGACAATCGAATTCATCACATCATATTCAATCAGATTAAACATAATACACGGTGCCAAAACAGCAATAAATGGAGGTTATTTTCTCAGTTTTAGCGTTTATAAATGTAACTGTACTAAGAGCCTGAGAATTTGGTTTTTTTTATTATTTTGAATTGAATTTTTTGGTGTTACTTCATTTTAAAAAGAATTGTACATTCTGACAAACTTCATCTTAAACAGATGTCTTTGTGGAAATAATTTAAGATCCAATTGTGCAAGATTTGGTTTATAAATGAGATGTTTACTGTTTGCAAGGAAACCGTGGCAAGATTTATGCCAAAAAATAAACATGGGGAGTGAAAGTATCAAGTAACTTTTAGATTGAGTACCATTTAATTGAGCTACTTCTTACTTGTACTTGAGTATCATATGTATAACATACTTGTAATTGACAACAGTTTTAATCAACAGTACTTCTACATGAGTAGGATATACAGTATCAGTACTATTTACACCGGTCTAATTCATCTAGTTTTTTCGAGTGGAATTAACATACAGAACTATTTATCATGTTGGCCTGCTAAGAAATGCAAACACAAGACAAAGCTGGACATGCTGTAACATCAGTAATCAATCCTTGAGCAAAATAAGAAAAATACTGTAAAACAAGACATTTATTCATGACAGTTTTTAAATCAAACATTTCAGATACTTGTAGCATGTCCTACTTTAACAATTACCATCTACTTACATGTTGCATTTTTTAAAAAGATCCAAGCATTCCGTCATAGCTATATATGACCAAAAAAAATTGAATCGTGTAGAAATCTGAATAATTGTACTTAGAGATTGTTGTGTGTGTCTGATTTCTGTTTTAAAAGCACACCTGCAGTCTGCTCTCCCCATTACACAAGATGGTGGCACCTTTTTTTTTTATCCGTTAATTATATCGGTGGAATGGCAGATGTCCCATATTTAATATTAAAGATAATATTGGACAATAATATCATGCATCACTATCCAAAAGCAGATGATCAGTCTTTCTTCATTCCACAGAAAAGCCCCAGTGACCACGGAGAGGTTAAGGAACTCTGATGTACAGACTGAACATTTGCAGAGAAAATGGATCCCTTGTGTGTTTGTATTTGTATTTTATGTCACTTTAAAATTAAATAAGAGGTTTTTGATGAACCAGATCAACGAAACTGTTGTGTATTGCTTGAAGATCTGTTTTATTGTGTGTTGTACAGTTTTTGTAAATGAAACGGCTCACACACACAAAGTCTACGTTCCTGAACCCAACACCAATGGTTTGTATGTTTTACCTTTTACAGCTCCACAAATAAAATGAGTAACTTGGATTATGAACAGTTCGGGACACCATTAGCTAACATCAGGTCTCACCTTTGCTATGTGTTAAAAACAGTAACATTTAAACAGTTGGTCGTACAGCTGAGCTCACACAACTCCCACCGGCTTTAATAAACACAGCTACCTAGCTAAATTAGTTTAGCTAAGATATAAGATTTGTTAAAAACTGTATACAACTGTAATATACATAAAGGCAAACTCTTTGGTACAGATATATACAGTTTATTTTCACATCTTCCTTTTAACTGGGCTTGTTGAAATCGTGAAACTCTTATTACCTGTAAAAAGGTGGGAATCAAAGATCTCCTTAACTAACCATCATGTACCAGGTGACTACTGCCCTATGGTGGCTATAAATGACCTACTTTATCAAACAGTGGGTAGTTCAGTCACAAGAGTCTACTATCAAAGTTACCAGTCAGTGTAAATGTCAGGCCAGTGTGAAACTCCCTAAGCCAACTATACAAATACAAAATATAGAACCTTACCAGAGTACTGTGAGATAAAATGTTTCTTTATAAAAGGAACACAGCACTGATGAAAATGTACAATGAAAACAAACGAAAAAAAACAAAACATGAAAGCGAGGGACCTATAAAGGGACAAAAAGACCAATAAAAGCTACATAGTTGTTTGTCAAGGTTTTAGTGCAGGAGTGTAACAAACAAGGATGGGTCACTAGTAATGGCATGATAGATTTGATAAGAGAGGGTGAACAGAACACAGCAGTTAAAGAGACATGACAAGTAACAAAACCCACTGGATTCCTGAAGACAACTTACCGGGAAAACAATTAACAAATATAAACGTACAAAGAAGCTTTAGTTCATAAACAACAAATGAGATCCAAAACAATGAAACAAAAACAAAGAGAAATAAATAATTATCTGATATGCCCAAAATGGAAAGTGATCTGTTGCAGTCTCTGGGGAGGGGGGTAGGGGTATGTGGGGAAGGGGGGGTGTGGTCCACTAAAGGGTGAGCCAGGGGTGGCGCAGGCACTCTGCAGCCGTGGCTCTTTTCTCAGGGATCAACTCCAGCATGGGGAGCAGGAAGTCTGTAAAGCACTCGGCCTCTTCACGGGGCCATTCGTACTTGTCAACCAGAACCTCCAGCAGGCCCCAGGGCTTCAGTTTGGTGATGTGTTTCAGATCTCCTGAAAACACACAGAGCAGCGTCACACACTTTCTCCACTTTAACTAATGGTCCAGTCATTCAGTCAGAGGATCACATGCACCACTCACACCAAGTTAGCCAATGCTTTTGGGAGAAGATTCAGAATGCACCCAAAAAAAAAAAGCACTTTAAAGCATAAATACACCCTAAAACAGGGGTCACCAACTTTTCAGAAACTGCAAGCTACTTCAAACGTACCGAATAATCTGATACTAATACAAAATTTTCACGGTTTCACTTTAATTAAAGGTTAAGCTAATAAGGAAAACTAGCCGTAACCTAAAAAGGTAGAAAATGCTTCAACATGCAACGCTTTTTTATTTATTTATTATTTCATTTTTGCTAAAATTTCATAGGAAATCATTGTTCCTATATTCCTACTAATTGTAAAACATGTAACATTTGTACAATAATGTAATCTGTACAATGTCTTTACTAAGATCTACTTTGCATTTTTTTTTTTTTTAAATCTGCAGCTTCTGTAATAAAATTTTATCTGCCACACTTGAATTTGTCCCAACGTTTCAGTGAAAATAAACATTTAAAGATGTTAATTTAATACAAAAACATGTCAAGTTTAGTCTACTACATCCGTCACATGTATTTATCTTTGTGAGCTTGTAGCCTGGCAAGTAATGGATTAAATTTGTGAGGATAAAATCATCAAACTACGTTTTAATTTGTATTAAATGGTCGTGTAATTATTTTATTTTCAGGTGGAAATATAAAAACGCATACATATATTAAATGTTTTACTTGAACATGATATTCGATGTTTTGTTTATTTTGCGTTTCCTGAGGGAACCACTTCAGTGACTCTATATGTAGCGTTCTCATTGGAGTTTGCATAAATTAATACATTTTATAAACATTATTCTTCATATTTGAATATTTTGTCAGGTAGAAAAGTTTAATTGCCAAAAACTAGAAAATAATGTCAAAAGAAAAAGCAAAGTCTTATATTAAAGGACACAAGATAGTGAGACGTGGGATTTTATTGTTTTATCACCACTGTGAATGAATCAGGATATGGAAACTATGGTATTATTGCATGATTCTACTTACTCTCTATTTAAATTCCATCAAGATGTCAAATAATCCTGAATTAAATTTACATTTTAAGGTAGTTTCTAAACTGTAATAAACTGTCAACTATTAATCGAAGTAAATATAAGAAGGAATAAGGAATTTAAATTTAATCCAGAATACAAACAGGAAACTCGACCTTGACAAGGACACATCTTTACCTTTCTTGGTGAAAAAATCCTTGGAATATTTGCCGGTCAATATAAGTTTGCGTGGGACACTCCCCAGCAGCTCAATAATCAGCGCTATATGATCTATACAGTGGACGGGTGCATGAGGAAAAGGGGAAGACAGACAAACAAAGTCATCATACAGGGTCCCGGTCATGGGCTCGCTCTGACAGGGTGGCTGTCGGGCACCGAGGCTTTTGGTTAACGGCACCTGCCAATTTTGAGTATGTAGTTCTCGGAGAAGCAACAACACCGCTAGGAAAACAGAAACACCAGACATTGTATTTAGCTGAACCATTTCCTTCATCATGAAACTACAGGCACTGTCTGATGGGGCCCTCTACTAATTTTACAAGTTTAGCCTAGAATGTTCCAAATGTTCTTATTAAAAGATCTGGGTAAAAGTCCATGTATACATTAGGCCTGGGCATTTTATCGAGATTTCTATTTTCGTGACATAGAAAATTACAATATCGCTTATATCGATGTATTTATATATTATAGCTTATTTTGTATAAAAAACACTTTTGTTACTTTTCAGAACGGAATGAAAAGCACAATTTTATGAATTAATGGGTGTGTCCTAACCCTGACCTTCTCTGAAACAAGCCACACTACAGAACTCACTCACACGTGCTGTCCCTTACAGGAGAATGAGCCAAAAGTGGCACGAATTGTGCAGCCGTTAAATGTTTTCTGTTGCACTTTTTGATCAAGTAAAACACATTGAAATGCGCTATACAAATACATTTGCCTTGCCTAATAAATGTGCCTGTGTGGCATTTGGCATCAGCAAATTTAACCCAGATTTGTCTTTTTGGTACGACTTTATCGCGTTAAAATATTGAGATTTATATTGTATATTGCCATTTTGAGAAAATATTGAGAAATTAGTTTTGGTCCACATTGCCCAGCCCTAGTAGACATACTGTATATATGTTTCCCTGAACACTTTGGAAAAACTTTGTTTTCTAAGATGGCTTTCACACAAATACAGTATATCGAGAAAACCTCAAGGTTATCACACCTGCTTTAGTGCTAAACACTGCAGCAGAAATACAACCACTTAGTTCACAGGCTCATTACAAGGTGGCATTGATTGTTGGGGTTAATCCTTAATGAATAAGATACTCTAAAACACAGCGCCCTCCATTATCATACATCTGTAGACACCAATAGTCTAGTATATCCTCATGCCATCTTGGCTACATGATTAATTTTTGCAAAGAAAGTAACAAGCTTCACTAGGTGTTGTGAAAAAAATAAAAATAAACCCTTTTACCAAATAGGTCCAATATGAACACATACAAAATTTGGATAAAACTAACAAATACAGAATCTGTGAGTCTTCGGTAGAACTACTGACACCTAAATCAATGTCTGATGCTTCTGTCCAGTGGTATATGTTATTAATAGACCTGCATTCATTACAATACCAAAGGTCCTGCAAGCCTCAAGCGCTTAGTTGAGGCCGTCAACCCTCCAGCCACCTTTCGCAGAGCGAGCCACGTGAAGAGGGGAGGCATACCTCTCTTGGTGAAGTATTCCTGAGAGTATTTCCCACTCAGAGCAAAGTGCCGAGGAATTTTACCAAGTAACTCAATCATGAGAGCAAGATGGTCTGGAAATGAGGCACATCGGAGGAAGTGAGAAAAACAAAGTCAGAGGGAGGCGGAGCATGTGGAACAACACATTACAAATGAACGATGATAGACTTGTTGAAAACGAGTAGATGCATGAAAAGCCAAGGTTTTTACATGTAAACAAACCTACAAACCTTTTTATTAAACTGCTTTCAGTATATTCATACTTGACATGCCAGAGCAGAAACATACAGTATCGGTACAAACACATGCCACACAGAATTCAGGATGCACCGAAATGAAAATTCTCGGCCGAAACCGAAAACTTAAAAAAAAAAAGAAACAAAGGCCGAAAACCGGAAGAACTTATCAGGCTAATTATTGATACCATTGCATTTATGGCTATGACTGTAATAACCTCACCAAAATGAAGGTATTGCAATTGTATTGACTAAGGTAAGATTATTGTTTTGAAGACTAAATCAATTAAAAACACGTAAAAATATTTATTTAGCACTGACATTCCAACAATGCACAATATTTTTAAAACATTTTTAAAAAAAAATACAAAATCAAATGTTTAACTCATCTACCCACTCCTCTACTGTATATTTATTTTTATTTTTTTTAATTTTATTTATCTGCTGCTGGAACTGTGCAAATTTCCCCTTGTGGGACTAATAAAGGTTATCTTATCTTATCTTATACATTAAATAATAATGTACAGGCCTATAACTGCCTGGGCTGCTAAAGCAGAGTTTAATTAAATATGTTCTCTCATAAAGACAAAATATATTTCAGTTATCGATGAAGAGCAGCTTCTCTGCTTCTCTTCTAGTATTGATCTTTGTAACATGGATCAAGTAGTCGCAATGAAGTGCAGAGAATCCAATTATTAGGATCTCTTTGAGACACGTGCTGACAGACTCTAAAGTTTAATTAATGCATCTGACACGTAGTTAGCATTATTGGAGGCACACGTCACTGTAAAATACACAATATAGAAGTTTGCATCGACGCAGAGGGCCATGCATAGCTACAGACGTGGCTTTAGTGCTCGGATTGAAATAAAATTGTTGAATTGTTTCGGTGGCTGAATTATTCGGTGCATCATTACACAATGCAGACAGTGAAGAGAAGGAGTAATGTAGTGAAGAGAACGGAGTGCAAATGACAAAGTAGTAAAAGGTAGGTAAGAAAAGTAAAACAAGCCTCATCTACACAGAGAATCATAGGTTTAGAAATAAACACGTCATTGCCCGTCGTCTTCATCACTTAATAAACACATCCATACTTCTTATGATCTCAAAACCTTTAAATGGATCCTCCACTGTTTTTACAAATGTGGCTTAAAACCTTTGAAATGTCCTTATTAGAAGATATGTTCCGTACAAAATGCATTATTTTGCACCATATTTGTTTTATTAACTTTTAAAAAAGGAACTAGTTTACCATTTGAGAGTTTGTGCACCGCCATGTTGAAATCAAATGACACTGATGATGCAAATCGCTCTTTTAGTCCATTGAGCTCTACAGGAGGTGAAGCATTCAGGATCATTTAGCAGCTTTTTCACTCAAAAAGACAACTTGTTCTGCTTTGGGTTGCTCTAAAAATCAGAAAAAATTGAAAAAGTCGATGTAAACCTCTTGTTTACCGAAGTTTGATAAACAAAATCCAACAGTTCCATCTCTGCTGTTTCGTAGACGGCATGAAAAAGAGAAGAGCAGCTCCGTGCATGTAAATACAGGCAACCAGGATCGACTGCTGCTCAAGTTGAATCTGTCTGCTGCAAAGAATCGGTGTTCTTGTCAGAAACGGTTGAAGTTGTGGTTTAATGGTTTAAGTCCAGATTTTTTGCTCTTCTTCTCTACTTCATGCCGTCTACGAAACAGCAGAGTTGGAACTGTTGCCCCCTTTGGTCACAGATTCTTTTACATAGACTTTTTTTTTTTTAAACTTTTACTGATTTTTAGAGCAACCCAAAGCAGCACAAGTTGTCATTTTGACTGAAAAAGCTGCTAAATGATCCTGAAGGCTTCACCTCCTATAGAACTCAATGGACTAAAAGGGGCAATTGGCGTCATCAATGACGTCATAACATGGCGGCACACAGGGTAAAGTACTCCCAGTTTTAAAAGTTAATAAAACGAATATGGTGCAAAATAATGCATTTTGTTAGGCATAGATCTTCGAATACGGACATTTCAAACCACAAAAACAGTGGCAGATCCCTTTAAAACAAATTCTATGCAAAAACATACAGGCTGGAACATTTCATTTACTGCCTGAAGCAAAGCACAGCATGTGAGTTTGGAGAGAATGTGAAAGTTGCTCTGTACACTGAGAAAGTGTGTCTGAACACCAAAAACAGGAGGCAATTGTTGACTTGTACTTTCCGACAGTGTTTTTTTTTTTTTATTTATACGACGTTGACATTTGCAGGAATACCTTTTTATTGATCCCCAGAGATTAGCAGAAGTTGTGATTTTAAGGTCACACAGTCAAACGCTTTGTCATTTTGGAACGTAATTGTATTGAGATGACTATAAAGATTATCGTCTAAACTGAACAGATTTGGTTCAACACAATTGCAGTGTGCAGAAAAAAACAATGTGTGTGTTTTTACTTAGACATCTCAAAAGTAAACGCACTGTTTTGTCATTGACCAAGTGGTCAACAAAGGTTACTGCATTAATACATTATAAGATCCCAAGCCTAAACACTGTCCATCTACTTTGAGAATATTGGTAAATAAAAAAACCTATGATAATTAAAAACCAGAGCAAAGTTTTTCACAGTAAGACAGTTGGAAAACCTCAGATTCCTCGGCACAAACACAGTTAAAGTCCGTGTAAAGCATATTCAGCCATTTTCTTCTAAACACGTTAAATAGGTCATAAATGTATTCCTTAAAACATGTAAAAAGCCATTCAACCATTTATAATTTAATAGTGGAGCTCGGCTTCACAAACCGTGTTTCAAATTTCTGTGTTTAGGATTTAATGGGCGGGTCAGAAATCAAAGCTGCGTTACGTAACAGAGCTATCATTAGCATGGACCCGACCCTGCTGCTGAAGCACACCAAACTTCTGCGGCCTCCAGTGGGCGCAAATCAGCCCCTAGCTGAAAACAAACCACATATTCAGACTCTGAGGAATAAAACGCGTCCACTGGTGGTGCATTTTCCATGAAATTAGCACTTTTCTTGTACCACGATTGTGTGTTTTGCCTCTAGCAGGCGCAGTTCTAACTAATTTTGAAAGATGCACATATTTGGACACCGGTGGAGCAGACCTTTCTTCTGACACCTTTTTTGGCCCGAATCAAGCACTTTTGGAAAACCAATGGAAGAAGCACTATCAACGCTGGGGCCGCTTTCACACTGCTCTCTCCCATACACAACGTCCACGGAGGCGGCGCCCTTACCGCGCATGGTCATGGTTCCAGCGCTTGTAACTGACACGCCCCCAGCGTTTCAGAGAAGTGCTTGTTTTTTTTCACCTTTTAAATTTGGCTTAGTGATCAATGACACGTTTCTGTAGTGTGACAAACTCCTAACAAATTATTTCTGCTTTACACGGACTTTAAGATGTGTCAGCCTAATGCTGTGTGGTTAGAAGAACATAAAACAAGAAGTGAAGCAAGAGGAAGATCAGGAAATACCTTCATCCCTAGAATAGTCTTCACCAGAATGTGGCTCAAACAAATAGTCCCCTGTAACCAGCTCAAAGGCCTGAGGAGACAAAACACGTGTAATTATGCCACTTTATGATATCGCAATTATTCCCCCAAAATCCAGCAACAGACCTTAACTGTTTGTTCTATGAATGTATTATTCCACTAAAAAAAAAAGGAGCAGTGCATTGGTCTTTATGTTCACTCACCATGCAGGCCGTGCTCCATATATCTGCTGGTGTGCTGTACCCGGCACCTATGAGCACCTCTAAAGATCTGTACTGTCGTGTCTGGATGTCTTCTGTGAAGTGCTTGTGCTGAAAGAAATGCGGGGGGGTGGGTGGGGGGGAACGAGCAAGAAGTGAATCAGAATCTGCTGACGTGTCTGTAACGGAGCTTTCACACTAGAGACAGTTACAACAAAAAGAACTAAGACACTGACATTATTCAGGGTTAGACTGTTTAAAGCAGCGTTTCTCAAATGGGAGTAAGTGTACCCCTAAGGGTACGTAATGGCACTACAGGTGGTACTTGAGAGGATGAGAGAGAGAGAAAATGTCTGGTTTTTGGTTGCTTACTCACCACCCAACAGGCATTTCCCAAATCTGCAATCTTAACCTTGATCTTGTCGGCATTGAGTGGCTCCAGAGGGATAACCAGCAGGGATTCCGCTGTTTGCTTGCCTACAGCAAAGCAAAAAAAAGGTCTGATAAATTCAGTTAAATCATAACAATCTGTATTTCAAAGTCCTATAGTGGAGTCAGACAGCAGCCACTGAAAGGCATCATGTTCAGACTGTGGTGATCTTGGATGACTGACCATCTAACGGGCTCTCCTGGGCTCTGTAAGGACAGCTGGCTTGGTCCTCTCCCTCTTCGTGCAGAAGGGTTTGTTCCAGCTCTCCCTCCTCCAACCCAGACAGGATGTGTCTGTGAGTGACTCCACTGCTGTGGGCGACCACGGCTTCACTCTTAGTGAAGTCTGTTGAGTCCAGACCATTGCACAATGAGTACAGAGGGGACTCTTGGTGCTCGTTGCTGCCACATTTCTCGGTGGTGTCTGTGTTGCCATTATGTGTGTCTTCGTCCCGCCACTGGGGCCGTCTCTGTTCCTCCGCCTCCACATGGCCATTACAGTTCACCTCCGACAGCCCATCTGGTGGTGCCCGTATCAGCTCTGCATTCTCATTGCCGTCTGGAAGAATTATCAAATGATTAAAAATAACTCTAAACTACACTGAACATAAATATAAATGCAACTCTAAATGCAGATCTAAAACATTTTCTATTTACACAAAAGACCTATTTCTCTCAAATATTGTTCACAAACCTGTCTAAATCTGTGTTAGTGATCACTTCCATCCCACCTCACAGGTGTGGCATATCAAGATGCTGATTAGACAGCATGATTGTTGCACAGGTGTGCCTTAAGGTGGCCACAATGAAAGGCCACCCTGAAATGTGCAGTTTTGCTTTATTTGCATCACGCAGTGCAACACATCTCCTTGGCATAGAGTTGATTAGGTTGTTGATTGTGGCCTGTGGAATGTTGGTCCCCTCCTCTTAAATGGCTGTGCCAAATTGCTGGATATTGTGCAGGAACTGGAACACGCCGTCATCTACACTGATCCAGAGCATCCCAAACATGCTCAATGGGTGACATTTCCAGTGAGTATGCTGGCCATTCAAGAACTGGGATGTTTTCAGATTCCAGGAATCGTGTACAGATCCTTACAACATGGGGCCATGCATCATCATGCTGCAACATGAGGTGATGGTCGCGGATGAATGGCACAACAATGGGCCTCAGGATCTCGTCACAGTATCTCTGTGCATTAGGAGATGAACAGACTAGCCGACTTTAGTGTTGTCTCGCAACTCTGTCCACGTGACGTCAACTAGTCGCAGTACCTGACTTTTGCCCAAGATGGCGGTGCAACACAGCAAACAAGGGTCCTAGTAGCCCTGTATGACAAGGCAGCACAACAGCAAGTGTTTCTCGCTCCTTCCTTGTTTGCGCTCAAACTGCAGCTGGTAGGCAGATACTACAGCTAATATACATCGCAGCGTTCACAGATAACTCCACTGCCACCATGGGCCACTCGATCCACAATGTTGACACCAGCAAACCGCTCACCCACATGACGCCACACACGCCGTCTGCCATCTGCCCTGGACAGTGAAAACCGGAATTCATCCGTGAAGAGAACACCTCTGCAACGTGCCAGATGCCATCAAATGTGAGCATTTCCCCACTCAAGTCGGTTACGATGACAAACTGCAGTCAACTGCGTGTGGTTACACGTGGTCTGTGGTTGTGAAGCTGGTTGGATGTACTGCCAAATTCTCTGAAACGCCTTTGGAAATGAACATTCCATTCACGGGCAACAGCTCTGGTGGACATTCCTGCAGTCAGCATGCCAATTGGACGCTCCCTCAGAACTTGCGACATTTGTGGCATTGTGCTGTGTGGTTAAACTGAACATCTTGATATGCCACACCTGTGAGGTAAAATGGATTATGTCTGCAAAGGAGATATGCTCATAAACACAGATTTAGACAAATTTGTGAACAATATTTGTGAGAAATAGGTATTTTGTGTACATTTTTTAAATCTTTGAGTTCAGCTCATGAAAAATGGGAGCAAAAACAAATGTGTTGTTAAAGTGTTATATTTTTGTTCAGTGTATATTCTTTAAAAACCTTAGAAATATGCCAATGGCATATAAACACTTAAAGGTGCTTTAAACAACTTTAATTACTTCATTATTTTAGCTATAAAGAAAAAAATAAAACGTTCATTCACCCAGAATTAATAAGTAAATTAAATCATATAATTAAAATAGTATGACAATTAAAAAATCTACTGCCATAATTTTCACTCAACAACAGATTTTCATCCTCAGACTTCTGTGTGTCACAACACTGCCCTCTAACAGCAGCAAGGCTTTGTTTCTGACTTGTTTTCTTCCTGAATTTGAAACATCCTCAAATGGCTTTAGGAGTCATCTGAACATGTCTGCCACCTGGTGGCATTGAACAAGTAGTGACAAGAATATACAGAATAATGAGGGATGAATGTGACTTGTTAAGCAACACCCCTGCTGCCACACTTGCAATATTTAGGTTTATCCTGTTGTGTCCCCTCCTTACCTTCTGCTTCCTCGTCTCCAAACTCCTGAAGCGACACCTGTCGGAGAGGTGCGCATGCTCGTCCCTTTGGAGACTGAGGCTCCTCATCATCATCTTCATCCTCCTCTCGTTTCTCTGTGGTCTTTTCCATCTCCTCCAAGTCCAAGATGCACTTCTCCAGCAGCTCTGCCTGACGCTTCTGTTTCTTTTTTAACTTCTTCTTTTTGTTTTTTGACATTTTTGCAGCCTGTGAAACAGATACAATTTTAGGAAACACTCACTTACTGTATGTTTATTGTGATTAGGCAAAGTATTTTGCCCACCTGTTTAGGAGCCGGTGCTGTGCTAACTGAAACAAAAAAAGATGATTATAAACTAAAACCAAAATATCCTGAATACAGTAAGTATACGTGTAAGTGTGTCTCCTACTTGCTGAACCAGAAGGAGGAGGTGCTCCAGCTCGCTGCCACTCTGTGGCTTCAGCTGCGAGTTTACGGACATACGGTTCATCAACACTCATCAGGATGTTCTCTGGCTTAATGTCCGTGTGAATGATCTGACACTTTGTGTGCAGGTAGTCCAGGCCCTGGAGAACCTTGACAAACCAAAGCAACGGAAATAAATTAACTTAAATAAATAAATAAATAATAAAACTAAAAATAGACGTTTGAAATCTCAAGAATACCAATCATCAAAATGTGCATTAACATAATCTAAATCAAACTAGGGTCATTTAACTGGTAATTGTAGATTGTACAACACTAGAAATACAATAACCCCCGATAATCTTCTATTAGATATGAATCAAACATAAAAAACAAAGGTCTTTTCTCATCTCCACCCTAAATGCTCAGTCTATTGACATTTTCATGCATTGCATTGTGGGATGTGGAGTTTCGTGAACAGATGCATACAAGTGGGTTGCTTTTTTTGCGCAAAAATTCCAACAAAACAAACGGTTTATAGTGGAGATGATAAACTTTCAAGCAGCAATTTCAATTTTTTTCCTTTCTTTTTGGAGTAAATGATGTTCGATTCATTGATCTATGAGGCATACAGCTATGATTCTATCTAATAAAAAATTATAAGGGGTAGCAGCTTTATGAACACAACACAATCTTCCCTGGTTGAGTCCCTCCCATCATGCATCTGTGCAGTATCTATCCAATATGAGTCGTCACTCATACAAATGTTTGTCTATTGTCTTGTATTACCTGTCTGATGATGCTCTTCACACAAGGCAGTGGCAATCCCTGGTAATTGGACTTTATTATCCATTTTAATAAGTGATGTCCCAACACCTCAAACACCATGCAGACATCTGAAAGTTACAGCAGTTAAGGAGACAACCGATTCAGAAGCCTGTGATCTTTTGCCAACATGGGGCCTTATTTGTTACTAAACAGAAGGCAGGCAGAATGAGTGCAACCACACTACTGTTGTTGAGCACTCTCATATTACAGTTACTGCAGTCCATTCAGTGGATCCTAGTGTTGTGATAGGCCGAGGTTGGTTTGGGACAAACAATGTTCCATTTACTGAGCCCATCACCTGTCGTCACTATTTTAGATCATGTGAATTTAGAGGGGACAGAGAGCATGTCCTTACTGGTATGGATTACTTAGATTTTTACAGTCAAGTAGTTTAATCAACAAGGAGGCATAGAAGAGGACCGAGAAACCTGAGGCATATCTGTCTGAAAAGGATACGGGTTCCATTGACACCAGAGATCTTAAAGTCATCCAACAGCTGGACCACCATCTCACGATTGGGATCATCAGGGTCAGAGTTTCTCACCTTAAGAAAACAGAAGCTCCAAATTATCATTTACACCAACTGAAGTTGACCTTGATCATTCATAAATGCAACGCAAAACAAATATTGACAGACTGAAAAACGTAAACATGCAAAGGGAGTAACACATGGCATGGGTAATTAATCTGTATTGATACCCTCCGTTTATATACTGTATATATCAGTGGATTTTTCATTATTTTTTAATAATATTGATTGGAATAAAAAATAATCTCAGATTCTCACAGATCTCAGGAGCTTGATTTCATCTACCGCCGTCTCCGTGTAATGTTCTGCACTCTTCACCACTTTCATTGCAACAAACCTCTTCACCCTGTGACCACAGAGCAAACAACGTTACAACAAAAGCCAGCAGACAGTGCGTGTCCCACCCAGGGATTCAAAACTCAAAGCAGTTCAAAGAAGCATACTGAATGTCCCAGGCCAGCCACACAGTGGAGAAGTGACCCCAGCCCAGTTTCCGGATGACATGGTATTTTCCATTGTAAAGGTCTCCCACTTTGACATGATGGTATCCACCTGGAAGCAGACAAGAAGCACGTTGCTTTATAAGTTTGGTTTTATGTATCAATAAAGGCAAAACCTAAGACTTCATTTTTTTTAAATGCAACTTCACAAAGGTTGCGAGACCTTAGCTTGCCTGAAATCACTCTGGGTGAAATCATATTTACCTTTGCAATAGTCATTGGGGTCTTCCTGCTCCTCATCATCAGAGCCAAGAATCTCCTCCGGTTCCTCAGGTTCCTGTGGTGACACTTCGAGGTTGATCGGCTGTCGAGTTCTGGGATTGGCTGGCTGCCTGAAAGTTAAACATGCAGTTATTATCGTCATTATCATAGCTCTTATGACTCACTCATTTTGATTTTCAAGTCCCTATGTCAACATGTTTGACATCTTATGTTTTCACACCATTCTATCCTAGAAAATAAATCATGCTGATATGTGGCAATAAAACTGCTAAACGATGCTTGGTTTGTCACTAATATTCAATTAAGCATTGTAATTTTCGATTCCGCCTAGCATCCCGATCTTGGTTTTCTTAAATCCCAGCGGTGTGACGGTGACATAACAAGAGTGGTGTATGATAACAACATGGACAAAACACACTGAAGATTGTTTTCTGGAGAACTACACTTCAAAAGTGATCACCCTTTATTATCGGATGGTGAATCTGAGCACGAGTTACAAAAATGAAATTCTGCTTGAGGGAGTTTTTCAGCCACATCGTCATTAGCCTTATTTGGGTGATAATGAAGTATTCAGTCCGCTGTCAATTCAGCAAACTGTGCTCAGGCTGTAGAAGAAGGCAGACAGTAAAATAGTAGCTGATAGCTAAACTAAAATTTATAATGGGCAACTGCTCCCATGATACAATAAAGGAGTACTAATTAGAAATAGGACTGGGCAATATATCAAGATTCAAGATATCAAGTTTTCTATTCTGATGATATAGAAAATTACATAATCGCTTATATCAATGTTTTTATTTTACAGCTTATTTTGCATTAAGATAATTGTTTAAGGAATGGCTGCTTTTGCTACTTCTCAGAAATGTATGAACAGCACAGTTGAATGGATTTCTGAGTGCGTCCTAACCCAGACCTTTCCTAAACAAGCCACAATACAGAACTCACTCACACATGCTGTCCCTTAGAGGAGAAAAGGCCAAAAGTGGGACATATATTGTGCAGTAGTTTGTTAATAAATGTGCCTGTCTGGCATTTTTCATCAGCAAATTTAACCCAGAATTGTCTTTCTGGTAAGACTGAGTGAAAAATATCAAGATTTATATTGTGTATCGCCATTTTGAGAAGAAATATGGAGTTATAAGTTTTGGTCCATATCGCCCAGCCCTAGTAGAAATGATATGACAAAGCAAGGAATATAAAAGGGTACACTGAAGATCACAGAAAGCACTTTTTCCAAGAGGGTAATTGTACCAGTTCTTATATAAGATATCTTCATTTAATGTTACACTGAATTGGTCCTTCAAAAATAAAATGTTTCCTAGTTTAAATCAACTACATCAGACAGGTGTTTACAGCTACTATATTTAAGGCTGAAAATCAGTGAAACGCGTGCTTGCAGCATCCTATTGTGCTTGCCAAGTGAGGATTCAAATGCTAATTTGAAAGATAAATAGCCTGATGTTACTTCCTCCTCAGTGCAGATTAAGGCTGCTCAACTCTGAAAGATCTCAGATCAAATACATTCCTAAAGCGGAGCGCTGGTGTCCGCATACAGTAATCTGTAACCTACTTCTCTGATCGCACTAAAAGAAGTGCACATGACAGCACAGATAACAAGACTGACAGCTTTAGTTGGAAATAAGGGATGAGGCTTTGAACATATTTCAATATCTTTCACATATAAATCAGTGAGAATCCTTACATCTCTGCAAAAATCAGGTTATTATTGACTTTCTCAGTCAAAGTTCATTTTTTAAACCGTTACATTCAGTCAAATATATGATTACTGACGACTGTAACACAAAGCTAGTGTTTAAAATCCAAGAGCAATAGTTAAATGCACAGCCTACCCACACTAAGCATTTATATTTTCTTTGTCCTTATACTGAGTGGGCGCTTACGTTTTTAGCAGGTGCACATTCCTGTGGGCGTGTGAGCACTCCTGTGCACCTTCCTTAGGTGCCTTACATTACACTGACATTTACTCATGCTCTCAATGTGACCGAGAACCCTGCTAAACATACAGCTCTCAGCATGTAAGGATCACTGTGGCATGCGACGGCACTGTCTTAAGATATATTTAGTTGCAATGCGTAAATCATGCTATTCATGCTGTGAACAGAGGCTGGCTCAGAGCCCAGTGATAGCAGTGTCAGGAGGTGAGGATTTGTCACAGGGCTGTTTTCAGGAAAACATCAAGCTTCAGTGATGGCGGGCTTCTTCATCCTCTTGATTTAAATATAGCTCCGGCTGTTATGTAACTCACTACAGAGGATGCCACCTTACAGGAATGATCATTGGATTGATAGGCATCCTACAGTCTGTACTGGGAATCAACACTTAAGCAACCCGCAGTCAGCCCTAAAGGTTTAAGATCGCTGTATTTCAGCCAGTCATGACGCAGAAAGCTTTATATTGAACCCAGTTTGGGGTCAATTATATTTGTAAACGCATAATTGGTCATTAATTACAATTATAACATATTAAAATTGAAATTGTAATTGAAAAAAATATGCTGCTGTTGTAATCGTAACTGAATTGTAATTGAGTTTAGATAATTGACATGAACCTTTTATAGAAACTGTCAATTACAATTTAATTGAACGCAAAACTATGGAAACATGTTATTAAATATATGGCAGACATACGCAACTGGCGGCCTAGGGGCCAAATGTGGCCCTCGGTCTAATTTTGTGTGGACTCCAAAACAAAATCGTAATTCATGAAGTTGAAAGTTATATGAAGCCCATCATAACATACAAAACTCCCGAAACACAAAAAATGACAGCAAAATGCACAAAATGTCAACAAAAGTACACAAAAAGATAACAAACACACACTAAACAACCACTTAAACACGACTACAAAAACAACACGTACAAAAGGGCTTCAAAATGCCAATGAAATTGCACAAAATGACAAAACAAAACACAAAAAGAGAACACAAAAAATAACCACGCATAATGGCTAAAAAAATACAAAATGGCAACATAAATTTGCCATATTGAAAAGAAAATAGACAAAATGAACTCAAAAACCAAAAAACCAACACAAAACGACTAGAAAGACAAAACCCTTTGTTCTTTCCTACATTAATGCTCTGAATGGTCATTATTCTAAATACTAACATAAATGTTGAAAATGTGGCCCTCGGATTCGAAAATCACATTTTTGTGGGCCCCGTTCTAATAGAAGTTGCCCATCTCTGTTCTATGGTTTACACATAGGCCTATGTAGTAAACGTTATTAAAATGTGTTTTATATCAAGTTTATCCATTAGTTCTCTTAAGGATCGTTGTATCATTTAATAAATATTTTATAACCGGGGTTTATACTGACAGAAAAAAGGCTCTGACGCTCACAACAAAAATATTAATACCAATATTTTCATGGATAAGGAAGCCTAACAAGGTAGGCAAGAGGTGAGAAACAAATTACTGGTTATCATGAGAGATGCTAACAGAAAGCTAACACAAGAGGAAGGTTGCGTTTTATGAGCTTTTTTTTTTTTTTTATTAAAGGCTTAGTAATTGTAATTTAATTTTAGTAATTGAGAACCTAACTGTAATTTTAATTGTAATTAGAAAAAATGCTTCACAACATAATCATAATTGAGTTGTAATTAAACATTGATAATTGAAGATGTAATTGTAATTTAAAATGTAATTGACCCCAACCCTGCATTGAACACAAATTGATTATAGATTATCTCCTTCAAATAATGATTTACGTTGATGATCTCCAAAAGTAAACACCATGCAGAAAAGGGAAGGTTATAAATCAATAAATGTCCTGGATAATGTACAGACTATCTGTAACATATTTGCATCTAAAGTTCCACAGCAGTATTTCTCACCCTTTTTAAATGATGTTCCCCTTTTGTCAGCTAAATACTCCCCTTGGCAGGTAAAACTAAAAAGGTATAGAGCTGTAGCATTAGTGTATGTGCAAGAAAAAGGTTTATGAACCAAATAGAAACTTGAACATGCCCCTACTAAACCTCCAGGGAACATGAACTCCTTTGAAAAACCACTGGTGCCACACTTTCACTGGATTGACTGGGCACTCGTGATGTAGAAACAGCACAACCACCCATGTTCTATTATATTTTGAGAGATTTCGACAGCGTCAAAACATTAACCAATGCCTTTCTCGCAGAATCAGACAAAGAACTTAATTGTGGGGTTGTCCATTGATTATATACAATTAAGTCCTTGTAGTTTCCTTACAGTGTGCAATGAGTGTCCATAATTGTCCTCCGAGAGCTCAGTTCAGCCTTGATTACAGCCGATTACAGTTACACATTACCTAAACTACAGTTATATCATCATTCATCAAATAAATTATTGAACAATCTTTTAAGGTACAGGATTTTATAACACTTTGTAAACATTTAATTCTTTGGGGACAATAAAACAAGCTGAACCTGACATTGGGTTATATTTGAGACTAGGAAACTGAGCACTATAATAGACTTTTGTTGAATTTGAGATAGTTCTGCCTGATGAGTCGGGATGGCAATTGATAATTTAGCGATTCTGATTCCATTATCGATATTGCTTATCGATTCGATTGCTTACCGATTCTCATGTGACGTCACCAGTCCGTCTCCCGTGTCTGATTACTTGTTATGAGGACATAAACTAGCGACAAGATGTGTTCTTGCGGAAGTTTGTTGTTTTGGGAAGAAAGGTCCGTGCAAGAAGCAACCAAGTGTACAGAACCCGGAAGTGACTAGCATAGCAACAGAGACACTACAAACACAGCACGGAGGACAGCACAACTGCTGGTGGAGGAGGTGGATTCTCTGCAGTGGACAGCAAACAACTATATGGTGGAAGGAACTTCACTTGGTACTAGCATAAACACAATATACAGGACCTGGAGGAGTTTATCGTTATGTATTTGCAACATAAAAGGAACCGATAAGCGGAATTGACATGCAAGCAAACAGACGATTCCTAGGAATCGGTTCTCAGAAAGAACCAGTTTTAGATTCCCATCCCTACTGATGAGGCTCCTTGTTTGTCATAGACTGGACTACAGGAGGCTGAATAAAACAGAACCCCTAAAGAGAGAGACTTTCATAATCCCAGTATTACATATTTCTGTTTTTTTAAAAACCAAATTTAGAATCATTAAAAATGTTGACAACTGGCACAAATGATTCATTCATGCATCACAAATTGTTGAAACTAATCCCATGCCAAAACAGCCCCGAAGCCATTTCATTGCATGGGTTGTTTTTGGTAAAACAGGCTTTCTGTGTACACAGTCATAATGTCAACATTTTTTTACCATTCCAGGATCAAATGCTGCTTCGTGTCACCAAAGATTAAACAACTCCAAGGAGGTATGTTAAGGTTTTTAATATTTAAATCACACTGAAGCCTTGTACGTGCATTTGAAAGACAGAAAAACTAAGGAACATTGACATACCGTGGTGTGAACAGGGCCATGTAGCTTTGGATTTTTTTCTTCCTCATTAATAAAACCCTTCATTTAAAAGCTGCATTTTGTGTTTACTTGTGTTATCTTTGACTAATGTTTAAATTTGTTTGATGATCTGAAACATTTAATTGTGGAAAACATGCAAAAAAGTAAAATCAGGGAGGGGGAAAACACCGTATGTGACAAGCACCTACTCTATTAATAATTAAGTCACGCTTAATGTGGAGATCAGTATTTGATTCCTGGGCTGTGTTGGTTCACTTCATCAACTCTAACCCCAACTATGAATGATTGAGTGAATATTGGCTGAAATGTCACCTCATGACAAAAATATCCAAGTCTGTATCTTTGCTGAGAACCTCTACGTTAAAGGTTAGCTACTTCTCCCCCGATTCCTGGTTACCTGGCAACTAGCGTGCATGTGAATGAGCATGTGAGCTCTGCAATAGCAGCAAGTGACCTGCGGGGACTCAATTTTCACCTAAACTCAACAAACCAAATTCTACTCGAATCCCACATGTGGTTGATATTCTAATTTAAACACAAATACAGTGTGTGTTTGCATGAGATCCAGTGGAAGCTTGTACAGTCTGAGTAACCCTGGGTTTGCATATTAGAAAAATAAAACTTTTTTTTAAATGCATTTAAAGTCTTATGAGACAAGCCTCTGAGATATATCGAACTTTGTGTTTTAGGTGATATAGAAAATGACAATATCATCCATTTTGTAATAAAATAACAGTTTTAGGACTAGCTAATAAGAATGTGCGATATGTTATTGTTAACGATATGTCGTCAAAAACATTCTCACCGGTAAGTATGTCATCCCACGATAGAAACGATAAATTCCCATTGATGACATATACAAGTACGTGCAGTGTCAGATACTAGTGAGGACCACGGTCCATTTGGTCCTCAATTTAGCCTGAAATGCCCCTAAAAACCTTGTTCCACGGGCCAAAATTGCCCCAAGTTTTTTGTCAACAACCTATTATTATTTAGAGCGCTGTTTACGGAAGCTTGCAGTGTTGATGTATTCAGTTTAATTTGTGTTTGTAATGAACTAATTTAAACTTCAAGTTGGTGATGTTTTATTATCATAATTTTATCGTTACCATGATAACAAACTGAAATTATCGGGATACATTTTTTAGTCTATATCGCCCATCCCCCTACTCGCTACTTTCACTACCCGTCTCAAAAGCTCTGCTCTCCACCAACACGTCCCCCTCACTCACTCACCCACCCTCCCAGTGCAGAGGAAACATGACGAACACAGACTGCAGAGCTTGATTTAACTGTGTTGATTTTCACTGTGTGACTGGCTGACTGTCGGAGGCACATTGGAGATGTCTGGTTGCCCCTTGTATAACTATCAGTTATTATGAGTGTTGGAAACAGTGAAAGAAGCGAGTGGAAAAACTTTGCCAAGCGCTAAATCTCCTCTTTTCCAGATATTGGCAGCTATCTGGGTCAGTGATCCTGATCATGGAACCATCATCATCCACACTTTAAAGGCCAACCCGACATAACTGAGAAAAAAATCTTTTTTTTTTTTTTTTTTTGGTCCCCCTCAGGCGAGTGACCACAAATGATTTTCATGTTGTAAGTCGCTTTACAAAGCTAGTCATTTCTGGGGTCGCCACTCCTCTCAGAAATACCGTAGATCTGTGGGGAGAACTAACGCCCTCATACTGCCTCATGTAAACCCGGATGGAGTCTTAGCTTCTTCCTGAAGAGGAGACAGACCGGGAAGCAACAGACACTATTTATCCCATTGCTGGGGAGCAGTTGGGGCTTAAGGGACGTGCTCAGCATCCCACAGTGTTGGCCCGGGTGAGACTCAAACCGGCAACCCTCCGATTACAAGCCCGCTGTCCTTAACCACTCAGCCACCACTCCAAATTTCATAAAGATTGGTTTATCACGAACCGAATTATGAATTTTTGAAATTTTGCCAATGATGAAATATATGGATTTCTTTTTTTTTTTTTTTTTTTTTTTTAAACTAAACTTATCCAGAATCAGTATATTGATCCAGAGCCCCTCCAAAATGTAATGGAATCGTCCATAACGTAAGGTCTATTCTTTGGTTAAAATCAAAATCTGTTAATCATTTTTAAAGTAATGCAAATTAAGAATGTCCCAATACAACTTTTTCATTTCCGATATGATACCGATATTGCAACCTTGCGTATCGGTCGATACCGATATCAGCATGAATCATACATACTTTTATTACTTTTTTTTTCTTTAATAAAAAAATAATTACTTATTTTGTAACGTGAAATATTAGAAAAGGCTTGATCAAGTGATGTTACTCAAACAGAAAACAATAGTCAGGAACAGTAGGTATGAGAAAAACTCACCCATTTATTATTAAACAATTGTTACATACATTTTAGCCTTCAACATACTATCTACAGTATTCTACAATTGAATAAAATGAATAAGAAATTAATTGGGGGAAAAAAACAAAAGGAAATTTGAATCCAATATCCGATATTCATTTTCAGGTTGATATCGGACCGATATCCGATTTCGGATCGGGACACCCCTACTACCAATAGTCCTAAGAATAAATAAACACTGGTGAAACTCTTACCTCCTTGTCAGAAGTAAAAATATCGAGATGCATAACAAGTATCACCATTTTGGAGAAAAATATCGATACATGAATTTCTGTCCGTATTACCCAGCCCTACTTTGAGAGATCTCTCTATGAGACTGAAGTGGATGATAGTACTAAGATTATACATATCTACAGCTATAAAAATCTCTCCCTTCACTTAAAGCAGAGGAGGCTACAGCTTCTGTACTGAGAGCAAAAGTGCCCAAACATCCTGATCCCTTCTGAGTTCACTTCAATCAGGTTAAGTAATCTCAAGCCTTTTCATCAGGAGATATACCGTAATGTCTTCTACAGGTTCAAGATCTACTTGGAGCTTCTTGTTGAAGGCTACAGTCCAAACAGAAGCTAATTCTGGCTGTTGGTATCTGTCAAATCCTTCTTGGTCAAGATCAAGAGAACAAGGCTCATGACTGTGTGAGGCTTGAGATAATCAATGGGTATTCACAAAGTGCAGTAAAAATGCTAAAATATTGTCATTTTGTTATGACGTGTAATTAAAAACTCATTTAAAAATCCAATGTATGACAAATAAACCAGTGACGGTAATAGATGAGAATATACCCACCACACTGCATACACACCATTTACACTGATGTCCACACCACCCCATACTCATTCTCATTGCACTCACACAGTCTAGCACCAGGTGTTTCCATGCACGCAGATCTGCTAATACTGTATTATGTTTTTCTGCAGTCGGTGCTTTTTCCTCGACCATCTCTCTCTTTTCGGTTAGTGGTTTCTTGAGGCTCGAGCTGGCAGTTCCTGATCTGTGGTTCGTGACTCAACTGGTCTTGGACACTCTCTCTATCCTGTTCTGTTCTCCTCTTTCTGTCCAATAACCCACACCAGTAGAAGCAGAGGGCTGCCACCCCTGAGCCTGGTTCTGCTGGAGATTTCGTCACGTTAAAAGGTTTAAAAGGTGTTTCCTTCCCACTGTAGCTGATACATGTTCAGTGGATTTGTTGGGGTTATTTTTTCAAACATTGGACATTTTAATGAGCGCTACGAGATGACTATTACTAATTTCTGCTTTTGGGCAACCATGGCTCAGTGGTTGAGTGGGTCATCCAATAACAGAAGGGTTGGGAGTTGGAATCCCCCTCTATCCAAGTCATTGTTGTAGTGTCCGTGGGCAAGGTACTTTACCTTGTATGAATGTGGTGTGTGAGTGAGTGTTTGTGGGGACCGATGGTGCACTATGGCAGCCTCGCTTCTGTTAGTCAGCCCCAGGGCAGGTGTGGCTACAATAGTAGCTTACCACCACCGTGTGTGGAGTGAAATAATAACGGACATCAATGTAAAGCTTTTTGAGCGACTATGAAAAACCGCAACATAAAATCCAATGCATTGTTATTAGGCCGTGGCTATGAATACGTTAAACGTATGCATACGCAGCGCCCCTCATTGGCCAGTTCAGGTCACGTGATAGGTGAGCCACGTGACTTAAAGTTCCGTCAGTTGTATTTTAGCTCATATTTACTTTTAGCTATCCCTAACCCAGGATATACCCTAAATAGTTTATTTTTGTTAGATATGTATTTTTAAAAGGTGGAATTTGCAGTGTTAAATATGTAAAAAAAAAAAAATGATATGTCAAAAGTGGGATTCGAACCTAAGTTAGTGGAAGGAAGAATCCTTGAATGCAGCGCCTCAGACCACTTACAACACAGGCACATTACGCTTAATGTAAAAAAGGCCCTGAAACGTACCCATAGTCCACTGGGCTATGGCTACATTTAACGTATCTCTAGACATTATTATTATTGTATAAATACAGTTGAATTGAATTGAATGTCATTTTCATCCTTTTGCTTCTTTTGTGGGATTTTGAGAACCTGAAATCCAGGTGGAACATATAACTCATTATTATTCTAAAGTCTGAAATCCAGGTAAACCAAGAGTGCAGACTTACTTTTTGCTGGTCTTCTTCGTTTTCGCCCTCTTCTTCCTCGCCTGGAGTGCCAGAACTAAAGAGAAACCAGAGAAGTGTTAATGATGTGGATCTTTTTTTTTCCTCCCTTGTCCTTTGATTCCCAGTTGACAAACAAAGACCATAAAGGATGAACCTGTCAGAGGATGTGTGAGTACACTACCGCCCTACAGCTCTCACAGTCACAGCCAAAGCAATGTGTGATGGTATTAGTTTAGAACCATGATCACACACTAATGTATGGCTGTAGGGATGTGTCACACTCTTTGATACTGGAGCCCTAAGCCCTTTAATGACTGGGGTAACCGCTGCACCGCTAACACTGTGTGTGACATCCCGTCTGCTGGAACATGACTATCCGTGTTGACATAACACAGCAGGAACAGCAACGTGTCAGTGTTTTTAAAGATGTGTGTTTGGGTGGAAAGAGCCAGAAAGCACAACGCAGTCAGCTAATCCTGACATTGAAGCTAACGCTAATGTCTAAACGAGCTAACGCTGCCCCCAGTGCGTGACAGACGCCTTGCGTTAAATCCCCACACCTAGCTCTGTGCAGCTCGGTTCAGACCTCCCCCAGTGGCAGCGGATACACACGAACAAACATGACAACACACAGGACCACGGAGTAGCGATTTTCGTGCAGCGTTTAGCGAATAGACTTACCTTTCCTCTCCATGTCGGCTGGATGCTTAGCCTAGCCTTTAGCCACACCGTCAGTGATCGAATGCTCTAGGCATGCGCAGTCGATGGGAGTTTCTCTCGTGACGTCTGCACCTGAACGCCAGTATTTTACTACACAAATGCTGCAGCCATGAGTGTTGAATGGTATACCAGTGTTTCTCAAATGGGGGTACGTGTACCTAGGGCTACTCGATGGCACTACAAAATGTAATTAGAAAGAGAGACAGAGAGTGGGAAATAACAAATAAAGTATAAGTCTTGGTTTCACGCCTGGCGGGAGATGTCTGGAAAGGATAAAAACTATAGTAATAAATCTATTCAGGAGACACTAAATTTGAGTTTTTTAACCTTGGGGTCAGGAACCAATGTGGGGTCGCCTGGAGTTTAAATTGGGTCGCCCAAAATTTCTGGAAAATTATAGATTTTTTAAATTTTGTAATTATTATTTTTTTAAAAATAAAGAAATAAAACAACACAATCAACAATCTATAAACTCCTGCCAGACATATTTTTACTGTACATCTTCCTTAATCGTTGATGATTTACATCAGTGGTTCTCAAACTTTTTTGGCTCAAGTATTCCTTTATTTTATTTCTCAATCGAAGTACCCCCGTTTTCCTGCTACAACATTTTGCTCAGGATACTATTTATTCATTTATTTTTAAAAAATCAACAAGTATAGAACATGATTGGATGAATGAGTGTAAACAGAAATTCTAAAGAATCTGACTTTGTAAATAAGTGGAAATAAACAGTACTTAGTGCCTTATTTCTACAGTTTTTATCATTTCCTGTCATCTTCCACCTGGTGTGGGACCAAGACTTGACCTTAGTATTTTTCACTTCATGTTCTAATTAAGAACCCTTTTCATAATCTTTATAACTTTTTAACCCAAAATACACATTCCAAAATCCCCATATTTTTCATTTTGTATTTGTTAATTTTCCACTCTCTCTTTCTCAAGTACCCCCTAGTGCCATTGCATACACCTAGGGGTACACGTACCCATCTGAGAAACATTGATTTAGAGTATTGAACACTTCATTTATATTTTTACTCATTAACGATTATTGCTGATCACAGATCTTCCATTTTACATCAATCAGCCACTGAATTATTTGACTTATTTTTTGGTTAACACCTCACAGAACCATAATTAAATGAAATATCCTTTTCAGGAGGACTCATCTAGTTTAAGAATCAAATCATAATTGTCAATGGTAAAATCATGAAGAATGTTTGATCTTTTTTCCCACCCCAACAAACAGGGACTGTACTCATAGGAAGAAAAAAAAAAAAGAAATCTGCAGAAATAGTTGCATTTACAGTTGATTGTGAAGTAATCTGGTTTTTCTGTCTGGAATGATAATAAAAGACTAGAAATTGATTATTTGATCAATAGTTGATATATAGCGTTAATGTTGAACTGTCAATACTTGCAAATTTACAATAGGTTAGCTTTGTGATAAACCAGTGATAATTTCATTAAACAATATGACAAATGCATAAAAATAAGTCTTTATTCTCTTAAAGGACAGAAGACAGTTACTTTGCATGTCTGATAAAAGCTCAAGGGATCTATAAAATGCTGCCCATAAATACCACCTCAAAAAGTATAAATACAAATCCCTGTCTTGCATACTTACGCTGTAATTCTAATAAAAGTTAAAGTGTGACACGTACAAATTCTGTAAACTGACAACACACTCGTAGATGCATACGGTCTCGATGTACAATGCAAAAAAGTGATTGCTCAATTACTTATTCACAGTTAAAAGAAAAAGAAATAAAACAGTTATGAACAGAGCAAAGCACATAGGTGTGAATACATCTATTCCTATCTGGTGCCCTGGAAAACAGCATGATCACTGCAAGCCTGTGTGAAGCAAAGTGACAGATTGGCTTTTAAATACATTCTACTTTTGTGAAAAATAATACATAAATACTAGGAAAACACAGAGAGCTCCGTCGTATGCATTCCGATTACAGAACGGTTACAATGGTGCATTATCAGTTGAAGTCCAAGAGCAAACAGCCTAAAGTTTCTAAAGCTAACACCCTTCATTCAGTGACTGCATTAGTCCTGAATGTCGGGATCAGATGTACAATGACTTTTCATTGTCATCCCCTCGAGAAGAAAAAGACATTCAATGCTGTGAATTAACACTAAGATGAAGATGTCCAAACACCTCCATCTCACTTTACACTGAAAAGGTTAATTGACTTTAACTCGATCCATATCCTCACTACACATGGGTTAATGGATCTATGAATGGAAAGTGAACTGAATCACTTTACCAGTTTTGGGTATTAATTTCATATGTCATTCCCAGTCAGCGGCTGGTGATTGTTGCTAACTGTTGCGGAACTCTTGGACCTAAACCAAGCAGGACATATGAGTGAGCACTAGAGGTCACTGGAAACACAAATCAGGTCTATTCTCATTTTTCTCATAAATCTAAAAACCTAACCTACTTGTGTCAGTTTGTATCTCTTTTCTAAAATACAGTGACAAGTTACTTAAGTCTCTCTTATAAGAAAAAAATTATTAGTTTAACAGCTTTTGTTTTTTTCAGGAAAACAGGTTGTTATGTAGTGGAAAACCAAATCAATCCTGCAGAAAAATGAATTCCTGATCTACGAAGATGGACGTGTGAGATTTAAAATTTTCTGAAGGTCGACGTCAAACTCGGTGGCACACCCGACTACTCCATGTCATCCTCATCAAGAGCAGGCGGTTCAAAACTACAAATCTCCTCGTAAGTTAATCCTGCAACAACAAAAAGAAAGGAGAAGACGGTGTGTTAAACAAAATGTGTGGATTGAAACTTAATGCCTCTCATTGCATACGTTTCCACTCGTCGATCTCCAATTCCCGGCTCTCAAAGCTCTGGTCATATGGCTCCGCTTCTGGCTCGTCGTCGGGGTCGTGGTACTGGGAGAAATAAGGATGGGCCAGAGCCTCGGCTGCAGTTATTCGCTTGTCTGTGTCCAGAATCAGCATTTGCTCCAGAAGATCCACAGCTTTTGGTTTGAAAAAACAAGGAAAAACTAAATGACAGGAGCACCATCAAATAATTCTGATATCTCAGTGTTTCAATGTGTATTAAGTAGGGTTGGGGTCAATTATAATTGTAATCATGTAATTGATAATCAATTACAATTATAATTTCAAAAATCTGCTGCTGTTGTGATCATAATTAAATTGTAATTTAGTTTAGATAATTGACTTTATAATTGTAATTGCCTTGAAAATTGTATAAAAATTGTCAATTATAATTTGTAATCGTAATTGAATTGTAATTGACCACGTATAATAGAAAACGTAATTGTAACGGAAAAATGTACTTGACCCCTGGTATTTAGGTATCCTAACACAAGCTAGCATAAAATAAAGAAGTCTAATTTACTATCCCTGAAAACCAACAGTGGAGCCTGAAAATCAATCAACTCAAGGTTTTTATCTAAATTTAAAATGTCACATGTGCATAAATGGATGACTTTGTTGTAATTTGCGCTATACAAATAAATATGAATTGAACTGAATTGAATATCAGAGCAGCTTACACCAAATTTTACTGCTGTTGAAAATACTGTTGGTTAAATCTTTTTATACATTTTATAAAATACCACTGCAATGTGTATACAAGTCTGAAATAAAATATTTATGAATAAAGGGGTCAGATGTTTTTCTATTTTTAAAAACGTATCCAAAAACCACCACGAATGAAAAAACATACAGAGCATTATTGCTGTCTGTGTGTTTGTGATCGTCACACTCAAGCCTGTAGAAAAACCAGTTTCCTTTATATTACCTAATGGGTTGGCACCAATGAACACATCCTTAAAGTTTCTCTTTGACATCTGTGGCAGAGAGCGAATGTAGTTCCTGGCCTGGTGAAAAACACAAATACAGTGACCAAATGTCAGATTTTGGACCGAGCATCAATTCAGTCATTAATTATTTAAATTGTAAAGCAGAAATCTGATTGAATCTAGTTTTAGAAAAGACATTTTATCTTTGGTTAATTCTTTCTTATTCTTCAGTAAGATTATTTTCTTATGTTTAGGACATTTAACAGGCTTATCATTACATTTTGTGTACAGTTAGAAGTTATATTATTGGTACTTATAGTTATTATAGCCAATTCATTTGCTTTGTCTATATTTTAGATTAAATCTAAGTGTTTTTATTGCTTTTTTCTTGTTCTTGTCATTCAATCTTTAAATCCTTTACTTTTCTGAATGGGTTCAAGTCGTCTGTAATACATTTAAATAGAAACATTGACATGAATTCTTGATTGAAAAGCAAACATAGGGATTTAGGGAAAATAAGGAGGAAAAAAAAAAAAAAAAATCACAATAAAGCACACAGACACAAGCAAAATTGTAAATTAGCAGGATACCCAAAAAGGAGGGGAAAAAGCTTTTTAGTTATAGCAGAATTATAACGAGCAGGCTTAGCTTTGGCTTATAAAGTGCTTGTTAAGATTAACTTTATAATGACATGCAGCGAGTACAACAAATACTGCGACATCATAATAAAGCAGAAGTGAACTAATAAACACCTGCTTGTGACTGAAAGGCTTTGATCTTTGTTGAATTCTCATGTGCCATCCCTCAGAGCTCATTTTACTGTGGCTAATCATAAGCTAGCAACATCAACAAAACCTTAAAGATGGGCTGTTAGGAAAGTAACTACCGTTGGAGCCTTTTTTGTACACGTCACATTAATACTGTATATGCAGTCGGACTTTCCTCTAGCCCGAGCCTTGGGACTTTTCTTAAGAGATTAACGTTAGATTCTTCTCACCTCATGGCTGGGCATCCTGTTTATTAGAGTTGCTGGGGGCGTTCCAGTCAGACGCATTATCTGCTGAAGCTGGTTTATATCTACGCCACGTGTGTCAAGGGGAGCATTGCGACAGAACAGGGTTGAAAAGACACAAAAACAATGCAGCTAAATTCAAGGAGCAGCCCACTGTTAAAATGCAATGAGCTTCAAGCTTAGATAGAAATGACAGAAAGAAACATCTCATTGCAGTAAAAACACAATCATCTGCACCACAATAGTTTCATAGCAAACATTAAACTCCGTTGAGTTAAACAAACAGGATGCGATTGGAAACCATGAGATCAATTGGAAAGCTGCACTGCAGGCGAGCATGCTCACAGCACGTGTGTGATTAGTGAAAGGTGTTTCATAACCGTGTCAACTCACAGACTCTGAAGATATTTTCATCAAGAGTTCAGGCCCTGGCGTCCCGACGAGATGCATGATTAACGACAACTGATCAATGTCTACCAGCACTCGTAAAGGAACAGCAGACACTGTATGTGGAGAATATCTGCACTCATATCCCACCAACGAACATAAATCACTTGAAAAACAAGTGTGATATTTACCTCTATAACATGTACTTTTGACTTTGGAAACATAACATAATTTGTGTCATAAGGAATTTAATTAATGCACTTTTCATTAGAGAAGAAATGGAAACAGAAGCGAGCCTAGCAATACAAACATATTGAAACCTTTAGGCATTAGGTCCAAACCGAAGCAGCAAAAAAGTCACTATAGTGAAGCAGAGAGAAGACCAGCGTTAAGATTAACAGGTTAGGAAGACCTGAGGTTAGTTAGTATAAATAATATGTAGGGTAATATAGTGTTGTGTGAGAACAAAAAGTGTGTGATTTATTTCAGTCAACATCACTCTGAAAGCACCGCTAAAATCTTAAAAAAATAGGGCTGGGCAATAAAATCAATTAAATCGATATATTTAATTTGTAGATAAAAACGATTTTTATTTTGCAAAAACAAATTTATTTTAGTTTTTTGGACTTTTTTGGTTTCGTCCGTGTGGGTTACCTTAGCGCGATGTGAGCCAGCCCCCTCTTTGTTTACCCTTTCAGTAGGCTATATATGTGCCATAGGCATGTTTCATTTTTTATCCGCACCATGCTGAGATGCAAAGGGAAGAGTTTATTAATTTTTTAATTGTAATGTTATATGTAATAAAATATGTAGTTATCTGATTTCTTAATCAGAAAATTTAAGCTAATGTGAAGTTGCTGTTGCACTTTTGCTTAAACCTGGGTTAAAGCTTGAAATTAGAGCCTCATTGAATTTTTTATTTTAGGATTGTTTCATGCATTTTACCTCTTGAGGACAATCACAGCAATAAAGTTGCACTTTTGACAATATATCTGATGTCTGCAGTCATTTTTAAATGCATTGAAAATAAAAAAAAAAATCCAAAATCAAATCTCGAATTTTTCTTTAAAAAAAAAAAATCTGAGTTTTTTAGGCAAAATTGCCCAGTCCTATTAAAAAGCTGAAATTTGTTTGGTTTTTTATCTATTTATTTATTTGTTTATTCCCAGTATCCGTTTTGTTACCGCTATAAGATTTTTATCTATTTATTTATTTGTTTATTCCCAGTATCCGTTTTGTTACCGCTATAAGATTTTTATCTATTTATTTATTTGTTTATTCCAGTATCCGTTTTGTTACTGCTATTCACATATCGACTGCATTTTAAGTGCCGTGATTTACTCATGTTGGGATTAACATTCAGAAATGTCTGTGTTAAGGAACAATTTAAATTTCTGAGCACATGGCAGACAGGAATCTTTGAGAAACAGCATTGTATCTGAAATGTAGGTTAGAGCAGCTCAGTTGTGGAAGAGTCTTAGGTTGGTGTGCACCACCTCATCATTTTACATTTTTTGCATTGAGTTGTTTTATTCCACTCTGATCCACAAAGGATTTATCATAGTTACTGATCACAAAAATAGAACAATTTCCCTAAATTTGTTTAAAGCCATAGAGCCAGTTCTTTGGTAAAAGAAAATAAGGCCTGAAACTGTTGTTGACTGCATTTGTGTAGAAGGAAAGAGGAATTCAATGCTGCAGACAGCAATAGGTTGGAGGAGAAAAGCAGGCATTCATGAGAGGTCAGAGAAAGAAGACAGATCACCCTTTACCATGTGAGCAGTTCATCAGTGAGCGACGTTTACCTGGGTCAGTTTCATGCCCATAGTGTGTGTCATTAATTCACCAAACGATAAGGATACGATCGCTGCCGGGAAAAAGAGTTTTTCCTGTGAGAAGTTCTGCCATTATACATCCCACTGACCAAATATCCACTGGAAGACAGACAAAAAACATAAATACAATTTACTTAGAATTCATTAACTTAGATCAGTGGTTCCCAAACTTTCCACCATCCCGTACCCCTTCAGACATTTAACCTGAAACCATGTACCCCCTACTCCTGCACACTTAAAAAACATATACGGCCCTACAGTGCATTCCACGTATCCGGTTGAGGAATAATATATAATAATAATAATTACAATATTTGCATTTCCTGAAGAAAATGCAAGTGAGGATGCATGTACTAGCCCGTGTTGCACTGCATTTGCTTAGCAATAGCATTAACCTAACATCGACATTAGCATTAAAACTGACTGAGTATTAGCCTTAACATAGCATTATTATTAGCCTAGCAATAACGATAACCTAGCATCAACATTAACATAGCAATAGAATTAGCTTAGCATTAGCCTAACATTAACATTGACTTAGCATTAGCTTTAACCTAGCATTGCCCTAACAATAGCATAAACCTAGCAATAGCCTAGTAATAACAATAATTTAGCATTGGCATTAACATTCACCTAGCATTAACCTAGTAATAGCATTAGCATTAACTGCTCTATTTATATTCTCGTTTCCAATGTTGTCAGTGTTTTTCATTTTCATTCACGTACCTCCATGACAATTTGCGTAACCCTGGCGGTACCCGTACCCCACTTTGGGAACCTAGGCCTTAGATCATTAGTTCAGAGGTTTAATGAGGAGTGCACTCAGTGCCACCTACCAGTCATGTTATAATGCATCCAGTTCAGCATAATCTCAGGGGCACGGTACCAACGAGTGGCTACGTAGCCGGTCATCTCATCATCAGTGTGCCGAGCCAAACCAAAGTCCAAAATCTGAGAGGTGAGTTTAAAAAGATGAGTTGCTTGCAGATATTTACAGCAACAAAAAAAAAGAAAGTGATTCAAGATAAGCTTGTGTTTAAAAATGAACAGCAGTAGTTCACTGACCTTCAGCTCACAGTCTTCATTCACTGCCAAGTTACTTGGCTTCAAGTCCTGCAAATGGGAAAATCTCCACTTTATTCATGAGCATTGAATTAAAGACATGTGACAACTTCTCACTAAATTACAAAACATGTTTTTGTCATTTGAGATGAATCTCCTTTTCTAAAACCACCTCCTCTTTATGTTTGCTAACAGCTGACTCTGCAATAAGCTCAGTGTGAAAAACCCCGACACATTTTCCCCCACATTGGAGTCAGTTACAGAGCGACATTCGTCTGTTTCAAAACAAGGCAACACTGGCTTGATTACACAATAACACAATATGCACAACTACAACTTCACATCTCACTTTCACTTCAAAATAACCCTTTTCCATGTCCTACCTTGAGTCTCTCCTCCCTGTTCCTTCCCCCTCACCTAGGTGTAACACTGCCCTCTCTTTTTATATCCTCCTTAGATTAAGTGTTTCTTAACCTTCCTTAGGGAGGGCTGGTGATGGTCACAATTAAGCATTAAAATATATTCATTTATTTAACTACAATAACAAAACATGCATTACTGTCTTAAAAATACTGCACTTCTTGTAGTCTAGACCTTTGACCGCATGTGTAGACAAAGTAAAAAAAAAAAAAAAAAACAAGGCAACACTTACTCGATGAATAATGTCTGCAGAGTGGATGTACTGCAGAAAGACAAAAAGACGACATTCAATACAACCAGAAAATCAACCAACCTCTCTTATTGTTCAATTTCTTGTTGGGTAAACTGATGCAACTATCCTGTCTGTGCACTCAAAGTGTGGAAATGCAGATAATGCAATAAGACTCTCCAATCTTTTTGCTAAAATGTCAGACAAACGGATTAATTTGTTCATTTGTTAATTTCAAACTAAGCGACTACTTTAGCAACAGGCTCACCTTTAATCCTCTGAGGATCTGATATATAAGGAACTGCACATGGTCGTCTGTCAGTGTTTGGCATTTCACAATGTTATTGAGGTCTGCTCCCATTAGATGAGTCACCAGATACCTGTCGAGCACAAAAAAACATGTTTTATTACAATTTTTGTTATGGCCTTGAAGCACAAACTGTGATACACACGTTCACACACAAATCCGATTAAAGCTGCCTTAAAAGAACTGCATCACCAATGGTAAGCTTTCATTTACTCATGTCTATAGGAACAGAAGTAGTGACTAGCACTGCACTGGGACCAAACTGTGTTTTTAGAGCGAGGAAGGGAAAAAGCACCTGCTTTACCGACTTTTTCAGTCTATAGTGGCCAACTTGCAAAAGGAATTTCATAGTTCTAAGCCTGTAATTATTTATCAATTAAACAGACTAAACCGACTAAGGAAATTACTAGATCCAATATAAATGAGTTGAAACACAGGTTAATTAGTGTTACCAGCACACTGAAGTTACCCAAACATGCATGGAGCAGTCAGCTGAGCGAGGTTAAAAGAAAAAGACCATGTGTGTCTAAATTGCAGTGAACCATTGCACACTGAACAAAACACAGCAGTGTGTGGTGTGTTCATTGCCTGGCAGGGTTAGCTTCTAATTGCAGCATTTCAAAAGGAAGTATCTAAAAAAAAAACTGAGACAACCAACAAGTCAGGTTTATTTTCTCTGCAAAACACGTTTAAATCAAGACAGGAACATACATGTAATTATGTGTCGGAAACAATGATGCACTTAACGTAGGTTGGTCAGTTTAATTGCATATAGAAAAAAGTGAGTAAATGGATGTGATGAGTAGGGGTGTGAAAAAAAATCGAGTTCACGATTTATCGCGATTTTTTATTTTTATTTAATCGATTTTTTAAAAAAATTATTTAATTTTTTTCCCTCCCTGATATTAGATTAATATTTTTCGTATTGTATTTTTCACATTTTTGTGGACTTGTTGACCAGCTCCTGTTCCTACATAAAAACCTTGAAAATTGTGCCACTTCCGCACCTCCACTTCGGTAGATGGCGCCGTAGATATAATAATAATAAATAGGATGTTTTGAAGTAAATCATTTTGACTCAATTTGTCCCCTGAATGATCAATATCTTCTGATGAACATATACAGCAACTTGATTTTTCATCTCTACGTTTAATTTTTATATTAACTAGGTAGAATATCGCATTGTATCGTGATACCGCGATATTATCGGATTGTGACCCAAGTATCGCGATACATATCGTATTGCAAGAGTGATGATGCATCCTTTATCAAGGCAGATGAGATAATGCTGACCCACAATTCCTTGCAGCAACAACATTTAAAGGGAAACTCACGATAACCGACAAGGGACGGAGATCATGTGAGTTCTATGCCTTGAACAACTTTAAATAAATCATCTAAAACCCATATCTTATTATATGTAAGACATATCAGATTATAACTGACATAAAAAAGGGATCAGAGACATTTTTAGCCACAATGTTTCATTCAACATAATACATATTTCTGAGTGGAAGGTGAGCGTGAGCAACCATTCTCAATGTGACATTCTTTTAGTTTCACTTTTGTTCCTTGTAGCCTGGTATCCTCTTTTCCTTTGATTTACATTCAAACTGTGTGATTTAATGGAGTCATCCATGGGGTTAAGGAAAAGTGGATAGGAAAGGAGATAGGAGGGACTATTCAGACAGCATGTGTGTTTTCTCTGAATTCCTATGCAGTTTAACAACATGTTTGTTAGGTTAACCAGAGACTCTAAATTGACTGTAAAGGTGAATGTGCATGCGACTGTGAATCAGATAGCATTAAAAAGTGTCTATGAATTTAAAACACAGTACTGCATCTCCCTTTCTGTCAGAGTGTTTTACCAACAACGTCTTTACTTCCCTTTTTGCATTTCGAAGCTCACCCAACTTCCCACAAGTTTCACGTCACGACTTAATGAGTGGGAGAAGCGAGAGAGTCTGTCACCTTCCGGTGAAATTGAACAAGAGAGCAGAGTTTGGATCTGCGTCATTTGCCGCCTCAGCTAAACAACCTCCAGGGGAAACCTCAACAAAGTCCCAGATTGTGTAACAGACAAAAGTCTCACCCAAGAATACAGACAAAAGTATATGACACTTAAAAAACTGCTCAGCTGACATTTCATAGACCTTAAATCTATCCTAGTCTCTCAGCTGTGGAGCAGGTGCTAAAGTGCATCATCTATCAAGAGGCAGAGGAGGCTACTAAGAGGTGGAATGCTAGCCTTTAGCTGGGATTTTCACTAATAATGAAGTCTGTCATTCATCTTTCTGTAACTGTTCTCAGTCATCCACATTATGGTCATTCTAGATATTCTAATTCTAGCTAAAGCAACTGGAGATTTCACCTCTCAAGTCTTCTTGACTTCTTCAGAACTGAATAGACCTTGACGTAAGCACCTTTTAGCAACACTTCCTGTTGCCTTAATTCATCTACGAGAGTGTTCTTCTCTTTGCTCTTCTTTTATGTTCAGTAGCCATAAAAATAGTTTTACTTTTATCACCCTGGTAATAGAAGTATCCCTTGATTCCCTCCACAATATTCTTCAATCAAAAACATTGAAATAACAAGCCTTGCACTCTACAACATGACATGCTGTAAAACATGCTTGACAACTGGCAATGACTCACTTCCCACGTCACCAACTTTATTACAAACAATAAACTGCTTTACCTCCAAGCCCTGGTGTGGGATCAACACTGTGTTTCAAGGGGTCATTCCATGTCATTTCACAAAGTTTTCAGGACATACCATGCACTTTGGTCTCAAAAAAAGTCTGACATTTTTACCAAAGATTGCTTCAGAATAATTGAGTTGGCACACCGCATATTTTTAGTTTGATCAGATTAATACTTTTTGAGATTGGCCATTTTAGTGAGGGAGATATGTGTCAATTTTTGTGCGTCTTTATTTTTCTTCAGTTTTCAGGGTCCAATATGTCAAAAACTTACACCACGTATGAAACTGAAATGTGCTTTAGTAATACAGCTCCACCTCCTCTCAAAATATAGAAATATTTAACTAATGAACAACAAATAATTAGAAGACACAGAGGCAAACTACAATTACCTCATGTAAAGGATTTTCATTATCTGCAGGTGGTGAAATGTTTCTTACATTCCCACATGCAGTTACAGGCCAATCAAAACAGAAAATTTCAAATTTCAGATTTCAGGAGACTGTCACCTAAAGAACCAATGCGTATATGTGACTTATCATTAATGATTTGAACACTATGTTCATAGCTCAAAGCTAATAAACTTACAGGGAGCTGAGGCATACAAAGTTGTTTACCGAAGGACCAAACATGTTGTAGCCCAAAGCCCTGACAAACTTTTTTCCAATTTTGAGAGGCTGGCATATCCACCAGATAGGATGTATAGCAGATATATTTTATTTTGATTTTTTTGTATATTCTGAGAGAGCAGGTGGAGCTGTATTACTATACCAAATTTCAGTTTCCTATGTGATGTAGTTCCTCAGAAATTAAAAGCTGAGAATGGAAGAAAAATAAGGATGACCCCCCCCCACCCCCTCCTCATTAAATTGGCCATATCTCAAAAAGTATTCATCCGATCAAACTAAATATTTACAGTGTGGCTATTTAAAAAAAAAAAATCACTGAACGACTGCTTGAAACTGCAGAATTTTTGGAAACCGAAGTGTGTGGGCCATTTGTGAAATGACATGGAATGACCCTAAGGCAACAAGCCAGAAAGTACGAGGAAGGAAAACTCTCAGCTGGAGAGACTAACTACCAGACTGTGCTGTGTTCATCCTACTGGGCTCCCTCCAGGGGTTTTCCAGCCACCGTAAGGAGCATAATGCTGCTGAGGCAGTAATGGCCACTCCACATCATTATTGTGAAACTATACCATCCATGCACAAATGCACTGATTGAAATGCATGACCTGCTAGTCTGGGAGAGCACAAGCTCAACTCACACGTCAGTGAATTCCTTTAGTGACGTAGCAGGGCTGAAGACATCTAGAAGACTAATCACCTGCAGAAACAAGAGAAAGCCATCAGAGGAGCAGCGTAAAGAATCAGGAATAATGATGATAGAAAAGCAAGCAGGGAAAAGATGCTTCCAGATCAACCTTCAGCAGCAGAATAAACGACCAGAACACTCACATTTTCATGCTTCATGTGTTTCAGGAGCCGCAGCTCCCTATACGTTCTCTTGGCGTGGACGATCGACTGAAACGGTCTTGAGAGTTTCTTCACGGCTACCTTCAAACCAGTCTTGACATCATCTGCAGAACTGGTGAAAAGCAGCACATGTTAAATTCAAATATTTTTTTTGCAGCCAGCACTCACAGAGCTGTTGCTGGACATAGAATCACGTTTAGGCATTACATAAATTATATTTTATATTTAATCCTTATCACCTATATAAGTGCATTGCATTCCACGATGACATCAACCAATTAGTCGACTGAACAACCAAAGTTGGCAGCCCTAATATTTTGCATGAGTCACAGAATTTATGCTTCAGTCGTGTTATCTGCAACCAACAATCACAACATATACAGCCCGTGCAGCAAAGACCTGTGAGGAGTAGGAGTGTGACGATATTGCGATATGACGATATATCTATATACGATCGATTATCGATATGCTCGCGCTAAGCAATAATTATTTATTATTTTTTTTCAAAACCTTTTCTGCTTTTTCACTAACATGTGCAGGAACGCCTTCACAGAAATGTTGTCACTGTTTGTTGAAGGAACCAATATTTTGTTTACTGGAATATTGCAGTATAATAGTGTCACTGGTAAGAAATACCCTATTTTTTTGTTTACAGAAAGCACTATTGGAGATACTTATTCATTTACATTGGTATGTTGACACTTATTTACAGAAATGTTGCACTAAAATAGTGTCACTGTTCATAGGAGACTTTTTCAATTATTGTCTTTCAGAGATATAAAATAAAAATGTCATTTTTTCACTTAATCTTTTTTTTTCTTGTGATGTCATAGATTATCGTAGATTGATTTCTGTCCAATATATCAATAATCGCAGTATGGTCATATCGTGAGATAATCGTTATTGTGAGCTTTGTATCGCGTATCGTGAGGTTCCCACCCCTAGTGAGGAGAGCTTCAGTATAGAACAGTTGAACTGAAGTCATCGCGTAGGCAGCAGGTATAGTATAAGGCAGCAACCTATTACACAAACAAACAATCGTAGTTGATGCACTGGTGAGCAGCTAGTAATCTGACCAGCAACAGATTATCAGATCTCCCAGCAACAGCACAGCTGTCGACATCCATTTGCAAAACAAACATCTGCTCACTAACCGCAGACGGGGTCGTGTCCAAGATAGCATCAGAGTAGCCCATCATTTATTCACAAAAACAAAAAACAGTCAGTGGTGCCATAGTTCAACTTTATAGGCTCCAAATTGATTGACAATATTCACGTTATTTACTCTAAACCACCTGTGTCAAACTCGAGGCCCAGGGACCATCCAATTTGGCCTACAGGAGAAAGTTAAAAAGACAGAAAAAACGTAATTTTTATTGTCTAAATTACCAAATAATTCAGTTGTAGATAGCTTGCATATCTAAATACACCAATTGAATGAAACTCCACAATAGTTTGAGAATAGCTATTTTCTAATGCTTTTTTTTTCCCCCACATGACTGCAGTCATTTCATTTCTCAAATTGCCCAAAAAACTAAATGTTCTTGAAATTATTTCACATAATTTCCTCAAATTGAATAAAAATTAGTCACAAAAATCAATAAAATTTAAAAAAGAAAATCCTTGATATTTGTCACTTAAAGAGTGGATATTGTGGGGGCGCCGCCTTTTATACTTTATGTATGATTAATATGTTGTGTAAAGTACAAACTTGGGGAGATTTGTTGAAATTGCTTTTTTCCCCACCTAAAATCTGTGGCTCGCTTAAGATCAAATTTGGCCCCTGAACTAAAATGAGTTTGACACCCCTGCTCTAACGTTTTCAGTTCTGCACTGTGACATAAAAGAAGTGCTAAACTTTCACTTGTCAACTAAAGAAATTGGGTTCCAATGGGGACACTGAAAGATGAACTAAAGTCTGATTCATTTGATGCTAGAACAAGTAATGCAAGCATCTGAAGTCAAGCAGTCACAGATTCCATTAAGCAAACTACTGGTTATCCTTAAATCCACTTTTAATAGAATGTACAACGTCAGAAACCTTGAAGTACTATATTTATCTGAAAAAGCATTTCCTGTCTGTAGAAAAGATAATCCTCTCGAATTGTAAACAGGAAATATGGAGAGACAAAAAGCACTCTTTCTGTGACAAATGTCACATTTATCGTATATGTTTTGCTTGCAAAACAGACCCAAAAAAAGATACAAACAGTTTTTCAGACTTTTCCGCGTTCCATCCTTGTGGGTTACCTTAGCGTGATGTGAACCAGCCCCCTCTTTGTTTAAATGTATTTACCTTTTGAGTAGGCTATATGTGTGCCACAGGCATGTTTAATGTTTTATTCACACTATACTGAGATGCTAAGGGAAGAGTTTATTATTTTTTTAATTGTAATGTCATATGTTATAAAATATGTAGTTATCTGATTTCTGAATCAGAAAATTTAAGCTAATGTGAAGTTTCTGTTGCACTTTTGCTTAAACCTGGGTTAAAGCTTGAAATTGTTGAATGACAGCCTCATTTACTTTTTATTTTGGGATTGTTATATGCATTTTAACTCTTGAGGACCATCACAGCAATAAAGTTGCACTTTTGACAATATATCTGATCCGAAACTCGAATTTTTCTTTATTTAATTATCTTTTAAGCAAAATCGCCCAGCTCTACTTTAGGTCATAGTCTCTACTTACCACGTATGACTTAAAACAGAGCAATACCTGTAGTTGTGCTCATAAACTGCCTCATTTAATTTTACCTTTAAATGAGGCACTTATGTTAATGAGTCGGTTTTGCCCCATGGTATCAAATCAGCTGTAAAATACACTAAAAACAATATCTAATTTGTTTCTTATCTCTTGATTACCTTATTAGGCTTCCTTATCCATGAAAATATTGGTTCAATTATTTCTGTTGTGAGTCTCCAGGTTTTTTTTATGAAATATTAACCTCAATATAATCATATTTTCTTCTATCATTGCTCTTGTTGTTTTTATGCTGTAAAGTGTCTGAGTTTCTCGAAAAGTGCTCTTAAATAAAATGTATTATTATTTACTATTATAATTCCTGTGTTACCTGTTACCTTTTTTTTTTTTTGGGGGGGGGGGGGGGGGGTAAATACATCCCTTAAAATATTTATTTATTTTCATTTTATAAAGACTTTTTTTTATTATTTTATCAGCAGAGTTGAGGATACTGATTCAAGTGAAGGCGATAGACAACCTTTGTAAGTACAAATTCTGCAAACTTTAGCATCTTTATAATCACCTTTATGAAGTCATTTAAAACCCAGAATTGCTGTGAAATGATTTAGCTGCTACTTTTTTAGCTTGTTCTATAGTTTGTGACTGTGTTGCGTTCAGTGACGTCAGGACGACTCCAGTTTGACGAGTTTCAAGCAGGTGGCCATTTGTATTGTCGGGGCGAGTTGCGTTCAATAACTGTTAATGTTAAAGTTGAACTAAACTGAAAGTAAAGCTGGGTCTAATTGTTTCCTGACTCGGTGCTTCCACATTCATGCTAACAGCCTGCAGCCTGTGCGGAGGAGGCCTCGTAACAATGAATGGAGGTTAAGCTAAAGTGGCGACGCTCAACACACTTCAGGAAACTTCCCTTTACAGGGGGGAAACAAAACGTTATTTACCACACAGATCCGTAAGCGCCAGAGCCCACCGGGGCCAGGTTCCGGTACTGCTCGGGGACTTCCCATATAGTCTTGTTGACCTCCTGACGGTAAAACTTGGGTCTCTCTTTCAGCGACATTCCTGCAGAACCGAGTTCCGTCCACCGAGGGAAAATCCCTGCGTCCTCACAGATAAACTTCCGCGAAGTGTCTCAGAGTGAGGCCACGATATATCTTTGTCGTCCAAAGTTCATTTAACACAATGTGGAATAGTCGGGCTGCCTTTCAAAGAACAGGAGTTGTCTGTCTGGATCACCGCCTTGAAGACCGCACGGATTTTGATCTGTAGGCACGAGCGCTCAGCACGGTCACGGCACTAGGCCAAATATCGCGAGAAAAGGTGACAGCTGAGAAACGAGAAGTGAACAAACCGGAAAGAAACGGCGCAGCGTTTAAATATTCAGCATGTGAATAATGACAACATAGCGACAAAAAGGGCTAGATGCACACTTATAGTTATTATAAACAATACAGATAAACGGGTTTAAACATTTTAGTAATCTGCATACAAAGAGTAAAAGGTCAGGACCTTAAAAACACATGCAAAATCATTGTAGTTGCACAACAGACTCATTAATTTAATATAAAGTAATTTTATTATTTGTGAATAGTTTTTGTTACGTTAAAGCACTGTTTTTCAACGTGACCCTATGTGAGATCCTGAAATTTAAATGGGGTCGTCTGGAATGTGTTAAAGAAAAAAAAAATTATTTGAAAAAGTTTTTTTTTTTTTTACGTTTTCTTAATTATTTTTTTTTACAAGTTAAAACAAAACAGACTATCTTAAACAAATGTATTTTATAAGTAAAATTTTTCAAATATAAAGTTAATTTTATTTTTGGTTAAAATAAAGAAGAGAAGAGAAAAAATAAGATAAAGAGAAAAAAGTATACAGTATGAAAATATGTGATAAAACACACATCTTGTCACTTAATGCACTAATCTGGGCTACTCTATTTGTTACACAGCATAATAAACATGATTTTAGAAAAAAAATATGTGAAGTTGCCATGAATTTGTGATATAAAAAAGGGGTCACAAATTACAATCCACTGCGTTAAAGGTTAAAGCTGCTCTCCTTCAAGATATGAATTGTAATTTGCGATGTGAACTTCATGAAATACAGTCGTTGGATTGCACAGTTTACTGAATTTTTGATGATGTCAGTTTCTTAATTACTTTTTTAAAAGGTATTCCAGTGTGTTTGTCCATGTGAATATCGCTGAACTTCACCGTAAATCTGGAGGGCAAATTTTTATTACGTTTTCATTTACTTTTATGGATTAGACGCGTCAATACATGATTGAATCAGGTTTTACAAAATTGCTTGCACTGAGGATTTAGTAAACTCATACTTCGACTGATACTTGTACAAAGTTTTTTTTTTTTTTTTTCTTACACGGCACAATGTCTTAGTAGCTCAACTGTAAACATCCAGGATGTGTTTAATTGGAAAAACAAGTAGAGTAGTACAAGTAGTTTTGCATTTGTCTTCATGACAAAATGACTTTAATGTACCACCATCACAAAAAAATACATATGTAAGGCCATTTGGATCCAATGATTTCTTTTCAAATATAAGGTGATGTCATCATTTATTGGAGGAGACTATTAGTTGTTGATTTTTTATTACATATATATTTTTGAACAATTTAATTTTATGTAAAAAAAAGAAAAATGCACCCATGTATTCTTTGATAAATAATTTGTCTTGTTTGGATGGATGGATGGAAGGATGGATGGATGGAAATCAACAACCATTCTTATTTAGTAAAGTGAATGGTCATTTTTGTCACTTCAGTATTTTGTTGCTTCAATGTTTTATTGTATAAATATACAGCAGAAAATGACCACCTTTGGCAACAATATCACACACTCAAAACTAGACAGAACAAACACGCAGTGGTTGTGAATGCACTGGTTTAGGCAGTCTAAAATAGGCGAGTCTAATAAAAACAATGGGACGGAAGATAAAAGGGAAAGACATACAGTAATACAAAATGTACACACAATAACTTGTGCACAAACAATATAAGTTCATCCCCTGTTCATGTTGCAGCTTTAGAAAAACACTTATTGGCTTTAAAAACAAAGAATCTCCCCAATATGGAGATGTTGTATTTCACCATTATGTATATAAAAAAAAATATGACACTTGCATTTAAATGAACTCAAAACTATCAGTTACATTAGTGTCTTTAAGGGACGCAGTGTCCACTTTATGACCCGGTTTAATCTTCTCTCAGAGCAACGTTGTAGTCGAAGCCTTCCAGTTTGCTCATCCTCTGATTTCATCTTCATCAGTGTCATCGTCGTGTCGGAAGTGACGCGATGATGTATTTAGTGGAACCGAATCAAAACCATCTGTCGTCCTCTGAAAAACACACAAATAATGACCTGAGGCTCTTTGATTTGGTGGCTCAGTGTGAGCAGAGGAGGAGAAAGTATCACTGACCTCTCGCGAAAAAGACCTTATCTTTGTGAAGAAGGATTTCTTCTTAAGGTCCATCAAATCATCTTCTGCATCTTCCCCTTCCATTATTGCACAGCTGTCTGCAGCTGGAAGCTCACACTCTTTACCTCCAGATGTCATTTTCAGCCTGGAGTATTTGTACTGCAGCCTTTGAAAGGAGGATCACAAAATAAACATCTCATCAATGAAGTTATCTTTAAATGTCTTTTACTTTTGAATGAAATAAAGAAAGAAAGAAAAAAATGCCATGCAGGGTTGGGCTCAATTACATGTTTTAGTGTCTTCAATTATCCAAGTTTAATTACAACTCAATTACGATTAAGGTGACTAAGATTAAAGCATTTTTTCCAATTACAATTAAAATTACAACTATCATTTTTCTCTTGAAAGTCAATTACAATTGCTCTCAATTACTAACATTAAATTACAATTAATAACAATTACTGAGCCATTAATAAATAACCCCTTACCACATTGTTAGACTTCCTTATTTATGAACATATTGGTTGTAATATTTTTGGTGTGGGCGTCTGAGCCTGTTTTGTGTCACTATACCCCTCAATTTCAAATTTTTCAAATTGATAAAATGATCCTCAGCAGAAGTGACAGGTAGCGGGAAAAGTTTGTATGAAAATGTTTGTACTAATTGTTAACAACGTATGTGTAAGCCATAGAACTGTAACATGGTTCCCCATTTTTGCATTTAATTAAATTGTAATTGACAGTTTTTATAGAATGTCCTTGCCAATTACAAATAAAAAAGTAAATTATCTGAACTCAATTACAATTCAATTACAATTACAACAGCAACATATTTCTTAAATTACAATTACAATTATAACTAGAATATTTGCATTTCCTGAGAAAATGCAAGTGAGGATGCAGGTTCTGTCCCACATCATTGAACACTGCATTAGCATTAGCATAGCGTTAACATTAGCATTACCTAGCATTAGCTAACATTAGCACTACCCTAACAATAACCTAGCGTTAGCATTAAACTAGCATTAGCTAACATTATAATTAGCCTAGCATTAACATTAGCATTACCTAGCATTAGCATTACCTAACATTACCATTAACCTAACAATAACCTAGCATAAGAATTAAACTAGCAGGAGCGAACATTATCATTAGCCCAGTATTAACATTAGCATTACCTAGCATTAGCTAACATTATCATTACCCTAACAATAACCTAGCATTAGCATTAAACTAGCAATAGCTAACATTATCATTAGCCTAGCATTACCATTAGCATTACCTAGCATTAACTAACATTAACATTACCCTAACAATAACCTAGCATTAGAATTAAACTAGCAGGAGCTAACATTATCATTAGCCTAGCATTAACATTAGCATTACCTAGCATTAGCATTAGCTAACGTTAGCGTTAACCTAACAATATCCTTGCATTAGCATTAGATTAGCGTTAGCTAACATTATCATTAGCCTAGCATTAACTTAGCAATTGCATTAGCCTAGCATTAACATAGCAATTGCATTAGCTAGCATTAGCCTAGCATTAGATTAGCCATCAGACAGCTGAAAAAGTTGACTGGTTGAAATCTGCTGAAGAATGGCTGAACAGCTGCAGTTCAAAGTTGAAGATGTTGAATCCTAAAACAATGAAATTCCCAATTGAAATGAATGGGAACATTTTTGAACAAAACTATATATTTTAAAGAAATGATAAAAGTTAAAAATCACAAAAGTAAAAGGGCAGCGCTGACTTTTTTGACACATTCTGAATTGATATCTTATTTGTCAAAATCGGTCAAACGCTGAAGGAGCTGAAACGCAGCAAAATTCTGTGACGGAGGAAAAAAACGGATAACAATTGAAATTGTGATTAATGATCAATTATGCAATTACAATTATAATTGACCCCAACCCTGATTCCATTATTTATTATTGCAGTGCTTCAATGAAAACCACGAGGGGGGAAACATCTCCACTCTTACTTGCGTGTCTTCTTCCAAAAGTAGCAGCTGATAGTGACGAGCAGCACCGCCACCAGACTTCCGATGAGAACACCAAACTTCAGCCAGAAATCCAAACTCACACAAGCACTGATTTTTTGTAGAGGTAGTTTCTCTCCTCCGAAACAGTTGACAGGCTGCTGCCACACGTAGGTTGTTTTCTGAATATAAAGATACAGCTCTTTGATGTATGAAAAGACATGATGAAATAGGTTGTGTTGGCTATGAGTCAAAAGTGAACAGTTATGATTGAGTGTCCAGCTCTACCTGTATCCCCTGGATGCAGGCACTAACAATCTCTCTGTAGTGGTTCTTGGTGCAGAGTGGACATGCGTGCTGGCTCTCCCAAAGAAAATGGAAATTACAGCCATCACAGGTCCCCTCTGAGCAGTTACTGAAGAAGGAAAAGTGTTCGAGAAGCAAGACAAGCGTTTTTGTATGAGGAGAGATTTGTCTCAAAAATGTTCACGTTTTTCAGTCACATGTGTTTTTCAGATCTACAAATACATCCACGATTTTCACGTGTTTTGCACATCCACAAATTTAGACCCTTTCCAAAAAATTACAATAACATGGAAACGTTGTTTAATTTCCATAATTCCATTCAAAAATGTAAACTTTCATAGATTATAGATTCAGGGCCCACAATTTAAACGATTTCAAGTATTTATTTGTTTATTTTTACATAATTTGGGCGTCCAGCTCATAAAACCCACGAAACAGGAATTCAAAAAATTAGAATACTGTGACGAAATCACCATTTACTTCTCAGTTTTTGCAGGAAAAAAGGCCCAAGAGTTTGGAGGAAGACGGGCGAGAAACAGAACCCAAGCTGCTTCAGGTCCAGTGTGAAATGTCCAGTCAGTCATGATTTGGGGTGCAATGTTCTGTTCTGTTCCTCACCCGTCTTCCTCCAAACCCTTAAACCTTGATTCCTGAGTGGAAGACACACTTTGCTTTCATTGGAAAAGAGGACCTTGGACCACTGGCCAACAGTCCAGTCCTTCTTCTCCTCTTTTTTCAGAAAAACTGAAAAGTAAATGGTGATTTCTTCACAGTATTGTAATTTTTTGAATTCCTGTTTTCGTGGAAGCCCAAATTATGTAAAAATGAACAAATAAATACTTGAAATCGTTTAAATTGTGGGCCCTGAATCTATAATCTTTGAAAGTTTTGCTTTTTGAATGGAATTATGAAAATTAAACAACTTTTCCATGATATTCAAATTTTTTGAAAAGGGTCTGCATATACACAATTTTGCACTTAAATTCAGGTATTGGTCACAATATTCACAAATAGATCCACCATTTTCACATGTGTTTTTTTAGATTCTCACATGTGTTTTTCACATCCACACAAATACATCCACAATTCACACACGTGCTTTATCATTTGTGTCTGTGTATTTAGCACGAATTATCATGTTAATCTGAGCAAAGTTGCATTACGTTTGGCTCAAAAATAAATGCACACGCCGGCTGATCCACAAATGCACTTACACATGATGGCTGATGATAAATACACACACACACACACACACACACACACACACACACACCCAATAAAACGTGTGTGAATTGTGGATGTATTTGTGTGGATGTGAAAAACACATGTGAGAATCTAAAAAAACACATGTGAAAATGGTGGATCTATTTGTGAATATTGTGACTCACGTGTGTGTGTGTGTGTGTGTAAGTGTGTGCGTGCGTGAAATATTTTCAGGTCAAACCTTCAGCTTGGTTTGTGTGCAAATTACCTTGGCAGTTTGATGTGGTCTTTAATGGTCACTGTGGGATTACATCTGAGTCTGATGGTAGCCGCTCTCCCTTGTTTACACGCCTGGGTTACATCACTGGACCTTGGAATGACACAAACATAAGAAAATTTACTTTGAAAAACTAATAATCACTGTTGTTTCTTTTATATAATTCACCAAAGTGGGGAAAAAAATAAAAAAAATCAATTCCAAATAATTTCAGAGGAAAAGCCTCAGGTGAGAATGACACAATGTGATTGTAATTACCTGTAATAAAATATGACATCAGGCAGGCCATGCACCGATGGATATAATGTGTTTGGAGATGAGATTCCATCAACTTTCAACTCTGTGGTCACCCCTGAAGAATTAAAACAATAAGCTATTACTGGCTAATAGACAGAATATCAAAGTGAAACAGCAAGAACAGCAGAGTTTATGTGGAAAAACAAGCAATTTCAACATTATTGTGCCCTAGTTTCCTCATGTAAATGATAAATACAGTATGTAAGGCACCTACAAAATCCAAGAAATAAATAACAGATCTCAGCCCCTATACAAGGACCTTACTTTAAAATTCCTTGATTTTGTGTCCAAATCTTGTGTAATCCAGTAACTTAGATGCATTTTGTGATTGTGTGAAATTGCAGGACTTTAGTGGGAAATATTACAATCTTCCACAATTTGCATTTAAAAAAGATTGCAGTCATGGGATTCGAGCAGGAGAAAATAGCAACTTTATGACGTTTTATTAAATTTGTGAATTTAGAAAAATAGAGATAACTACAGTGAAATGATTTGGTAATTTACTCAATAATTAGGGATTTCTCTTTAATTTTTACTTTCCCCAGCAGGCCATAGTGGATGCTCTAAACCAGCGATTCTCAACTGGTGGGTCGGGACCCAAAAGTGGCTCGCGGATCATCTGTACTGGGTGGGTCACGGACAAATGTCCAACTTCATTTGGAATGAAAGGAAAATATATAGATTTATGTTTGAAACAGCTTTTTTTTAAAAAACTAAAATTGATTGGTTGAATTCGGGGAAAAAAAGGTCGCAATTTAATGACCCTGGCAAAATGTGGGTCCCAGGGTGAGACCAGTTGAGAACCTCTGGTTTAAACAAGGGCCAGATTTGGCCCCTGGACCTTGAGTTTTACCTGGTCTTTACTTTTAAATTCATGATAAAAAAATAAAGTTCTGCACAAATCCAGTAGGCCTACAATATTGTTATTAATATTTTCCTAAAATAACATAATCCTTTTGCATTTGCATGTTGTATAGCAACTACTGTACAGTATATTGACCTCATTGTTTTAATACAGGGGTTACTTTGCAATGTCAGCCACATTGCATTGCATTGTAATAAAAGCTCATTAAAACTCCTCTCACCAAATCCCATCAGAAAACAATAAAAAAAACTCCTAGTTGTGCCCTTTCTTTTACAGCAGTAAAAAAGTGATATGTGGGGTTCATACCGATGAGCGAGTCACCAATAAGAAAAGGTTGCGAGGACACCCTGCTCTGACTCCTGATGCCTGAGGGAACCACCGTGGACTGACAGACGTAACCTTTGACCTCTCTCCCACTCTCTGTCACGTTATCCATGCAGGAAGCCCTCATCCGACCCTGCTCGGAGAAAGCAAGTGCCCTTTAAGTGTCGGACTTATACTATCTTATCATTTTTTGTTAACCACTGTTTTCTCACCTCTGTCCCACAAAGAGCCATTCTAAAGTGACTAAAGTACTGCAGGCCTTTGCTGGTGAAGCGGGGGCTGCTTTGGATGACAGTGACGTTGGACAGAGGAGAAAAGTCGTAATGCAGCAGCAGTCCGTCTCTGGAACGCATCGTCAGCGTGCAGTCACTGAGACAAGCTGAGCGAGCCTGTAGATGAGGTCACTATGTTAGCTGATACACAAACACACCGCATGTTACAGTGAGCGTACTGTCGGTCAGTCATCTGTAAGAGAGCAAGGCATTAGAGAATCAGCAAGCATCAGACAGCTGAAACTTCAAGGCTCCTCTAAGCTTATATGAGATTTCAGAGATGTTGAAAAATGAGGATGAAAGCATATTCCAGCCCTGGAGAAGTCCTACACAGCATGTTTTAGTTCTCTCCCTGCTCCAACGCACTGCCAGGGGTGGACTGGGACCAAAATCCAGCCCTGGCTTTTTCTGTCCAGACCAACTCACTACATTATCGTCTTCTGATCGAGAGGTTACAGGTTCGATCCCAGTCTATCCCTGTCGAAGTGTCCTTTGGCAAGACAATGAACCCTAAGTTGCTCCCAGTGGTGGACTAGTGTCTTGCATGGCAGCTGTGTCCCACTGGTGTGTGAATGTGAGTGTGAATGAGCTGATATGTAAAGCGCTTTGAGACTACTTCAGTGTGGACATAAAGTGCTATATAAGTCCATTGAGCCTTTACCATATGGCTCTTTCTGTATTAATTTAATAATGTAATGAATAACCTTTATTCATCACAGTAGTGAAATTATTCTCTACATTTTTACTTATTTCCCCCAAGGGGTAACAGTGAGCTGACAATTGTAGGTGTCCAGGGAGCAGTTGGAATAAGGGACTTGCTCAACATCCCACAGCGATGACCTGGGTGAGATTCGAACCGGTGACCCTCCGATTACAAGCCCGCTTCCACTAGGCCACCACCACTCCCCCAAATAATAATTATTTCCCCAGAAAACATTAAAAGGGGAAACTTTAACCCCTTTTTACCTTTTTCCTTTGGTCATTTTGCAACTTCCTTTGTCCCATTTTTGCCCCTTTTCAAAACTGTTTTCAAACATTAGCTACCATTTGCCAATAAATATCCTTTTTTTCCTATTTGAAGTCCATTTTTTGCAAGTTCTTTTAGACACTTTTATAAAATTCTTGTCCTTTCTTTAATTTTTTTTGGCCACTTTTCATCCCAATAAGCTACCTTTTGCCCAATAAGTACCACTTGTTTCCCTATATTCCACATTTTTGCCATTTTTCACTATTGTTTGCCACATTTTGCCTCTTTTCACTATTGTTTCCCATTAAATACCAGTTGGTTCCACCTGCCCAATTTTTTGGCTGACTGCTTTTGGCCCTTTTTAGTCACTTTTTATTGTTTTCTTGCCACGTTTTTTTCACATTTGGACCATTTTTGGCCACCTGTTATCATGTCTGCCTCCAATCACTCGTCAAAAAAAAAACAACAGAAAAATGCAGCGGCCCACTTTGGGTTTGCCAGATGGCCAGTCCACCCCTGTCATTTTACATCAGAGATGCTTCATCTCTGCCTGTTTTTAAGTATCTTGTGAAAACTTACCTTTTTATTTTGGCGTATGGTTTTTAATTGCATTGATTTTATGCACAAATGCACAAATATTTATGCATTTATGCACAAATTAGGGGTACCCATCTTGGGTACCCCTAATTTTGCCCAATTAAATGAACCAATGGTATGTAAACAGTGTGAAAGCCTAATATATTATAATATATTCTCATTAAGTATTGTCTTTTTGAAGTCTAAACAAGTCTGTAAGTCTTCCCTTTTGTCTTTCATTTCAGGAAGATTTTAACTTAAAATGTATTAATCGGGGGTGGGGAAACAATGAAAAAGTTGCATAAAAATGTTTTGAAAATAAATTGATGTGCTTGAACAGCAGTTTTTAGACTGTGGAAGCTCCTGACCTTGTTTGTCCTTGTGTTGGGTCCACACTGAATACAAGCATCCTTCCCTACAGTCTGGCTGGCTCTGATGAAGGTGTTTATTGGGCACCTAACACACACTCCGGTCCCGTTGACCATGTATTGTCCTGCTGGACAGGCCACACACTCTGCACCAGCTCCTATTGACGTCAGGGCACAACGACGACACTGTGAGGCCACACCTCCGATTACGTTGGTAATTTGGATGGAGTAGATTCTTGCAAAGTCGGCGCTGTACTTTCTATTCTGTAGAAACACAAGTGATCACCAGCTGTGAGGCATGTGGGATGGACAACAAAGGACAAATAAAAAGGACAGACTTTCACAGACTTCTACCTACAGCTTATTTGGAACCAGATTTACATTTTTAGGACAAGTATACCTCAGTTACCTAGATGTTTTCAGTAAATATGTAATTAGATAATCTGTTTTTTTTTTATACTAATCCTAGCTAAACACCAAATATATATTTTCATGGATGAGCCTGTGGTAGAATATTACATTTCCTTATAAGCTATGACAATATATTGATATACAAATAACATTTTTAGAAAAAAAATGTGTTTCTTCCTCATATTTAGATTTTTTTAGCTCTGCAAATTTGGAATGGTAAATGTCAATGAAAATCTAAAACATCATTAATTTTCTTAGAGGTTTTTTTTTAGGTTTGCACTTAAATTCAGGTGTTGGTCAATTTCCTTCCTTTAGTCATTTCTTACTGTCATTGTGCTACATGTGAATGTAATTTTAAAATATTATTCACTATTGTATCTCCACAGATATTCAGAAAATTGTAAGATATATATCTTTCACGGCCTGTTATTGTCTCTAATTCTTAATCATTTTCTTTACTCCAAAATGGCACATTTGAATTATTTTGTTCAATGTGCCAAAAATACCTTGGCTACCAATATGATTTTGGTAAAAGTACAATTAGATTATCTGTTTTATTATACTAATCCTTGCTAAACACCAAATATATATATGTGATAGAATATTAAATGTACTTATAATCTATAACAGGGGTCTGCAACCTTTAGTCTCAAAGGAGCCATTTTGTCTAATCTCACCTGGATTAAAGTTATTCTGGAGCCGAAAAAAACACCTTCTCAATGAAGACAATACAGTGTATAAAATTCTATACAGTTAAAATAGCATGGAATAATTTTACGAGTTAATGGATTTGAAGGGCTACAAAAAATAACTGAATTTGATAACACATAATCATGTGATGTCACATGCTAATTGCTAATTTCTTGCTACATATCAAGCGTGCATATTAAGCAGACATGTTGGCAATTAAATAAATAGTCTTTTTGTTAGTTTAGTTATTTTACCAGGGATTTAAAACTTAAGGTTAGCCACAGGTGTAAGGAAAGTTTATGGTTGATGAAGTTAAGTAGGAAGGTGGTGGAGTTATTGCGCAATGTGATTTATTTTTAGGTTAACCAATTGTTTTATCTGAATTTTATTTGAAGTTAATGTCAATAATCATCAATACCACCTGTAAGAAATAACAATTCATTATTTTAATTTTTTTTTAAAGCTATAGGGAGCCATTGCAAAAGAGTCAAAGAGTCACATGAGGCTCCAGAGCCGCAGGTTGCAGACCCCTGATCTATAAGAATAAATTGAGGACGGCAGCCTCCAAGATACAAATTTACAAGAAAAAAAATGTTCTTCCTCATGTTTAGTTTGAAGCGAGGCAAAAAAAAAGAAGCAATCATGAAGTTGGGATGGTAAATGTCAATGACAATTTGAAACATCATTATTTTTCCTTGATTTTTGAATGTTTGCACCTAAATTGAGGTACTGGTCAAATGTGATGTAATCCTTTAGCAATTCCTGCTAAATGTAAGAAATCTCTCTTTCACGGCCTGTTATTGTCTCTAATCCTAAATCCTTTTCTTCACTCAATTCTTCAATTTAGAACATTTAAACATGCACATTTTTAAAACACAAGTTGTACAATGGGTCAAAGAAAGCCCTGAAATTAAATGCATCTTCATGTTGCACATGAGCATCATTTGGCACATTTGTATTAGTTTGTTTATTGTGCCAAAAAGAATTATATTGATAAATGTACCATGCAAATTCAACCAACAAATCAAACAAAAATACTGCTTTGGGAAATTTGAACAAAAATATTCTGTTTTTGTTTTAATGGCAATCTGGTAAATTATTATTATTAAACTAATTGTGATTATGGTTAGAATGTGGGTGTGCAGGTGAAAACGTCAGACAGTTGGATTCCTTTGACAGTTACTGTATATTAATGAAATAGTCTCACCATGTGGAATTGCTCTGTCCGCTGAAAAGCCCAGGAGAAGCTGACGGTGTTGTTGTTGGTGATCAGGTATGAGTACGATTGTTTCTGTTGGCTTCCTTTCCACTGCTCAACATCATTATTATACCACTGATTGATACCCTACACAGGGAGATACACGTGTTGGGTCATTGATAATAACGCTGCACACCTTGGTGCAGCTATATGTCATATTAATGTTAAACTATCTTCTCTCACCGATGAGAAGTAAAGCCTGCAGTCAGCCGTACATTGGGTCTCAAAGACAAAGGTGATGCGTGATAGTTGACTTGATTCATTGTCTTTCACCTCAGACTGAGGCAGCCTGGGAATAAAAAACACAGAAATGATAACCTCACACCCATTTACCATCTGTGCTTGGTTAGGAAAATCCCTGGAATCTTTAATCCGTAAATGACTTCATAAAAGCAAGTTTTGACTTGACCTGTATCCGGGAACAGTGAGTGTCAGCATCATGTAGTCTGTGTCAAGTTCCCCTGCGGTAGTGTAGATATAATCCCCAGCTACTTCCCACGCTGCAAGTGTAAAACAAATAAGAATAAATGTAATGTAATAAAAAACACACTCATCCAAAACTCATCTAAAGCACAATATCAACCTGGGATTTTTAACACAAGGTTCTAAAGGGAAATCTTAGTATTTGGAACATCATCAATCCACCTGTCCATTGTACTCCTCTATCCTGTTCAGGGTCAATCAAAGGTCACACTCACATCACAGATGAGACTACATCCTAGACAGGTCCCAAAAGAAACTCTAGACCAGTGTTTTTCAACCATAAGGTCGGTCGTGAACCCATGTGCATACCTGTCAAGTATCCGTTTTGGCCGGGAAACTCCCATATTTTATCCCTCTTTCCCGGCATCGCCCCGTGTTAGTATTTTTCCGTAAATATCCCGTATTTGAATGTAATAATAATTAAAAGATAAATAAATAAAAACATTTCTCTGTCTCTCTAAACTGAACGCTGTCACTAGCCTCGTGAGAACTGCCACCTGAAATGGCAGTTCTGGTGAGATTAGTGTCGCATGAAAAATCAGCCAATCACAAGTGCCACAACTATACTGTACACTCCTTTCAAAAAGTGTTAAAAGTCTGCAACAAATGTATCTAATAAGTCATTAGTAAATACCAAAGAACCACATGAGTGAGCATGAGAAATTATAAGAAAATATGTAATAAAATAAAATGTAAATGTCTAGCTTAAAGACAAGGAACGTGAAATTAACAGTAAATATGCAATGTGTTGACTTGTATATTAACTGTATGTAAATTAAATAAACAAATGTGCTTCATATACCCATTTATGTTTTCATTTAGGCTGTTTTATAATGTAGGAATTAGGACTGGGCAGAACAGTATATCGTAATTCAAAATATATCGAGTTTTCCATTTTGGCAATATAGAAAACTACAATATTGCATATACAGTATGTGTATATATATATATATATATATATATATATATATATATATATATATATATATATATATATATATAGTATATAATAGCTTATTTTGTATTAAAATAGTGCATCCTAACCCAGATCTTCCCCATAACAAGCTACACTACAGAACTCACTCACACATGCTGTCCCTTACAGGTGAAAAAAACAAAAGTGGCACATATTGTGCAGTTGTTTGTTAAAAAATATGCCTGTGTAGCATTTTCCATCAGCAAATTTAACCCAGATATGTATTTTCTGGTCAGACTTCATTTGAAATAAAATTATCAAGATTTATATCATATATCACCATTTTGAGAAAATATATTGAGATACGAGTTTGGGTCCATATCACCAGCCCTAGTAGGAATGTTCACAGCATTTCAGTGTTAATAGAGGTCAGCCTACCAGGGGGAAATTGCTTAAGTTAGATTTCTTGTACACTTGTCTTAAAATATAAGGGATACTGGAGCTTGGCTAGGGTGGTGGGACAGCTTGGAGCAGGCGCCTGAAAATTTCCCTTATTTTCAAATCCAAAACTTGACAGGCATGCCCATGTGGGGTGGCTTAAAATTGAAATAGGGTTGCTTGAAATGACTTGTAATTGAATATAAAATACTGATTAAAAATATATTATTATTATTATTCATATAGAACACAATCTCAAACAACTGTCACTTTCACTTTCGATAATATAAATCTAGTTTTTCAAACTTTCCCGGTGCTCATTTAGATTCCATTAAAAACCTACTCCTTAATAAATAACAATGGTTGCTTTTTGTGATGTTATTTGTTGGGTTTCTTTTTTGTTCTTGTTTTTTTTTTTGCCATCTTGACGTTTCTTTAATTTTTTTAGATATAAATTAATATAAATTAATTAATTAATTAATAAAAAGCATACAAATATCTGAGGTGGCATACCAAACACGGTTGGCATACATTTGTGATGTAAAAAATGGGGTCACGATAAGGGCTGAATGATTATGGAAAATAATCTAAATGCGATTTTTTTCCCTCAATATTGCGATTGCGATTTAATATGTGATTATTTTTTCAACGGCCTCTTGTCATGTATTTTTCAATGAACACAAGCAATAAATCAATCAGTTTCATAATAAACAATTTCAAATAAATATAAAGTGTAAATTTGAAAGCAAGGATTACAACAATAAAGCAAACAAATGTGTGGCTTTACCTCTTCAACATATCTAACTAACCTCACGTTTCATGAAACATGTAAACATGTGGACTGCACTTCTTAAACACTTTGAACAGAACAGGACAGTCAATAAATAAATGAAATAAACAGATATATATAAAAAACAATAAAGCTTAGTAATATTCAGTCAGTAACGTCAGTCACACATACTGAAGTGCAGAAAAAGTAAGGAAAACTAATATCTGCTTTAACCAAATGGACATTTTTTAGGGAAATCAAACTCCCAACGAGCTTAAAATAAATTATTACTAAAAAAAAAAAGAAAATTGCAATCTTTGCGATTAAATCATTGTGTTTTATGATATTGCGATAATATTGCAATTAAAGGTAGGGTAGGCGATTTTCAAAAGCGAGCATGATATTGAATGTAGCCTCCCTGATGGCTCCGCCTTTACCCGCCTCGCCCCTCCCCTCTGTGCTCTGTCTCACTCACATGCATCCGCACAGCTGCTGCTGAAGAGGAGCTCAGCTCATCGCTCGTATTGTGTAGAAACTACGTTGTCTCATGTCTCATTCAGCAGTAAGTAAACAATAAACTTTACCATCATATATGTTAAAAAACGTGATCAAAAACTCTGTTTTAACTCTGTCAGCGGTGACGCGCTTTCAGTGTGAGCTTGTGCATCTGATAGATCTTAATTTCAACCAAAAACTTAAAAAGTGTATATGGAGGAAATCGCCTACCCTAGCTTTCATTGTTCAGCCTTAGACACGACCCAAAAAAGGTTGGGGACCACTGCTCTAAACACATACAGTATGTTGAAATTCTATAATTATATGCCGTGGCTAGCTCTGATAATCACAGGGAAAAGATCCAGGTTTGATTGAGGGAAGTTGGGCTGTTGATGAGTGAGGATGTGAGGTGAACATCCAGTCATGGACCTGTCCAGAGTTACACCTGTGTACTGTTTAACATAAGTTAAACACTTTAGTAGAACTTTCTTTTTTTTTCCTTTTTTTTTTTTATACCACGTCTGCATTTGTCGTTGCAAGCTTTTCAAGACAACAATGCATGTTTTTTTTTTTTTTTTTTTTTTTTCGTCCCAAAAATAATGAATAGGTTTGTGTGATAAGTTTAAAAAGTGCCCTCCCAGACCTTCTGTGGGACTGAGGACCCAGGGCGCCCAACCACCACCCATCTCCCACCCACAAACCCCTGCAGCTCAAGTGGACTTTACACTCCTGAGCTCCACACAGAGAAGTCCAGTAGGTTTCTTACCTGTGCTGTTTTCATCTTTGATGAGGCCCAGCAGAAAGTTGGCACTCTTCATGTTGGCTGGCATCCTATTCCACCATTTGTATTCAAACCCAACCTCGGATTCTGAGCCCACGGGACACTTACTGCACACTGTCAACAAATATTGGATTGAACAAGAGTTTATAACAAAGACACAAACCAGAGAAAAAGTAAAGTACTAAGGCATATTTGTATGAGAATTATTTATCAGCGTACATGAAATAAAAACATATTTTTCACTTGGAGAGCGCAGTGTTAAATATCGTCTTTACCAGATATTCCTAGTTATCTGGATCAGTGATTGTGATCATGGTACCATGATCATTTACACTTCAAAACAGGGTCAATTATAATTGTAATCATGTAATTGATAATTCACTACAATTAAGGCGTAATTATAATTGTCAGTTTCTGTCATAATCATAATTAAAATGGAATTGAGTTCAGATAATTGATTTTTTAACTGTAATTACCTTGAAAATTATAAAAAAAAACCATCAATTATAATTTAATGAAAAACTGGGGAACCATGTTACAGTTCTATGTACAGTTTTACATATATGCATTTATCAATTATTAGAATATGTTTCGTATCCAGCTTTCCCACATTTTACCATTTAAAAAAAGAATTGAAAAAGAAGGGTATACAGACGCAAAAAATATTAAAACCTATATTTTTATTGATTAGGAAGCCTGAAGGTGATCAAGAGATAGGAAAGAAATGAGGTGGTAGGTATTTTAGTTTTTAGTGTATTTTAAAGCTGATTTAGTTATCATAAAAGAAGCTAACAGAAAGCTAACACAAGAGGAAGGTTAACTTTTACTAGGTTATTTATTTCAGGCTCAGTAGGTGTGGTGAATTGTAATTGAAATTTAGTAATTGAGAAAATAATTTACTTTCTGAGGATAGAAAAAATAATTGTAATTGAATTGTAATTGGAAAGAATTCTGGTCACTGTAATTGTCGTTGAATTTCAATTGATCATTGGTCATTGAAAACGTATATTGTAACTGAAATATATAATTGACCTAGGGCTGGGAGATTTTGCCTAAAAAAAATAAAACAAAATTGAGTTTCAATTTGATTTTCCATTTTTTTTTTCAAAGCACTTAAAAATGACTGCAGACATATTGTCAACAGTGCTACTTTACTGCTGTGCGTTTTTGTCCTCAAGAGTTAAAATGCTTAGAACAATCCTAAAATAAAAAGTAAATGAGGCTCTGTCATTCAACAATTTCAAGCTTTAACCCAGGTTTAAGTAACAGCTACTTCACAGTAGCTTAAATGTTCTGATTAAGAAATCAGATAACTACATATTTTAAAACATATAACATTACAATTAAAAAAATAATTAACTCTTCCCTTAGCATCTCAGCATATTGCACATCGCGCTACGGATAACCCACAAGGACGGAACGCGAAAAAGTCAGATAAAAAATTGTATATATATATATATATATATATATATATATATATATATATATATATATATATTTGGTTTTTTTTTTTTAATCTCAAATCTACAAATTCGATAAATTCATTAAATTGATTTTTTGCCCAACCCTAAATTGACCCCAACCCTGCTTCAAAAGCTTATAATAAATATGGACACCCCCATTTTTTCCAAAAATTGCAGTGAATTGGGAAATCTGGATCTGAAACTCGGTGTAGTAATTGAGGAGCAAACCCGACATAACTGAGTACAATTTTAAAAAGATTGTTCAATTACAAACTGATGTCCAAAATAAAAAGATCATTAATTTCTATTATTAACAGTATTTTGGAGAAACAGCAAACAGCAATAGATTGGATGACATGAACATGATTGCGACCATTCAGACTGGAACAATATGAGTGGCTTGACACTCATATTACATTCATAGCTTTCCATTGTGACAAAGAAACGTTGTTTGCCTTATTTGGAACAAGCTTGCCAATCTAAGCCTATATACCTAGAACAGATGTCTGCAACCTGCGGCTCAGGGGCCTCATGTGGCTCTTTGACTCTTTTGCAATGGCTCCCTATAGCTATAAAAACATTAAAATAATGAATTGTTATTTCTTACAGAGGATATATGATGAATGACATTGACACCAAATTAAATCATGATATACCAATTTGTTAACCTAAAAATGAATCGCATTGTGCAATAACTCTGCCACCTTCCTACTTCACCTCCTGTAACATCTACAGACCATCAACTTTCCTTGCACCTGTGGCTAATCTTGTGTTTTTCAATCCCTGGCAAGGTAACTAAACAATGAAAAAAAACTATTCTGGAAAAAAACAGAGATTTGATTTGTGTGGGGAAATATTCAATTAACTGCCAATGTGCCGGCCGAATATGCATGCTTGATATGTTGCAAGAAATAAGCAATTAGTATGCGTTGACCAACATGACACCACGTGTTATCAAATTCAATACATTTTTTGTAGCCCTACAAATACATCAACTAAAAAAAACATTGAAAACGCATTTTTTTTTGGCTCCGGGAGGACTTTAATCCAGGAGTCAAAATGGCTGGAAAAGCTTTTTAATACAACAGCAGTGTGAAGCCTTTGCACCTGTGCCGTTGGAGAAGTAGCCCTCACTGCAGGGCTCACAGGTGGAGGAGTTGGTCACAAAGAACCCTGGGTTACATGGAGGACAGCTCTGCCTCTTCCCAGAGGCGGGCAGCTTCACCGATCCATTCGCCGTCTCATTGCAGATCTTCGGTTCAGCCCATTTGTACATGAGCTGAGTCTGAGTCACAAAGAGAGTGAAACGTGCATACATTATTTAAAGATGTTCCCCTGCACGATTAAAAGGCCAGCTGGTCCATGTTTACAGAAACATAATAGTAGCACCAGATGGCCGCTTCCAGGTGTTTGTGTAAACCTCTACAGAGCCAACATGAATGTGGGGAAATACGTACATAAGCAATGTAAAACCATTATTTTTATTGCAGAAAAGTTGTTTGTTTTTAGTACATTTTATTTCAAACATCAATTTGCACAAACAACTTTAAGGCAGATGTGCATTTTTGTTGTTGGGGTCAAAATGTGGAATTATTTACATAGCGGTATAAAGAGCTGTTTGAATATATTTCAGTTTAAGAGAAAAGCGACTCATAAGTATAAATAAATATAAACATGGTGATTAGTGTTATTTGTTTTCCTTTTTTGCTACTGAGATTAGGCGTGTATGTCTTTGAATTTTTTAATGTAATATTTTTTGCTGTGATATCATTATCTCAGTTTGTGTAAACTTGGCAGACCAATTGTTTAATATTTGTGATTGAGTAAGGCAGTGGTACGTGTACCCCTAGGGGTACATGAGCACAGTGCAGGGGGTACGCAGGAAGATTTAACTAAAATAATCAGTTCCTTTCTAGGCTATTTTTTGGACAAATTCATCACAAACTAACAGCAGTATTGCTAAATAAAATAATAGAACTTATTTTTATCACACTTCTGACAATAGGAGACAATAATTAGCTTCAGTGTATAAAGGAGACTGTATTTACTTACGACTTAAGGGCTCTATTCTTTATTCTAAGTCAGGACTCCTACGTATTCTCCGGTCCAGGTTGCTGAAGGAAATGAGGCGGTAATGTAATTTTTTTTGGGCTGTCTAGAAATCACGGAATATGGAGTTTTCCTAGCGCTTGTGAATGTCATTGAACTCCGTGAAAATGATAAAGTTCACTTTTAATTCGAAACGCCTTCATTGATAAACAATACAACAGGTTGATTTGATCAGATCATTGATCAGATTATTGCAGTGTGACTGCGTCACAGTTAAAATCTCTCCTTGATCAGCGCTTCATCATCATCATCATCATCGCTGTAAAGCGTGACTAAGATAGATTCGCAGCAGAAATGAGGAAATAACGTGGCCGCAGAGCGTCCTGCTTTAATACAGAGGGATGTTTGTTTACAGTGAAACAGAACTATTGGCTTCCATAATACGCAGGTTTAAATATAAATAGTTTAAAGCGACCTGAGCTGAGCCTCATTAAAATATGTGTGGGAACAGTTTCTGGTTCATCCTCATCTGCATATGACAGCTTGTTTCACTCTGTAGTGAATCAAACTGTGACTTTACGTTGGACATAGTATGAAAATAGTTGAATCGCTGTGACCAACGTGGACAGAAGTCTACATCTGTCAGAGTTTTAATTAATCGCGCAGCAGCAGCTGAGTGATCACAGCTGCTGCTGTGCAACACACGAGTCCGTGTGGCTTCAAATGTAACTAAGTCCATATTTCTAGTGAAATATAATGTTTCACCTTATCGGGGCGCTGCACTTATACCAGGGTTAGAAGCGCGTAAGGGGAAAAGGACTTACGAACACAGGAGGATGCGTGTAAAGCAAGACTTGAACCAGCGGCTTTTTGGACTTACGCACATGGGAGAATAGAGTCCTATGTAATCACATAAAAGTTGTAGTTTACCTAAATTAGATTCCTCTTGAATTTGTAGATTAAGACTTAAGGAACCACTGTCTGAGACACATTTATAGGGGTTTAAAAGAGCGTACTGTTCCACAAATGAAATAACGTGAAATTATGTAATTATGGTTCTTGTGACATGAATGACAAATGACAAATGATTTGACCAAAATGCGAAGTGGGTACACGAGACAAAATAGATTGGGAACCACTGGAGTAAGGGGCAGGCATTATAAGAATGCTCCTTTCCGGACATGGAATGTAACAAAGTTGAATATGATGATCTGTACCATGACAGAATGAAAATAAATGAAATGAAAAATGAAATTAATGTGGCTTCTCGTGTCAGGCTTTTTTTCTTTTCCCAACATTACCTTTCCCTCAGAGTCACATGGTGTGTGGGTGTAGAAGTAGTCACTGTTTGTACATGCAGGTCTTGGTTTGCAGCTCCCTGAACCAGCCACTGTTAAAATAAAAGGCACGTCAGGGGAAACAGCCAGCGGGGATAAAGGGAAACACTCCCATTAAGATCAGGAGACGAGACAAACCTCACACTACTTAAGGAGTAAACGCTGTATTTCCATACCGATGTGTGTGCAACAACATGCTAATACCTACAGTATTTGTCCTGGGTATATAAGAATTAGCAGCTTTGAGATAAGAAGGACTTTTGTAGACAAAGCATTGGAAATGTAAACAGACATACATGCGTATTTGTCTTTTTCACACTTATAGCAAACAGTAGCACCCTTATGGGAGTAGGTATCAGCAGGGCAGGGGGTGCAGCGAGCAGATCCTGGTTTGGCAGTGTAGGTTCCAGGCTTACAGTGGAAACACTCAGAGGTGTAGGCCACGCCTGCAAGAAAAGCCACCAGTAAACTTTTAATCATTAAGAGAAAACAAACGTTTTGGAGCAGTTGCACTAAAAGCACAGCTCGGGTGTTTGTTTGTGTACCTGAGACCTCGATGTTTCTCAACAGCACAGCTTTGACAGCACTTCCTTTTAGAGCAAAGGACGTCGTGCGCCAGTACAGCACGTTGTTGCCGTTGCCAAGCTCCGCCTGCACAATTCAGTTCAGTTCAGTTCAGTTTATTTGTTTGTTTGTTTCAGTCGCACAAAATATTCAAACATAAATCACAATTAAATAATACATATAACAAGTCTGAAACAAGCAAAATGCTTCTTAGACCAAGATAAATAACATTCAAGTAAGTTACATACAAAACATACAAAAGAAATGCAAGCATTTAACATCTACATTTGAGTTGCCTTTTTCAAATAATGCAAAATATATAAATACATATGTATACACATGTACCTTCATTTATATAACACACATATATATATATATAACATTTAACAAATGCCAAAAAACACAAACATGAATCTACTGACAATAATGACAACATGAGTTTTAAAAAAATCTGTGAATGAGCAGTTCGGAAACAATCTTAAACTTGTCATTTAATGGAAATGCTTGAAGGTTTTACACCAGGGGTCAGCTACTTCATAGGTACCGTATAGTCCGAACGGCTACCAGTTAAAAAAAGCACTTCTTAAATACTACATTTTCACGGTTTCACTTTATTTAGAGGTATAAGGTAATAAGGAAGGCTCGTAATAACTTAAAAAGGTTGGAAATGATGTTGAGGGTTTAACATGAAACACTTTATTTCTCCTAATATATTCAATCGTTTAATTTTCATTACATTTTTGTACGTACATAGTTTTTAAAAATATATCTTATATATCCGGGAGCTTGACTGTGGGGACTCTTTTAAGAATCATTTGAAGACTGTGCTCTATTTGGTTAAATGGATTTTAATTGGATTTTTAACTTTTATTATCCTTTTTATCCTTTTATGATGCAGTTGTTGTAAATCCACCTTTGTTTTACTTTCCTTTTATGATGTTGCTCCTGTTGTTTTTATTTTCTCCTCTGTTCTGTACAGCACTTTTATCTGAGAAAAGCGCTTTATAAATAAAAATTACTTACTTACTTACTTACATGTATCATATTATACATAACAGTGGTCACCAACACGGTGCCCGCAGGCACCAGGGAGCCCACATGGACCATGTGAGGGGCCCTGAGGGACTCTCGTTACCAATGAGCTTCATCTAAAATCTGATTTACTTTCCAAAGTAACAAATATAAATACAGATGACAGATGTAGTACTTAGTGAAGATAAATTATGCTGCACCAGATAAAGTTTTAGTATTAAATGACCATCTTTAAATGTATATTTTCACTGAAACATTGGGACAAATGTTAAGTGTTGGTGTATTGATTGTGGTATATTATGTATAATATGATATAAATAAGATGTGTTTTTTAAACGCAAGGTGGATTTTCATAAACTATGACATCATTTTCGATGAAAGTGAAACAGTTGCATAAATCAGAAGTAATAAAATGTTGCATGTTGAAATTTAAACATTTCATACCTTTTTACTGCTCGCCTTCCTTATTATCTTACCCTCTAATTAAAGTGAAACCATGAACATGTGGTATTTAGGACGTGCTTTTTAAACTATTAGACTATTCAGTACCTATGAAGTAGCAAACACCAGATCTGCAACACTGATTTGTCACAATCTTTCAACGAAAATAAACTTTTAAAGATGGTTCATTTAATACTAAGACTTTATCAGCAGTATTTAACTCTACTATAATATGTATTCATCCAAAGTAAATCAGATTTTAGATGAGCTCATTGGTGAGTAGAGCTCCTGAGGGCACCTCACATGGTCCATACGGGCTACCGAGAGCCCCCGGGCATCATGTTGGTGACCCCTGTTTTACACTCACCGAGTATTTACTCCATTTGTTCTCAGAGGTCATCATCCAGCGGCTCCCAGAGTCCGTAGACTGACACTGATCGCTCTGGACCTGCAGGATGGAATCGATCAATCGTGAAGGAGAAAGTTGGACAGTGAGAACATAGAGCTGCATCCAACACAGATATTCTGCATCACTCACAAAGAACTCAAAGTAGATGCTGGGGTCAGGGTAGAAATACTCAAAGGAGAGAACGCCAGGTTGTTTCAGGTTCACAGCGTAGGACAGTGACACAGTGCACTCGTCTGTGTTTGAGGCAATGTGGTCGCCCTTTGGTGTCCAGGTTGAGCTGCACAAGATACCAGCAAAGTGAACTCATCGAGGTTTTGGAGAAAAGGTTTTGGAGCTGCCATAAAGGGTTCTCTTATAAATGCAATTTATAGTTTTCATATTCAGTTAAAAAGATAATAAAATGCATTTCATAATTTCATATAGATATTCAATAAATACATAAATAAGCAATAATTCAGTTAATTCATGTAGATATAATTTGTTTTTGGTTCATTTGGTTACAGAGACAAAGGGGGATAACTTTTTATTTTTATTTTATTGCGTTGGAGTAATAATAGCTGTGGCAGTCCAGAGCAGCACAAGGTGAAGGATAGCCTACCTACAGTGTCTGAGAGAAGTCGATAAAAGGATCTCTAAGACTTCAGCTTTATTCAATTGGAGTTAATGCGGCCAATGAGGTAATTTATTTTGTGAAACATGTAAAATGTGTCTTTTAGTGAGTTAATTTAAGATTTTATTTTACTTTCTTAGTTCTGATGGCATTTGACATGTAAAGACATAATTATAGTTAATAAATGGCTGTTAAAACCCAAGAACGATGTTGAGTCTTGATTGAACTCTTAGAAAGTAACACTTTTCATAAATCATTGTGAACGTGTGAATACTTACTTGGAGCAATCTGTGGGAGAATCCCCCTCATTTGTTAGCACCCCATGAGTGACAAACCCTGGTGGCAGCGTGTCCCATTCGTCAAAGGCCACCCCAGTGCCCAGAGAGAAAGTTCCTGCAGCGCACTTGTTGCACTGCTGAGAGCGCATGTCCAGGAACTCCCCGTCATTGCAGGTAAAAGCTTCAAGTTTTCAAAATGCAAGAAAGACATCAGAATCAAAGACTTATAAGATGCTAATACTTGTTTTTAAAGAGTAACTAAACACCTGCCTTCTCCTGACCTGCCACTAGGAGGGAAATTCAAAAAATGCTTTGATTATGGGTGGGGCTCCTGGAGCAGTTAAGACACGCCCAGGCTATATTATAAATACTGTAATGAACAATCTATGCTATGTTAACTAGCTAGTCATTACTCAGTATACCTCTCTATTCACTCTTCTCTCAATACAACCTACTCACCACAGATTGTAGAGCCCACAGGTGCTAGTTTTTATTTTTTTCAAAGGGGCGGGTCTAACGGTGCGTGTTTGTGGCGCAAGATGGTCCCAAAACGTCACATGATCCTGTTCTCAGCCAATAGCAAAAATCAACTGTAATAGCTGGGTTTCAACCCATAGAGGGCAGACTTTTTACAACTAAATATGCCAAATTGAAATACTTTGGCTAAAATGTTGAGAAATGCAGCAGGATCAATCAAAAACACTTTTTTTTTTTTGCGAAAAAATATGAAGTTGTGTGATTGAGCGATCCTAGTCCAACTATTGACATTTTAGTCAAAGTATTTCAATTTGGCACATTTTATTGTAAAAATGTAAGAGTGAAAGCCCTCTATGGGCTATTACAATCAAATTACCCTATTGGCTGACAATGGTGATTTATGATGTTTTGATGGCTTCTTACATCACAAACTACCACTGTTGGCTCCGCCCCTCCTATAAAAACTAGTACCTGTAGACTCTGCAATCTGTGGTGAATAGGTTGGACTGAGAGAAGTGGGAGTATAGTGAGTATTAAGCAGGTAGTTAGCATAGTACAGCTTGATCTTTTAAAATTTTATGGTATAAACTGGGCATGTCTTGACTGCTCCAGGAGCCCCGCCCATAGTCAAGGCATTTTTTTTTAAATTTCCATGTCACGTCACCTCAGTCAAAACTTCAGGGTTTAGTTACTCTTTGAGGATATACAGTAGAACTTTTAAGGTTTCCACTTACTGCACTGAGTGCCCTTGACTGGATCGGGGAGGCCCGTGCACGTGCCAGCTTTGTTGGGAACCGCCACTCTCCACCTTGTGCCGAGCACGTCACATTGTGTGTACTCAAAGTGATAATCCGACTGAGGGGATAAGACACAGGTGTGCGTTTCACACAACTGGATTTCAAAGCTTAAACAGTTACATTGTCACACACATGAAACACCATCATACACCCAAGTAGAAATATTAGATATCTTTAGGCAACTTTGCATTTACTGTATTTGTAAGTTCTGATATCACGGTAACATAAGTAAAATGCTTCGAAATTGGGAAAAGCAATTCATGAATTCCAACCTTTTAATATTTGGTGACTTTGTTACTTAAAGTTGGACTAGAATATTTAGTCAAATGAATGATGCAAGTGGGGTTTTTTTCCATGGCATTTCAATGACAACAGTACAAATATAGCTGTGCCCTGTGTGATGGTATGTAAGAAGGAAATAACGTCGCTGTGCACAAAAAGCAGGCTCTGTTTTTTCAAACTTAAAGAATTTTCCTGTGAACCAGGTCAACCTGTTTTCTGAAAAAAAAAGGATGCATGGGATCATGTTTGTCATGAGGCCATCGCAACTGTTGTTTCTTTTGCACTAATCAAGGATGTGCATCTGCTTCTCTGCAGCCTTTGGGGTGTTTATTCAGCCCCAGGACTGAATGCTGCTTCTATCGATCCTTTTCTAAACAAATAACTTCAGTGCTGTAATTGTATACTTTGGAGGTAAAAGAAGTATACATTTGGTTGCATTGTAAACACCTCTTCCATTCCTGTTGGAGAAAACATCATCCAGCTTAGTGTGATGTATTCTGCTACACTTGTTATAAAAATAAAAGCTTGTGCTTACATGGTTTTCAGTTACCTTGAACAGTGGTTCTCAATCTTTTCAGCCCACGACCCCCAAAATAACGGTGGACCCCCACTGTACCTGAAGGTGGTTCAAGACTGACATTAACATTCAAGAAAAGTGACGTGGAGACAATGGGTTAAAAGTGACCAAAAATATTGGAAAAGGTGGTGAAATGGGATTTTAAAAAACCAAAAAATTAGTTAAAAGTTGCAAATTGGAGTGGAGAAATGGACACAAAAGGTGGTAAAAATGGTTCAAAGTGTCAATATTGGCTTAAAGTGGCAAAAATGGGGAAGGGGGTTGGGGTAAGTAGGAACAATGACTTTATAATGACAAATAATGGGCATAACGAATTGTGAATGTGGTTAAATTGGCAAAACATAAATATGGAATATGGTTAAAAGTGACAATAATGGGTCAACATATGTGACCTTAGGTGGAAAGGGTTAATATGTGCTGAAAATGTCTTAAAAGTGGAAAAAATGGGCAGAAAAGGCATTAAAATTTGATGGAGAAGCGGCAGTACATTAAAAAGAGCAAAAATATGGCAAGAAAAAGTGATAAAAATAGGTTCAAATATGGCAAGCTTGGTGTAGTTGCAGAAAAAGGGTAAAATAATAAGCAAAAATGGGCTCAAATTTTTCTGAAAATATGTGTAGTTTCTTGAAGGCATCTGGTGACCCAATTCCAGTGTCTCGCGACCCCAAACGTGGTCCTGACCCCAAGGTTGAGAACCCCGGACCTAGAACACCATTAATACTCAAACATAAGCTTATTCTTTACTCTAAGGATTTAGCTATTGGTTAGCATTGGCATGTGTTCCCTGAAAGGTGACTTAGCAGACCTATGGAAGGCCACACATGGCCTTGTGGGATTAATGGTTAACAGAGACAACAGCAGGAGCACTTTTCCGTCTCTGTGTTCTGTGATTAGCTGCTACATTAGCTAAGCTTATTGGATCAGATGAACCCTGGTCTGAGGGGAAGAATCTAATGTGAATATGCATCGTGTCCCACTCACTTAATCGCCTCCTTTCAACAGACATGTAGAAACCACGGCAACCGGTCATTGTGACCTGTGCGTCTCAAAATTACACGGAGGGAGAAGAGATCTGAGGTGTTCAGTCACATCATCAGGGCAACTCTGGTTCTTAGTTCATCATAGTATACTCTAAGTATACTTTAATAAACTAAAATGTGGAGAGAGGTATATACCTAATATACACTACTAGTATGAGTATACTTGTATACTTCAAAGTGTACTTTTGTAAACTTAAAATGTTCCAATTTAGTCCAAATAAGTATTAAATTAGTATGCTTTCAAGTACGCAACAAGTACATGGTCCATAGTATACTTGGTATACTTATACTCAAGCATACTTAATAAAATGAACTTCAAGTACACTGCTTTTTGCTAAGGGTTTCACAATCTATGCCCCTATGTTCTTTAAAATACAGCAAATTATGTTAAATAAAAGCAAACAAACCTGGTCGAGTCAAACAGGTCTGATAAGCAACTCTGACAAAACGAATAACATAATTTGGCCCCTTTCACAAAAGATAAAGTCTTTTTAATTACATTGAGTTTCTTTTTGGAGGCAAATTGTTTCAAAAGACAAAAAAAAGAACATGTAAAACAGAATCTAAAATTAACGGTTTGATTTAAGATTTTATGATCAACACATAGGACTTTATTTTGAAAAGGTGGTAAAATACCCAAAACATGCTGCAGTTGAAACGCCTATGAACACCCTTGGAAAGTTGTATTTTCTTTCCAGTTACAGTAAATAAGGATTGAGTCAGTTAGTGATTATAACATATTGAACAGCCTTGAACAGCATATCTATCAGAACAGATGGTGTAGTAGTGTTTAGGTCACGTGAGTGAAAAAGCTGTCATTATCAGTGTTTTTTACACATTCAGACACACACAAACGTGCATGAGTTTCCTCTGACTTATCTCGCTTACTGTGACTAAAAGCAAGACCAATGACCTTTGTGTAGGTTATTGCTTCCATATCTCTGATTAACAGTGAGAATGAGAATCCACTCACCTCTTTGCACAATGGCAACACGGCAGCAGTCCCCACAAAAAGCAGCCACGGTACAAAGTGACCCAGCTGCATCCTCACCTGCTGCCTGGGCTCCAGTGATGGGGATGGAGGAGTGAAGGCTGAACCTGCACCTACAGGTGCCTCAGGGGGCGGGGCTTCTCCATCAAACACTGGAAGCTGATTGGCTTTCAATGTGTTCCTTCCACCTTTCACTTTGCATTGTTTTTGAATGGTTGGTTGCTGACACACAATGAGGTCACATACTTTTTACCCCTCGTTGAATCGTGTTGTTTGTTATACGTGTCATTCAAGAATGTGGAAAAGTAGGCCTTCAGTTTAAAATGCATTAAGTGAAAGTAATGGATTACAAGTACTCACTACTTTAATTAAGTTGCTTTTATGAGTAATTGTACTTTTTGGAGTATATTTCTAAATCAGTAATTTTACTTGTACTTAAGTACATTTTAAAAGAAGTAAAGTCATTTCTACACTTAATCAATACAAGTAAATTATTATTATTTTTTAAATGATCAAGGGACACTGTGAAACTACAAAACATGAAATGACCAACGTAATGCACGACCCCAAAACAGCATTGAATGGAGGTTATTTTCACAGTTTTAGAGTTCATAAATTTAGTTATACACTTAGAGCCTGAGAATTTTATTTTATTTTATTGAATTATTTGGTGTTATTTTATTTAAAAAAAAAAAAAAATGAATTGTGAATTATTTTGACAAACCTTTTATTTTTACACAGATGCCTTTGCGGAAAATAAATTAAGTTCCGATTGTGCAAGATTGTGTCTCTTCCTTTTCAAAATTACACGAGATGTTTACTGTATGCAAGGAAACCGTGGGAAGATGTATTACCAAAAATAAACATGGAGGGTGAAAGTAACTAATACATTTTACTTTGAGTACTATTTACTTGAGATACTTTCAACTTGCACTTGATTATTTTATGTATGACTTGTACTTGAGTAGAATTTCAATCATATAACAGTACTTCTACTTAATATGTCAGTACTGTTTACACCTCTGCCAGTCACTGACCAACATAAACTTTGGTTTACTTTGAGAAATATGACAAGTTTATCTGTTGTGTACATGTGGGTAAGGGATCATCCGTTTCCTCTGCTGTGTCAAAAGTTTAAAAAAAAAGAGGCAACCACAGGATTTGAGTAATTAATTCAGAGGTGTCAAACTCATTTTAGTTCAGATCAGATCAGATTTAAGGCTGGAAAATGAGTAATTTCACAAATATTGTCTTAATTTTCACTTCCTCTTATAAATGATATAAAGCACCGACAAAATCCAAGCAGTAAGTGACAGATATCAGTGCTGCAGCTACACCATTTCAAATGTTCTTGGTTTTGTGACCAATTTCTAATTGTAGAGTAATTTGAGGAAAACTGCATGATTGATTTTGGGTTCTTTGCACTAGAGGTGTCCCGATCCGATATTGATATCGGATATCGGTCCAATATCAGCCAGAAAACAAATATCGGATTTTATTGGCCTGCATCTAAAATCACCGATACAAGCTTTCAGATAAAAAATTTCAGCTCCAGCACTTCTAACCATAGGTGACTGTGGTTCACACTACAACAAAGAAACCCACTGTTGCAGACTATTGTTCTCTGTTAGAGTAACATCACTTGATCAAGTCTTTTCTAACATTCCACACTATAAAATAAGTAATAAAAGTATGCATGATTTGTGCTGATATATCGGATCAATATCGGTATCGGCCGATATGCAAGGCTGCAATATCGGAAGTGAAAAAGTTGTATCGAGAAATTCCTACTTTGCACAATTTGCCAATAAAAATGACTGCATGAAGTGACGTAAGCGTGGGAAAACCGTGAGGCCCAGCAAAAATTGTTGATTTTCATGGAATTTGTGAATTTTGAACTGAGGTCTGATCCTGAGCCACATTAACTTTCATGTCAGCATTTTTTTAAATGACCAATCTGAGCATTAATACACTGTATTGTTTTTATTTTTTGTGTTTTTCTCAAGTCATTGTATGTGTATTTCTGTAGTTTTGTATATTTTCTCTTATTTTGTGTAGTTGTGCATTTTTTTTATTCCATTTTGCATAATTTGTAGTTTTGTGTATTTTTGTATATGTCATCTTGGGAGTTGTTGGAGTAATTTAGATTACTTAGTTGCGTTTTGTTTATTTTTGTCGTCATTTTGAGTATCTTTATTACACAGCAGGGGCCGCACAGTTAAAAAAAGGTAAAACTAATGGTTTTTAGTGATTAAAGTATATACCTGAAAGGTTGTTTCTTCTTAACAGAGAACCTTTAGAGAACCCTGCCACATCGCTCAGTTGGAGGAACTTTGGAGTCATCTCCATGATGTTGCTACTTTTGCCAGCAGTCAGCGCGGTGTAATGCATCACCAGCACGACGTTAAGTGTTTGATTATGAACTTCTTTATTAGACTTTTTAATTTGTACAAATACATTTTCTCATTCTCAGCTTCTAAAATACCATCTTGACCTTCAGCTGAAATCCATCAACAATAGCCACACAGATGTTTTAAGTAGCAAGAACCAGATAATGGACCAAAAATAAACCGTTTCTGACCACAAGTGGGTGTCTGTAACACATGTTTGGGCTCAGCTTTGGCTTATGTTTATTCACTGATGTAACATTACCAAAAAACAAACAGACAAAATGGAGCAGAATATGATGCAATAGAAGACATCAGATATTGGGTTGAAACACAAAGGAACTCCACCTAAAACAGGAAGTAATGCTCAGGTCAGGTGTCGTGTGCACACTTGAACTAACACTAAAGCGGCTAAAACTATAACTGACTCTGATCATTTTTTGCTGGAGTTTAATTCCAGTCAAATGCCACAAACTGAGTGGAATAAAAGTGACTGAGAAATGTCATGAATATTAAATGTTTGCTCAACAGGAGGTAAACACTGCAACATCACGTAAAACGTCAAAAACTGAAACATCATCATCAAAAGTAACAACGCTGCACGAAGGAATGATTTTCTAACAGTGAAACAAGAATATTTCTAAATAGGTTTTCTGTCATTCTGTACCATGAAGCTTTAATAACTAAACGATTATTAGGACAGTGAAGAGAATCTAATAGTGCGCTGCTCTCCATCGGTAAAATATTGACTTTTTGGGGTAATGAAGGCAAAGTCAAGCTCTTGCTTTGTGCTTGAGACGCCGTTGGATGAAGGCCTTCGTGTCCCATTGGTTGGATGTAAGCATGTGGATGCCATTGTGCACACAAAGGACAGTCATCTTCTCATCATACTTCAGATTTTGTAGTAACTATGAACAGGACAAAAGGTAAATGTAAAAGATGACAAAGAAGCTAAACATCGGGCTCAGGGTTTCTCATTAAAATAAATACAGAATAAAAAATATGTTTGGGATTTTTGAGAGGCTCAGAGAGACTAATCAGCTGCTAACCCAGGGGTCTACAACCTGCGGCTCTGGAGCCTCATGTGGCTCTTATGCAATGGCTCCCTATAGCTTTAAAAAAACACTATTGAAATAAATGTTTTTACAGAGGCTATTAATGATTAATGACAAATAAAATCAAGATATAACAATTTGTTAACCTAAAATAAATCACATTATCCAATGACTCAGCACCTTCCTACTTCACCTCCTGCAACATCTACAGACCATCAACTTTCCTGCACCTGTGACTAACCTTAAGTTTTAAATCCCTGATAAGATAATTAAACCAATAAAAACACTATTCTGGAAGAAAATAGATATTTTATTTGTGTGGGAACAGATTCATTTAACCACCAATGTGCAGGTTAAATATGCATGCTTTATGTGTGGCAAGAAATTAGCAATTAGCATGTGTTGATCACATGATCATGTGTTATCAAGTTCAAGTTACTTTTGGTAGCCTTTCAAATACATTAAATAAGAAAATCTTCTTTATATAACATTGTGTTCATGTAAACTAAGATGCATTAGAATTTGAAGATGCAAGACACTGTTTTATTTCTTGACGTCAATTTATTTTATTTTATTTCAAACTGTTTTTAGGTTGCCATTTACATGATCAAACATTATTCTATATAATTTTAACTGTATAGAATTTAATACACTGTATTGTCTTCATTGAGAAGGTATTTTTTGGCTCCAGGAGGACTTTAAAGCAGGTGAGATGAGGTTAAACGGTTCCTTTGACTGTAAAGGTTGCAGACCCCTGTGCTAGACGTTCAACCATGTCAATAAAGTAGACATTTTTCACCCAAACAGGCACAGACTGTTACACTAAATTATGTCCCAGTGTTGGATGATCACTTCAACTGAACTAATCTCAATAAGAAAAATACTTACTTTTGGTGTTATGAAAAAGTACTGGGAGGTGGTCTTTTTACAGGCTGTGCTCACGACAATGTCAAAGACTCTTCTTTCATTTATGGGATCCATTCCCTAAACGAGACAGATACGACACATTGTACAACAGTTAGTTCTAACCAAGTAATTTGATTGGACAACAGACATTCCAAGAGTGTTGATATATAGAGCAACAGCAGCAACCGGGACTTCTTACGAATCAATACGTCACGTTGGGGAAAGCTTCTGATTGGTCGACGCGCTGCAATATGCCCCAAAAGTTAAACAATTCCAACTCTAGCGTCGGCCGCGTTGGAGGCGCCGGACGCACGTCAAAAGCTTGAAATCTCAAAACGCACAGTGTTCACCGCGCGTAAGGCTTCAAAACGTGCCGCACAAGAGGCACTGAAGTGACCTGCATGCACAGAAGAGGCACGTACAGTGTTTATGGAAGTAAATATGGAGGAGACCAATGTAGGACTGTGTGTCACGCTGAGAAATGTTCTTTCCAACAGAAGTCAGCACTTCATAACTTTAAGGAGAGTGAAAAAGAAGAAAACCAGGTTTATTGCTCTAGCCGTTTACAGTGTGATGGCTGCTACATCTGTACAACGCAGTGTTTGGATGCAGAGTCAGAGTCAACAGTGGTAGGATAGAGATGTCAGCGGCTTCAATGATGCGGAGTTCATTCCAAACTTCTAAATGACAAAAGGAACAATTAATAATTATTGATTATTAATCAATTAGAATTATGATGTTTTTGCATGGTGATGACGTAGGAGTGGGATAGAAAGTGTATTGGCCGTCGCATTGCAAAAAATTAGAGGTCGACCGATATATCGGCCTGCTATATCCGGCCGATATATGGACTTATTAAGAAACACTTTATTATAGGAAGGATATACAAAGACAGGGCAGCGTTACACCTAAGTGAGGGGGAAGGAAACAGGGAGGAGAGACTCAGGGTAGGAAATGGAAATGGTAGGGAAGAGTTGATTATTTTAAAGTGAGAGTGAGATGTGATGTTGTAGTTGTGCATATGATGACAAGTGTGAAGCTTAGGTATAATGGTGGTGGCTGTGAACAGAGGGAAGGAGTGCGTGGTTATACCTAGAACAGGTATTTAGTTTAAACCGACTACTTGCACATTGTATATTGTTGTCGTGCTTTACTGCTACTTACCCGTCCTGTACTTTTTGTTTTACTTGGTTGTGTACGAGTATATTTATATATACGGCCTCAAATATTGGCTTTAGATATCGGCCATCGGCCGAATTTTTTATTTTTATTAAATCCGTAACGGCCTTTGAAAATCCCATAGCGGTCGACCGCTACAAAAAATCTGATACGTATCAGATTTAGGACAACATATGAAAGTGACCTGAGTTGGATTTGAATATGTGAGCACAAAGATCAGATTTGGGTCACATTTGCCTGCAGTGTGAACGTAGCCTGTGTGCTCTCCACTTGTGGAACTATTTTTGTTGGTGGAGCCAAATGATTAAACAAACAAATAATAATCTCATTTGCTTGTTGAACTGTTGTATAAAAGCAATATCACACTCAAGGTTGTGCTGTTGTGCAGAAATATCAGCGCTGGTGTGATTATCTATGGCACCTTCAACCAAATCACACCAGTGCTGATATTTCTGCACAACAGCACTGCCTCTAGTGTGATATTGCTAAAAAGCCAGTGTGCATTGTGTGCACGTGTGTGTGTGTGTGTGTGTGTGTGTGTGTGTGTGTGTGTGTGTGTGTGTGTGTGTGTGTGAGACCCGTACCTGGTTGATTTCATCCACGACTCTGAAAGGGCAGCGGTTGAGCTCCTGCAGGGCCATGAGGTAAAGCATTGTTGAGACGCTGCGCTCTCCTCCGCTCTGGTGATGAGCCGTCAGCTCGTGGAGGTGTGTGCTGCGGTGGAACTTCACTCGAATACGAATTCCGAATTTGTCATATTCCTCCTGCAGAGTGAAATAAGTAAGCGGCCACACTCCTATGATATGTGGCTCTGGTTTTCCATTAGGAAGATGATATGACTTCTTGTAGCAACATGGATTAATAAGGTACAGCATAGGGTATATTATGTTATCACTGTAAAAAAAAATGTGCGTCTCTCCATTCAAATTTATAGGTTTAAAAAAAAAAAAATTACTGTAAGCTGTCACAGTAAGGTGGGGGCAGAACTATGTGCTGTTTTTCTACAGTTTTATATATAAAAAAAAAAAGTATTTATGAAATATAGAATTTGGAAAAATGAAGAGGAAAACATACTGTAGCATGCATTGGTGAATATGTATGTGTGTAAACCTGTATGTCTTTGTAAAATAATGTTACTCAATTAAAGCAGCATATTATTGCAGTGTAAAACAATGGCTTTAAAGATGTATTATGCAACTCGTTTGGATAATCAGCTTTTTCTGTTGTAAAAGTAATGATCTGGAACAGTCTACCCACAAATCTAAAAAAATCCTAATAATAATAAAATTAACAAAGGTATTAATATTACAGCTCCCACACTAAAACAAGCACGGAATGATTCATTGTACAGTTTTATTTATATATTAATTAGCATTAATGTGCATTGGAAATGTACACCTTACTGGTTACAAGGCTTAACCAGCTAAAAATTATTATTCAGCATTTAAAAAGGTGGAAAATACAGTATATATATATATTTACTGTATTTTTCCCATATATGTGTGTGTATATATATATATATATATATATATATATATATATATATATATATTTGTTCTCAGCAGATACAATGTGTGTGTGTGCTTTGTCTTCTACCTCATTGTCTGAGTGCAGATCCACCTCTCCTGCACACTGCATGGAGCGGAAGAACTCGCTGAACTTCTCGTTTATTTGCTCCACGAGCTGCTTTAGTGGATTCAGCCATCGCTCTTTAGCCTGGAACACATTAACAGACACAAAGAGCATTTATTGAACCTACTACTGGATCGTTTCAGTGAGTAGAAGGCAAAGGGATCACAAATCGTATACCTGTGATATATTCTGTCGGTAGGTATTTAGGGCAGTGACCCTTTCTTCCTGTTCCTTTTCCAGATGTTTAATCTCCTGCTCCCTCTTGTTGTATTCACTCACAACCTTAAAAACAGAGAGAAACAAACATGACAAATGTGCATGTGATTTAAAAATATTTAGTGTTTAATCATTTTTTGTCATAATTCCCAAGGATACATTCCTATAAATATATACTGTCACTGACGGGAGTCGGGAAACAAGGACAAATCTTTGAAAAGCTCGAGACACAAAGTTGGGATTTTCTTTACGATAGTTCTATGAAAAAGTGCTTCAAATAAATAAGTGTTTAAACCATAGAACAGACATAGGCAACTGCCGGCCCGGGGGGCAAATGTGGCCCTGGCCCTCGGTCTAATTTTTTGCGGCAACCAAAACAAATCCCCAAAAATTGTATTTCATGAGGTTGGAAGGAATATAAAACCCACCATAATACACACACAATAAACTCCCAAAACACACAAATACACAGCAAACCTGTTACACAAAAAAATCCTAAGATACACAAAATGACTCATAAAACACAAAATGACAACAAAAAAAAGACACAACAACCACTTAAACAAACAAAATGACTCCAAAAAAACATTATAGAATAGCTCCAAAGACACAAACTGTCAACACAATGACAGGAAAATACAGAAACAACAAAAATACAGAAATTGACCCCAAACACGCATAAATTGACGAGATATATGCAGAAAAAAAACACAAAATTACAACACGAACACAAAAAAATAACAAACATACAATGACTAAGTAACTGACAAAAGAAAACCACAGACAAAGACAAAACCCTTTTTCCTCCCTGTATCAATGCTCAGATCAATCATTCTAATGCCACATTCTTGTGGCCCCCGCTGTAATAGAGTTGCCCATCCCTCCCATAGAATATGACAGAAAAACTATAGGGGGGGGGGGGGGGTTAGGGTTTAAATGAACAAATATGTTGTAGTAAAAACTTGTTTTTCAAATCGCACATTTTCATTGAGGCCAGTGAAGCAGTCCGCTTTCGAACGTTCCTCATTCAACATGGCATCAATCTCATCCGGAGTGTCGGGCAGCTTGGTGAATGCCTGTAATGACAAACCATAAACACATTTAAGAAATGTTTGTTTTACCTCTAAAAAGACATCAAAGCACTGATTAACCCACTTCAAAGGCACAGTGATTCTTAAGTCAGGCAAGTTCATTTTGTTGCATTTTCATTTCTCTTAAATGTTTTTACTGTGTGAATAAGGTGCCTTTGTCTGTTCAACCTTTACAAGTCCCCCATGAACAGGTGTTGAAAGTGAGCAATTTGCTAAAAACACTTCAATGTTACTGTGTTCAGGTTAAATAAAAAAATACATAAACCCTTCTTCTGATGCTTCAACATGCTTTATCAGCCCAGTTTTAATTACATATTAATTCACTTTAATGTGCATTGGAAATTTACACCTTACTATATATTGGGTTTTTCTCTAAAAATCATGATCAAACTGTAAGGTTTTAGCTACACTACAGTGTTAAATGTCACACTCTTGGACATGAATCCCATTAAATTTCCATTAAGACAGATTTCTGATGCACAACAACATATAATGCAAGTCAAGTTTTTAGGCACGTCATCCCCTTTTGATCACAAACGCCTGTAAACTCCTGTGATAGTGGTTGATCAACAGTAACTATCTTTACTAAATAAATACCATTGGGTCTCTTTGGTCACTCAACCAATTAAACAAGTTTTCGCCACACGCTGGAAACTTTCCTCACACACAGACATGACAATGCAAAGGGAGCATTGCACAATTACACCTACGTTACGAAGGTGATCGGGAAGCGACTCATCGAGCTGCATCTTGCAGATGGACTTGGCTCTCTTTAACAGGCCTTTGCACTGCTCCGTCAGACATACTTTCCTCTGCTCAAGATTGCCTAATTTTTGCTGCAAAAAATTAGAAACATTTCTCACAGATTGTAAATTACACGCGAGTTTAATGTGAAAAAAAGAAAAAAGGCTTCAGTGGTTTAGAATTTGACATAGAAACCATTAGCCAAGAAATAATTACTTCATTGGTCTTCAGCTCAGAAATGCTCTCCCTGCAGTTGTTTTCAAGCTTAGTCTTCTCTGCTGATAGACCAACAGTCTCTAAAGCTAGGTAGATCTTCTCCATGGTCAGCTTGCCTCTCAGCTGCAAATGACAAAAAAAAACAGAAGGATTAGTCACCAAACTATACAAAGGCTTACAACTAAAGGTTTGCGCAAAAGAAGAGTTTAAAGGGACACTTTATAGGATGCTGTCATGCTAAAATCACAACCGCAATTTTAGCATAGGGGGAATGGAGCAAGTGGAGCATGCGAATGTGTGGAAACGGAGCAATACCTGAGCGGTAATGCTGCATTCCAGACAACTCAAAACCCTGGACGTTTTTACCTCCTACTTGAAAAATTGCATTGGAAGGGCAGAAATCCCACAAAAATGATTGACTTTATTGTAAATATTATCTCAGTCACTCATTTATGAAGATATTTTGACATCTGAAACAATTTGAAGATGGAGATTAGTCTTTGTCACTTGGAAATGTCAATTTCTCAGTTGTTTTGGAAGCAGCAATAGCCATACTGTTATAAGTAAGGTAACAATTTCTGGGGAAGTGCAAATTGCACCTCTAGATGGCTCGAATCTATACAGCGCCCCTTTAAATAACAGCAAGACAATAGAAAGTTATAAACCATCACAGAACATTATCCGTACCTTCATCTGGGCCATTAACGCAGTGACTATTGCCACCTTCTGGGAATGGACAGCGTCAACTTTCTTTTTGGTATCTTCCTCCACTTTCTTCATGTCAATAACATTTTGCTCCATCTGCTTCAGGCTAAACATGAAACAACAACAAGTCACTTAAAACCACAGTGAACAAAAAGTTTGTATATTTTTTTGGTTTAGTAAATGGTGTCACCTGTCCTCTTTGGTTCTGATTTTCTGCTCCAGTTGTCTCCTTTTGCCTTTCAGTTCAGACAAACGCTTTTTCTCAACTAACAGTTTATTTTCATGGTGATCTAACTCGGCATGTTCCTTATCCAGAACGGACATTCTTTCACTGACGTTTCTTAGCCGTGTTCCACACACCTGATCATAACAATAGACGTGATCAATAACCAAAAAAAGTCATTTGTTTTTGCATCAATGAAACTTTCAAACCATATCAGGGTCAACGCAGCAAAATGTTTCAACACTTCATAAAAGAAATCCAGAAGAGAAGCAGCAGAAAGGGTTTGACGTGAGTCTCTCACCTCTAATTGCTGTTCAAGCTGCCTTTTCTCCTCAGCATCCACATTGATAATAAGGTACTGGGAAGGTTGCACTGCAGAATTACTGGTGCTGACCTTGTTGGAGTATAAGGATTTCTTCACCGTGTACCTCTCATCTGTTGTGTACAATATCCTGATGTAGGGCTCCTCAATCACCTGGAGGTCAAAATGATCAGAGCAATTGTTAGTTTTGATTGTTAAGTGATTCAAGACGGCGTTATTGAGCTGGGCTTTAGTCATCAAATGTGTTTTGATCCCCTCTCTTACTGTACTTTGTGTGTTGTGATATATATATATATAATATGCTTGGATTGCATCAGATTTTCTTGCATGAAGTGCAAGTAATAAAAAGCACTTTAATCGCACGCGAGTGGAGGTCGTCGACATGTTGAACTGTAACGTAGCGATTCCTCAAGGAAGTGCACCATTCCCGTATTTCCAACTGGTTTTAGGAGGTTAAAGGCATCCGAGAGAAAGGGTTCTTCCTTGTTCAGCTGGAACGCATGGATGGATCTGTAGTATAATGGCTGATGGTGGCATCCAAATGCTGCACCTACCCACATTTTCCAAGTATGATTAATCATTAATTTTGTACTAAAAAAAACCTGAGAAAATTCAATAAAGACACTGTATTAAAAAAAAGAAGCACCTTTAATTATTTTACTAAGTGTAACGTCAAAATCCTTCTATAGTAATGTCCTTGGTCTTCTCAGGAATGTTCCAGGAACAGGGTGACACGTAACTACAGCAATAATTAAAAAACATGTTTTACTGTAGACTTTCTATGGTAGCAGAAACATGAAGAGTACGCCCGACGTGACGAGAACATGATAGGCGAAAGCAGATTGGCCAAAATGTCCATATATAAAGGAATATTAGATGTATTTGATGGCTAAAAGACTCCAAAGACATTTTTACTTGCCAAAAACTAGGGGGTAACCAAATAGTTAACTCTAGATACGATATGAAATGCAATATAGGGCTCAATATACAAAATACTTGCAGTGAGATATAAGAAATTACAAAAATTCACAATGAAGAGAAACAAATGTGTAACAAATCTTTGTTGATGAAAAACAATTTCACTGCAAAAGTTGGAGACAGTGTGTGGGAGTATTTTGCTTCACAAATAAAGAATGAAAAACATTTTACCAATCTAACTGGGTTGATTAATATCACATTTCTATAACATAAAAGTTTTGAAAGCTGCAATTTGGAGTACCTGCCAAAATAAATCCAAAATGCAGCTTGAAATTTTCAGCACCTCCTTGTAATTTAATTGTAAATTAAGCATTGTTATTAATAATGATGTTCTACATGATACATCATTCTGGCAGTTGTAAATCACTAAGTTAGACAACAGGTAGGATAGCATGAAAAGGATAAATATGGATTAAAAGCATTTAAAAGTCCTACAACGTAGATTATGGCATGACCAGAGAGACATGTAAACCCATGTAAATTTGCGATGGTAAAACAGGGGACGGGACCCAGATAAGCAAACTGCTTCTCTCGTCTCCTTTTTTGGCATGTACAAAAAATGTAAAAAAAAAAAAAGTGAATGTAACCATGTCAGAAATAAACTGAATAAATAAATAAAAAAATAAATAAAAGAACGTAACTCAGCCTTCGCTGAATGCATGCGTGCTTCCGCGGCGAGGGGACGCCGATTTTGCATCTGAGGTGTTCACCATCTTGTTAACAAAGCGGCCTCTGAGCTACTACAGGAAGCAGGAGGGTCAAATCTCATCACTCTTCCTATAAAACTTTTTCACTTGGTTTCATTTCGTGAACATTTGAATTTGATATCGCCGTTTTTTTATTTAGCAAATTTTCATTAGGTTCTCACTAAAAAAGCTTTTCAAATTTAGTAAATGCCCACACTTGAGTAATAAAAGGTCATTACACAAGGCGAACAGGAGCTCTTTCTACCTATGGGTTGTATGTCAGATGTAATTCAGTGTAGTAATGTGGTTGTGTATGATGCTTGTCATGTGTAAAGGTGTATTTTTGCTAAGTATACTCCAACAAACAAACATGATAGCACTAATGTTTACCACAGAGGAGAATCGTACCGTTTTAATCATAGTCTTGGTTCGATTATCGCCCACTGGCACGTCGTGAACTTTGTACTGCTGACAGAGGTAACTCATCACCTCCTCAGGGGCGTCAAACATTTCCCGGAGGTAGGAAAAAAAACCAAAACGTCTGCAAATAAAATGAAAGAATGGTTACTTGGGATGTCCAGATACAACTTTTTCACTTCCAATACGATACCGATATCACAGCCTTGAGTATTGGGTACAGATTATCGATACGATATCAGCACGAATCAGTCATACTTTTATTTCTTATTTTGTAGTGTGGAATGTTAGAAAAGGCTTGATCAAGTGATGTTACTCAAACAGAGAACACATACATACATTTTAACCTTGAACATAATATCTACAGTATTTTAGAATTGAATAAAATAGATAAATTATCGGAGTGCTTATATCAGAGATTTCAGATGCAGTGCGATAAAATCCGATATTCGTTTTCTGGCTGATGTCGGACCAATATCAATATCGGTTCGGGACACCCCTAATGGTTACATTAAAAGCTTCATAATAAATAAATTAGTAGGAGTCACAGTCAAAGACAAAAGGGGAGAAAGCCATTCATGGTCATACAGTACATCAGTGGGAAGAAAACTACATCATAACAATACAAACAAAACAATGATTTATGTCAATCGGTGAACTTATTTAAGAATACAATATTTCTTTTAATTGTAAGAAAACCCACCAAAAAAGTTGTGGTCAAATGAAACACTGTTTTAACCTCAAACAAACGTGGTCTTTACCTACCTCAGCGATTCAATATGTCGAGAAGATGGCTGCTTAGCAAATGACGCCTCCGGAGCACAAATGGAGTTCACTCTTAGGTTCTGATTGTCCCGAACCTAAAGGTCATAAAGGTCCAAGCAAATCAAATGTCAACCTTAAAGCTACACAACAGTTTTGAATCAGAAAGAACTCCCGCTGTAGCAAAATGATTAAACAAGCAACCTGACCTCAGTCATGAACTTCTCCATGTCGTCCTTTCTTTGGAAAACAAATGCACGCAGGTCATGGAATGAGATGTGGGTTTCCACATACTTTGCAAATTGAGAGTCTTTCATGTTTATCTGCAAATTAGAAGAAAAGATTTTGCCATCAGAATTTACTCTGAGAATAATACTTCAAATCTCTTGTTCATCATTATCTAATGATATAAAACATTCAATAGGATCCACTTAGAATAGATTTATATACAAAATGAAAAGTAATGGTTTAAAAAATGTTTTACAAATTTTGCCAGATCACATTTTGTCTTGTTCATATTTTGAACATCTGCACCAAAAATTGGGCCAATATAAATTCTGTAAAGGGTGGCACACTTTTTCATAATTTTTAATACTCAACCAAAGAATGTGCAACTTTCACAAATATCAGAAACTTGAACAATATAAAGGTAAGTATAATCATTCATAGTTTCTCCCGGTATTTAGAATAGTTCCAATACTACCTGAAAAAAGACAAATCGTCAACATTGTGAAATAGTGTGCTACCCCTAAACGTGGAGAGATTGACTCCATTTTTGGTAACAGATGCTTATAGTGTCAATGTGAACAAGGAAAAAGCGATCTGGCAAAATTTAGAGAACAATAATTTTGTGAACCACCCTACTCATCATCTTATAATAAATGGAGGTAATTTAAGTCATACAAAGGGCTTCCACGTGCTCTTGTCCACAAAGCTGATTTTTGACCGTTGTGATACTGCTAGAAAGTTCAGATGCACATTACAGCAAGTATTACCAAATGTGTTATTACCCTTAAGTGGAAAGCAACAAAACAAAGCAATTGTTTTGCAATTAAAGGTGCAGTCTGCAACTCTTACAAAAGTGACTTTTTGTCATATTTGCTAAAGCTGTCACTATGTAAGGACAGCTTTACATCAAACTAGCAGTTTGTGTCAAAAAACAGCCTCATTGAGTCCCCCCTGCTGCTCCTGCAGCCTTTGGCAGATTGCCAGAATGTACCGCGACCGAGCAAAAAGAACCAATCAGAGCCAGGATTGTGTTTGATGGGCTGTCTGACAGCAGTTGCTCACAGGCCCCGTCCCTTTCCGGTGGCTGGAGCACCGTTTTTTTGACAGTGTATGCTCTGGAGGAGTAGAAGATGGAATTGGTGACTTTCCTGCTAGAAAGGTAATTACTGCTGTTTGATTTACATTATGTTTGATTTGTAATTGTTATACTAACTCTGTAGTGCATGTGTTGTTCGTGTGTGCGCTGCTCTCACCTCAGCCTCCGTGTGGGCTGCTGTGACACTGTGTTGTTGCTGCTGCTGCTGCTGCTAGATTAGTGTGTGCACATTGAGAGAGAGAAGCGCTGCACTAATATTCTTTTAACAGTGCATGTTATATTACTGTGATGTTGCTGTAGGGCTAACGTTAGCTTGTTAGCTCCTCTGAGGGAAGGACTTTGGAATGTTTGGAGGGGAGAGCAGCGGGGAGGGAGCGATCTGAGAGTTGCGGACTGCACCTTTAAAACAATATTTCTCTTAGATTCAAACAACTACAAAATTCCTCTGACATATATCACAATATAGATTTATTACAGAGGAATTCACAGACTCACCACGAGCATCATGGGCTCGTAGACGTTTCCTTTGAAGAGATGTTTGTTCTGCCTGAGCCACTGGACAGCAGTGTACGTGTCCTTATGTCGTGATCGTAACTTGTCCTCTTTGACATGAATGGTGTTATCCATATCCTTCAGCTTTTTGCAGAGCACTGAGCATAAAACAAAGGATATGATTCACACATTCAGAAAGCTAAACTACAAACATTTTCGTCAAATAGATTTTTAAAGAAAAATTTTTAAAACAAGAGGATTTTTTAAAAACCTACTTGCATTCTGAGCATTGAGATTGTCCTTCTCTCGGCGCAGGTCAGCCTTATCATCCAACTTGGCTCTGTCCTCCTGAATGCGCCTCAGCTCAGCATTGATGGAACTGATCTGCTCAGCCACATCAGGTTGGTCGCCGACTTTAGAGAGGTCGGCCTTCAAGCCGTCAATTATTCGTTTGGTGTTGCTTATTCGCTTCTGGTGTTCTTTTTCCTCTTCTTCCTTAAGTCTTAGTGCTTGTTTGATCTTGTCAATCTATACAAACAAATGGAGTGTGCAGATAAATTAGTCAAAGTTAGCCTGCTATAACATTTGATAAATTAAAAAAAAAAAACATGGAAATAACTGTTTTATTCAGTCTGCTGGAATGTTTTGTGGGAGTGTGGATGAAAATAGGGCAGTTCATGAAAATAAAAGGCACAAAGCTTTTCACATTGAAAAGCAAAGGTAAACAACGTTTATTCTTACTCTAAACTAGTATTAAATTAAATTTCTATCGTCATTAATAACGATACAGTAGATCAAAATGTATGGACACGCCTATTTTTTTTTTTTTTTTTAAACGCAATAAAATCAGCAATTCGGATCCAATACACAGTGGGGTAATTGAGGAACCAAGTCCAATTTCGTAAAGATCAATCAGTGACGGACAGAGATATGTATTTTTGTTTAATTTCGTCAGCGACTTTTCCATTTTTAAAGCTGATCCAGAATCAGTGTATTGATACGGATCCCTTCCAAAATATTATGAAATCTTCCAATGGTATATGGTTTATCTTTTCAAAAGACGTTAAGTACTTTTGACACAATCCTGCTAACAGACAAACGAATAAATAAATGCTTATGAAAACATTACCTACTCAGTGAAGGTAAAAATGACCTGACCTTACAAAGAGCGTTAATGCATCACCTTCGTGTGATGGTATGAGAAACATCGCAATATATATATTCCAATAAAAATAAACTCACCTCTTTGTGCTTTTGATCTATCTGATCTTGTTTCTCTTTGCACTTCAGAGAAGCCGCTTTGATCAATTCAGTCTGGAGAAACAGATTGATCATCATTAGGTGAAAAGATTCAATTTACAGCATTGGAGCATTCATTGTAGTGTAAAAAAATGTTTGTCATGATTTTTTACCCTTTGAATAATAATGATAAAACTTTATTGATATATTGCACTTAATGATTTGATTGATAATGATAGTATAAGGTTAACTTAATGTACCTCAAGTTAATTGAGATGTTATCTTGCCCCAATAATGAAATAGTCATGTGGATCTATTGTAGTGTGAGGTACCTTGACTTTAATTTGAGCATCAGTGGGCTTCAGCTGGTCTTCTATCAGCTGGATCTTTCTTATCAAAGGTGCCTGTGCCTGCTTTAGAACAGAAAGCCGCTTTTTTGCTTCCTCTCGCTCCTTTTTTACAGCCTCCAGTTCTTTGCGGGTGGTCTCGTACTCCTAACACAGCAAACAGACACAGACATACATTTAGCATTTAAAAGATTCCAGTTAGCCATTAAAAAGCGTTTCCAGTGAACACTCACCACCCACGGCTTCTTTTTCTCAAGCAACTCGATTACATCCAAGTGTCTTTTCTTCTCATAGTAACGATTTACGTCATATTTATTCCTCTCATGTCTCTGCTTTGCTTTCTCGAGAAAACTGTCCTTCTCCTTCAACGCATTCTACAGAGGAAAGAGATAAAACCCTTGAACGATCTTCAACAAAAACAGCAGCTTTTGACCTGCTCTACAACATATAGGGTAGGGGTCACTAACACGGTGCCCGCGGGCACCAATGAGAATTTATAAAGGGATAAACATTTTTAAGTTTTTATTTGGAATTGCCAGGGTTACTGATGTTTTTTCACTGTTTCCTGGGGGAAAAAAGCAACCATTAAACCCCCGAATCCCATGCCCCAAAACTAACTAGAAAACAAGAAAAGGGAAGATGATATTTTACAAAATAACAACTGAAAGTGCCCGAAACACCATCTAAACTGACAAAAAACTACGCAAATCATCACTGACTCCTAAATACGGAGCCACCAGTCTATGGTTTAACCAACACGCTGCTTGCGTGTGACATCATCACGTATTTGCGACATAAGAGGAACCGATAAGCGGAATTGACAGGCAAACAAACAAACGATTCCTAAGAATTGGATTGCTGGGAACCGGTTGTCAGAAAGAACCAATTTTTGATTCCCATCCCTACGTGTCGTGTATGGATGTACAGTTTGAGCAGTCAGATCGTGCCAGAGTGTTGGTCCGTACAGTGTGAGAACATAAATTGTGAGCTGCTCACATTCGGACTCTGCAATTGAGTCACACAATTTGAGCTGGAGCTGAGTACAATGATTGAAAAAAATCACAGTGTATGCCTGCCTTTAAGGAGTGATTCTCTAACTGGTAGCCCTTTGGACTATACAGTAACTAAAGTAGCGCACAGTTTCAGAAAGGTTGTTGACCCCTGATACCAGGACTTCACGTATACCTCCAGTTCTCGTTCTTTGATGCGAAAGTTCTTCAGCTCGCAGTGGTACTCGTACATCTCTGGTGGTCCCACTGACTTCTCAGTTGCTTCAAGCAACTCAATCTTAGACATCTTGGCAAACTCTCCCACTTTTTCCTACAGAGTGAATAAACCAACCACATCAGGGTAGAAATTCAGAGACAGTCAAGTCCTGTGCAGTTTGTTTTAGTGTGAATTAGTTTAATACTGCAGTGCAGTGACAAACAAACCTGAGGCAGGAACTGGCAAAGATTGCTGACTTGGATGCGCAGAGCTTTGACCTCTTCTTCCACGGTTTTCTGGTTGCATTGTTTCCCATTTAGCATCCAGTGTGACTGGTTGGTCTCCCTTATAATCTCTCTCTTAATTACTACATTGCCACCAATTTTATAGCTGGAGACATGTTAACCATAGGGCAGAAATTAGACTTCAAAAAAAGAATCCAAAACTAAAGTTTTACATAACGTTTAGCAAGTTCCACATTATAAAAAGACCATAGAGTACTTGTAGGGCCCTATAAAAACCGTCTTATTTTTTCCAAATTCCGTGTTTTCCACATTAAAATTTTGTTTTTTTTGAAATATTAATCATTTTTTTCAGAAAATATTCATTTTTAACTTCGGTGAGGAAACTAAATAAATACTAACAAATTTAAATTAAAAAAGCAAATAAACAAAAATGCATGTAAAAAATAAAGTAAGATACAATTAAAAGGTAGATATAAGTACTGACATGGATTATTCTGACTGCTCCTTTTTATTTATTTAAATTTCATATAAAGATGTATGAGAGTAGCTTTAATATCACCCAATTCCCCCTCAGGGATCAATGGTTTACTGAATCTGAGCAGGTTTAATGATTAAGTTTTGATCAACTTAATTTAAATTAACATAATTTAAATTATCCTGATGACGTCATTCTAGACGGTAATGATTACACAAAAATAAATTGACACAAGGATGCATCAGTTATTTCACCACTAGGGGCCAGAATATTTTACAGTATCAGAAGTTATCATTAACCTACGGTGTTTCAGACTCTACAATCCCTGGCATCGATGGTCTTGTCCACAACAACAGCTGATTAAAGCTGCTCACGTTTTCATGGAGCGCCGCTGCGCTTGACGAGAAATGACCAGAGCAGGGGTGTCCAATTCCGGTCCTCGAGGGCCACTATCCAGCATGTTTTAGATGTTTCCCTCTTCCAACACACCTGATTCAAATGATTAGGATCGTTATCAGGATTCCACAGAGCTGGATGAGGAGTTGATCATTTGAATCAGGTGTGTTGGAAGAGGGAAACATCTAAACCATGCTGGATAGTGGCCCTCGAGGACCGGAATTGGACACCCCTGGACCAGAGCTTCACAGGCACAGCAAAGTTAAGCAGGCACTGGTAGGCTTATCAGTGATAAGTTGCGTAGTTTTTTGGCAGTTTAGACAGTGTTTCTGGTAGTTTAGGCAGTGTTTGAAGTGGCCAGGACGGGAGGGAGGGCGGTGCATCTAATGAGCAGTCCCCGGAAACATTTCCCCATAAAAATAAACATCCTTTGCCTCGTGGTGACGGCTTTTCATCCCGATTCTGTCCATTTCCGTGTTCAACACTGGATTCTGTTTTCATTGGTCGATTCCGTCCGCGACTACGTTGCTGTGGATTTTATAGGGCCCTATGCTTGTGCGTAAACTGTTTTCATTCTAGTCCAACAAAGTTAACCAGACAGATGCAAACAGTGCTTTTTAGAAAGCAATATTAATAACAAGTGTCCATTATTTTGCATTACTTACAGCTCAATCTCTATGTAGCCTTTAGAGCATCCATTTTTGACATAGATACCAACCTTAAAAATAAAAGGGTAAAATCAGAATTACATGAATAATTCCTTCTGACTGACAGTGGAAAACAGTAATGTGATTTGTAAACACTGGTTCGTTGTTTACCTTGTCGCCTCGACCCAGGAGTGATGTTTTCCCAGCCAGACCCAGACAGATAGCGCACACAATGCTTGACTTTCCAGTTCCGTTGGCTCCAACAATCATGTTTAGATTTGGACCAGGATGCACCACAATGAAGTCATATGTCCTGTCAGAAAGCAATGCACACATTTAAACAACAATTATCACTGGAAACACTTACAGTATTAATAAAAAAACCTCTGGGAAATAAATTAATGATCAAAACAAGAGCACGCAGAAAGCACAAACCTCTGCCAAGTGCCAAATATTTGACAGATTTGCAATTATCTGACTCAGCGATCTTGACAAGTAGGTCCAAATGTATGGGCAGTTGGTACCCCCATTTTAAAAAAAGAAAATCAGATTAAAATATGCAATCTGGATCCAATCCAAATGCAAATCTGTGGAGCAGTTGAGGAATCAACATGACACACATAAGATTAATCTATGACAAACCAAGATGGGAATTTTGGAAATTTTGCGAATGATGATTGGGATTTTATTTATTTATTTTTTTACACCAATTCAGAATCAGTATAATGATCCAGATCCCCTTCAAAATGTGATGCATGGTGTAAAGTCTATCTTTGGTTAAAAAATTGGCAAAATCTGTTTAGTACATTTGATGCTAACATGCTGCTAACAGAAAAACAAACACTTTTGATAATATAATGAAAACAGAGGAAAATATGCATCATTATGTTTTGTAAATAACGTGAACTAGCCAGTTTCTGCATTCTTCTGGCATGTTCCCTCATTTGGGGGATACCACATTAGATAACTCTCCCTCAGCTTTCAGTGTCATTCCGTTCACTAATGGCCTATATTTCTGCCTCATTGCTTCCATGAACATCTCTGTCACTTTCCCAGCGAGCTGTCAAACATGAGCTGTCCCTCTAAGGCACTCAGACCTAATCCTGTCCAAGTTTCTTTGATACCTCCAGTCTGCATCCTCATTACCCAGTCACACACATTTACTGTTTTCACTGCTCTACTTTATTAAGTTCCTGAATGCAAACCTTCACTTCTCCAAGTTCTCCTCAATTTCCTAAAATGACAGTCACACTCAGTGCTGAGCAATATACTGAGATTCAGGTTTTCTATTTTGGCAATATTTAAAATTACAGTTTTGCTTATATATATATATATATATATATATATTAGGGGTGGGAACCCTCTGGTTACCTCACGATACGATACACGATACAAAGCTCACCATAACGGTTATCTTACGATATGACAATACTGTGATTATCGATATATTGGTCAGAAATCAATTTACAATAATCTATGACATGACAAGAAGGAAAAAAAAGATTAAGCGAAAAAATGCAATTCTTATTTTACATCTCTGAAAGACAATAAATTGAAAAAGTGTCCTATGAACAGCGACACTATTTTATTGCAACATTTCCGTAAATAAGTGTCCACATACCAATGTAAACGAATCAGTGTCTCCAATAGTGCTTTCTGTAAACAAAAAATATGGTCTTTCTTACCAGTGACACCAGTATAGTGCAATATTCCAGTAAACAATATATTGGTTCCTTCAACAAACAGTGACAAAATTTCTGTGAAGAAAAGGTTTTGGAAGGAAAAAAAATAAAAATCGGTACTAGCAATAATCGATCGTGCGAAAAAATATTGTGATATATTGCCGTATCGAGATATTGTCACGCTCCTAATATATATATATATATATATATATATATATATATATATATATATATATATATATGGATTTTTGAGTGTAAAGCAGAGGCTGAGTGAGAACAGTCTCCAATTAAACTCAGAGAAAACTGAGACACTCATTGTTGCCCCTGACAGTATCATCCCTGGTATTAAGCAACACCTGGGAGACCTGAGCATGTCAGTCAAAACTAGTTTGCAAAATCTCAGAGTTATCTTTGATAGACAGGTCTCTATTGCAGCATTGGAGACAGTTATTAAAGAACTGTTTCTTTCAACTGTGTAATATGACCAAGCTGAGATAGTTGGTCTCACAAAAAGAGCTGGAGACTATTATTCATGCTTTTGTGTCACCGCGGTTGGAATATTGTAACAGCCTGTTCACCTGCCTAAATAAGAAGGAACTGACCCGCCTGCAGTATGTTCAAAACTCTACAGCGAGGCTGCTGACCCACACCAGAAGAGACCATATTACTCCTGTTCTGAAGTCTCTCCATTGGCTCCACGTTGACTTCAGAGTGAAATTTAAAATTCTGGTCCTGACTTTCAGGGCGCTTCACAGACAGGCTCCAGGTTATATCACTGATCTGATCCAGCCCTACACTTCAGTTCGGAGTCTGACATCTTCAAGCCAAAACCTACTAATGGTCCCTCGAACCTGTCACAAAACCAGAGGAGACAGGTCTTTTAAAGCTGTTGCTTCCCATCTCTGAAATAAACTTCCTCTTTCCTTTCCCTCCCTAGATTCTGTGGAGACTTTTGAAAAGCAGCTAAAGACAAACTTTTTTAAACAGGCTTTCCAGAGCCAATAAAGCTGCTTTTATGATTGTGTATTTTATTGTTTTGAATTTCATTGTGTTCACTGTAAAGCATTTTGTGACCTCTGTCTGTGAAAAGCACGTTATAAATAAAGCTTAATTATTTACTAAACATTCACACTAAACTCACTCACAGATGCTGTCCCTTAGAGGAGAGAAAGCCAAAAGTGGCATTTTGCATTAGTATATTTAATTTAACCCTGAATTGCATTTCTGGTCAGACTTCCTCTGAATTAAAAGTATCGAGATTTATATCATAAATTGCCATTTTGAGAAGAAATATTGAGATATGAGTTTTGATCTATATTGCCCAGCCCTAGTCACACAACACTATTGTGTACAATACACTAGGGGTGGAGGAAAAAAAGAAATCTATAACCGAATAATTGTAATTTTATTCTTGACGATTATGAATCAATTCTTAAATTTCCAAAAACCCATTATTACATTTTTCAAATTGTAATAAAAACCAGATGATTTGGTAATTTAAATAACCTATACAACAATAAAGGTGGTGTGAGGAGCCAAACATTTTAGCAGCTTACTGTTAAATTTTACAGTGTAAAAGTTATAAAAAAAATTTTGAAAATGCTCCCATTTGCACATACGAACTCCGATTTGCGTAAAATGTGACTCAGGTGTTAAACTGCCAGCCCTAAACCAGCTCAACGTGAAAAAATGGACGTTGGCACGTTAGCGCCCCCTACAGAGTGAAGAGAATTTAATATGGGGCAAACATATTTTAACGCACTCCTCCAAGGGAGTTTCACTGACGGGCTCAAAATTGCTGGAGATCATCTGGAGAAGTGGGACATCAAAAATTATCTATAGATTTATGCTAACTTACATTTTGGCCAAAACCCTTTGAAAATTTACATTTTTAAAAAATGCTCTCATTTGCACATACAAACTTTGATTTGCGTAAAATGTGACTCTGTTGTTAAAATCTCAGCCCTAAACCGGCTCAATGTGGAAATACGGAAATTGACGCGTTAACTAGCGCCCCCTACAGAGTGAAGACAATTTAATATGGGGAAATATTTTTTTTTTTTGAATTTTTCACAAACTTCTGTTATGGCCTCTCGATCAAAAAAGTCAGTGAGACGCATGCTTTATTTTTTATCATGTTATTTTGTATTGAGATACTCTCCATTTTGTGTTAATAGGAAATTGACCAAATCTTGAAATTCATCGGTTCAAACTTTAACAAACTCCTCCTGGAGCTACTATCACTACTACTGCGACTACGACTACTACTGCATTGTTCCTGGATGTGTTAGTACAACAAAAATCGTAAATATGTCAAAGTTAATATCTCAATAGTACATTTCTGTCTAAACAAATCAATAATAATGCATTGATAGTATAAAATTCACTGTTATATTATGTCTTTGAATGAGCTTGAGGCAGCGCATCGAAGGCGGCGCAACAAAGGCAACGTGGCGAAGGCGAGGGCCATTTATCGTTGCTTGCGTCTATATTTTACTCTTGAAATTGACTTGAGTTGTCACAATATTACCATTTCACACTAAATGCATTACAAATAAATTCAAATCAGAAAACTAAATGTAATCATTTTCAAAAAGAGTTGCTTGTGAAGTAGTGTAGCAGAAACATGGGCAGAATGTACGGATATGACGCAGCACCGGAAGTCGATGACGTAAACCGCATTGACCCAATTCTGCAATTTTTGCACACTTGTAACCTGCACACACAAACCCTTCGTGCACTGCACACTTCGTAAAGGAGCGTAGGGTGCAGTGTGGGTATTAGGACAGGGCCCCTTTTCACACTCTGGAACTGCGCATGCGCGACCTGGGGGTTTTTGGGGGGGTCATAGGTCGAGAGGTTAAAAAAAAAAACGTCAACAAGCTCGTTCATTCTGTTGATATTTCCAACCTAACAGCGTTTGTAATGTTACGAACTTCACACACAAAAAAATGTTTGCTTCTGGTGTTGTCCTTACATGACCCGATGTTTTGACACGTCAACAGATTTTAGCTGGAAACCATAGTGAATCGTTACTTTCTTTCGGTGTCTAACAATGACAGAGCGCCAACTTACAGGAAGTCTTTCATAGTGATTTGCAGTATGGAGCCCTCCACAAAGCCGCCCTCCTTACCGGCTCCTTCGCCCTGTCCGTCCGGGGGGACCTTGGGGGCGTTGGAGCTGGGACAGTGACTGAGCCGCGGTGTTTTAGCCATTTTAACCGATACCTATCATACGAATCTCGTGCCGTCTCTGTGTTCCGCCAAGAGAGGTGGTGACGTCATGATCAACGCTAACGCTAGCTATCGCGAGAGTAGGAGTCCAACCCAAAAGTTTTGAGTCATAACTCACTGGTCTCATAATATTGAAGGCACAATTCCATATTCATAAATGAAAATCCCTTCCAAATGTTCATATTTTCTTAATTGAGTTCAGTTATTATATGAATAATAATTAATTAGTTTTTGAAAGAAAAAAAAAAAAGGTGAAAGAACTGCTTGTGAATGAAGAACTGTTTCCTGTAGCTCCAAGTGATGTAATGCCTGTATATGTTTTATTCTTAGTAGTGATGTTTTCCCTGACTTAGTTCTTTGTTCCCTTTATGTTGTTTTACTGATGTGTAAACTTACAATTTGTATACTAAAAAAAGGTTATGTTTTAGGTCTAACTAAAAGAAAAAAAACTAAACATTTAAGTCGACGCTGCTAGGTATTATTTTTCAATTATTTATCTTCTTTCGTTGCTCCTGAAATAAAGGAGACTTCTTTATAAATAGCATCAGGAGTTGACCCTGCAAATGATTTTCTGCTTTGTGTTCACAGAACAATTAGACAATAATACTGTTCTCTTTTACTGAATCTGCAATAACGATTTCAAGCAATGTGTTAATGTGACTGTTATGACGAAAGTTTGGGTACATAGTAATTAATGCCATTTGAATTGATAAACTAACAAACAATTAGAAATGAAAGCTAGTATCGTTCAGACTTTGCTGTTTTGATTTGTTAAAATTTGTAATTTTGTCAAAAGTGAAAAAGTTTGTTATGCTGTCATTCCCCAATCTCTCTTTGTATAACAATTTTTCCCCCGTCTTGTACATTGTACATTACATCCCCCCCCCCCCCCCCCCCCCCCCCCCCCCCCCCCCCCAAAAAAATAAAAAAAATCACAGATAGACACAAATGGTTTATTTTTTCCTCAAAATATACACACGTTTCATTACCTAATCACGGTCAGAGAGCCGCTCGGTAACAATATGTATTTTCTGATTTAGCAACCCGTCACTTTTTTGTTTGCCCTACAAGGATACTTTAATTATTTAATTTTTTTTCCAAATAATATTGAGACCCAGGTGAAGGGGCATTGAAACTATATGGCATCATATAATAAATATATCTCTTTACAAGCTGCCGTATATTAGGAAGAATAATTTCACCCATGTTATTCACAATCTTAGTGCCTTTTGCACTAAAAAGACAGCTGTAGCTCACTCTAAAAAACATATTCTGTAACTTCTTTAAGGAAGTTCACATTAAAAAACAAACATTTCGAAGGATTTTCCCTTTATTGTGACAAAATACATCTCATACAAGCAACACACGAAAGATTTGATCAGAATTGTGCAGATAATTAACACTAGCCTTTCAAACATTGTGACTGAAGGCACTTCATTTTATTCAAAATGTTAACCCGTCAACAACACCCATGTTATAATTTATTTTAATGTATCAATTTCTAATAATCTTAGAAATTACATGGTGGGGGGCAGAGTTATGGGGCAACTGTTGGTGTTATCTCTAGTTCTATCTGCCTCTAATAAATGTCTGTCTGTGCCAAATGCCTCCGTTTTTGTAGTGATCAAACATTTCTTTTAATATAGTTTTATTCCAAAGCTAATTCATTATTAAACTGTCTTTTAATTACGTTATGCTCTACAAGGTTACCAGGGTTCTGCTGGAGCTCAGCTCACATGATGTATGACTGTTTATTATTCTGCCATGCAATCTATTACTAACTTAAACCACATCCCTTACATGTTATTCTTTAAAATATAGCATTGGAAATAAATTGTATTGTAGGGTTTCATTATTTAGACTTAATAGATTTGCACTGATCTTGCAGCAGCTAAACAGTACAGTGTTACTTGGCTCTATCAACATTACAGTCATTGTGTATTTTCTTACAAATACTGTATATAATAATCAAATACCTGTTTTGACACTTTTGGAACGTTCCAAAAGTATTAGAAGTAAACCATTTTTTCTGAATCAGATCTGGCTTTGGATGAGTTAAAATATATATATATAAAGAGAATAATCTAATACATACAATTGGGTTCTGTGTCTGGCTTTGGTATGAACTAATATATCAGTCTTTTTTAAATGAGCAATAACCATTCTATTCTAATCATAATTTGCAAAGCAAATAATCTGATAAATTTTTAATAGGTATTTGGTATTCATGCTCTTTATTATTTATGAGCCTTGAATTTCAATTAAACCAGGTCTTAATTAAAATCAACTAAGAGGAATGGGACATTTTAAAATTAAAATTATCACAACAAGTAAAAGTCTGTGTCTGTGTTTGGTGTCAAACTGTGGAACGGCCTACAACACAAGCACTACAAAAGTTTGCACATATTTAAATCAATGTACAAAACAATCTATGATCTCAAAGTACAGAGCTGAGGAAAAGCAATACGATCCAACATGGTTTGTCATAAGATTTTGTCCATCAGCCTTGTGTATATATAGAATATTAATTGATATGTCTGCTATGGACCTTGTAAGTGTCAGAGAAAAAGTTTGATGATGATATGTAAAGATGAAAATGTCGGTAAAGTGCTACTTAATCCCACTTCCTTTCAAGCAGTGTAATAAATGTACATTAGCCACGTGGGCTGCACATGGAAAAATGTATGAACCCATACGAAAGCTTTTCTGTTTGTATTAAATTGCTCGAAATAAATAAATACAATAAAATATTAAAAATGTAAACAGTTGTATATCTTAATGACTGACGTGTTTAGATAAATAATAAACAAGGATCATATCTGCCAGCCATCAGTTTGAGAAAAACTGACATAAGTTAATGTGAATAATTTAAAAAAAATAAGAAACCACGTGAAAGCCTGAGGACTTCCGGGCCGCTCCTCCTGTCCATCGGTTGTGGTCAGATCAGAATCGCCTCTTTACTCAGAGTCTTGCGTTCAGCTCGAGATGAACTCAAACTTAGGCAGAACTAGTATATCTGATCAAATTCATCACCTCTGACCACAACACGAGGCGTGGAGGCCCTTAAGTAAATCTCGAGAGTCGCTCATTGCTAACGCAGCTAACGCAGCTAGCGCTCTGTTCTTCATATCATCTCCGTTCCGAGCAGAGCCACGCTCAGAACGAATCAAATAAGATCAGTGTGTAGGTTTAAAATGAACACATGAAGACAGACAAACAAATAGACACCATTCTCTCAGACGCACACACACGGAAAAGACACACGACCATTCAGTCAGTCCATTCACTCTGTGGAAAGCAGGGCTTCCGGTTCCAGTTTTTATGCTGCGAAAAAAAAAAATAATCCTCCAATCAAAGGCGTGTCGCCCCCTGGTGGACGTTTGAAACACGACCAAATTCACACCGCCGCACAAAAGCGATTCTCAACACTTGGCTCGGGATTTTTTTCAGAATTCAACCAACCGAATTTAGTTTTTCAAAAATAGCTGTTGAAAACACACACATATGATCATTTTAAAAACCTAAATCTGTGTATTTTCTGGCTACAGTAAAGTTTTAAAATAAAAGACAAGTACATGAGAGACATTTAAGTCTTTATTTTTCACCAGCTGTCCGTGACCCACTTTTGGGTCTCGACCCACCAGTTTAGAATCTCTGGTCTACACTATGTTGTTTAACTGTACCTTTTGGTTAGTCACATAGATAGATAGATAGATAGATAGATAGATAGATAGATAGATAGATAGATAGATAGATAGATATTCTTTATTCTTCCCACAGTGAGGAAATTGACTAACATGACAGCTCACTATTTATAAAAGGTGCAATAAAAAGACAACAGAAGGCAACACACAGAAAAAACCCAAAACCCAAAAGACACCTGAAAAATAGTGCAATGAAGATAAAATGAAATAAACAATAAATAATAGAAGCTATATACATAAAGATAAATATAAATAGAAAAAATACAGGACACAGATATATACAAAAATAATAGATGGGGGCAAGAAGATTAATATATATACAGACAGTACAATGTCCTAGACTGTTTTATTGTACAGTCGTACAGTAGTGGGGATGAATGACCTGTAGTAGCGCTCAGTCCTACACTGTGGGTGTTTGAGTCTAGCACTGAAGGAGCTGCTCAGACCCTGATGCAGGGGGTGAGAGGTGTCGTCCATGATGGATGTCAGCTTTGCTACCATCCATCATGAACGACACCTCTCACCCCCTGCATCTCCACCTCCCCCAGTGGGTCCAGTGAGCAGCCCAGGACATCACTGGCCCTCCTGACCAGCTTGTTTAGTCTCTTCCTGTCCTGGTCAGTGCTGCCCGCTCCCCAGCAGACCACAGCGTAGTAGATAGTAGAGGATACCACAGAGTCATAGAATGTCCAAAGGCGGGATCTACTGACCCCATATGACCTCAGTCTCCTCAGGAGGTGGAGGCGACTCTGGCCCTTCCAGCTAATGTTGAGCAAAATAAGATTTCCTAGCATCTCCCAAATGCAAGTATGATTTTATATTTAAGTTACAAACCCGTGAAGCCAGGTTGTCTTTGCTTCTGGGCTCTGACAACATTAATGGGCTCATGGGGCCCAGGAGTCGAGTGGCTCTTGTGTCGTGCCAGGTTTGTTTGGAGCTGCGCTTGTGTCTGCGGTAATCACCTAATCTCTCCTCCTGTACCCTGTGGGGGTGGTGACAAACCTAATAAGATTTGAGTGTCTACTGCCACTATTGACTGTTGCTGTGTGGCACATCAAGTCTGTGGCTCCTCCATTGCCGACATGTTGGCTGGCCTTCAGTGTAGAAGGGACGCAGACTTTAGTCAGACTGAGTGAGAGCCTGTGATTGTGTGAATGATGATGGACTAAAGCAGGAATCCTGTGACCACATGAGCCATCCTGTCATGGACGGGTCAGCTGCTAAGAAGGTACGTTTTTCAGTGTGTGGTGAGTGAGAGGTCAGCATCTAATAGTGGCCATTTGTTGGAAGCCAAGTTGAATTGTGGTCAGTCTGTACTGGTTTTTTCTTTTTTTTTACTTTTACAGTATAATCAAGGGAAGGGAATAAAGTCTTGATTTAATTCTGTGTTGTGCAGCTTTGTCTCTCTTCTGAAATGACCCATAAGAGTAGATTTCCTGAATTCTAAATCTTTACGGCGAAAACTTTGATTTGTTGTAAATTCTGTAAACATAGTTTTTGTCTAGATATGATTTACACTAGCATAGTCCAAACCATTAGTGGTTCACAACCTTTTTTGGATCATGACTCAATTTTAATATAAGAAATGTTTTTTTTTTTTTTTTCTAGAATTAGGTTTTTTTTTTTTTTTTTTTACATATTTGTTATTTGTTGATTAGTGCACAAAGTGACAAGATGCGCCAGCTCACATATTTTTATACTGCATTCAATTTGAGCGATATTTATATTAGAGAAAGTGAAATAGAGTAATCGATTAAAATTGTGTGTTGTGTTGTATTTGAAAAGTAAATTTTTGGTGAGTCATTTTTAAAAAAAAAAAAAATCAATGAACTCAATTAGACATTTCAGGTGAACCCATTTAAATTCAGTGGCAACCACACATGGTGTCACGACCCCTAGGTTGAAAAACACTGATCTAAACAAATGTTCAAATGTTAGATGCAAGCTTTAATACAGAGTAGGATAAAAAAAATAATTAGTGTATTTAAGTGTCATCATTAACATTCTGCTTAATATCTAATATTTGTTTTTGCTTTTTGCCCCTTTAATGGAAAATATTAATGTCAGGAGACTTTTCTGCTGCCATTTTAGTGAACCTGTAGAGGATATTGTTGCACGCCATGCATAGATCCAGGATATTAGAGCCTTTCAATGTAAATAATAAATAGTTCAGCATAAACTGTATGAAAAAAGCTGGTTTTCCTGCAGGATGAACCGGATCTGGACATTTGTGACACCTATAGAGCAAAAAGACACAAACACACACTAAATGTTTTTTGGGATAGAGTTGTGCTCTTATAAGCCAGCTTTCCATAGACAGACGTCTCTGAGCAGTCATAACAGCATCTGCCATCTGCTCCCTGCTCAGTGTGATCCTCTGGTTCTCTGCTTTCTGTGGGCGTGGCAGCGCAATATATATATGACTTTGTTGTGTAAACAGTTCAAACATTTAGCACTTTTTAATTTTTTTTTCTTTATAGTTGTTTAAACCGTTAGAGAAAATCACTGTTGAGCCAACTCCACATGGATGTGTTTGGAGCTGCAGGCCGGGTGTAAAGGGTATTATGTTTACGTTGTAAACACAGCTCACCTGCTTAAGAAGCACAGCATGCACAGACTATCTTAGCCTCTAATTATATCCTCCATCCTGACAGCAGAAGATCAATGTGCTCTGACTGGGGTTTACGGTTCATTTATGTCAACAGAGTTTGCTGTGAAATACTGTAAGTCACAAACATGATGTTTGTTTGTTTGTTTGTTTGTTTGTTTGTTTTCACAGAAACTGGGATATAGACAAAACAAAAAAGGTATTTGAAAACCCTGATTACACATAACAAAAGAACACACTGTAATTTATCTATTTGGCATAGCATATATTAGTGCAGTGGTTCCCAACCTTTTTTGGATCGTGAGCCCATTTTGATATCAAGGATTTCTGGTGACCCTAAAAAAATGTTTTTTTTTAATTACTTTTTGATTATTTGTTTGATCATCATTTGTTACACTATTAAAGAAATAGAGGGTTTTCACGGAGCGTCATCAACCGCGTCATCAACCCGGAAGTCGCCATTTTGGAGATAAAGCAGCAGGTCTACAAACAGCACGCAGACAAGAAAATCCCGAATTTCCAGATGAAATGGCGAACTATTGCCGTGTTTTTGGCTGTACCAATCGGTCAAACAGTGAGACACGTTTGTAGTTTTATAGATTGCCAAAAATCATCACAAATCAGGGAGAACAATCTTACGAGTTATCAGAGGAAAGGAGGCGCTTGTGGCTAGCAAAGCTAATACCAGGATCTACGAGGCAAAAATCTGGACAACATCCGAATATCATCAGTAGGATAAAAACTAACCTGCAGTGGTGAGTAGTGCAAAAGGATGATGAAGTAAACATGTGATTATCTTTTCCAGTATTTACATTAACAAGTGTGCGTAGACGTACATTTAAATTAAATAATATAGGTGTTTGTACACTCACAGTTACAATTTAGTCCCAGAGTTATTTCACAGAAACAGGTCTGACACTCTTTGACTGTTAAGCATTCATTAGAGTGACAGCCTGGGGGAAGAAACGGTTCTTATGACGGTTGTTTTGGCGTTGATATGAATTCTATTATTATCATCACACTAGAAAATCAGTTAAGAGCTGCTGCAAATAACAATTTACTTACCTGACAAGAAATTGACTGAAGAAATTTGGATGTTGTCTATATTTTTGCCTCGTAGATCCTGGTATTAGCTTTGCTAATGTGTCTCACTGTTTGACCGATTGGTACAGCCAAAAACACGGCAATAGTTCGCCATTTCATCTGGAAATTTGGGATGTTATTGTCTGCGTGCAGTTTGTAGACCTGCTGCCTTATCTCCAAAATGGCAACTTCCGGGTTGATGACGCGATGGATGACGCGCCGTGAAAACCCTCTATATAGAAGTAGCCAGGATTAGCGACAAGTTGTGGCAGGTCAGGTGTTGTTTTTTTTTTGTTTTGTTTTTTTGACGTAATCCTGCTAACAGACAAACAAATAAATTAAATATAATCTTCTCAAAATTTAGAAGATAAATTAGTTTCTTCCTTCAAAATGAAATTAAAGCATCTGCAGTAATTTGTAGGCCAAACACCTTCATTTTATTAGAAATACACAAATGAAGTTGGTTGTAAGGGTATCATTTGTTGTGTTTTTTTGTTTCTAGTGTCTGCTCTTGTATTATAATGTTGCTGCAAAAGTGAATTTCCCCTCTTCGGATCAATCAAGGAGTATTCTATTCTATTCTATCAAGTCTTAGTGCTTGGCTTGACTCCTACCTCACAGCAGGAAGTTTGTAGGTTCCTGCCTTTAGCTGTGTATGCAGGGTTTGCATGTTCTCTCTGAAATGAGTGGCATTTCCCTATCTGTGTGTGAGGTGAGTTGGGGTGTTTGGGGTCTAGAAGATGTTCAGATGCTTTGGATCTGAAGGACTGAACCTGTACATGAGTTTGTTGTGTGTTTTCTTCAGACGTCTCCACTGCTCATCTGTCATTGAGCCAAGAGCACACAGCTGACAACAGTGATGAGAACAATCACCTCCGAAAACTAAGCAGTTCCTCGGCGGACACACCGAGCTACCACAACCTGCACCGTGAGCTACTGCTCAGCCATAAACGGTAAACCAAATGAAATACCGAATGACATGGTTCTCTGACTGAAAACCATACTGTAGATCACGTGTCAAACTTAAGGCCCGGGGCTTTACAGCATCAAATTTGGCCCGCTCAAAAAAAGTAAAAAATGATTAAAAAAAAACACATTAAACATTTTGTAAAACACCAATTAATTCAGTTCTAGATATCTCAGCCACTCCAAATACAAAAAAATTATTAAAAGCCACTATATTTGAAGAGCTCAGTTTTCCAATTCTTATATCATTTTTAATCTCAAATTGTTGAGAGAACTCTCAATTCAAAAAAAAAAAAAAAATCTGGCAAAATTTTCTCAAATTCCCAAAATCAGGGAAATTGAAAGTGAAGATTCTGCAGGGACTGATATACTTTATCATTTATATGTGGAAGTGAATTCCACAGCACATGCTGAAGTTGCTCTTTTTCCCACCTAAAATCTGTGGCCCATTTAAGCTCAAACCTGTCCGTATTTGGCCCCTTAACTAAAATGACACCCCTGCTGTACATGGTTTATATGAGTGTGTTATTGCACAGAGGCCTGGTGCTGGAGGAGAAACCAGAGCTGACGCGTGTGTTGGAGCAGCGCAGACTAGAGCTGCACAAAGAAGAGGAGATGGCACGGCAGAGACCCTCAGACCTGGAGACAGAACTACGTAAGAGGCAGCAGAAGCTCCAAGAGGTGAGAGCAGAAAGATGCCATAGTAAGATATGTGAACCCCAGCCAGGGTTCCATATGCTCAATGAACATTTGTGAAGGTGCAGCCACTGAAACATGCATTCGGAAAGTCGGGCTTACATCACTGTGTTTCCATCATCCTTGGAAATGCCCAAAATCTAAATAGCGCAATAAAAACTGGTGATGTGGACACCTGAATTTTGAAAAAAAACTGAAATATTGCTCAAAAGTTTTTACGCTTTCATGGGGAGGTATTTCAGACGCTTCGATTTTGAAATGTGTCGCAAAAGCGCTGTGGAAAACATTTTCCCGCAAATACACGTCACAGAACGTGACGTACATGGTCACATGACCACTTCTGTCTGAGAAAACATGGCGCGGTATGTAGACAGAAGAGGAGAGGCGACCAAGACATTTCTTAGCATTATACTTTAAAATGATTGCTGCCACATGAAGAAGTCCGACAAACCATCACCCAACAAGTAAGGCACTATGAAGACCTGCTGACCACAGTTAGTAAGATGAAGCTCAGATGGTATGGGAATGTAACAAGATCAGATGGCTCTCCAAGGCCATATTACAAGGAACAGTGCAGGGGAAGAGAAGATGAGGCAGACCAAGGAAGAAATGGGCAGATAACATTACTGAATGGACCAAGACAAGCTTCACCACAACCCAGGCACTTGCCCACAACCGACACAAGTGGAGCCAGCTGGTGCAGCACTTCTGGGATCAGTGACCAGTGACCAATGAGTGACTGCCACGTTAGACGTGAAACAAAAAGGAAGACGGAGTGTTATAAGGAGGTTCTGAGTGTCCGTCTTTCTGCAGCAAAGTTTTGCGGGATGAGATTTACGAATTACGAGGCGCCAGCCCAAATCAACGTTCAGTGGAAACACATTCAAAGTGCAATTACACTTTGTTGATATTTAAAAATATCACTATTATTTGAAAAAATGTCGTTAGTGGTGGTAAATAAACAGTCGCCATCTTGAGATGGGGGAACTTACTTGTCCGCCCGCATCCTTTATGTCTGATGACAATTTAACTTTATTTACAGGAGTGATTTATATCTCTGTATTCTTATAAAATGGCACACAATTATGAAGACACACTACCAGAATAGGCCAGGGGACGATATAAGCACAAGTTAACAGTGCTAGGGATATCTGAGTGTCCATACTAAGTCACGGCCATCACTTGGATGAGCCATCCAAAACATTGACCCAATTTCACCTCACCAGATCTTTACAATTACCTGTGAGTATATTACAGTGTTCAAAAAGTCATTCTGATCACCATCAACAAATATAAATACAACATATTGCCATCTTGAATGAAAACTAATGATGCCCTTGAAATCCTCGATCCTCATTTCAGATCCTAACTCTTCACTTACCCGTTATGAAATGTAGAGAGCACACATAGGCATGAGATGTTTTTGGAGACAAGTTTTTACCCATGTCCACCCTACCAGACTCCAGCATTTTCGATCATCCTATGAATGAAAGCCAGCAATTTTTCTGTTTTGGAATTATAAAAAAAAAATTATATCTGAATTATCTTTTCAATAGGACGAACAGCCAAACACACAGCAGCTCTTCGGCATGGTGAAACCTCTTCTGTTACAATGGGAGACAACACGTCATTGTAACCCAAACAAATATGGTGACCGTCGTTGCTAGACTAGAAACGTCACTACCGGTACTTACCCAGATGCCCGACTTCCCGAATGCTCTGCTTTCACACTTCATGATGTTCATGACTCTGACCTGTAGCTGACATCCCTGTCTATTGCTCCAGTATGAACAGGAGGAGATACGACGGAAAGAGGACCAGCAGAAAATCCCAGAGTTTGTTCGCGTGAAAGACAACTTGAGGCGCACACAAACATTTGAGCAGTGACCATGGTCCAAAACCTCTGATCATTGATGGCTTCCAAAAGAAATTATTTGTTTTTCAATGAAGTCATTCAAAAGAGGCCCACCCACCCACATTAAATATTTAAATCAGGTTTGAAACCTACTCTCTAGTCGGACTGAAGCATGAAAGACTGACATGTGACATGAAGTGATGAATCATTTTTCATTCAGAGCTATTAAGGACCTTCATCAGATCAGAAAGAAATATTCATTAGGCCTACTGTATAAGCCTGCACATTTTTTATGTTGTTTTTTATGATCTCTATTTTGTTGGTTTGGGGTTTGTTTTTCCCACGCTTTTCCTTGAATTAAAATACATCCCTGATTCTTTAAACTTATTTAACTTCAGAGGCCAAATACAGAGCAGTTTGGTGTCGATTGGGCCGCAGATTTTAGGCAGGAAAACAAGCAATTTCAACTTTAATATTTACATTTCCTTGCGTTTATTTTTCTTTCAACAATTTGCGATTAAAAATGACTGCCACCATGTGATATAAGCATAGGAAAAATGGGTTTTATCTTTTCACATGGGCAACTGGCAGCCCTGGGGCCACATGTGGTCATCAGTCTAATTTTTGTGGATCCCAAAGTAAAATCAGAAAAGAACTCCAAAAATACATACAATTATAGATAAATACACACAAAAAAACAGCAAAAATAAAACAAAAAACTGCAAAATTACACAAAATGACTCAAAAATAATTTGTCATTTTGTTCAATCATTTTTCTGTAATTTTAAATAAAAAAAATTTCATTTTTACAAAATTACAGAATGATACACACAAAAGGATAACAGTAACAAATAAAATGGAAACAAGGCGGCTACAAATAAATAACTGACAGAAATGACAGAAAAATATGCCAAACAAGAACAAAAAACACACGAAACAACAAAAATACACAAAATGACTCCAAAAACACAAAAATCAACAACAAAAACACATAAAAACAGACAGAAAAATATACAAAATTACAACTAAAGTACACAAAATGAATTAAAAAACACAACACACAAACCCTTTGTCCCTTCCTGTATTATTGTTCAGATTTATTCTTAATGCTGACATGAATGTTGATAATGTGGCCCTTGGATCAGACAATCACATTTTTGAGGCACCCGCTGTGATAGAAGTTGCTTACCTCTGATTTAGTTTAAAAAACAACCATAGAAGGACAACAACAAATGTTTTGTACCAATAAATATCCTCCTGCTCATATTTGTTTCTATTGGTTACCTTTATTTCTGCTGCGTGTTTGTGTGTGTGTGTCCTAAATAAAGGCATCATGCTTTGTTGTGCTGAACGCACAGGGCCTATTTTGCATGCAGCTCTTCTCCCTGAGGGCTCTCGTGGTGCGTTCACATGGATAAAAGGACTTGGTTTAATTAGCTGATCTTTTCATTCCATCACGGGACAAGAAGAGAAAGCAGCGGCCATCTGGACCAGACCTTTCAGGACTTATGCGCTGGGAATACCCATGGGTCTGCTAAAAAAAAAATAAAAACAGGAGACATTTGGTGAAACCACACAAGCCATGGCTGAATTTTTTTAGACAAAGACAGACTGTGTCAGAGTTAAATTTAGGATGATTTTGTAAACAAGTACAACACGTGATCATAACAAAACTCATTAAATTATCACCGTTTTATATGTATAAAAAGTCATAGTTATGTCTGTTCCTATCCATCTATACATATATCTATACCCTAAATCTTTTAGTGACGCAATTTCCTCACCTGCTGCGCAGAATTCACTCAGATTGCAGCAATGATTAGTGCACGAGCAGAACTGGTGCAGACCGCCCCTATTTAAATGAGCGTTTTGCTCAAGTCTGTCAATCAGTCTGCATTCTTTGAAGATGATCTACTGACCATCATCCAGCGCAGGTCTCAGCAGCGCTGTGTCACACACACTTTCATATGTCACCATCAGTGATCATGCGTAAATTACGCATCTGATCTGCTGATTCTGGCCTGACATCAACACGACACACACACACACACAACTGGAGCCTTTTTTCTATGTCTGCTGTGTCTTCTGTCAACTGCGTGTGTGTCTGCACCTGCTTCTCAGTTGTACTTTTTTTCCGTACTAAAACAATTGCTGCAAACTGTTCCAGAATTCATTAATCGCATTGCATCCCCTGCATTAATTTATTTGCATTTCCTTCTCCAATATTTTTGTTCCCCTTGGGAGATGCACCTACTATGCACATTCATTAGAGGGAAACACGCTAAATGGAATGAGGGCGCATTCTGACGTGTTGAAGACGTGCGTGGAGTGACGTTTTAATCCCACTAAACCTTTTGTGAATCTGCCCTTCAATGTGTTATTGTGTATCCAAGCCTACAGGTGTTTTCTGATCATTTTATCACACAGTAATGGGGCCTTATTTACCCATACAGTAGAAGGCTCTGGGCGGGACTCCCTAAATGGAAATATGCACATTTCTGTTTGATAATATAAAGTTTCCTGACATAAACTAAAAAAACATGAATAAATCTCTGGGGTCCTCAAAGCAGTGATTCAGAGAGTGTGTGGGTTGGTGAAAGACTGGCTGTGTGTTTGATGTGAGCTATAGGATTAGAACCAGCAAACACTCTGACTGTGAAGCATATTAGAGTTTTTCTCTCGGTTGCTCTGGTACATTTCTCGAATGATCCTCACCATTGGCGTAACAGTAAGTACATTTCCTTAAACAATATGTACAAATAGAAAAACAACATGAATCACCTGCAAAAGCCAGTCTCTTGCTTAAAATCCTTCGCTTTATTAAAGGAAGTCAAAACTCACCTGGAAGAAATTAACCAATCAGGACAGATTTAGAAAGAAAAAGCCTAATGGAAATGTATAGAAATACTGTATGCTTGACATATTATAACAACATTTTGCATGTAAAGACTTATGTGATGAAATAATGGCTAAATGTTGTGGGGAGTGAGACCATTCAACAATAATAATACAACTTGAGAGACATGTCATGACATAACGTGGTAAATAGCAGAGAATTGTACATTGGAATTTTTATTGATGTACAAAAGCACTTGCAAGTTGTTCAAATAAATTAGAAAATGTATTTTTTTTATGTCCACAATAAGTGACACAATGACACTAATTCTTGGGGATTAAAGTACAGACACTCCTTGTCAAAATGTACTCTAATTCAAGTAAAAGTGGCCAAATATTACTTGTCTTACTTATCTATTGCTGGTTTATTTAATAAGTATCCCCAAAAGCAATAGTTTTATAGCCTACTTAAGTAAATTTACCTTATTACTGCATGTGCACCACATGTGATAGGGTCGTATGTGTAAAGTTAGTGTGAAATATGTTGCAGATTTGCAGGTGTGTGTAAAGGCTAGGGTTATCCCGATACAATTTTTTCACTTCCGATACGATGCCACTATTGCGGCCTTGAGTATTGGCCGATATCGATCTGATACGATATCAGCACAAATCATACACACATGTATTACTTATGGTGTAGTGTGGAACGTTAGAAAAGACTTGATCAAGTGATGTTACGCAAACAAAGAACAATAGTCAGCAACAGTAGGTATGAGAAAAACTGACTCATTTATTATTAACCAACTGGTTACATCAATTTCAACCTTCAACATAATATCTACAGTATTCTATAATTGAATAAATCACAATATAGTATAATATATATCAGAGATTTTAGATGCAGTCTGATAAAATCCGATATTTGTTTTCTCGCCGATATCCAATATCAATATCGGATAGGACACCTCTAGTAATGGTTGTTTTGTTGGTGTACAATGTGTGTTCAGTGAAGCTTTGGTGAAGTGGAGGCAGGTTAGAAGGAACACATGGATCTATTTAGACTAGTATTACTGTTAAACACCTAGCAATGAAAATCAAAGCCACTTTTGTTCACTGGCTCTGGTTGCCAGCTGTGCTGCTGTGCTGCCTCGTTGCTTTTCATTCTTTGTATACTTGGGCTCGCCCTGCCCCGGGCTATTCTATTCTTCTCTTCTGGGCCACTTTTGAGGCAATTTAAAGCCCCTAATACTCACTCATTCACTCACGGCGGCGTGTGCTGCGTCACAATAAGCAAAGCGTGCAAGTCACCAGGGTCCGACCAAACCATTAGGGAAAACCTGTGGGGGGGGGGGTGAACTTTCACTTAAAACAGAACATACTTATCTTAATTAGTTCAAAACCGTTAAATTTCATATGATAAGTTATAAATATGATAATTAAGTATTAGCTAACAATATCTGTAAACACACAAAACCAACATGAGCGTTTATCTGAGCGGATCAGAGAACCCCAACTCCCCCTCCAGGTGGAGAAAGTGTACTAGTCCTGAACAGATGTCCCGGCGTTGTTCCACATGAGGACAGAAATACTCTGAGGAAGTGTTGCAGAGGATGCTGTAGAGCTGCAGATTACACTGTGAGTACTTGATATAATAACATCACAAGAATTACACACACCTTTGTGCAGAAAGAAAAGTTGAGACTGTAGAGTTATTGAAAGTTTAGTTTGCTCATTTCTAGGCTCGTCTCCTTTTATACGTGGTCATGATTGTCGTGGGTTAGATTGGTACAAAAGTACAGAACTTCGTTAGTAGAGCCTCCTGTAATTGCATTTTTGAATAACTTTGCCATCACACTATTAACTTTAAGATTAAAAACACTGTTGCAGCAGCTATTCATGATATTAAAGTCTACAAACCAAAAATGAATAAGAAATGTAAGAATTAACTGAACCCAAAATCATTTTTTTTTAAATTATTATTATTATTATTTTGCTGAGAACAAATGTATTTGGGTTCAAAGTTGTGCCGTTGATTTATTCCGGTCCAACTCTTGACATTGCTGCCATTTGAAAGAACTCAATTATGTAGACAAATTTGGAATAACAAGAAACTAATGCCCAAAATAATCGGATTTCTGCTGAAAACAAATGTATTTGGTTATAAAGTAGTGCGCTTAATTGATTCTTGTCCAACTCTTAACATTTTAGTCTAAGTATTTCAATTTGGCATATTTTTGGTTAAAAATGTAAGAGCGACTAATCTCTATGGGTTGAAATCCAGGTATTATTCTTTGTGCTGTTTTAAGCTGTACTTGGCAAATAAAATCTTTCTGATTTTGATAACAATTGAATTTTGCTATTGGTTAAGAATGATGGTTTGTAACGTTTTGCTGGCTTCTTACGTCACACACCACCACCACTTTTGGCCCCACCCCCTCCTATAAAAACTAGCACCTGCAATCGGTGGCTTTGTAAATATCCAGCCTGGACACACACACACACACACACACACGGATCCTAGAGTGGTTAAAATGCTCTTGGATGTGAACACGCAAAGTCTAGAACAGATCAAACAGGCAAATCCTAAAGCGATTGTTTCTGCTGGTTCTCGGAGCGTTACCAATACAAGCCGAGGGTGATTAGGAGCGCTTTAAGAAATAATAAAAACGGGTGATGTAGAACCAGAACAAGTAAAAAATGGAGTGAAACATCTTTTGAAATACGAAGGAGAACTGTTCATCCTTATCCTGAAAATAGCTTTGACAAAAGTTGGCCTAACTGAAGATATATTTTATTAAAAGGGTTATTGAGTATATATATATACTATTAATACTAATTAATAGTATTAAACACAAAAAGAAACCATGAATAATAGTCCATTTCAACACAACCCCAGAACATAAATTAGCAGAGGAAAATAGTGTAATGTCAGATGCTCATTAAGCAACAAGCTGTTCAAGTTTCTGTTCTAAATTACATCAACATTAACAGGAATAAATATTCAAACAAGTAGTAAACTGCTTCTCAAAGTTTTAAAAACACTCCTCAGCACAGCGCTCTCATATTGCTGTAATGTTGAGAAGCAGAGACGGAGGGAGAGAGAAACACACACACACCAAACTTCCAGCCAGCTGCTCGTTAAATACAACTGCGACAACTACACGGAACCACGGAACTTCAGCTAAGTTGAACAGTTAAAAGATGCTCTGAAAGTTTAAAACATGCCGTTGGGGTTGAAGAGCTTCCTTCACGCTCTGCTAGTGGGGGGAGGGGCTCTGCACTCTTCAGCCTCTGTCTCCAGCAACACAGAGCAGCCTGTGGCAGCAGCTCTGTATATAAAGCGGATCGGCGAACGCAGCAGCGGGCATCGGCCGATGCCGATACATGTAAAACACGCAAAAATCGGCCGGCCAATGAATTGGTCGATCACTTAACAATACCACACAGAAGTATCAGCGATGACGTAAAGTGCACAGAATTGTGAGTGATCAGTAGAGCCGACCACGGCACAAAACTTGGCATTAAAATCACCAAAAGCGTGGCAACTTGTTGCTGCTCCATTGTTGAATGTAGTAAAAAAAACAAAAACAAAAAAAAAACAGAGGAGACAGAAGTTTATGCAGTGCGCACTCTTAAGCGCTCGCTCTGACCCGATGTTGAGAGCCTCTTCTTCAGGTTTCTGTTTTTCTGCCAAAAGAAGTCTCTACTCCAGTAACGGTGCCCTTCAGTGCTCATGCAACTGCACAAGAGGTTGTTTGTAGCGAATTAGAAGTTTCGCTCTTATCGCAAAAAACCAAGATGATAAAATGATCACCTGTACACAACTAAACCGGTGTGGAAGCACCCTTAGTCACTCATTCAAATGTTAAGCAACAGGCTGCTTGGTTTGCAACAGTTTGTGTCTACAGCAGAATAAACACAGCCTCTTTGAGTCTGCATGCTAACACACATTAGTGCTGAAGACAACACCTCAGTGTGGACATGCCCATTGAGTCACCCCAGGGTTTTGATTGTTTTGTCTGCAGTAGACTAGGTACATGGATGTGGAAAGGAATGAGACGACCATGGATGACCATGCATATGGTCAGAGATGACTCAGAGAGACATGGTTTTTGGAGAACAATGGGGCATCTCTTTTTGTCCCATGTGTTTGCGCTGTCATTAAGCTGGGACTGAGCTGCTGTGTCTGCTGCTCAGCATATGGCATCCACGGACTTTGTGAACCCGGGCCTGGTGCCGATTACTTTCTGTAATATCTTAGGGAAACTAAAAACCCCATTACAGTATAACTGCTGTTAATGAAAAAAAAAAGCTGTCAATTTTTTAGCATTTGATACTTTTATTATTATCACAACCCACAGTCTGCATTTTGCTGTCTATGGAGTTTCCAACTTGAAGGCACAGATCTGGAGTCCAGTGACGTACTTTGTAACGTAACACTTTAAGTTTTTCTTTTCCATCTCTGGCTCATTCTCATTGATGCACTTCTCCACCAGTAAGCCAGAACGTGCTTACAGAAATTCATTTTGCTGAATGGATTTTGGCGTCTAATCAGACTCAGAAGTAATAAAGCATGTTGTAAAGTCTTTTGGTTTCTTACGTAGTATCAGCATTCAGTGGAGAATCTTAATTACAGGGTTTGAGCATGCCTGAGTCTGGTTTCCTCAGTGAGGCTAGTCCCCGATGGTAATTCCAGGGTTGACCGCAGTGGTAATGAGCAAGGCAGTGATGGCTGCAGTCCAGCACTGTGCAGCCTCAAAGGCCTCATGGGAAAGGGTGGTGAGGGAAATGTGGGAGACAGTAAACCTGCGTCATGATCTTCTGCCATAAGCACTGACTTCCGTCGATGTTACTTTGTCACGGCCCGACGGAGGATGGGTGGAACACTCATCTCCCTTCCCGACTCATCATGAGCCATGATTCTAATCAGGATGATGTTACTACTTTAATCACGTCTGAGGGTAGAGACTGCATTATCTAGGGCTATCACATGAGAAAAAAGACCAGTTATCTTCCTACCAGGCTCATTCTTTTGGCTCCAATGCTGAACTTTTATGCAAGTTTTCTCATGCTGCATCAGCCTTTTTATAATGATTTGCAACTTAAAGCTGCTTCCTCATATTTTATTAGAGAAAATCATAGTGTTGGCCTCAAAGATCAATGAACGGAGCATCATGTAGTCCAAATAGAAAGAAAGTTTGAAATTGTCGCTCAAAAGTTGGGTTTCATCTTTACCGTAAACCAGGGGTGTCAAACTCTAAAACAGTTTGATCTCAAGTGGGCCGCAGATTTTAGGTGGGGGAAAAAAGAACAATTTCAACATCATTGTGCCCTAGTTTCCAATATCAGATCAATTCACTTTAAAAGTTCTTGATTTTTGTTAACAAAAAAAGTGTAATTTAGAGGAATTTTGTGGAATTGTTTGCGAGAAATTGCGAAATTTGTGGAAAAAGACTTCTTTTTAGTTTGAAAATTAAAAATGACTACATTCATGTGATATAAAAAAGGGGGGAAAATGCAATGCAAGCCCCTAAAAATGTTGTAGAGTTTCATTAAATTGGTGAATTCTGGTGATATCTATAACTGGATTATTTCGTAATTGAATGCTCTAAACGAACAGATTTGGCCCCTGCGCCTTGAGTTTGACATGTGCCGTAAACAGTTTGTTTACATTTTTACACATGGCATTGTGAAATGTGGAGTAATGGAGACGGATGCATAGAAGTTTTTTTTTACTTCATTCTTACTGTGAATTCTTGTTGGCAGATATTGCAACCGGCAGCAAATTGTGGATACAAGGCTATTGTTGCAGTGTTGTTTTACCGGCTCAAACTGGTTGGCTGTGCTTCAATGTGCCACAGGCTGCCTGTAGCTGTGTCAGTCCACATGAGTTGCTGTGGTGAATGGGTCAGAGCTCAGGGATACACAATAATATCCTGCTGGAGAAGGTTCTTATTCACTCCGGCTGTCAGTCTTCCTCAGAGGCCGGATGGCAATTTCCAAACACGGAAAATCAGCAGAGCCAAGGATTATGAACAGAAGACCTTAGCAATACTTCCTTTTAGTGTGATGTCATCATGTATTTAGTTATATCATTTTTTTATTCTTCATTAACTGCTGAAACAGGTTGTTGGCTTTAATGTATTTCTGGCACTGGGACAAGGATGCAAATTACTTAAAGGGTGTCCTGATCCCATATTAATATCAGATATCGGTCCAATATCTGCAAAAAAAAAAAAGTTTCAGATTATATTAGCTTACATCTAAAATCTTCGATATAATAAAACGTTTTAATTGAACATATTAAGATAATTTTTCACTGTGTTGTATTTGATTTTTGTATTTTAGTCAATTGTAGATTATTCTAATGTTTAAGGTTGAAATGTAAGCAAGGCAAGTCATTGGCTGATGATAAATGGGTCCGTTTTTCTCAGACCTGTTGTTGATGACTATTGTTCACTGTTTGAGTATTGTCTTTTCATCAAGCCTTTTCTAAGATTTCACAATACAAAATAAGTAGTAAAATAAGTATGTATGATACGTGCTGATAACGGTGTCGGCCAATATGCAAGCTTGCAATATCGCTTTTGCATCAGTGGTGAAAAAGTTGTATCGGGACAACCTTAAAGCTGATATCCGGAGTTTCTGAGAAACGTCTTGATGTCCCGCCTTAAACCGCTCCACTTCCTCCCTCTGCCAATCTACCAGAAGCCACGCCTCTACTTTTCTGCATGCGCATTGCGGAACATAACAAGCTTGCATTGATATAGGTCTATGGGTCAGGTAAGAGCCAAAATCATATTTACCTGTTTGCTGTTGTAAAGCGCGGCCTTGTTTCCATGCACAGTTCCGCATTCACTTTGATTGACAGTATCCGCTACAGGAAGTCGAAGCCTATTGGCTGGGCAATCACAGCACTCGTTTCATTTTGTATAGGAGCCTATAGGATGAAGGCGGGACTTGTATTTATTAATGTATATGAACGACCACCGGCAGTAGACCATAGTAAAAGACTAGGTAGTCATTTTTTCGCATTTCAAAAGAAATATACATAAACATAACCTTGCCTGCAAAATGGATTCTCCTGGTGTTCACAAACACCAGAGTCCATCTTGTGCTGCTCCAGCCCTTACCCTTCGTAAGCGAACCGAACCAGTTCGAACCAATCATGAGGCAGTGTTGTGGTTTAGGGTGGGATAACCGGGTGGGACGAAGGCAGAAGCGTTGAAGCAAAACTGGCGCATGCGCAGTTGTGGGGAGAGGAACTAGCTGGGCTACCGCTATTAGCATAGCTCTGAATCAAAACACAAAGCTGTCGACGCAGGAGGATGAACGTGTGGAAGCTGCTATGAAGTCAGCTTTAGAAGAATCCAGCATTTCTTTTTTGAAAGATCAACTTTGTGCCTTTTTGGACGGTGAAGATGTATGTTTTTACCAGCGGAGCCTTGTTGTTGTTGTAGCCATTAGTGAATGGCTAAAACAAGTCATGGTGGACAGGCGCTTCGCTCAATCAGCTTCAAGCGTTCTGTTCACGTCCCTCCCTGGTTCCGAAAGGATTCGCCTGACCATGACCCAGATCGATGTGGAGAACCTGAGTTAGAGGGAGGGCTACACATCAATCTGGCTCTTGTCAGGTTAACATAAACATAGATTTCTCAGAAACTGCAGATATTAGCTTTAATGACATACATAATAATGACGAAGTTTGGATTGGGATTAGTACACATTTTTAAGATGAAGGCTTCATTTCTGTTTCTTTAATGTTAAACTGCTTGTTTTCTAACATTATTTAGTTGCTTTTCCAAACTATAAAAAAAAACGTGTATCTGTCTATACAGCTTAGTATATTAGTAAATTAGTATAATGCACTTAATGACGTCTTGCACTGCTTTCGGTATCAATTATCATTTCTTTTTAATGATTCTTTTTGCAATTATCACCAAAAGAAGTTGACTAACCTTCAAGCAAAGTAAAAGAAATAAATAGTATTTAAGGACCATTTCATTCGAAGGCAGTATAACAGACAGACTCCTGACTGATTTCCAGTGACTCATGTATCAGGAATACTTCCAGCGTGTTTGTCTTATTTGTTTTATTTTCCTTTTCGCAGTCGTTTCCTTCTGCACATGGTGTTTATTCCTCTTTAGTCACATGTTTTTGTTGTGTGGCAGTAAAGTCACCGAGGAGGCAATAAAGCAGATTTGTGTGGTGAAAGTGTGTGTGCAGGAGTCAGCAGGGGGCTTGTGATACCATGCTTTGGTGTCGGACAAGCCCAGCATTGAGACATTCTTCCACTTCAAAGCCCCCAGAGGCTTTGTGGACACTGGTTGAATGGGAGACTGTGGGGGGGGCATGGGGAGGAACAGGTGCAATGCAGGAGTGTGGGTGAGGGGGGGGTGTAACTCTTGCTGCCATCTGCTTTCTTTTTTGGTGTCCCAGTTGTTTGGATCGCCCTCTGACACTCCTCACGGTGACACACGCTCCCTGAAACAGCTTCACCGTGAGCCGTCGCCATGGCGCCAGGATTTAGATTAACCTCTGCACATGTGTCGAGTCAACAGGGAGGGGGGGGGGGGGGCTCCTTTGTGATGGTGGGGGTGAAAGTTGCATTGATCAGTGTTTAAAAGGAGCACTCGCTGACTTACTCTTGTTAAGTAAAGCAACAGAAGGAGAATGAATGAAGCCACGTGGTCAGAATATATATATATAAAAATATATACACAGGTGAAAGTAACTGGAATTGAGTTGCTTTTATGTGTACTTGCACTTTTTTTAGTATATTTCTAAATCAGTATTTTTACTTGTTTTTAAAAATGTTTTAAAAGAAGTAAAGTAATTTGTTACATTTTTACACCAAACCGTTACTGTTTTTTGTGATTATTTCCACTTAATGGTCTTAAAGGGCTGGGTAAAATATATATCACGGTATTTTTAAAAATTCTAACGGTATTTTTTTTTATGCATAATCAGGTGTTCACGTCATTCTCTACTGGTTGAGAGATGAATTACTGCAGTAGATTTACTTAGGATGCTCTATTTTACTGTCATAATGAGTGAATATTGTAGAATATTTCCACACTAGTAGTAATACAAGTTTGCAACAGCAGCCTAATGGCTCTTTGCCGCGCTAGCTTAGCTTTAACATTAGCTTGATTCCTAGCTTTAAATGCTACATACTCAGTGGTGTGGTGGTTTCTTATGGTGAATAAGGTATGCGTTTTGTTTGCAGCTCCACCAGGATTTATTTCTGCGTTATGGGTAGGGATGTAACGATTCACTCAACTCCCGATACGATTCGATTCACGATACTGGGTTCACGATACGATTCTCTCACGATTTATTTTACAAAATGGGACTGTAGACAAATTTGTTTTTTGGGAAAAAAACTAGAAAATGCTGTACTATTTTCCTTTTATTTTTCATTGTCAAAATAATTCCTTGATAAACTATTCAAAACAATGCAATTTAACTAAAAATAAATCTTGAATGAAATAAATAAAGGAATAATACAAATGAAAATGAAGCCTATTAATTTAAATTCTGGTTCTATAATAAACAATGCAAAACTGCATAATAGTTCTTTTTCTTTTAAAAGTGCAACTGAAAATGTATTTTGTGCCTTAACAATTGGACTTTAAAAAAACAAAACAAAAAAACGATTGCACTGATTTACGTCATATTTGTTTGGACCAGCAGAGGGCGCTGGTAACACAGTGGTCGGTTGGCATGCAGATATCTTGCAGTGAAGAAGAGAAGCTATGCTAGCAGACAGAGCTAATAGAAAATTGTGACTGTTACAGATATTCACGTAATATTACAGATATTCTTTCGGTGCTAAAGGGGTAATAAATCATTTATTAACATATTTAAGAGTAGAAGGCGGCCAGAAAGAAAGTATTAGCAGACTCCGCCCACCGCTAACACTTGTGGATAAAAAAAGTACTGCGATTCAATTTTCAGAAAATCGATATCAACCATGATACCTATGAATCGATTTTTAACTGCCTTACGATTAATCTTTACATCCCTAGTTATGGGAATTACAAAGTGTGATTCTTTGCTCTCTTTTTTTGTGTATTACTGCCGACATGCTAAGCTAACCGTGTCTCCGTGAGCATAGACATTATATATGTATAAAATGTCTATGTCCGTGAGTGTTGTTCTCCTGTAGCAGAGGCATCCGCACGCAGGCACATGCTCACACGCAGCTTCGGAGCTTTCCATTGTGTCTTTCTTATTCATTTACACGTATGATTTACATCGTAACTAACACCAGAACGCTACTGTTTACCTTCCTATTTGGAAGTTCAACAGTGAAAATGGCCTGGTCTGAAACGCAGCGTAGCGTTACGAAAGTTATGTAATCAAATTAACCGGTACGGCGGTATATTAAATAGTTATATAATAAGGAAAATATATACCGCACAGCCCTATCTTAAAGCACATTGAATATATTCCATGTGCTTAGTTGTGCCATTTCTGATCAACGTCCAGCAACTTTCTCCAGTAAGGCTGGGGTTTCTACCCGTTACCAACATATCACATTTGGTATGGCACTGTTTTAGAGTAAATAAATGTGTTTGTTTTTTAATTTCACGCTTAATTCATTTGTTATTTTATTTAAATAACAATCGTACATTTTGACAAACCTTTTATTTTATACAGATGCATTTGTGCAAAATAAATCAACTTCCAATTGTGCAAGATTTGGTCTCTTCCTTTATAAATTTATACATGAGATGTTTACTGTATGCAAGGGAACCGTGGCAAGATTTATTACCAAAAAATAAACATGGAGGGTGAAAGTAACTTGTAACTTTTACTCTGAGTACTATTTAATTGAGCTACTTTTTTCTTGTACTTAAGTATTTTATGTATGACTTGTACAATTTCTATCAAGTAAGAATATTTCTACTGAGTAGGAAATATCAATAGTCTTTACACCTCTGAATATATATATATATATACTTCTGTAAATCATTCATCTTTGTTTATTTGAACAGGTGGAAACTAAAAGCTGAACGCACATAGTCGAGATGACGGCCGTCGAGAGTAAAGAGGAGATCAGTGACACCGACAGTGGGATCATCCTGCACTCTGGTAGAGAACGCGTTAATAATGCAACATGTGTGATCTGTGAGATGAAAACTAGAGCTTATTTAATACGTCTTTTCTTTTGTGTGTAATGCAGTGCAGAGTAGAGGTCGACCGATATATGGACTGTTTTCAATGTCGATTTTTTTTGTTTGTTTTTTTTATCACTTTTTAATCACTTTAGAAAAATGTATGAATATACAACAACAACAACAAAAATAATTAATAAATAATAATAATAATAATAGCATGTACATGGGAGAGGTAGAAGCCAATAGGCTTACAAATAAAAAGCTGATATAATAGGATAAGGATATAATATAATAGTGCCTGATCTTATTATATCCTTATCTTATTATATCCTTTATAGGATAAGGATTTTGTTAAGAGTTCTATTGGTGTATTTAATTTCATTTCTAATATATACATTTAAATCATATAAGTGTTTCAATTGTCTTTCATAATCAATGTACTTTAAAAAAAAAAAAAAAAAAAAAGTATATTGGCCTCAAATATCAGCTTCCATAATCAACTTTAGATATCGGCCATCAGCTGATACTGTACCAGGTTAGAGTTACTTTTTACTATTTACAGCCTTGGATCTTGAGATTCAGTTCATTTGTTTCAGTCTAACAAAATCTTCAAACATATATATATATATATATATATATATATATATCACAAAATTATATATAAATCACAATTTTTAAATATATAACAAGACTGAAACGGACGGAAGCAAAAATGCTCATATACCCAGCATAAATTATTACAATTAAGTTACCTTTCTCAAATAATACACAAAAGAAATGCAAGCATTCCACAAAGTACATTTGAGTTGACTTTTCAAATAATACAAAAAATAATATACACACACATATACAGTATATATGTGTGTATTTTTTATTTTTCCTCCATACAACATAACAGAGAACACTTTATACTCTTACAAACATATTTCTACTGCTTTACATAATTTTCTTAAATATATTGTGACATTTTCTTCTTTTAAATAAATAGTGTCACTGTCATCTTTATTTTTTTTTATCTGCATTATTCCACAATTTAAACCCTAGAACAAACAGACATCTTTGTTTTAGTTACAATCTTGCCTTTGGTACAATCAGCATAAATTGATTTTTTAGGATGTATTTGTTGGTCTGTAGTGAGAAGTATTTGTGAACATCTTATTTTATCTGTAAGTCGTTGATCTCTGAGATTGTCTTCCATAGTAGAGTAAATTTGATTTGGTACTGTGACTGAAATCTCCTTAACTGAATTGAAAATCAAATTAAATTAACAAATCAAATTGGGCCCTTGTGAAGTAAATCAAAGATATATTTTAGAGATCAGAATCAGTACTAGCTCTAATGTAAACACAGTTATATGGACATTGGGTGGATCACCAATATTAGATTTTCCATAAATATAATTAACACAGTAATTAAGATTCATTTTAAAGCTAACTTCTGTCTGCAATTGAATAAAAACAAGGAAAATATTTAAGAAAATTAAAAATGCCAAATAGTCTTAACCATCCCGGATGTAGATCCTGTTTATTATGAACCAGTTTTACCATGTGTGTATTAAATCAGATTATACTACTGCATCCCTTCTATGAACACTAATGTGATAATCCACATCCTGTGCCTGTTTCTGTTCAGGTCCAGACAGTCCAACCTCTCCACTGAAGGAGCTCAGCACCCACACCCGAGCCCTGAAGCTAAAGCACCAATCTCTGGAGGATCGTCTGGGGCTTTGCCTGCTCGAGCTGCGTCAACTCTGCATCAGGGAGGCAGTAAGTAACTCCTAGATCAGTGGCTCTCAAACCTCCCTAAGAACCACCTTTGTCCGACAAACACATTTTGCTCAGTATTATTCTGTGAAATAAAACTATAAAGCATAATGATGGAATGAATGAGTGATAACACACGTTTTAAAGAATCTCACTTTGTAAAGAAGTGGAATGAACAGTATTTTGGTGCCTCCTTAATAGAAATATTTCTGTAGTTTTTATCATTTCCGGTCGTCTCCCTCCTGATGTGGGGCCAACACTGACACTTGTATCTTCTGTTTTGTTGTCGTTTGTTTTTTTTATTCTTCAGTATATATTTCTCTTATTTTTTGTGTTTTTGTTGTAATTTTTTTGTGTTGTTGGTATTATTTAAATTATTCTCTTTTGGTGTTTGTGTTTTTGGTATCAGCTGGTTGTTTCTTATGTCGTTTTGTATTGGGGGTGTCCCAATCTGATATTAATATCGGATGTCGGGCCAATATTAGCCTGAAAACGAATATCGGATTCAAATTTCCGGATTTACCGATATATATTAATTCATTTTTTATGAATTTTATTCAATTGTAGAATACTGATATTATGTTGAAGGTTAAAATTTAACAAACTGGTTAATAATAAATGGGTCAGTTTTTCTCATACCTACTGTTGCTGACTGTTGTTCTCTGATCACTTGATCAAGCCTTTTCTAACATTCCACATTACAAAATAAGGAATGATTTTTTATTGAATGAAAAATAAATTTAAAAAAAATTGAATGTATGATTCATGCTGATATCGGATTAATATTGGTATCGGCCGATACGCAAGGCAGCAATATCGGAAATGAAAAAGTTGTATCGGGACATCCCTATTTTTTATGTTTCTGTGTATTTTTATTTTTTAAAACTTCGTTTGTCCCCGGGGGGGCGGGAGCAATTCAAATCTCTGCATTAACCGATCCCTGAGGAGCAATGGGGAGCCACAGTGTAGCGTCCGGGGAGCAGTTAGCACTTGCTCAACATCCCACAGTGATGGGCCCCGGTGAGATTGGAACCAGTGACCCTCCAATTACATGTTTGCTTCCTTAACCACCACTGCCCTTTTGTTGGGATGTTGTGTATTTTTCTCTCTTTTAGTGCATCTTTGTTATCGTTTTGTGTGTTGCTGGTAATAGAAAGTATTTTTTTCTCTCTATGTTTGTGTTTTTGGTGTCGTTTTGTGTATTTTGTTGTCGTTTGTTTTGTTTAAAATTATTATTCAGTATATTTTTCTTATTTTGTGTGTTTTTCTTGTCATTTTGTGAGTTGCTGGTATTATTTAGTATGATTATAAGTTTTTGATTAAGAATAAACATTACAAAAACTCATATTTTTAATGCTTTCATTTGTTCATTTACCTCTGTCTCTCAAGTACCCCCTGTAGCGCCATCGTGTACCCCTAGGGGTGCACGTACCACCATGTCCTTGATGGTGGAGTCTGTGAGCTTTAAAGGAATAGTTGTCATCAGTTCCACACTTTTATTTTCTTTTAACAGGAACTGACGGGTACGTTGTCAGAAGATTATCCTCTGATAGCGGAAGAGAAGCCACCTCAGGTTCGAAGGAGGATTGGAGCTTCGTTCAAGCTGGATGAGTGTCTGATCCACGTAGATCAGCAGGTAAGGACATAATCACAGTCTTCTATAGGTGAAAAACATGGCTAAGCTAAGGCAGCGTTCACTTTCCAGATGAAAACTAAGCTTGGTTCATCTTTGACTGTAGGATTCCGAGCTCCAGTCTCTAGAAACAGACTTGGCTCTACAGCGGCAGATTTACGAGGCGGCCCGTAAACTCTCCCTGGAGGGTAAGCTCAGCAAACCACAGAAGAAGAGTCGACTGCAGCAGTGCAAGAGGGAAGAGAAGAAAGTGAAGGAGCTGCAGGAGGCTGTGTTCCAGCACCGGGTCAAGAGTGAGTGCAGCTCGCCCTGCCTCACCATCTCCAGCAGGGACAACAAAGGTGAGCGAAGCTGCTGCCGTGACGACACGCTGCTGTTTGGAGCTGAATCGCACAGTGACACTCCCTGAATCACCTCCAACGTCTCACATGTTTTATTGTGTGTGCAGATCTGAACATGTCTGATGACAGCTCCCTGTCTGATGTGGTGGCTCTGGATGATGGTGAGTTTATGCATTTATGTTAATGCAGTGTTTTACAACAATCGGTTATCAAATTCAAGCTCTTTTGCTTCGGTACAAAAAACGGAAAACGAACACCTTTATTCGTTTTCTCCATTACCGATTGACCAAAGTACGTGACCCGGAAGTGAAGCGTTACACATTCCGCGATATCTTTAGCTCTTCAACACTTAGGAGTCTCTAAATCCTCCAAAATGTCCGTGAGGAGGTTCTGGGCTCAACACCAGCTAAAGCGAAAAGGACACATTTCGGATGCACAGTTGGAAGCAGCGATCTTGTCATGCCGAACTTCCGTTAGCATAGCCGTTAGCGCCGGATCAGAGTACAACTTCCGGGTCACGTACTTTGGCCAATCGGTCATGGAGAAAATGGATAAACGTGTTTGAGCTTGAATTTGAAAAACGAGGCGTTTTCCGTTTTTTCATTTTGGTTTTGGAAACAAATATCAAATAATTTGTGCTTTTTTCGTTTTTCATGTTTTTGTTGCGTCATGAAAAACGAATGATACACGGATTTACAAACTCTTTTGGGTCGTGACCCCATTTTGATATTCCAAATATCTGTCAACCTCAGAATTTTTTTTCTTCTAGAATTAGTTATTAAAAAATTTTTTTTAAAAATTATAAAAAAAATTAGTTTATTAAAATGTGTTACAAATACAGAGTAGCTAGGATTATTGCTCCACCTCAGATATTTTTAGACTGCATTTTATTTGAACTAGATTTATATTTGAGAAAGTTTAAGTATAGGATACAGTTATTTGATATTTATTGTGTATGGTGTGTATTTGAAAAATAATACTTCAAAAAATATTTTTTTTTACTAGACATTTCAGGCGACCCCATATCGCTAGAATTAGTTTTTAATTATGTTTGTTATACATCTTTGTTATTCGTGCACAAAAAGTTGTTTTTTTTTTTCCTACTTTTATTTTAACTAGAATTATATTTGAGAAAGTGAAAGTATATAATACTGTTGTTTGAGATTGTGTGTGGTAAAGAATAAGAAAGTATTAATAATAATAATTTTGCTTGACAAATTCACACTGTGAAACATTTGTGTGTATGCCATCAATTAAAAGCTATTTTTGTTTTTGAAAGTCCTAAATATCTTAATGATAAATAGTAAAAAAAAAATTCTCTTCCTCTGCAGATGTGGACTCCCCCTGCCCCCTCTCTCCTCCAACACTGTGTACCTCCTTTGCAGACCCTCTCCAGCTGTCGGTCCACCCTCCACTGTCACCCCATCAGTCCTCAGCTCAGCTCACCACTGAACGCTCCCCCATCCAGAACTCTCCATGGAAGGAGTCCAGCCTGGACCAACCCTACCAGAAGACCAATAGTCCTCAGTCTGCGAGCAGCAGCAGGTCCAGGTGTGAGACTCAAGTGTTTGCGTCGATAAGTGGAACAGTGTGTGTGTGACTGTATGGAGTTCCTAACCTTGCTGTTGTTTTCTGTGAGCAGCAGTCCACCAGGGACCCACGTCTCCTCAGACAGCTGCAGGATCCCTCTCACTCAGTTCGTCAAGAACTCGGCGCTACGTCAGAACCACTCCACCAGCGCCCCCTCCACCCCAGAGCTGCTCGTGCGCCGCCAGTACTCCCAGTCCTTTAGGTAAACAGCTGATGGATAAACTCATGTTTAATCTAGGAAAGAGAAAAGTGAAAACATCATAAATGGAATCAGGGTTAGGGTCAATTATAATTAAATGCAATCATGGTGTAATTATAATTGTAAATTATAATTTAAAAACTAGGCAAGACCTGTATTCGCAAGGCAAATACGTATTTGGCGTTTGAAAATTGGCAAGAATGACAACCTGTATCTGGATTTGTTGACAAGTTAAATAATGCAGGAAAAACAGAAGACTGCCCTTGAGCGAAGGTCAAGGTCACACACTGTGAGGAAATGTTGTTCAATGGTACCAGTCTGAGCACTGTATCTCAATTTGTGGCCAAGTTATAAGGAAAAAACTTTTTTCTTTTTTTTTTTGTGACATCATGAACTTTGACCCCTACCGATCATTTTACTTGCAGGTCACATATTGAAAGGAAATGTTGCTCAATGGTAGCAGTCTGAGCACTGTATCTCAATTTGTGGCCAAAGTTAGCTTCAATGTATTTAGATAAAATACTCCACTTGAGATGAGCTTTTCCGTAAATATAAGCATCGAACTTGTGTGACAAATATTTGTAGAGATATGGAACATTTTGGTTCTTGAGACTTGACGCGACCTTGACATTTTTGCACCAAAAAAAGGTCGACTGCACATCCTTGACATTGCCCCTATGAGATGACATAAGTCATTAGTGCTGCATTAATAGCCTAGGAGGAGTTCCAGGACAAAGCAAGTTGCGAAAAGAAAAATAATTATAACTCGTACAATTACAATGTATTTGTCAATTTTCAATTGCCAAATACAAATATGTTACTGTTGTAATCATAATTAAAGTGTAATTGCATTCAGTATTTGGCATGGAAATTCTATAAAAACTGTCAGTTACAATTTCATCACAAACCCGGGGAACCATGTTACAGTTCTATGGCTTAGACATACAGTACGTAATTAACAATTATTAAAATGTGTTTCATATAAACTTTTCCCGCTACCTGTCAGTTCTCTTGAGAATCATGCTACTGTTAAAAGAATAAAATCAAAAAAAGAAATCAAAACAAAAAATATCAATACCAATATTTTCATGGATTACGAAGCCTAACAAGGCAACCAAGAGATAAAAAAAAGAACTAATTAGATGATAGATAGTATTTTAGTGTATTTTATAGCTAATTTAAGACATGGGTCAAAACTGACCTATTATCATAAGAGATGCTAACAGAATGCTAACACAAGAGGGAGGTTACGTTTTACGGGGTTATTTAATTCAGACTCAGTAATTGTGATTATTGTTATTTATTTTTTTTGTTCCTTTCATGAAAATGTAAACCAACATATATTACATCATATAATATCACAGTCTCAAGGAAACATCTTCATGATTGGAAAAGAGTAGTTAGAAAAAGTTAACTCTTATATTTCTGTCCCTTAACCAAATAGATACATAATTACTGACACCACCAATCTTCCCCTGTCAGTCCACACAATTTTCACTATTCTCTAATAACCTAAAAATGACTAATAACACCCAGATTCAGCTTTCTAAAGCATATTGGCAGATTTTTTTTTGCCCCATTCATTTTTTTTAAAATATTTGTAGAAACCTTCAAATCATTTTTTGAGCTTCTCACACCGACAACAAACACATTAGTCTTAAAGTAGTACGAGCTACTTGGTGTTTAAAATCGTATTTCCTCATCATTATCATTCTCAGACGCACTCAAAAATAATCTTTGAATGCACGCTGACTCAATTAATTCTAATTTAACTTTTGTAATTCAGAACGTAATTATAAATGAATTTTAGGGGAAAGATCATCATTTTAATTTTAACTGTAATTGTGCTGGTCCCCGTAATTGTAATTGAACATGGATAGTTGAAGACCTAATTGTAATGGAAAAAATTAATGTGATGTCAAACGTCCTCCTCAGACTTCCCAAAAGCAAGGCGTCTGCGTGTGTGGAGCGCCTGGGCTCAGACATCAGTCGTGGACGGGCGCGGCTGCCTCAGCGTCGCTGTGTTGCTGACTTCCTGGTGCGTTCTCCAGAATACTCTCCTCTGAGGCCTTACCAGTCCAGCTCTGAGGACAGCAGCTCCGAACACTCCTCCTCCTCCTCCTCCTCCAACATCAGCTCCCCTGGCAGGAACGGACCCACTGAGATCCCAAAACTCTGCCCGCCACCGTACGGGTTCCACTTTGGAGCACAGAACAATGGGCTCTCCAGTTTCTCTGGCTTAAATAATAACATGAAGGCCACGGTGAAGGAAAGTCCTCTATCCCCACAGGAGCCAGATGAAGGGAAGTCCCTTCTCTCCCCCGTGGCACGCAGTGCTTCACAAAGGAAGATGCAGGAGGGTTTAGGATCCCCACAAAGTATCCTAAAGCCTCCTCCTCCTTACACCAGACTGGTGCGAGCCCCATCGCTCAGAGAGTACCCCAACCACGCCATCAGGGTGATGCCTCGAGACATCGTCTCAGAGGAGCTCAAGTCCTGGCATCAAAGGAACCAGCTGCAGAAGCTGGAGGGGCTGACGAGCCCCACATCACCACACCTGCCTTTATTTCACCAGGTGAGCTCACAGATAGAACACCTGCATGATGGGAATGATCCCCAATAAATGTCTCCTTTCAATCTGTGAATTGGATTCATTTGAGATAATCAGACCAGAACTTCAGTTTAAGAAATATATCAAACAATATTTATGAAGAGAGACTTGTTTGAAAAATATTCACAAATATATCCACAATTTTCATATGTGTTTTTCAGATTTTCTGAATATGACGTTTCTGAAAAACACGTGAAAATCTAAAATACATGTGAAAATATAAAAAACACGTAAAAATATGAAAAGCAGGTGAAAATATTTTAAAAACACGTTAAAATCTTTAAAAAATGTGAAAATGGAAATAAATAAAAAAACATGAAAATCTAAACAAAAAACATGTGGAATAATGAAAAATGCATGTAAAAATATGAAAAACACCTGTGAAAATGAACATATAAATGTACCATTCATTTATTTATTGTTATTAATAATAATAAAACATATATTTACATACATTATATGAATAAGATAAAGATTATTAATTGCACTTTTCATTTCAACAAAGAAATGTGAAAAATCATAATAGATTTTGTTGTTGTTCATTTGATTGCTATTAAAAACACTAATTGCTCTTTTTTTCTAAAGAAGAAATATGAAAGATCATAAAAACTTTTTTTGTGTTTATTTGATTCCTATTAGGACACTTTAAGAAGAATGACTGTATATTGTTAATACAGGCTACAAAGTTAAATTTTTTAACATTTTCAGTTGGTGGTTTGCGTTGGAATTATTTAAAATGAAAAGATGTACCTTGGTGAAAAAAAAAAGTTTGATTTAAGTGACTGCCATGCATACACACACTGAATTTCTTGTCTAAATGGCTTCTTATTATCATCTGCTTTTATTTTGCAGGGTTCGGGGAATCTGGTCCTTCAGAGAGCAGCAGACGGCTCTCCTGTTCAGTGGTTCGTCGCTGAAGACGCTGAAATCGTGAGCCAAGTGTAGCCGAGTCAGACTCAGCTCGAGTCGTTCCTTTCGATTTAAGTCTGTATTTAAAAATCCTTCGGACTCTCTGTGAGATGATTTGTTGACCCGATGCTTAAAGTGTGGACCTATCGTTGATAAAATGAAACCTAAAGTAAGGTGAAAGCCAGTTTTATTTATTCTAAGTTGTGTTGTGATAGATTTGAGGTGAATTCAGACTCAAAGTGATTCATAAAAAGGTTTGAACGGATCAATACAGGTTTAATTAAGGATTTATTTGTGTCTGAAACATTGTTTGCACATTAAATTCACACTCAGTAATTTGCAGATTTGTTTTCCTGTTTCTAATATAATTTTCACATTGTGTTGTATTTATCTATTATTTAAGGTAACGACATAGAGACGTATTCCTCAAAGTTTAATATACCTTTTTATAACTTTCTGCGGTTGGTATGAATATATGTAGACAGATTTATTGTCTAACCATGAGATGAAGTAAGCTGAACTGACTATGATCACTGATGCCCTTAGTGGTGGTTTGTTGAATGTTTTTAAATGCAGAATTGTTTTGTACTAACTAAGTGATTGTATCTATTTAGATTTTTTTTTTTTTTGTATATTTATAATAAAATCATGACAAAAGCCTTTGGAGATTTTGTTCCCAAACACAAAATGGAGACACTAACGTAGAAACAACACCAAGTTTAATTGCTATATTTACAGTGCCTATCACAAGTATTCACCCCCTTGGATGATTTACCCTTTTATTACTTTAATAAATAAATCAAGGGAAAAGAAAATTAGCTTTTTTCACGCAAAATAATTATTGGAAATAACTCTTTAATGTTAAAACAGAAATGAGCTTCTACAAAGTAATGTCAATTAAACAAAAATATTTAAAGAAAAATAATTGTTTGCATAGTTATTCACCCCCTAGAAGTCAGTATTTAGCGGTAGTAGATGCATATTTTTCTGTGATGAAAGCACTGAGTTTGTGGACACGTCTTAATAAGTTTTGCGCATCGCTACAATACTGCTCAACCTCAGTCAGGTTGCGATGGTGTCGGGCATGAACAGCCTTTTTCAAGTCCAGCCACAAATTTTCTATAGAATTGAGGTCTGGGCTTTGACTCGGCCACTCCAGAACACATACCTGGTTGCCTTTGAGCCATTCCTGTGTAGTTTTTGCAGTATGCTTTGGATCATTGTCTTGTTAAAAAATAAATCGTCTCCCAAGACGTAGTTCTCTTGCAGACAGAAGGAGATTTCCCCCCAGGATTTCAGTGTATTTTGCAGCATTCATTATTCCCTCTACTTTTACAAGCCTTCCAAGGCCAGCGGCTGCGAAACATACCCACACCATGATGCTGCCACCACCATGCTTCACAATGGGGATGATTATGTTTTTGGTGATGTGCATTATCTTCTTCCATTTGGCCAGGAAGTCTTCCACGTGCCTTTTTGTGAACTCTCGTCAAGATCTAATATGAGCTTTCTTCAACAGTAGCTTCCTCGTTGCCACTCTCCCATAAAGCTTTGATGGATGAAGAACCCGAGCAACAGTCACTATATGTGCAGTCTCTCCCCTCTATGCAGCTGAAGCTTGTAACTCCTTCAGAGTAGTCATAGGTGTTCAGGTGCCTTCTCTCACCAGTCTAATACTTGGACGGTCATTCAGTTTACGAGGATCTTGGCAGATTTACAATGTTTGTAAATGTTTTTGTATCCATCATCTAACTTGTACCTTTCAATAACCTTTTCTCTGAGTTGCTTAGGGTGTTCTTTTGTCTTCATGGTGTAATACTAGCCTGGAATACTAATCAACCAGTCACTGGACCCTATAGACACAGGTGTTTTATTCCGCAATCACTTTAGACACACCCACACCACTCAGGTGACTCTCATTTCAATAATTATGAGACTTGGCAACTATTAGATTCACCACCATTCAATTAGACCATTTAATTTAAAAGGGGATGAATAATTATATATATATTGTGTGTTTTTGATTTACTGATTATTGATTTTCTGTTTTGACATTAAACAGTTATTTCTAATACATTTTTGTGTGAAAAAAGCAAATTTTATTTTACATTGATTTATTTATTAAAGCAATAATTGGGTAAATCATCCAAGGGGATGAATACTTATGATAGGCACTGTAGATGAGTACTAGTCGCACAGATCGCATCACATCACAGTCCAAATGCTCCTTCCTGGAGCTTCCACAGGAAGTAGATCAGTGACAGAACACAGAGGAGCACAAACAGGTTGGAGCAGATGAGCGTCCATTGACAGCGATACAGCCAGTGGGTCGGAGGATGTGGTCTACACTTTAACCTGTCCAAAAGGGAGATTTGTTTTTACAGAAAATGCAAACCTTGAGTAAATTCTGTCGACACTTACGAGTCTGATGATGTTTGTCTGCAGGTATTTGCGCTCCTTTTTTCCTTTTTCTTTGAGAGCGCAGCTTTTCCTTTTTGTCTGTATCGGAGAGTGTCCAAAGAGAGGCTGGAAAAAAACACAGGCATCGTCAGAAGTCGGTACGAACAGAACAAAAACACCAACCAGGTCTATAGTGAAGATCCAGCTTTACTACCTACTGATGGTGACTCATTTATGTAGATTACCGATATATGAAAAACAGTTGCTCTGTGCGCAGCAAAGGTTTTGTTGAATTTAGTTCTAACTCATGCAGTATAATTCAAATGATGATCATAAGTTGGCAGTCGAAAAATGTCAGGAGATCAAAGTATATTTCTTGAAGAACAGCTGTCTGAATAATTGAAACCTTAACTAAATCTTAAAAAATAACTTGCAGAAATTACTACGTGGAAGTCAAGGAAACATCAAACCGATCAGCAGACACATCTGAAGAAGACTGGCATTTGACAGTCAAAAAATGTCAGATCAAAGTAAATTTTCTTAAAAAATTGTCGGAATAAATGAAAACTTGACATATTATTGAAAAATAACTTGCTGGAATTATTACACAGAAGGCAAAGAAACTTCAAAGCGATCAGCAGACGTGTCTGAAGAAGATTGGCAGTTGACAGTCGAAACATGTCAGATCAAAGTAAACTACCTGAAGAACGGTTGTCTTAATAAATAAAACCTTAACATATTATTCAAAAAGAACTTGCTGGAATTATTACACAGAAGGCAAAAAAACATCAAAGCAATCAGCAAATGTCTCTGAAGAAGACTGGCAGTTGACAGTCGAAACATGTCAGATCAAAGTAAATTACCTGAAGAATGGTTGTCTTAATAAATAATAACTTTAAATAAAAAAAATAAAACCCGTTAAATAAACTTTGACATATTATTAAAAAAGAAGACAAAAAGGACATTGCTAGAATTATTATGCAGAAGTCAAGGAAACATCAAAACGGTCAGCAGACACACCTGAAGAAGACTGGCAGTTGACAGTCAAAACATGTCAGGAGATCAAAGTACATTTCCTGGAGAACAGTTGTCAGGATAAATGAAACCTTAACATTTTATTCAAAAAGAACTTGCTGGAATTAAAACGCTTCCTGATACATTGTTTTGTAATAGGAATAAAACATGACAAACAAACTTCTAGTCAATTTTCTGTTGTGTCATCACATTTGGCCCTACTTTTTGTTCTGTGTCTTTCTGACAGTCAGTTGTTTCGATGGGATGCTGGTGGGATTGGGGGCTGCTGGGCTGACTTTAGGAAGATGATCAGATGGAGCTTCTGATGGAGTTTCCTCAGGATTCACCGAGCTAAAAAAAAAACACAATTTTGGTCCGAAATAGTCCAAAGAAAGCACAAAGCAGGAGAGTGTGTTCCACCTGTCCTCCACAGAGATGTCCTCTCTGTTCACAGTACAGCAGCTGGACTTGGAGTCTTGTTTTTTCTTCTCCTGTAAAACACAAAAAACCCAATAAATGACAGGAATCATGCAAAAAAAACAGGAAAGTGTTATGAGTTCACACAGGAAACCCCCCTACCTGTGTTTGATTGGTAATGAGTGATATACTGACCCTCCGACGGAGACTGTTCTGTTTTATTTTTAAAAAAAAGAAGACAATTTACCACCAAAATCAAATCAACTGAACATCAGAATCACTCCAAACCTGTGGAAAGCATTTCGTCCTATTTTCATTGTCCTCTGGATCTGCAGCAAAACAAACAAGACTCCCTCACAATCCAGACTCACAACAGAACAAAACAATTGTGACTGTCTAAGACCTGAGCCAGCGTTGTGCTCTGATTTGCCTCTGAAGGAGTTCTGCTGATGCTGCAGGGTCTTCCTGGCCTCCTCCAGCTCTGCTGCGTTCCTGTCATATCTTCTCCTCAAACTCTCCACATGGGCCACCATGAGCTCCACGGCTCGACTCACACGGGCCTCCTGCTCCAAATGAGATGATGCTTTCACTTCCATTCAAAAGGATCGAGATGATGCTATGATCTAATGTCCTACTGCACATCAAGGCCCAGGAGCCAAATCTGGCCCTTTAGACCAGGGACGTCAAACTCATTTTAGTTCAGGGGTCAAATACAGAGCAATTTGATCTCAAAGGGGCCAATTTCGACATTATCGTGCCCTGGTTTGCACTTTTACGTATACATAAATTACTAAATATGTAAGAAACTGACAATATCCAAGCAATAAGGGACAGATATCAGTCAGGATCTTCAAGATTTTGTGACCAATTTCTATTTAATTAGGAGAAATATTATGTAACAATTTGAGGAAAATATAAAGATTTTGTAAGAATTTTGAGGGTTTTTTTTTTTAACAGTTTAACGTTAAACATGACTGCAATCGTGTGATATAAGCACCTGGAACACTGTGATGACATGAAAAAGGGATCACAGTTTTCCCACTCTTGTATCACGTGATGGCAGTCATTTTTAATCGCAAATTGTTGAAAAAAAATCTTTGTCTTTTCCAAAATCCTTGAAATTTCATTGAAATTACTCCACAGATTTTTACCAAATTGAATAAAAATTGGTCACAAACTTAAGGAACTGTAAAAATTGGATATTGTCAGTAAATTACATTACTTTACATATATCTATAGGGCAGAATAATGTTGAAATTGCTCATTGTTCTGCCTAAAATTTGCAGCACTTGAGATCAAACTGGTCCGTTTTTGGCCCTTGAACTAAAATATGATTGACATCCCTGTCCTAATGGGTGGAGTGAGTGTCATAGAGATAAAATACTCGTCTACTTCAGTGTTCTGTGAATAAAGCAGGAAAACTCTTGTACAGTACCTGGTGTACGGCACCGAGCACCTCTGCAGTGTTGGAAATGCGTTCCACAGTCCCTCCCAGGATGTCCAGAGACAACTCCAGCCTCTGGAGGATGCTGCTGCGTTTACTGTCCAAACACAGGTCCTTCAGAGTCTGAAATTACACACACTCACATTATTATAACGTTTGATAAGCCACTGCAGGGACCTTTTTTCATATGGTCACAAGTATTTATTTACAAGATAAATAATAAATACATAAAAATTATTTTGAAGAAGTAGTAGTTAATTTTTTATCTTTTTTTTTCATTTTGAAATGCCATTTTTATGAAATCCTTAATTCAACCTTAATAATTCAATTGAGTTTATTTTTTTACTAATAACAACACCCATCCATTTTCTGACCTGCTTGTTCCTGTCTTCAGGGTCAGTGGGGGTCTACTGGTCTCCAGCTTTTAATGGGCATTAGGTGGGGGTACACCCTGCACAGGGCGCCAGTCCATAGCAGGGCAACACACAGACAGGCAACCACTCACGCAGCACGCAGAGAACATGCAAAGACCCAAGTGTCCACCCCAGGGCTTGAACCCAGGACATTCTTGCTGTGAGGCAAACATGCTAACCACTAAGGCACAATGCACCCTGCTAATAATAGATTTCAGTTCATTCAAACTAAATTAAATAATGGATCGAAAAAAGGAAATAAAAATGTGTTTTCTAATGTTTCCCAACATGTTATCAAGAGCTGATGGTGGGTCTCAAAACCAAAGTAGTTCAGCTTATACTGTAACTAGATATTTGTCATAAAATGTAAGATTGGTTGACATTGATATATATATATATATATATATAGAAGCTTGATGTGTTTGAACACTGACTATTCTTATTTTGCATATATGATGTTTATTTATGAAATACATCATTATTTCCATTCATATAATGTGTCCTAAAATGCGGTTGATGGGGGAGGAAGTCTGTGTATATATATATATATATATCAATTGTATATATTATTACATTATATTTATTTAGTATATATATTTTATTATTATCAAGAACGTGTTATTGCATGCCTTATTCTTATTTTATTGTATTTTTTATTGTTTGCTATTGCACCTTTTTTATGCACCTGTAAGCCAACGCAAATTCCTAGTTGTGAATTCTGTTCATCAACAATGGCAATAAAACATTCTGATTCTGAAAATGGGAACCTTGTATTGGACAGTATTGGTAAAAAGCTCAAATGTAACACGTGTACTTTAAACCAGGGTACCTCCAGGGTCTCTCTGCCTCTGGTCAGCTCCAGCTGGATGTTCTCCTCAGCCAGATTACGAGCGTGTTCCTCGGCCTGCAGCCTTTGTTTTAAAGTGTACTGATCACAGCGGAAAGCCAGAGCGATCTGTGAGAAGGTGGTCTGAGAATAGTCACACCAAGTTTAGAAAATCATTATCATTAAGGAATGATTGCCACAATAATGATGGATTCACAAAATGCTATTAAACACAACACTGATGTACCTGGTCTATGTAAAAACATTATCATCACATCAATAAACTCCTAGGCCATAGGCCAGATATGCCCCCATGTTTCCTGCTCTGGACGATGATGACTACTTTATATACATACACAACAACGACAGTAACAGTGACGATAAGGTTTAGCGTGTATGCGGACGAGACGGGTTGGTTGGTCAAGGGCATCAGGTTCAACTGATGTGCCAATGAGATTAATTACAATTGTTATCCAAGAAAAGTTGGATATTTGTTTATTTATTTGTTTGAGATGATGTGAAAAAATAAAATGTGATTTCAAGTAGTTCAGAGTGTTTTGTTGGGGAAGGATGAGAGCCAAGTCACAGGAAGAGATGCAACATTCTAATGCCTCGGTCAGCATTTTCTTGACGTTAACATACTTCAAAATGCCATGGGTTAGTTACCCTCACAATTGGAACACAAACACCAAACTGGCACCAAATGAAAGCTTAGATTCTATCATTTCCACTAGATTGCTTGTTGTGAATCCTTAGAGAAACTCGGGAAACACCTTTATTTAAGGCAGTGGCTATCCGTACGGTTGCCGTATCAATATATCAACATTTTATCCATACGAAGCGCCCCAATTTAGGTCAGTTTAGGTCACGTGATAGGTCAGTCATAGGCCAGTTTAGGTCGCGTGACTAAGACTAAACCTAAACCTAGACGTTACGTACTTGTACTTCGGTAACCGTACCAATAGCACAGGGGCTTGTCCGTATGGTAACCGTACAAATAGACACTTTCTTTATTTAACCAGGTAAGTCTTGTTGAGATTAAGAATCTCTTTTTCAAGTGAGTCCTGGAAGCAGTTAGGGTTAAGGGACTTGCTCATGGTCCCACAGTGATGGCCAACAATGGATTCAAACTGGTGACCCTCCGGTTACATGTTTGCTTTCTTAATCACTGGGCCACCACTGCCCATTGTTATCACTTTAACCAGTTTAACTCCTCACATATGACATATTGAGAAATATTCAAATATATATTGAATAAGCTTTCTTTTGGTGTATCATAATGTCAAAGTATGTCAAACGTTGTGAATTTTATGGACTTTGCAATTGAAATTTTTATTTATTTATTTTTTTTTTTTGGGTAGGTCATCAAAAAGGTCTGTTTCATACAGTGCATGCCAAGATTTTTACTGTTACCAGCTGATTTTGTATTGTAGAGGTCCTAGGCTTTCCAGTGATACTCATTTTATAGAGTTGTGGGGGGGGCGCACGGGGGGCATATCTGTCCTCAGTGTCCTGTGACCCTCTCACGATGCACAGTGAATAGGAGTGATTTACCTCTAAGTCTTTCTCTGACACCTCCACACTGTCGGGAAAAGAAAAACATCAACACTGGGTCAGTCATGTGACATGTGACCATGGATGAAAAGGGATGCGATGCAGTCAGCTGATGCACCTGTTGAGGCCCACGCGCTCTATGATGGACAGCTCACTCCAGCTGGTCACAGGATGCTCCTCTGGTTTTACAGGGAAATGTTACAAACAGTATGTTTCATTAGTCGGGGGTGGGGGGGGGTGAATGTGATCATCTGAGTGTTTTAGAGTATTTACCCTCATCGCTGTCCTCACTGTCCAGCATTGGGAGCAGAGTGCTGCTCTGACTCGTCTCTGCCTCAGGCTGAAATCAGTTCACACACTTCCTTCACCCTGTCACAGAAGAATCAAATACAGAACAAAAGGAAGGACTCACCTCAGCGTTCATCCTCTCATCAGATGCTTAGTCTCAACACCACAGTGATCCAAATGTTTGGTTTGAAATGAATCAGACGTGTTTCAATCCACCACAGGGCGCCTCGGACCAGAGAAATGTCCTCTCACACGTCTGTGTTTGCTTCACGTCTGCCTCTGTGCTTCTCCTCTACTGAGAATAGATAATCCTATTAAGAGATCCACAGTCAACACAGAACCCAGAGGCCCATGGGTAGTTTCTACCTACAGGGACTAAAGGGGAAATGCCTCGTCCTTCAGTTTATCCATGACTGTAGAGAATTCATGTGCAACAATGGAAGGTTAGTTGTCACAGATTAGCAGCAGTTATTTGGACAGTGGAACATGTGCTTTTAATATAGACCAGATCTATGAAACTGATTTTAGTTCAGGGGCCAAATACGGACCAGTTTGATCTGAACTGGGCCACAGAGGTCAGGTGGGCAGAAAGAAAAAAAAGGAAAAAAGCCATTTTAACAGTATTGTGTATTAGTTTTCAATATCAGCCTCTGCAGGATCTTCTCTTCAAAAAAATAAAAAAATATTTGATTTTGTAACCAATTTTTGTGAAATTTAGTGAAATTATTTGTGATAAATTGCAAGATTTTTGAAAAAAATTAGATTTCCATATTTTGCAATAAAAAATGACTGCATTCATCAAACCCCAAAATATATTGTGCATTTTCAGTGAATTTGAGATATCTACAACCAAATTATTTGGCAATTTACACAAAAACTCATGTTTTCTCCATTGTCATCAAATCCATCTTCTGTGGGCCGAATTGATGCTCTAAAGGGCCAGATTAGGACCCCAGGACTTGCGTTTGACACGTGATGTAGACTTTCAGCTTGGACCTGGTTCTGCTGGAGATTTCTACCTGTTAAAAGAGAGTTTTTTTCTTCCCACTGTCATTAATGCTTGTTCATGTGGACTTTGTTGGGTTTTTTCCTTCTTATTACGAATTTCATATTTTGATAGTGCTATGAGATGACTGTTGTTGTCATTTGCACTATCCAGTATAAATAAAGTTGAATAACCATGCAGCAGTTTGTAGTGTTATCAACCTTCACACACTTTCTTTTGGAACTTTGCATACTCTCCCAGTGTCTCTGTGGTTTCTTCCCACACATCCAAACCATGTGTTACCCAGGTTTGGGTATCCAAATCGTGATGGTTGTCTAGGTTACAGCCTTGTGCTAGACTGGTATCCTGTTCAGGGTGTGGCGTATCTTATTTATCTACAATGTGAAGCATTGTCCAATGAGTTTGTAAATGGTTGAATATGAGTAAAATTAGCATAAACACGTCCACAGTATTACTCAGCCTTCACGTTTCACTGACATAGTGGTTTGGATGTTTATGTTCCTCAGACTTTTTGCTCATCATTCTGGTGATTGATGGGTTTTTTTGGGTTTTTTTTTTTAAACCAATCTCTCCTCATCCTGTTTATGTGACACAGAACATTTTTGAAAAGGATTCTTCTGTCGACCACACGTGTTTTCTTTGGTCTTCCAGCATCAGCACATTCTTTTCAAGAATAGACCGAAAAGTTGATTTGAACAAACATCCGCTTGGAGACTTGCAATATTGAGTCAGATACTGTTGTGTTAATAAAAAGTTTAATGTTTGTCAGGAGCAAAAGCGGCCAAAAACATTTGATTTAGTTTATGAGCTATACACTTAATACTTTTAAGTGTTTTATTGCTAAATTGGTGAACCCATTAAACTCACCAAGTTTTAAAAGCTGCTGCATTTCAATGACTCATGTTCATTAATTAAATGCATCAAATATTTTATTGAGTAAAATCAAAGGTGTCTATGGCTACCGTCCAGTTAATATCTTTATTTCCAGTCACTAAAATGTTTAGTGGGCACCAGTGTGATGCATTTCATTTATTATTTAAATGTATTACATTGTTTTTTTTTTTTAGTTTCTCAAATTAATGACCAACTCCCACCATCAGATATTCTTCTCCCACCCCCCTCCTAGTTAGTTTCTTGTCTTACACACTTATTGCAATAAATTGTAAAGGATTTGTAATTTGTAGATATTTGTAAATATTTTGGGTGTCTGGCATTTTTGTATTTATCTTCATCATGGTCTTGTATGTTGCAAAGTAAAATAAATAAAAATGTTTACTCTAGACAATCATCGTTATTCTAGGTATGGACAAAAAGGTCATCAGCTACTGGTATTTAATTTGAGCTTGTAGTTCATAAATCATACATTCAAGAACAAAACCAAATAAATGTGTTTAGGAAGACCATCAAAATGTTAAACCCAAGAAGAAGTCAGAGCCGTTGAAAATTGGATCAACTCCACTTTTATTAGAAGAAAGGGCGTTTAGTAGAGGCGCTGAGGTTTGCCCATAGTGCTCTTAACGTACAGCGCACGCACATTCTGCCAGTTCTTCTTCAACAGAGACACCAGGAAGTTGACAGCCAGGTGGATGTTATAAACCAGCTCGTCTTCTGTCATCTTCACGTGTCCCACAGCCACAGCCAGACAGAGAACCTGTAGCACAGAACAAGGTGGTGAACACAAAGAACATACAGAGAGGAGGAGAAACACTAAGCAGTCCTAGACAAACACACCTTCTTCATCTGGAACTTAATGGTGGATTTGACCTCGTCCACCTTTGTGTTCATGTTCTCGTTGTGGGTCAGCAGGGAGGGGAACTTGCCAGCCTTATTCAACCCAGGACCGAGAATACGAGGAATCTGCTTAATGAGAGACTCAGAGGCCAGGAAGGCATCGTACTTCTTAGCTGTAAGGAAAAACTCATGCCATTAGTGTAAGGTTTGATGAGTAAGTAAACAACTGAGCACATTTAAGTCCTACCGAGCTTCTTGACTAGTTTTTTGTTCTTGTTCAGCTTCTTCAGGGCCTCAATATCCATGTGTGGCATGTCAGCAGCTTTGGCCTCATCACAGTGCTGCTGGTCCCCGAGGACGCACACAGAGAACTTTGGTCTGGGGAGAGTCTTCAGCCTGAACAACACATTATTATTGTGTTATTAATACACACACAGGGGGTGCATAATATTTTTAAAAAATGAAGACGTTACAAAAGTGCAAGTTTAACTTATTTTTTAAAAGTGTTTATTATTACATAAATGTGCTTTTCAACAGAACCAAAACACATGTACTGTAAAGAATCTCTTAAAGTTTCAGTTAGAGATTTTAGCTTGCATTTATTTAGGCCAGGATTCAACTCCAAATTCTCTAAGCTCAAACTTGGGAAACAGCTGTCCAGATGTAGTGATGGTCCCTCTACTATAGCTCTAACAATTGTTTTTGTTGTTTGACTCTATTCATCCCCGTTTAAAGCAATTTCAATTTATTTCAAAAAGCTGTGAATTAAACAATGAAAAGGAACCAATAGTAGGATTGTTCAATAAATAGACCAACTGTCCTTTAAAGAAAAGCAGTGTTTACAACTTAAATTAGTATTTCTGAGCCCCTGGTTTTAGAATTAATCCAAGCTTTACGTGTTGTCCTCATTCGGTTTACAGCCCTGGGGCCTTGTTCATAAAACAATATATAAAAAAAAAAAGTCTCATTTACATACATATGGACACTATGACCTATAGTCCCACCCCCTTGTCTCAGATCTGGTCACATGCAGTGCACCAAGACTTTGGTCTTAGAACTAACGCATTCTCACATGTTTAAGATGTAATCCTCATTTTCTGACTGATTTCTACTAACTTTGACAATCATATCATTCATTACAGTAACGTTTTTATACAGCTTGCATGATGTAGTGAAATAAGTTAACATTTAACTTTTTTTGTTAAAGAAATCGCTACACTTTGTTTTTATATGAGATCTAAAAAAATGCTTAAAACTTTTCAACTAAGATTTGTGTCGGAGTTTATTCAACAATAGTTTAAGGCAGCAATTCTTAACTGGTTTCTTATGTTGGACTCGTCTTATTTTGAAAGAAACTTTTCTTTTGACAGGCATGCTGTGAAATGCATGTTGTAAAGCAAAATGTATAGATTTGTTAAGCTATTTTTCTTTTTAAACCAAATTTGGGTGGTTGAATTCTTAAAACAAAAAACAAAAAGTGGGTCACAAGTTAATGACCAAACTGTTCCCAGGACGAGACCAGTTGAGAACACCTGGTTTAAGGTCTTTATATCACAGATCAGTGAACAAAAAACCAAAACAAACCAAAACCGGTATACTGTATTCAGTCCAATCCCAAATTTTGAGACGAAAATATAATTTTATTTATTTTTGAAATATCAGTTATCATTTTCTTTGATTACCAATAATCGGTATTGGCCCTAAAAAATATGTATGCAGACATTTCCGTCACGTGCATATTATTTTAAGCATTTGGTAAACGTGGCTCAAAATCTTACATAAAACAGAGCAGAAAAGTTCTTACCCATACCACCACAGAGGCCGGAGTCCAGCTGACCGTTTAAAATGTAAATTGGTCGGCTTGAGGACATGAACATGAAGTCCAGCCACTCAAAGCCTCCCCTCATGTTTTAAGACCCAGGGTAGGGGTCCGTCTGCTTTGCCCGAGCCGAGTGGGCTTAGTCAGACTACCCAGAGAACTTCTCCATGTCTGCCTCTGGCCTGTCAGTGGTTTTAATGTTCTAAACAATTATAGATTAAATACTAGGTGTTGAGAATGGACTGACTGGGCTGGAGGCGCACAGGGAAAAGGTCGGGTTAGGAGGTAAAAAGTCGAACCTGACGGTGCCGGAGAAACGCTTGTCCTTCTGGGGATCATAGTTTTTCAGACTGATCTGCAGCTCCACGCTCTCCACAAACCTGAAGAAACAGAATATTCATCATTCATATACAACTCTTCTTTACGGAGTCAGTCAGTCAAATAACGTGTATGATCACTTACTTCCTAGGCTTGGTCAAGGAGCCCTGTAGGACCTCCTTTACAGCTTCATACAACGTATCTCTGGTGAGTTTACTGTTAGAAAGACAAGACTTATTAGAGCAGCTACGGACACCCAGCAGAGTCAATTTTAAGAACTTGTGCTAGTGAAACGGCGATGCTACGCTACAGCACAAAAAAGGATGAAAATCAAACAATACTGATAAAATAATACACCTATCAATTCAATAATGTGAATTCGTCACTTCTGATGATCGATCAAATATCTTAAGCCATGTTAAAAGTGCAGATGATAGTGGATTGTGTCTCTGAAGGTAGCACACTGCTAGCTTAAACACTGTTAACCGGCACACGAAACTTCTGCCTTACTTTACTCTCCACAGCAGAGACTAATAACTCGGCAAACCACCCAGTACAATATATTTATAAATTTAGACATTTATTCCACTTAATAAGGACATTAATAACCATTAATAAGCGACTTTAAATGATAAAAAAGGCCCAAACCTCATTTTAGCGGCCCCTTCCTACGTCCTGCCACACTGAAAAAGGAAGTGACGGAGGAAGTTACGTCAAATAAAGGACCAACGCGGTGACGTCACCTGGGACGCCGTACGCTCCTCTGCGAAATTTATAAAACCACTAAAAGTCAGTAAAGTGACAAATTAATGAAAAATAATAATCATACAATTAAAGCTTTTATTGTGTTTAAAACGGGGACGAAAGCGTCCTTTAAATATTTTTGAAATGAACAGTTAATTAAATTTACGTTACAAAAACAGTTGTTTCACAATCAGAATCCATTAATTGCCACTTTAATTAATATATTTTAAATTGCCTTTAATGTGTAAAACTTACCCAATTAAACCATAAAAAACGAACTTATGAGATATGTATGAGCCAAATCCCATAATTTGGGTGTGAATGTGGAAGATGATCTGAGGCAATGAGTATCTTCAGCCTTGTTTATGAATAAACTGTTACAATGTGAAAACGTTCATTGGTAATGGCTTCTTTACAAACCATGTAATGACTGTGGCAGCACTGCACTAAAAGTGAGAGAATGGACTTCACTGTGGTGGAGCCTCCATCACGGAGCCTTTTTTGAGGCACAAATTGAAAAAGAAAATGTTTAATTTTGCAAACAGAAAACTGCAGAGTATTTAACAGTTCAGCTTCGGAATAAAAGTTAACAGTTTTGGAGTCAAATTGAAAGAATTCACAGAAGTTGAGTTTTGTTCAAACCCACACCATGTGTTTTTTTTTTTAGAACACTATTCACCTTATTAGGGACCTTAGGAATAGCATCCAGTTGTGCGTGTCCTTACAGTGATCTCATTAGACTGAATTAAACAATTTTCTTGGAAGATTTAGTCACAGATGTGTTAAATTGTATGCAAAGTAATAATGTCCTCTTTACTAATCAACATGGAATGGTATATATGTTCTAACAATTACAAGACACTGAATCCTCAGTTGCTAGATTAGCACCTTGCATGGCAGCTCTGTCCCATTGGTGTGTGAAGGAGTTTATGTGCTTGATATTGTAAAAGACTTTTGGACTACTTTAGTAATTAAAGCTTCATATAAAACCAATATTTAATAAAGTATCCATCTATATATATTTTATTTTCTATTTTTATGTTAGGAATAATAGTTGAAGACATTAAAGTTATTTATTTTGTAATCAAATCTGTAAATAGATGTCCAAAAATTTAAAATCCTGGAGCAGCTTTTCTACATAGGGGTCAAATTACCACCTACTAATGTAGAAGATCACATCTCTAATGCTGCTGTGTGTTATCTGATTTCACAGCCAAGGTTATAGTTGTAGACAGGAATTTTGAAAACGCTCATAATGAAAACATACAATTTAATCCACTGCACTTTAGAGGAACATAGTTACAGTCAGGCAAAAGAGTTTACAAGATTTACAAAAGATAATGAAAGTCACAGTCAAACTTAAAGACGAAAATATATGTCCTGTCTTGAGTCATATTATGTCACGTGTTTATTTATAGGCGTAGCATGATCATCACGTTGGTCCGATTCGCTTCAGAGCAGCTTGAAGAGACTTTTTCAGGAACGTTTCATTCTGCATCAAACATTTAGATAAAGACTGTTTGTGTTCAGCCGTTACCTGAAACAGAAACAAAACATTGGTATATGGGTCTAGAAAGGCTTAACTAATGGTTAAGTAATGCTTATGAGGAACTCTTATACATTTATTAAGGTTTATGTCAGGTTACTAATGTTACACAATACCTTAATTAAAGAGTAACTAAACCTGAATACATACTGTATGTATTTGGGTATTAAGTAGTGCTGTTTATTGATCCTAGTCCCACTCTGCACATTTTAGTAAAAGTATTTTAATGCTGCGTATTTAGTTGTAAAATGTCAGAGTTACTGGCCTCTAAGGGTTGAACGCCAGCTATTACAAGTTAATTTTGCTATTGGCTGAAACGGATTCTTTAAGATTCCCCTGCGTCATTAACTTTCACTGTTGGCCCCGCCCCTCCTATAAAAGCTGAGAGGAGGGAGGAGGGTTTCCTCCAATCACAGCACACAGTGAACATTGATTGACAGCCTAATCAGAGGGTTCATCAAGCTATGTGTGTATTTACAGACACATCCATGCTATGAGTGTATTCCTGTCTGTCTCTGTGTGTGCGCAGACGTGTGTGTACGTCTTATCGCTGTGTGTGTGAGGTGGTGAGAGAGCAGGGCTGTTTTCCCCTGAGTGATGTCTGTAAGGCTGTGTGTGAGCTTCACTTCGTGATTGTGTGTGCCTGTGGTTGTAGTGACATATCCTATGAACTCGCTATGTGTGTATAATACCGTCTGTCTCTGCGTACGGCGGTGTGGGCGTGTCTTACTGCTACAGCAGTAACGGCCATAATCAAGGCATTTTTTTGAATTTCCCTCCTAGTGGCAGCTCAGCAGAAAGCAGGGATTTAGTTACTCTTTAATGTTAGGTAAGGACATCCTGGTGGTGACATTGACATACACAGTCCAAATAAACACTGCAAGTAAATGATTATGAGGGACATTGCATTTTACTACCATAGTAATAAGTGATGCATCCATAGGATAAATAATTACATTATATAACATTTATTAATGCTTAGTAATGTTTGGATGAGTAAGCATTAATCAACTGCTCATTAATGCGTTAACTGATATGTTAGTTAATGTTAGCTATTATAATTATTTCATTAATTAATTAATAAACTGTTCATAAATGTTACATTACATAACATTTATTAATACTAAATAATATTTGAATTGCCAAGCATTAATTAACTGCTTGTTAATGCATTAACTGGTATGTTAGTTATTGTTAGCTATAATACATTATAATGATTATTCTAACATTATTAAACTGCTAATTCATGTTTAATAATGCTTTAACTAGCATAAATTAAGGGACCCTTATTGTAAAGTGTTACCAAAATGTTTTTAAATGTGCAGAGAGATCACACGTCATTTAAAATAATCAGACTCACATTACTGCTGTATTTGGTGAGCACTGTGAGCACAATTTTTGCAAACTTCACAGACTTTGTGAAGTGGATTTCATGGGTGACGAGTTGGTGAATAAACTGCGAGAACAGTTCTTGGTCCAAGACTGGCTGGAAAAAAAAAACCCGGAAACAGACGACTCAATGTTAGGGACAATGAATATTATGACTAAAGTACTAAAGTAGGAGCCCTTTTCCCATGAAAAACAGTGGGATTACCTTGGACTCCAGTAGGCTGTGGATAACTGAGAGCACTGCCTCACTCCAAACTGTTTTCAAAGTCATCCTAAAAGAAATACATGTGTGGAGGATTGATTCACTAACAATTGTACATTTCTATTTAAGCAGCTTCAGGTGAACACATGGTAAAAGTGTTTTGAACTCACTGAACAACCAGCAGTCTGTAGTGGGAATCCAGACATCCCTCTATGAGCCGGTTCAGCAACTCAGCCTGTGGAGGACCTAAAAACCATTGATGAGGAGGAATTAATCTAAATAAAACAATGAGGAGGAATTAATCTAAATAAAACAATATCGTTTATTTCAACCAAAACAACTAATCTCCCCCTGCTGCTCCGTAAACAATCAACTTTGATGCACCACAGACTGATTCCCACAACTATTTAATTTTAAAAAGGCATTAAAAGCAGCAGTACCGGGGCGGTGTTTAGCTCAGTGGGTAGAGCGCCCGCCCCATGTACAGAGGCTATAGCTCCTCACCTGCAGCGGGTCCAGGTTCGATTCCGGCCTGGGACCCTTTCCTGCGTGTCATTCCCTGCTCTCTCTGACCCCCTTTCCTGTCAAGCAACTGTCATATAAAGGCCACTAGAGCCAAAAAAATCCTTTAAAAAAAAAAAAAAAGCAGCAGTACCAGTCATATTCCATTGGATGGAGACAAAGTTCCTTTGGGCCAGGCAGTCTAAGCTGCCAGAAACTATTGTTATCTTGCATATTCTTTTTTTTCTTCTCTTTTTTTATACTCAACTATCTCTTATGTCATAAAACCTGTTATTTTAATGAGTAAACATGTGTGTTTATTATCTGGTTCACTGATTACTTCAAGTCTCTTAAATTCATCAGACAAAATACCAAAAAAAAAGCCACCAAAATTAAAAAAGAAATCAAAATGTCCTTGTTTTTTAAAGCTGTCACTGCCTTGTATGTGCATTTTCAGTTGTATTTAGCTTATATATCTTATTAAGAACTTTACTGTAACTATGTACCCTGATTTAAAATGTATATGTATCATTACATTACTGCATAATATAATTATAAATTATATATTTTTTTTCTTCTGAAGAACAAAATCATACTTCTCATGCACGAGCAATCACCAACTTTTGTCCAGTCTCATGGTCTCATGCCAGATATCCTCAGCTGCAGAAACAGGCCAATAGTTCTAAAAGTGGTGCTACAACCAGCCTCTAAAGTTCAACATATTTAAAAAATCACAACAAATCAACCATATGTGCTACAGATTTGCAGCCCCAAATACTGTAGACACTTTTGTACAATTGAACCGACAGAAAAAATATGAAGTCCATCACTCTTTTTTCTCCAAAAAACTGTACAACTTATTGAACCTATTTCCTCCCATTATTTCTGCTCAATTGACCCCAAACGTGCTACAGCATATCTTTAGACTGTACTACACAAATTATAAACAGATTTTTGATTAATCAAAAATTGAGCCTAGAGTGCAACAAAATGTCTGACTGTAAACGATAATGTAAACCTATACTTGCAAATTCTTGCTAAATGCATTTTCAATGTTCATCAAAAATGACAAAAACTGTGGAGTCATTGTCGATGTTTGGGGAAAAAAAATAGAATTTTATCTCAAAAACAGAATTTTTGCAGAATTTTAAATTTCACTCTCGTGCTAATAATTTAAGTCAATGCAAAAATGGCATTTTTAAACATCAGATTTTTCACTTATTTGAGCCAGTAAATTATTGCTAAAACAAATTGCCAATATCTCTATGCTGTCTAAATGCAATAAGTATTTTGGGATTTTTGTCCTAATTGAATTTTTGTCAGCAGTTTGAAATCCACCTTTAAACGCTAACAGCTGCTGTCTGGCATACAGGTGACATTTCCATGTACTAATTAGCTCAGTGACATAGAGCAGGGCTGCGTCCGAATAGTCCCTTAGATCTCCTTTCCTATCCACTGTTCCTTAACCCCCGGAAGTGTTGAAGTGGTGGCCGTGATAAAGAGCGTCCAAGTTCTCTTTAAGCGCAGGAAAGGAGGCTCAATACTTCCTTTTTTTATCTCCTTTAGCCTAGGAAACACTGATGCATCCTTTACCAAAGGAGACGAGATAATTCTGACCCAAAATTCCTTGCGCCGACAACATTTAAAGGGAAACACGCACCCGAGCGCTTACAGAAAATCATGACGACCAAGAAGTAACGGAGATTATTTAAGTTACCAATGCAATAATAAGCCTTGAACAACTTTAAGTAATCTAAAACCCATATCTTATTATTATTACAAGAAAAAAAAAGATTAAGTGGAAAAATACAATTTTTATTTTATATCTCTGAAAGTCAATAAATTGAAAAAGTGTCCTATGGACAGTGACACTATTTTATGCGAACATTTCTGTAAATAAGTGTCAACATACCAATGTAAATGAATAAGTATCTCCAATAGTGCTTTCTGTTAACAAAAAATATGGTCTTTCTTACTAGTGACACCATTATAGTGCAATATTCCAGTAAACAATATATTGGTTCCTTCAACAGTGACAACATTTCTGTGAAGACCTTCCTTCACATTTTAGTGAAAAAGGAGAAAAGGTTTTGAAAATAATAAAATTAAAAAAAATAAAAACAATTAAAAAAATTCGATAATTAGCGCGAGCGTATCAATAATCGATCGTGCGAAAAAATTATCGTGATTTATCGCCATATGGAGATATCGTCACACTATTAGTTTCCACATTTTCTTTTGACAAAAACAATGACATTGTGAAACATCAGGACTTTAAAAAGGCACATTTCACTTAAAAAAGTGTTATGTGAAACTGAATCCCATCCTCACCTATGTTCTTCTCCTCCAGCACTGGTCCAATCAGAGTGTGGCACATTGGTCTGGGATAGCGGCCACACACCGATGTTACTGCAGTCACCAAACACCTGGAGGCTGGTTTTGTCAGCAGGAGAACCTTTAAAAAACAAAAACAAAAAAAACATTAACATTCAGCTGGAACCCAACTCTGCATGTTGACTGTATTATCAGTGCTGGACCTTGTGCAGCAGGAGGCTCCTGATGAGGGCGGCTGCAGTGCTGTAGCTGAGGTCAGGAGAGAGAGCCAGGATGCTGCTGCACACCTTAGGCAGGGTGTGTTCAGGAATGTCTGATAAACACAGTATCCTGCAGAACTCTTCCACCTAAAGACAAGATGTTTAAAGTAGAGACGGGCAACTTTTATCACAGCACGGCCACAAAAAAGTGACTGTCTGATCTGAGGACCACATCATCAACAATCATGTCAGCATTTAGAATAATGACCAATTTGAGCATTAACAGAGGAAGGAACATTGTTTGTTCTGTTTTTTGTGTAGTTTTGTTGTTGTTTTCAGTCATTTTGTGTTTTTCTATATACTTTTTTTGTATATGTATCTGTTATTTGGGGAATTTCTCCTGATATTTTGTGTATTTTATAAATAATTGTGTTTTTGTTATTTCTTGTGTGTTATGTTTCCATTTTCTTTGTTTTTCAGAATGTTTGTTGTTAATCTGTGCACAATTTGCGTAATTGTGTGCATCTTTGAAGTCATTTTGTATGTCTATTGTATATATGTATATATAGCATGTGTGTTTAGGTAGTTATTTTGTGTGTCTGATGTCCCTTTTAATGTTTTATGAGTCTGTTTTGTGTAGCTTTGGAAAGTTAATTGTGCTTTTTTCTGTTGTTGCTTTGTGTATTTTTGTTGACATTCTGTGCATTTCGCTGTCATCTTTGGGCTTGGTATTACTTCCAATTTCTTGAATTACAATCTATGTTGGATTTGTCTTGGGGGCTGCACAGAATCAGCCCGAGGGCCGCATGTGGCCCCCAGGCAGCCAGTTGCCCATGTCTGGTTTAAAGGCACAGAAGAAAGAAAACTTCCAACACTGCTGGTTAGAGTGAATGTCCGGAAATCTCATGTTTTAAAAAAAAACACTAAACCATCACTGACCCTAATATAAACCAGTGACTCTATAAATTTTTTCGGTATACAGTACCCCACTTTGAACGAAAGTGAACTTTCAAGCCCCACCTGAGCCCCTTGCCCCCCAAATAATCCTGACAAATAACACATTTTCAAATCTATTGAACTAACGGGGAAAAATGTACGTCACATTTCATAATAAATCAAAAACTAAATTAATCACCTGCATAAAAACAACTAATGTATTTTTGCACTTTAGTTCTAAAGCAGTCTAATAATTGAAGATTTCCTCCTGTTTGTCGTGCCACACCTGTCATACCTCCATTCCCCACCGGGGGGGGGGGGGGGGGGGGGCGCATCACACACTTTGAGAAGCACTGCCTTAAACTAACCAGAAGCAGTTAAAATGAAAAAAGTTTTGATTTAGGGAACTTTTGTTCACTGAGAAGGGTGTAATTGTAAAAAAAAAAAAAAAATGTAGAAATACGTCAAAAGAATGTTAACATTAGAATATTTTGGAGTAAAATTTCACGGCAGGGATGTGTGTACACTTTTAAATCTTTTTTCTTCTTCCAAGAACGAGACATAAGCCAAAAGAAACAGCCAGGGTTGGGGTCAGTTATAATTGTGTAATTAATGAATTACACAAAAATCTGTTCCTGTTGTAATCATAATTGAATTTGTAATTGAGTTCAGACAATTGACTTTGTAATTGACCTTTGGCAAAACCCCGCCCACAAACAGTCAGTCCAATCATACCTGCGAGCAACTGTTACTATGTAAACAAGGTCCGACATGCTCAGTGCAGGCACAATGGGGAAGCAGTGTGCTGCTCATCGCTTGTGTCGGAGACCACCAGGTACCCCAAGAGTTTGGCCGGGGGAGTCGTGTTCTTTCTGTTCCCAAAGCCAAAAACACAACTGAAGCGATGTCTACAATGAACAATACAACTACAAAAATGTCACAGGGAAGTGTGTATGTCAGTATGTGTGCTTGTGTTGTATGTGAGATGTGTATGTTTTTAACGTTATCTCATGTGTATGGTCAGCAAAATTAAAATAACGCTTGATTTGTAAGGTGACATAACTATATATTCCCATACCAGGTATGAAGGGGGAGGCGGCGACAATGACAAGTATACAGTTATTAGCAACTATCATATTACAATATTACTATCAATTAGGGGTGGGAGAAGAAAAAAAATCGATTCTTAGATGCATCGAGATTCGGAGGTGGACGATTCTGAATCGATTCTTTAATTTCCAGTAATCGAAAATCAAAATTTTAGAGGCCGTTTAAAAGGCAGCGGAACTGTGGCGTGCAGCGCATTTTCAGAGGGACACTTTAAAGACAGCACCACAACAAGGAAGCATGGACGTGCGGGTGTTAAAACCAGCGCCGTGCAGCTTAAAATCTGATATTTCTTTAATATCCGCGGTGGAAGTGAACATGACAGGAGCCACGCTGTATGCAAGCTCTGTTACACTAAAATGAAGTACTTTGGGAACACAACGAACATGAGAAGCTCTATAGCACGCGTTCACCTGGAGAAGGAGGCGAAGTCGGCTGATGCTGTGGCTAAAAGTTCCTCTGCTAACCAGAGAACAATCAAACAAGTCACAACAAAGCTTCCACCCTCTTCGGAAAAGATAAAGTGGATTAACAAGTCAATTGCAACATTTATTGCTAAGGATTTACATCCTTACTCGGTTGAGGAAAACCAGGGCTTTCATGCGCTGCTGCATACTTGGAGCCGAGATATACCATCCCTTCTTCACGTTACTTTACTGATACACGGCCATCCTGAAGCTTTACAACCAACCAAAACAGAAGTCATAGCATCGCTGCAGAAGGCGGGTAGGATAGCAGTGACATGTGATGCGTGGACATCTTATAACTGCGCACTTTATCTCTAATGACTGGAAGCTAATGTCATGTCATTTTTTTTTTTTTTCAGTTCACATACTTTTTCCATTAGTGTAATAAAGGCTAATGAATGGTAATGTATCTCTTTTTTTAACTACATACAATATATATTTTTATACAGTGCGTGGACACAGTGAATACAACAGATATTTTGTGAATAAAACATGGATCAAAATACATTAATAATCGATTTAGAATCGAATCGAAGCTCCTTGAATCGTAATCGAATCGAATCGTGAGGTGCCTAAAGATTCCCACCCCTACTATCAATATTTCAGTCGACATCCTCCTGAAGCAAACAAGTCTCCCAATCTATATTAACAGGCTTTGCTACCACTTAGCAGCATTATTAGCTGCTATCTTATTAGCCTTGGGTCAGCTGTAGGTTCAGCTAGCTAGCTAATGTATCAGTTTGTTTTATTAAGATCCCCATTAGCTTTGGTAACGCTCTTATAGCTTAAGGAGGATACGAACAATATAATATAAGAAAACTTACCCAGCAGTTTAGAAGCATGACTGGTCAGGTATGTTTTTGCTTTGATAGTTGTAATGTCCACTTTGTTATTTATTTTAATATTTTGAATATAAATGTATCCCTCCACAGCATATTGTAACCCCTTTTGCCTGGATCTGAAGGATATCAGCCATTACAGACAAGACCAACTCAGGAAGTTGACGGACATTGCAAAAGTATATAAGGGGGGCGGGGCTTTTGTGAAAGGCCAATTGTAGTTAAAGTGGATATTCTATAAAAACTGTTAATTAAAATTTAATTAAACGCAAACCTCTGGAATCATGTTACAGTTCTAAGGCTTGCACACATGTTAATTATTAAAATGTGTTTTATATCAAGTTTTCCCACTATCTGTCACTTCTCTTCAGGGTAATTTCACTATTCTTAAAAAAACTGAAATTAAGGCGTATACTGATATATGCCATCCATCCGCTTGTTCCTGTTTATCAGGGTCGCGAGGGTCTGCCGGTGCCTATCACGACCACTCACATTCACTCCTACGAGCAATTTAGAGACTCCAATCAACCGAACAGTACATTTTTGGATTGTGGGGGGAAGCCGGAATACCCAGAGGAAACCCACGCAGCACGGGGAGAACATGTAAACTCCACACAGAAAGGACCCAATTGTCCATCTCAGGGCTTGAACCAGGACCTTTTTGCTGTGAGGCGGCTGTGCTAACCACTAAGCAGCAAGGTAACCAAGAGATAAAAAACAAATTGGATGATAGATAATACTTTTTAATTTATTTTACAATTGATTTAAGACGGGTCAGACTGACCCGTTGTCATAAGAGATGCTAACAGAAAGCTTAAATTCTATGGGGATATTCAATAAACGCTCTGTATTAGTCGATTTAATTTGAACTTTAGCAATTGAGAACGTAATTGTAATTGACTTTCAGGGGAAAAATAATAATTGCATGACAAAAAACACTTAAAACTCACTGAACTAAACAGCTTTAACCAACCCACTGCAGACTTGAACCCAACTTGTCTTTGGTTAACTGTTTTTTTTTTAAAGGGGAAAATCACTTTTAAGTCATATTAATTTAGAAAGTAAAGTCAGTTTTTTTTTTTGGATCACTGCTGAACATTTTGAGTACATACTTGTTGGAGGTCGCAGTCGTTCAGCACTCTGAACACATCTGTAAAGCTCTGCTCCCACTAAATACAGAAAACACACACACACACACACACACACACACACACACACACACACACACACACACACACACCAAGTGTCACTATTTGTGTGTGTGCTATCCAAACTAGAGAACAGATATGAATCTCACCTCTGCCTGACTGTCCAGCAAGTCTTTGATTTGAAGAGCAGAGGCCTGAAAAAAGTACAACTTTTAATTTGTCACTATTGAAAAGATGCTTCTTTTGGCCAATGTGAAAAACAGCTAGGGCTGGCCAATACATCAAGATATATCGAGTTTTCTATTTTGGTGATATAGAAAATTACAATATTGCCTATATCAATATATATATATTTATAGCTTATTTTGAATTAAAATAGATTTCCGAGTGCATCCTAACCCAGACCTTTCCCTAAACAAGCCACACTACGGAACTCACTCACACCTGCTGTCCATTAAAGGAGGAAACAGACTAAACTGGCACATATTGTGCAGTTGTTTGTTAATAAATGTGCCTGTGTGGCATTTAGCATCAGCAAATTTAACCAAGAATTGTCTTTCTGGACAGACTTTATTTAAAATTAAATGATAGAGATTTATATTGTATATTGACATTTTGAGAAAAAATATTTGGTCCATATCGCCCAGCCCTAGTTTGGATATTATGCACTACTTGATTGTCATTTCTTATGATATTACACAGATTATTATAAGATCAAACAAATGTTGTACCTTTATGTGATCGGGCAGACTGTTTCTCAGACTGTCAGATTTTGCCGTTTCTGCTACAGCATCTATTTCTAATCGTTCAGGTGTCTTGTTGTTCATGATTTGCTTGTGTTGAACGACATGTTGGTTTACACTGACATCCAACTTCATCCTTTTACTCTGTTGTCCCATTTGGTCACCGCCCGCATCCAAAGCATTCCCACTGCTTTTCCTCTTCCTCTGTGAGCCCAGCTCTGCTGTGTCAGCATCACTCTGAGGTTTATATGCCTTTATCTCACCACCGAAACACTTTGTCCACCCACTGGTTTGATCAGGATTAACTAAACGCTTGGAGAGCTCCTGTAGTCTGAGGCTGGTAGCTTTGCTGTACAGAGGCTCCTCATAATGGCAGCGCAGGTTTCGTTTGAGCTGGGAACTCATAGCAGTGATCCAGGGGTTGGGGTTAGAGTCCTGATGGAGGCACTTGAGCAAACGGAGGAGTCTGTCCTCAGGAAGAGCCGGGGACACCAGATGAAGGAAGGACAGCAGGTTTTGTTTGAATAAAGCTGGAAACAGGCAAACTAGAGGTTTACTGGAGGGAAGAAAAAAATTAAAATCAACATTATTTTTATACACGTCAACACTCTTTTAGCATGTTGTTGTTTTTTGTCATTAAAACAGAACATGCATCTCATTTGTAAATAAAGAAAATGCAATATTGCTGTTATTTAACATTAGCACATCATTTAAATAACTAATTGACAAGCCAAAGTAAAGCACAGCCGCAGCAGTATAAAGACAAGAAACTATTTTATATTTTATTTATTTTATTTAGTGCAATGTGTTTTATATATATATATATTGTTAAGTTATGATCTATGTGATTGATAAAAATAGACACATTTTGTGCACATCAAAGGTCATCCCTGTTCAGCATAAAGCTGCAATTCCATTCTTCCCATTAAAATGACACTAAAGGACACAATAAGTTATTGTTTGAGAAAAAAAATAGACATAAAAAAAAATAAAATAAATTTAAAAAAAAAAAACACACACACACCCACAACAGATAAAACTAACTGAAAAGAAATCATTTTTAAAAAAGGAAAAAAACAAAAACAACCTCAATAACATTATTCAAAATTCGGAATTGAAGATAACTTATGCACCTTCTGGAACAAAATTAATAAATAAATAAGTAGATGAGAATATTCTCTCTCATGTGCCAAAACAAACAAAAAACAAACATTTCAATACAACTTTAAAATATAATATTGTATTTGATTCATTTTGTCCGTAGGTGCTATTGGTACGGTTACCGAAGTACACGTACGTCGCGGTTTAGGGTTAGGATTGACTAAAACTAACCCTAAACCTATCACCAAACGACCTAAACTGACCAATGACTGACCTATCACGTGACCTAAACTGACCGGTCACGTGACCTTGACTAAACTGGCCAAATAGGGGCGCTGCGTACGGACAGAATGTCAGTATATTGATACGACAACCGTACGGATAGCAACCGCCATTCGTCTACCCGAGTTCACTAATAAACCGATGAGTCGTTGGTTACTCACACAGTGAGTGGTTCTCCTCCGTCCTCCTCCTGCTGTGGTTGTTTGAGCTCATCTCTGCTCAAAGCGTCTATGAAGTCACACAGAATGTTCTGGTTTGTCCGCTGTAGTTTATAAAGGACTGTGTTGGCTCTGTGAGCCCCGGACACTCCAGACATCAGAGCCCGGGCCAACAGCCTCTTCTGCCCGTCAAAACTACTCAGCAACATGAGCCTCCCAAACAGAGCTCAGAATAAAAGCAGTTCTGACCACATTTAATTAACTTCACCTGGAGCTGCTGAGGAGACGATAGAAGTTCAACCATAGATATTTATATTATAGATATTTACGAGCACACCACTTCTTCTGGTTTGTGCTGCCGTTAGATCAGCTTTGAGCGCATTACCGCCACCTACCGACCTAAAGTGTGCAACAGGTTCATCTAAAAAGATGGCTCCCAACTATGGAGTTAGATTTGTCTATTAATCAACAAAAAAAATCTCCATTAAAATTTTTTTTTAGCCAAGTTTACGTCAATCAAAAATAAATGTTTTCAAAGTAAAATGTGTTCAAATGCCAAAAAAATAAATACCCAAATTATTGCTCTGAATTATTTTTCATTTTTTTAATTGAAGTAAACAATTTTTTATTGAAAAGTTGTTTGTTTTTTTAATTGAATAAAAGTCACAAACCTACCTCCATACCCAACCTCTTTTGGATCATGACCCCATTATATCAAAAATTTCACTCTGGAATTATTTTTTGATTATATTTTGGATTACAAATGCATATAGAATACAGTTAAAATTGTGTTTTACATTTAAAAAATATATTTTTCAAATTAGTATTTTTATTTACCAGTTAGATATTTCACACGACTCCATTTAATTTCTAGGTGACCCCACATTAAAAACACAAATATTAAGAGCCCTGCCCCATCCATCAGGAAAGAAAGGCAGCCTTCCCAAAACAGCTGCCAACATAGTACGGACTTTGCGATGGGTCAGAAAGCTGCCAGCTCCAATCAGCAGCATGCCTACCACCATAAATCCAATTATGTATTTGTCTTCCACATCCTCAATGAAAAAATTTGGACAGACACACGACCCTCCCCTTATCCCAGGAGTCAAGCACGTATCCAGCCAGATATGTTGTGTTCGGACAGGCAGGCTCACCTCTGCCCGTTCTTTTTGTCTTAGGCCAATTGCATTGAGAGACCAACTGATCAATTCCATATTAATCAAGGATGTATACATCTTGCTTTTAGTTTAGCTTTGACAAAATGCCACCCAAAGCTTTAGAAGATCTTGTTGTGGGGAGTATATGCACCAATGATTCTCTAGGGTACATTTTGCAGCCTGACCCAGTAAACCATAATCGGATTGTCATGTTTTTACCTTGCTCCATGATGACCCATGTTTCTTTTAACTTTGGGTCTAAACACATTTTTATCTTCTTACAGACATGTGAGAGTAGTAATGCCTCTCAACAGATTGAAACCATTAACAAATTGACATGAATCAAGCAATTAAAGCACTACAAAGCAGAACATTTTACACCTTCAATAAAAATTGACATTTTCAGAGACGAAATGTGAAACAATGTTTTATTTTCTGTCGACAAGTACAACTTGTTTAAAAATCTAAAATCTTAACATTCAATAATCTTGCCAAAGAAAGTAAAAAGGCTTCTTTTTAATGTTCAATGGAAATAAGGTCCGTAATCTGTAAGGACAATAGGTTTCGGCACTTTTTTTTATTTTTTTTTTTTACTTTAGGCAATTAAAACTACCATCCACACACTTTAAAACCTCAAAATTGTGCAAACTGCTCAAAGGGAAAACTCAATCCCATTGTGTGAATCCAGAGAGAGGCTAGAAGTGAATCTAAGGCACAGGAGTCTGACAAGGTTAAGACTGTAGGGATAAATCATCAACAGGACTGAACATTATTAACAAGTCTATTCTAATCAAGGGCAAAGTCAATGTACACCACTTTCTATGCAGACTTCAGTGTGTGTTTTCAGACTAGCTCAGCTCTGAGTTGAGAATATCATCCCCTGCAGTACTCTAACGTGCTCGATGCACAGGTTTTCAGAGTATGGCTCGTTTCCCTGATCTTAAAGGCTACTCAAGGAGAAGCAAAGCCTACGAGGATAGACGGGTCAAATTGGTGATTTCTCTCGAAATTCCTTTTCAGTGCTTTCAGGCACTGAGTAATAGGCAAAAATGCTCAGAAACTACTACTCTGAAGTAAGAAGCTCATCGTCATCACCATCCAGCAAGGTCATTGCTATGAGAAGACTAAAAAGTTCTACAGTCATGAAGTCTTCATCTTCATCGTCATCCCCAAGACACTGTGAAAGAGTTTACACTAGTGAACAATATGGGTTATGAGTTTTTACATTACTTAATCCAATCGTTGATTTACCGGCAGAGGCCTGTGGCATGCAGGTCGGTCATGACGATAAAGGCAGTCCTTTTTAAAGGGACAGGAGCCGGACCGTGCATAGAAGCTGCAGCTCTTCTTTCTGGAGAAAGAGAATCAGAAATCAGCTTTATTTGTCAGTGCACATGTTACAGAGCACCAAAATTACATTTCAGTTTCATCCCATTCAAAAAACGTGAAAAGACAATCACATAACATGGGAGGACAAGGGCGGGAGAACTGTGGGTCACCACAAGGGTGCCCCGTATGTAGATGAAAAGTGAGAGGACAACAGGAGGAGATAAGAGGGGAAAAGGCAGATTTTCAACTGAGTTCCCTATTGGGGAGGACAGTGTAAAACTGGGGAAAATCAGAGGTTTAGGGTGGAAAAAGGAAAGGATTTCCAGCCACTGGGGGGCAGCCTTTAGTTGGTGCTTCACCCGCCCCTCATGTAGATTGGGGGGAGGGAGGGTGGATGGAGTGCCAACAAAGGCATTGAAATATAATCCCTTCACTTCATTTGGAAAACCAAAACAAGCAGTAATTTCACAGCATATAAACTGAATTCCTTACTATAGCTGACCTTTTAAGGTTTGGGCTATTCAACTTATTAATTTGAACTGAAGCTCAAAGAAGCACACTGGAATCTTGCTTTTTAAAATGTTTTATCTAAATAAATATTAGCCTCATCTCATTTGTTTCAAGAACTCATTTTAGAGCAGATTTATCAACCTTACCGTAGAGTTAACAATAGCTTCCAAAAATAATGTTCCACAAATACAGAAGCCCATGTCTGGGAGCTTTGTCTCAGATATGGGAAGGATATCAATTTGGGACGCATCATCAGTAGCGTTCCTTTGACTCGGGGGATGTTTTGGCCTTCTAAACACCCTCATCAAAGTTGGCTAGCTAGAGGGAGATCAAGCCTGAGCTTGCGTTCCATAAGTTTCCCACTCTCTTCCAATCTGCATCTATCTGAAATTTGTAGCAACACCCAAATTTTCTACCTCACATCTATAGTTTAAGTTTGTAAGAATCTTATCAAACTTATGTCTGAACTTTTGGATGCAGTGAATTTTTTAAAAGTAATATTTTAAATTTTTGTAAGCGACTGAAACCCCAGATTGTCTCTTAATGTCATCAACACAAGCAAGCACATGACCTTCACATCTAACGTTACAGTAAATAAGCTGAAACATACCCAACTTTCTCTTTAAACACAGCTATTACTTTCTGCTTCTCAGGTCCTTCCACCCAGTACTTGTTTGGCACGTAGAAAGGAGAGTTCACTCGACACTGTGGGCAGGTCCTGAATAAAAGAGCATGAAAGGATTCTAATTGGCCCACTGATCATTCTACAAGGTAAGGTCTTATTTTACACGTGACGCACTTCACCACATCCGGGGCAAAGTCTTTAGATTTCCTCCAGGTCTTGATGCACTGCAAGCAAAAGGGATGATTGCAGTTCGGCAGGATTCCAAAAACATGACTCTTGGGATCCAGCTTTTCATACACCAGTTCCATACAGATCCCACAGATGATGGTGTTGCTGAGGAGGAAGGGCCGCTGCACCTCATCTTCACTTTGGGCATTGAAGGTTGCAGCAGCTGCAGAAGAACTTCCAGCTTGAGGGGAGGTACCGGCATCCTCCTCAGATCTCTCAAATGAAGAAGGCTCCTGAAGACAAAGACTATAGGTAAAGATTTCACGGCTATAAAAATCATCTCTAAAAACTGGGATAGTCTCGATTAATGCAAACCTCATTTTGCCCACTGCTTGCACTTAGTTGTGTTGACTCCAATGTTTGGGGAGTGTCAGAGTCGACCTCTGCAGAAATCAGAGATTAATATCTGACAAAAAGCAAACTTCATTTGAAGTAGGAAATAATAAAACAAACCTTGCGCTGGTTGTCCTACGACGTTTGCTTCAGGTTCTGGGCCAGCATATAGAGTGTCTGAAGTGATGTGCAGTGTCTCCGAGTTCCCATCCTGCCCCACCCTCACCCCAGTCTGCACATAAGAGGGTTCAGAGCCTCTCCTGCTAGGAGGAACAGGGACCACCATTCTGGAAGAGACCATTGGCACTGAACCTCTTCTTGCAGCATCTGTTTCTGGCAGAATGATATGAGCGTACCTTAAAGAAGACAGGTAATCAGTTGATTGAAACATGATTCAGCATGCCTTTTAAACCAAAAGGAAAAGTCGTAAGCTTACTTGCAACGGTCGCCAAACCAGCAAGAACCTTTCTGAAAGTACCGACATATCTGATGTGTTGGCAGAACTGGATATTCATGACGAAAAATGCACCTGGGCCCAAATCTGCAATAGCCATTAATGAAATTCCTGTCACGAAAAAGAGGAACACTTTATAGCATTTGAAACAACTTTGCTTTCAGCGCATCAATATTTCTTATTTATTGCAGAAGTGAATTCAATTTCTAAATTGAACTAGATCTTTGTCAGTTCCTCCTTAAAGGAGACATATGCTTCTAAATCCTTCCTTTTTTACATATAAATCAAACAGTTGTGGTCTATATAAAGCGGAACTGCAATGCTTGGGTCTGAATTCCTCATTATTATAGCTCCACAGGCCCCTTTTCTGATGTGCTTCTAAGAGCAACTCGTTTTGGTGCAGTCTCTTTAAATGCAAATTTGACACTTCATACCCCGCCCCCTCTCCAGGTTGCAGAGGTGACACTCGGTTCAACTCCACCCTGTTTGGCCATTTTTGTAGTTTGATAGAAGAGATACGATTGTCTAGCGGCAGAAACTTTTTATTCACACGTTATTTACAAAATGTCAACAACGGAAGACTTGTCCATCCAGCCTTACATGTTCGAGCCAGAGTCGGACCCGGCGCAGCGAGATGAAAATGATGATGAACTTGCAGAACCCTAACAAGTGAGCTAACACAAGCACCAAGCTAATGCTAGCGCCAAGCTCACGTCACGAAATGCATTTTAATAGTCTTTTCGGAGACAAAAACGGCAGAATGAAATGACTAATGAAAACTTTAGACTTGAATTAAATCACGTAGGCCATATCATCAAGGATCTAAAATGAGCACAGTGCTAACATTTGACAATGGTGCAACTGCTAATGCTAACAAAACAATGACGGGACGTCTTATCGTCACACTTTTTAGCGTTATTTACAGCTTACCAAAGTGCTCTGTTCATCGTCTCCCAAGATAGAAGGAATTGAACCCTCAATCAGACAAAGTCTTTCGGCAAATCCTTCTTTATACTGGCGGAGGTTGCCGAAGCAGTCAACCTTCAAGTGCGTCGCGCACACAAAAATGACCTTACCCACAGATGTGGGTACATTTCCATGAAAAATAAAACTAAACCAGGCACTTCGAAAATATTCTGATGCTGGGAGACGGTGTAATGAAGCGTGTGGGTTACTACATCCAACAACCGAACATTTTGACCTTTCCTCACGTAACTTCGGCATCCTGGAGCTTGGACTACAAAATAAAAGTGAGAAATAAAAATGGCGGATTGCTCAAAGTGTTGGGCCTGGAGTTGATGTCCTAATTTGGCAGTTCCGCTGCAAATACTGTGACGTTATTGTTCAAAAAACATAATAGAGAATAGAAAAATCAAAATACATTGAAAAATATGACCAAAACAGAATATAAAGATATCAACGGAGCACCTGAAGAGACTAATTTGAACTTTTCTGTACTTTTAAACACGCTAAATATACAACAAAATGCATTTTAGGGCTAAAAAAGTGGATTTAGCATGATATGGCCCCTTTAAATAATGAACATAGGGTTAGCCAACTTGGATTTCCTTCTTGTTTTAAAATCATTTACTGGGACGTGTTAACCACTGTATTGGCTCAAATGCCAATGGTAGAGACATTGGGCTAATGTTATGTGGTTTCAACACATAACATTTATGATTAGAAGATATGACTCTCCATTCCAAAAACAGTTGCTCTAAATGCATTGACAGCAATTATTGTTAATGTATTGAGATAATGAATTTTAGTTTTACAAAAAGCACCTTGTCATTCAATTGACGGTGATTGAAAAAAAAAAAAAACCTAGATTAAAGACCGACAATATCGTTTATATTCCATAAATCATAATTGAAGGGACTGTTCTTTCAAACACTGCCTAAAATGTACTTTACCTGAGAAAACATGTTTTAAAAGTCACCCAAGAGTCAGACTAATGTTTATAGACTCAAAGCACCAAAATAAAAACAAGCTAAGGCTTAAAAACAGTTTTTTTCGAGACTACACAATGACAGTTTGACAGGAGTTAAAGAAAAAAACGGCTCGATAAATAAAATAAGACTATATCGTGCATTTGGCGTTTGTAAACAGTCACCACAAATAAATGCTGCGTTTAAATGCCATGGAAACTACCAACACCACAAATTGCCAATAATTTACAACTTTTTTTTTGCAGGTCAATATTATCACAGATAGATAACTATTCAATAATATGGCAGCTATCGACTAACGTCAATTTGTGCAGGCCTAACTTTGCTTTAAATGACACTTCTAATATAAACTGTCCCAGACAGCATCTTTAGCAGGAATTTAAAGGTCTATCTCCGGTGGGTCACTGCTCACCAACAGAGGCGTTCTCTCCGGGGGTCGTCCATTAACCCTCTCTGTGAGCGTTGAAGGTAGCCAAAGACAAACGGTCAGCGCTGTGTCTAAATAGAAAACAGCCGCTACTCTCCACCAATTAACGGCGCCACGGACCAATAGGAACGCGGCGCTGTGACGTAGCCCGCACGTTACCTGTTGGACCAACAGCGGCTATGCCACGCCCCCATATCAACTACTCGCGCATTAGTATGACGTCATAACAACACTCGACAAAGTGCGCAGTCTAACGCCACGGCCGGGTTGTAAATGTCATCAAAATGTCCCTGTTGTTATTCAAACTAAAAAACAAATGCTTCAATTTAGAAAATAAAAGAAGTGTTGAAATGTAAATAAACATTTGAGGGCAAAGCAAAAAAAAAACAAACCCATTTGAACAATTTGAAAAAAACTGTTTCAATTGTCATATTTTTTGTATTTGGACAATAATTTGTGTAATTATATAATGATATTAATAATAATATATTAGACACATTATTGTCCGAATACAAAAAAGATGACAAAAGTTTGAATATATATAATTACACAAATGATTGCCCAAAAACAAAAAATATGATGAAAGTTTTAACATTATATAAAACTTATGTACGTTAATATAAAATAAAATACCAAAAAGTTACGTTTGAACACCTTTTTTCTTTCATTAAAATGTCATTCCTAATGCAAATATTTTATTAAATGAAAATTTTTTTTTAATATATATATCATTATTTTATTTTATTTTTTAAAAGAAAAAACACATAAATCTTTGTTTTGGTGACGATATAAGGAAATAGATGCTTTTTTGACCATAGGTCAACGTGTCATGTAGTGTTTTGTTCTTTCATATGTAGTTAAAATAAATGTCAGACCGACTGCTTTGTGATTTGCAGTTTTTGCGTATGATTTAACTACTAACTTCTTTAATTTTAATTTTTTGTAAGTTTAAGAAGAAAAAAAACAAGATTTATTTTTTGTAATCCACGTTTATAATAGAAATATGACTTGACTAATTCTGCAGGTTGGTTACATGTAACCATAAAGAAAAAAAAATATTTCAAGTCTCAAACTTTCTTTGTGTAAAGAAATACATCAATCCATTACTTACAGACATACATGTGTTATTTCTCTGTCCATCTATGCACACCTTTGGCACTTCAAACCTTAAGTATAACATTTTTGCAAAAATGTGTACCCACAGCAGAAAGTAAGGCAGAAAAATGACTGTGAGGGAGAGGAGACAGTGGAATAATGTAGTTCGCTTTAACATTAGAGGTAGATAGGGATTGACGACAGTAAGAGCACACACTGACCGTGGATTGAGTGCAAAAGCGTGGACATGGTGGAACAGAAACAAAGAATATGAAAGGTAACAGAGGAGCTCACGGACACAGCATCTTCACGCTGATGCGTGTTGTACAGTTTCATGCAGACAAATCAAAGCGTACTCAGAGAGTATAACTTTGATGTGTACATCTTCAATACACTTCAAAACATTGTACAGGACGCTGTGTGTACTTCTCATGGTTCAGTTTTGCGGGTTTTATACAAATACTTGCATTTAAAAAAATAAAAAAAATGGAAGTCTGATGGTTTGCTTGATATTTGGTACGACTGAAACAGGCAGGCATAGAACACAAAACATGATATACTTACGTTGCGCCAAGACAAATATGATCAACAATTACAAATAATTATTAACAGAATTACATAGATTAATCCAACATAAGATGTTTTTTTTTCTAAGATGGGAAGCTCATATGTTGGATGTCAGACATAAAGAACAGATCAGCTGTTCGTTGTACTTCACTGCGTCGTGATTTCATAGTGTCAACCTCAGAAATGAAATGTGTGCTGCACAGACTGCAAAATACTGCTCAAGCAGTTGGTTTTCAGACACAAACCTGAGATCCCACTTTTATTGACCAATGGAAAATGAATGATATTGCACAATCATACTATACAAGAGCTCAACACTGCTGGATCCAGCCCAGTTTGTGTTCCTCAAACCAAATGGCACGACGATGACCACTGATGATGATGATGATGTGGGTTGTGATATTGAGTATGGGGCGCCGATTGTAAAGTTGCGCATGCTAAAATGAACTGCAACACTTTGCAACAGTTGGCAACAAAAACATATGTGAATTTTTTATGTTAATTTTGACCAGATTTACAGCAATATTTGTGAAATTTATTTTACTTTTCTTGTAAAAATATGTCAATATTAAATCTAAATGTTAAATTTAAATGTTGAATCTAAATGTCATGGGTGAAACTAAATACTTGGCTAATAAGCAAATTCACTGGAAGTAACAAAATAAAAGATAATTGACGTAAACGAGCGCTATCCGTGGTCTAACATTTAGATTTCATATTTTGATTTAACATTTAGATTTCATATTTTGATTTAACATTTAGATTTCATATTTTGATTTAACATTTAGAATTTCATATTTTGATTTAACATTTAGATTTCATATTTTGATTTAACATTTAGAATTTCATATTTTGATTTAACATTTGAATTAAATATTTAGATTTAGGGCACATGGAGGCTTAGTCGTTAGCATGTCTGTCTCACAGCAAGAAGGTCCTGGGTTCAAACCCTGGGGTGGACACTTGTGTCCTTTCTGTGCTGAATTTGCATGTTCTCCCCGTATCCTCCGGATACTCTGGCTTCCTCCCACAATCCAAAAACATGACTGTTGGGTTGAATGGAGTCTGTAAACTGCCCATTGGAGTAAATACGAGTGTGAGTGGTTGTGTGTCTGTGTGTTGCCCTGCAATGGACTGCGACCCCTGCGTAACGCCTAGTGTGAGCCGGATATAGGCACCGGCAGACCCCCACGACCCTGTAAAACAGGAACAAGTGGGTCAGAAAACGAATGAATGGATTTAGATTTAATATTTTAGATTTAGACGTCAATGATCTTTCATTTTATTACTTCTGTTGAAATTCTACATCAGCTAAATATTTAGTTTCACCCATGACATTTAGATTTATATTCAAAATTTATATTTAACATTTAGATTTATTATTTAACATTTACATTTAACATTGACATTGTTGCGAAAAGTTGCCGTTTCTTTAGGCATGCGCAACTTTACAATCAGCGCTCCACAGATGAGGGTAATGATGTAAACAAATGCCTGTTGTGCATTTAAACTTCATTAAAGTCTGAGATTGTTACAATCGCTTCAGTGATCACACGCCTTTGTCTACGATGCCACATGGTGTCAGAACATGATATGCTTTCCTGAAAACAGAGCCGAGGTGAACGAGGAGGAGGAGGAAGCCACCCTCTCTCTCTCTGTGGGGTCAGCTTTGCTGCGAGGGAGAAACTGGAGCAGCCGCAGTGCAAAAACATATCAATCCTCCCATTAGGTGACCAGCGTGGGAAACTAGGGCTCACAGCAAATGATTCCAGATGCTTATCACTCTTTCTTGCGCACACACACAGTGCTGGGATTCACGCTCACATTGTGAAGACAGGTCGAGGCTCTACAGGTGTGTCCGACCCATCTGTGTGTAAAATCCATGCCCGTATGGTGAACAGTACTTAAACTGATGCAGTGTATTATTTTTGATTTTTATGTCCGTTCAGTCTGTAACAGTATTGCTAAAAGCAGTCTGAGCAGGAGAATGCTAATACATGTCTTTGTAGATTTCTTGTAGTAGTGGGTGGAGCGACGTCTCTGACTCAGTCTTTTTGATCTTTTGGACAAGTTGTGCATTCTCTGTAACCAGCTGACGTAGGTCGGCCATCTTCTGCAGCAGCTTGGGGAAGAGGTAGGCGGAGTCCGAGTGGTTGGCTTGGAGGTGAAGGTCCAGAGCCTGGAGGATACTGTCCTGACTCTGCTCCACCTGCTTCACGTTCATCAGCCCCGGACGATCTGGAAAGACAAGAGACGCAAAAAAAAAAACAAAACACATCAGTTCAGAGCGACTCGTGTCTCAGTGAGTCTTTAGAACGTGTGTCAAACTCAAGATGTAGGGGCCAGCGTATGTGTAAATTAATAATTAATTCAGCTGTAGATATCCCAGTCCCTCCAAATACACAAAATCAACAAAACTCCAGAATATTTGCAGGGCTCACAGTTTTCACACTGCTTACATCATACAATGGCTGTGCTTTTTAGTCTCAATTTGTTTAAATGAACTCTCAATTTTTCCAAAATCCTGAGATATTTCTCAAATTATTCCACAAAGCTTTCCCAAATTAAATAAAACTTGGTCACAAAATAAAAAAAAATGTAAGTGAAGATCCTGCAGGAACTTATATCTGTCACTTTTTTTTGCTTGGATAGTGGATATATTGCACAATGGCTGTCATTTTTAATGTTAAACTATTGAAAAAATAAAGAATAATTCTTACAAAATCTTTTAATTTTCCTCAAATTATTACAAAACATTTTCCCTAATTAAATAGAAATGTGTCACAAATCTAGGAAATGTACGTAAAAGTGCAAACTAGGGCACAATAATGTTAAAATTACTCGTTTTCCTACGTAAAATCTGTGGCCCTCTTGAGATCAAACTGCTTTGTATTTGGCCCCTGAACTAAAATGAGCTTGACACCCCTGCTTTAGGAGCTTTTTATGTAAAATGTACCAACATTAACACAGCTGTGCGGTTAAGTATGAAAGTTAGAAAAGATCTAAGCCAGTCTTCTCGTATTTTTTTCACCTATAGATTTATTAACACAAATACTTACTGATCAAAGCACATTAACAAATGTTTTGTTTATTTATTCACTAAAATGCCTTTAATCATTACATTATTAAGTGTTAGATTATGCGTCTTGTGTACAAAACACTGAAATATGTTTAGATGTAAACCGACATTTCTCCATTTTTTACACCCACTCCACTTTTTACCCACAGTTCAAGCTTTTCATAACAACAGCAATACTTTAGGATAAAAAACTTCATCCATTTATTCAATTATTATGGATGTGAAACTAGCTGGGTCATTTAATGTAATTTTAACACATTTTCAGGACATTCCACGCACTTCTGACATTTTTACCAATTGTTCAGTGATTATCATTTGATCAGATGAATACTTTGAGATATTTCTTAGGTTACTAGTGAAAAACTAATAAATAACAAAGGCTTATAAGGCACATGGGTAATCTACAATGGCCTAATGTAAAAGACGGGTGAAATAGCCTCAAAGTTAAGTTAAAAGTTTAAGAAGTCACATAAAGAAAATTTGTTTTATATCTCAAGAAAGAGCAATTTTTGTACTATAAATTAAAACAGAAATCAGATTTTATTTTTCTTACATTCCCACATGCAGTTATGGGCCAATGAAAATAGTTTAAAAAAACAAAAGTATTTTTTCAGATTTCAAGAGACAGTCACCTAAGAACCAATGCATATATGACTAATCATTGATGGTGATGTCTATGTACATAGCTCAAAGCTGATAAAATGACAGGGAGCTGAGGCATATGCTAAGTTGTTTACTGAACAACTTTGTTTATGTTCGAGCCCAAAAACCAGAAAACATTTTTACAATTTTGAGGGGCTGGCATGTCCACCAGATAGGATGTATAGCAGATGTTTTTGTATATTCGGAGAAAGTAGGTGGAGCTTTATTACTAAACCAAATTTCAGTTTCCCATGTGATGTAGTTCCCGAGATATTTGAAGCTGAAAATAAAATTTAAAAAAAAAATGCACAAAAATTGACACGTCCCTCGTTAAATTGGCTATATCTCAATAAGCATTAATCAAACCAGTGGCTCCCTTTCTCTTATTCTTGAATCCAATTCCCCTCTTTGTCCAACTGCAGCATTTTGCTCAGAATTCTATGAAAAAACTTGATGATGACGATGGAATGAATGAGTGATCGCACACACTTTAAAGACTCTAATTTTGTTAATAAGTACATAAAACAGTATTTATTGCCTCCTGAATAGATTTATTTCTATAGTTTTTATCATTTCCAGTCATCTCCCGCCTTGTGTGGGACCTTAACTGACCTTTGTATTTTCAGTTCATGTTCTAGTCAAGATCATTTCCATCATCATTATTATGACTATTATTTAACTAAAAATAAACATTATAAAACCCCAAATTTCTTAATTATTATTTTGTTAATTTCCCATTTTCTCTCTCTCAAGTACCCCCAGCAGTGCCATTACGTACCTAGAGAAACTCTAAATCAAACTAAACATTTACAGTTTACCTGCCTATTGAATAATCACGGAAAAATTGGACAAAATTTCAGAATTTTTTTTTAGACCAAAGTGCATTTGCATTTGTTGAAATGACCCAGTACTGGCTTATCATCATACAGTCCAAAAACGTGTGTGCTCTCTAAATTCCCACAGGAGTGAATCTGTGTATCACTTTTTTTGGGTTGGCCTTGCGACACCCTGGCTCATACCGTGCCCAGTAACTAATACAGTATGTAATATGTAATACAACTGTTCATGCAGCAGTGTGTCTCACCTCCACAGAGAATAATGGCAGCAACAAACAAGGCCAGGTCACTGTCATCCAGCTCCAGAGCATTGAACTTAACAGCAAACTCGAACTTTGGCTCCATGATCTCGCTGAACGGCTTCCTCAAGCTGCGCAAGAACTCCCTCGTAACAAAGCCTTTGCCATTGGCCACCAGAAGTCCGTCTTTGTTCATGAGAGATGGCAGCATGGCAAAAATAGCCTCGTGCACGCCATACTTTAACAGAGTCACCTGCAGATAGTGCAACACATACAAACATAAGTGTCCCTGAGCGGGTTTCTGGAAATTTTCCAGTTGTAAAACAAACATGGTGGTGACTGACCTGGTCATTGAGGAAGAGGTCCACAAACCCTGGAATGCACTTGGCGAACTCGGTTAGCTCTCGCACGGTCTCCACCGTAGTGCACTGGCAGCGGTAAAACACGTGAACCCCGATCTCCTTGGTTAGGGGAGCAGACGGGACCAGCTGGCTCCACACCAAACCACTTTCTGCTTTCCACAGCGTGTCCATGTCGTAGATCACAAATGGCTGAAAGAGGGACCACAAAAACAACTGGTCGGTAATGGCAAAGATTTTCTAATGGCATTCATGGAAAGTTGCAGAAGCACTGAGAGTCGTGTGAATGCACCTGGTGTCAAACTGTTCACCTATACACAGAATAAAATGTATCTTCATTGTCAAATCACTTTTGCAGCTCTTGCTAATCAGCAGTGAAAGGATAAAATAAACATCTCAAAAACAGAAAACGCTTATTGCATAGTGATGATAGACCACAAGAATTCATTACTCATGGGAAAAACAAGCTGAGAATACACCTGCAGTTGGAATTTAATGTCCTGATGCTTCGCTGCAGCAATGATAATTGAATAGAATCTTTTTATTGTCATTACACAAAGTACAATAAAATTGCACTTGCCCCTCCCAACAACATTCAAGGACACTTCAAAGATTCAAGCCAGACAGACACAGTTATCATAAAAACAACATAAGGTCGAGTAAAAGTCTGTCCAAATAAAAGGTTCATCAGTATTAAAGTTCATCCTTATAAAAGTGCATGGTATGAAATACTAGAAAAAAGACAAACTTCATTCTCATCACTTTTGCAACTTCACATTACACACAAGGAATAGGTGAAAGGACGCATTTTAAATCAGAGGCGACCAGGAGCGTCTGAAAAATCGTAACATATAGCAAGAAACCCGCTGATTTGGTAACATTGGGTACGAAACTGCAGGTTTTTGAGTTTCCTGGACCATTCTTCGCTCTACTCCATCTATCTCTTCTTCTCAGTAAAAAGAGGAGTGTGCCTCCAGTGCCCACGTTACTCCACTAGCTTTGCTTTAAAATAGGCGGTAGTTGTCCAAAAAGCGGGTTGACGAAAATGATGAACATTGGCTGTGTTTGAAATGGCAGACTGCGTACTATACACTACAAACTCAATGAGTATATACAGTACTATCTACTATATACAGTAAGTATGATTAAGATGAAGGCTGTTTTCACTAAAGCAGGGGTTCTCAACTGGTCTCACCCTGGGACCCACATTTTGCCACATTCATTAAATCGCGACCCAAGAATTCAACAAACCAAATTTAGTTTTTCAAAAAAAGCTGTTAAAAACACACATATAGAATCTTTTTTTTTTTTTTTAAGACAAATCTAATAATTTTCCTGTGCAACATGCATTTTACAGCATGCCTATCAAAAGAAAAGTTTCTTTCAAAATAAAAGACAAGTCCAACATGCAACATTAAGTATTTATTTATTTTTGACCAGCTGTCTGCGACCCACCCAGTACAGGTCGGTGACCCACTTTTGGGTCCCGACCAACTAGTTGAGAGTCGCTGCACTAAAGCATACTTCCAAGTTTCCCAAGATGCATTTCGAACCTACAACGACAAAAACCTGAAGAACACTGAGCCTAAATATCTCAGTTCATTCTCCACCTTTGAAAGTTCTGAAAGCATTTTAAGTGAGAAAGTGACCGAGTAGAATATCAACATGTGCTCATTTGATCCATAAAACTCACGGAGAGTTTCAGAAACCCGCCAATGCGCCATTGTGCTACTGACTAAACTTCCGGTTAACTTCAAAACAAGAGCCCTATTTACAAAAGCATCAAAACACTAATGGAAAACAAGAAGAGATGCTTTTGTTTTGAAAAGAGGATGTTTGGTTTTTAGGTTGAAGCCGGTCCCAGCACGATTTTACATTCCGCTCGCAATGCATTATGGGGCGGTTGAGTATGACTATTGTGCCCACTGTGCATACTTAAAAAATGTCCCGATATAGTATGCATCAGAGTATTTGTCGCGTACTCAATCTTTTCCTACTATCAAATGTGAACACTACATACTAATTTAGACATCAGACTTAGTATGAGTAGTACGTTAGTAGTATACCATTTCAAACACAGCCATTGTGTTTGTTTTCATATGTTTCAGCTGACTGCATCAACACGGAGGACTGTAATGAAAGGCATGCAGACCAAAGAAGGTTCAAACATGACTGTGCTGCATGCAGAGCTCCTACAGAAGCCTTACCGATGTGCTGCTGGTTTTGCCTGTAAGGATGCTGCGTGCTCTCTTCTTTGTCATACTGAGATTCTTTAGGTAGGCTGTGTTGACTTGTTTGGCCAACGTCTTCAGGTCGGAGCCACCGGGTTTGCTGACGTTGAGCTCTTCTGCAATCAGGCCTGCAACCAGCTTCTTCCTCTCCGCCTCAGGCATACGTCCGTATCGGATCGCTGTGCAGACACACACACACACACACGCTGCTCTCATTTGGGGCAGAGCTTCTAAAAAGCTTCTTTTTTGGAAGATCGGTTTAGAGAATTTAATTTGTACCACATCGGCACAAATACAGCTTAGTTTGTGATCAATATCGCAAAAACTGAAGTTGATTTTAAAACTAATAAGAGTAGTTTGGTGTTTACTTAAGATTTAATATTTTTTTTCCATCTTAGATATGTTTTCAGGATTATTTTGGTTGTGTACTAATATTTTTTTTTTTTATCTCACTGTTCTATTACAGTCGCTTTACTCCTAGATCTGCATGGACATGATTACACTAACCATCATGAGACATTCCCAGAGCGAGGCACTTCTGGAAGCGACAGTATTGGCACTTGTTACGATTCTTCTTCTGAATCTTGCAGGAACGCTCACACCGATCATATTCCAGTTTCATCCGGACGGTTCGCCGGAAAAAGCCCTGAGCCAAAAAAATAAAGAGAAAAAATGTTGGGAAAGTCAAAGGATACAGATCCAAACAGCAGTTTTTCTTTTTTATTATTATTTTCTATATAACAAATTCGATCTACAGAGAGAAATCAAACCATTACCTTACAACCTTCACAGGCGTGCACCCCGTAATGGAAGCCAGAGGCCTTGTCCCCACAGACCTTGCACTCCACACTGATCCCAGAGCTTGGGTTCTCCTCTCGGCCCAGACGCAGCTGCTCCGACAGCGAAGGTGATGAAGAGTACGAGAGATCTGCATTAAAAGGGAAAAAAGATGATTAAAGATGTTAAAGTGTACCTGTAGTGCAAATCTATACAACAATAATGTGTTCAACATATTACCAATTAACAACAAAATATAAGCACCTTTAAAGAAAAAAAAAAAAACACATTAAAAGGACTTTTTAGAATGATTTTATAATTTGGGGCATAAACTAACATTTTGCTCAGGATATGACGTACTTTTGTTGATTCTTGTTAGCTGTTGCTAGGCAACTGTGTTCAGTTAATCTTCTACACAATCTGAACATTGGCGGCGTGTAAAGACAAGGGTTGCTATAACAACAAGAGGAAAAACCCCACAGGAACATTTATTTTGCGTCTCCTAGCCAAATAATGACACTAGGTCAGAGTTAGCCAGACGTTTGCTCCGTACGGGATACACACTTAAAACATTTCCATTCGGACCAAATACTGTGATATGCGAGGGCCGCTTTAAGCAGAGCTGAAATTAGAGGGATCTGTGGGCTAAGCTAATGGGCACAAAGCCAAAGTTACGATTGAAATCAGACACGATCTGACACAATTCCTCCACGGAAAGTCTCAATGCAGCTTGTAAACGTACTTGTTCAGAGCACTACTACATTTCTGCTTGCAGGGGATACTATTGGCGGGTGTCATGGCACGAATTGCATCCCCACCAGATTGTTCCCTCTTATTTCCTTGTAAATGATGAACTCTGTAAGGAGAACTTACCTGCTCGTTAGGGCGCCATCAGGTGCTGATCCCCGAAGTTAGTGACGCATCATTCATCACATCAATAAACAGATATCCTTTCACACCGCTTTCTAGCAGCCATATTTTTGCACTTCCAACACCTCACTACACAGCCTTGTTTCTGCTGATAACAACAGCTCTGTCCGTCAGGTAGTTGCTTAGAAAAATTATATTTAATCCTCTCCTAACATACAACCAGGATGCTGCACTTTATCACTGAAGGAGAGGTCACGCACGGCTGCTTTGCACCGAGAGCCAACAGAAAAACTACACTTCCCACAATGTAAACAGACTTGTTACCTCCCACAATGCACCATTGCCGATCAACGAAACTGAGTCATATACTGTCCAAAATGGCGACTCTCCATAGTCTATTTCCCAAGGTATTAAATCGTTCTAAAAAGTCCTTTTAATGTGCTTTTTTTTTTTATAAAAAGCTGCACATGATTTGTTTATTGGTAATACATTAAATACCTTAAATTCAAAGTCTCACCTGTGTTGCTGGACGACGCGCTGCTGACCTGCTTGTTGTGATCGTTCCCCTCCTGATCTTCACCTTCTTTCTGTCGTCTCTTCTGGTCGACCTCCAGTCGATCAGAAGTTAACTTATCCTCCGTCTGCTCCTCATCCTCGCTCTCCCTGGACTTTACCTTCGACAGGTTTGTCAAGTCCGACACATTTGTGCCAACGTCATTGTCCGAGCCTTCGCACTCTTCTACCGGTGCTATCCATCTGACGTCCGCTGTGTCCTGCTGAGGGGACCTGGGCTCAGAGTAGCCATTTACTCCCTCGTGCTGCTCTGTGGCAGTTTGGTGAAACCCCTCCATGGTTCCTATTGGAGCTGACACAGCAGTTCATCTCCTGTCACGTAGCCATCATAGCTCCACTGTTTAAAAAACAAAAAAAGGAATCAGGAATCAGGTTTAAATATTAACAAAATGCAAATATCTAAATGTTCAATACAGAAGAAACAGCCTGGCATCACTAGATTCAAAATATCAAATGTATCAGAGAGAGGACGATTGGGAGGATCCAGCAAATTCACTTTAGACTTTAATCCTAAAAAAGCTCTGAGGCAGAAACATCTGCAAAGTGGATTTAATCACGACTGCATCTGGTGTTTTTGTCCTACCTGAAACAGAACTTGGGTTTAATGATCCTTGACACTAGCATGTTTGCATGTTGTGCACTCTGTAGGTTACTACTAGGTTTGTCTGAGTTGACCTTGGTTGTAATAGGCTTATGTCATGATATCCACACGCTTGTGTGGTCATGCCTGGATTACCAAGGAAGCACAGGGAACAGGAACAGGAGTGCTGCGTGTTTGTGTGTAGACAAAGTTAGCAAATCCTTTTTCTGAAGCTTTCTATGATTAAAAACAGAGGTGCTTCTACAGTTTGGGCATCGATACTCATCCCACTCTGTTCTTAAATCACAATTTAACTAATGACAGTTGCTGTTTTCTTTATCAACTGTGTGATTCCAAGTACTTCTGTCACCATATAATGATCTACTGAAAACAGCCTGTTTTTCATCAAAATATAAAAGGTTTTAAATGTTATGACCTAGGCTTCAGTCTTAATACAAACTGACAGGAAACATTTACCGGTAGAACATTTTCATAACAACACCGTCAGCTCGTTCATTGCAAGTGTCAACAAATATGTTTTGATGCTGTTGCGTTATCGGTTTTTGATTAAGAACTGATACGTTGCTTCCCTTTCAACTATATTTGACCTTAATGCAACTGGCATGAAAAACAAAAGCCAATTAAAAAGTCAAAAGAGAAGTGTGTGAAATAAATCTGTAAAACATTAAAAACAAACAAGATCACCTGCAATAATAGGAAAAGAAGAGTGAAAAAAAAGCATTGTTGTGATCAACTTACACCCACACACTAGAGGTGTCCCGATCCGATATTGATATCGGATATCGGTCCAATATCAGCCAAAAAACCGAATATTGGATTTTATCGGCCTCCAGCACTTCTATCCATAGGTGACTGTGACACTCCAACACAGTAACCTACTGTTGCTGACTATTATTCTCTGCTTGAATAACATCACTTGATCAAGCCTTTTCTAACATTACACACTACAAAATAAGTCATAAAAGTATGTATGATTTGTGCAGATATTGTATCAGATCAATATCGGTATCATATCGGAAGTGAAAAAGTTATATCAGGACATCCCTACCATACAATGCCTCGGGCAGGGTTTTTCCAACCTTGGGGTCGTGACCCTATGTGGGGTCATCTGAAATGTCTAATAATAATAATAAAACAAAAATTGCTCATTAAAATTTGATTTTTTACACTTTTTATTGATCTATTTTTTTTACAATTATAAAACAACACATAATATCACAGAAACAGATATACAGTGCAGTAAGAGGAAGAAAGCTCATCGAGCTTAAAGAATATTAAAAGCGGTAAATAATGGAGCTTAAATAACAATGATCTTAATCAAATTAAAATGCCACACGGAATCTCACACAATTGTGTTTCTATAATTTCACTTTCTCAATTATGAATCAAGTTAAAATAAAATGCAGTATAAAAATCTCTACGCTGGTGCATATTGTCACTTTGTGCACTAATACTGGAACACATTATAACAACCATGATCAAAAAACTAATTTTAGAGAGAATAAAGTCTATGAGAGTCACCAGATTTTTGTGATATAGAAATGGGGTCATGATAAGAATAAGAAAAACGTTGGGAACCACTGGCCTAGTGCCTAGATTCTTGGCTATAACTATCAACCACTGTCCACATTCTTGTTCTAAAAACTGTAAAACAAAAATAAATCCTACAGTAGAACATGCAGGTCAGGACAAAATTGGAAATTAATTGAAGTTTTTTTTTTTTTTTTTAGACAAACAGGGCCTACGGCATAAACATTATGGCCCAAGGCTGTGCTCAGTTATCTGTGTGCTGTCTTCATTGGGTCTGAGAGACATCTGTATTATTGTTTTCCTCAGCTCCAGTGTACTCGGTGGGTGCTTTAGGGTCGGGCTCCATGCCTGTGTACATACTGAGCAATGTTGATCACTGCTGCACAGAGTAGAGGAGAGGGCTTTGGGGGTGGGGGATACTTTTTTTTTTTTTTTTTTTTTTAAATCTCAGGCCTCCTGGTGGATTAATGCATATATAGATAAACAAATACAAATATGCAACTTTGCATTGACAAACACCTTTAGACTCTCCCTTTGTTTGTTCATGCATGTTTGTTTTTGTTTTTTGTTTTTTTTTTTTTTTTCAGTTTTAAAGGTGTAGTCTAAATGTGTTTTCATGTTGAAGACAGTAAGAAACGCGTAATTCACTACTGTCTGTTGCCATAAAAACTAAGTATAGCGTTGAGACTTGTTCGGTGCGATGAATCTATTGGTGTCCAAGTTAACTTGGGCTGATTTCCGACTGTCAAAAAATAAAAAATAAAAAGTAAAAATAAAATAAAAAATCTCTCCCTCTCTTTTTGTTTTATATAACCTAGTTGCAACATTTCTAAAATATTAATAATAATTTTTAAATAAAAAAAAAAAACGTCACATTTCGATTGGGAATCCTGCCCACCGGAAAAATGATGAGCTCGCTGTCACTATCTTACGACCTGTTTATAAAACATTACCGACACCTGTACGTTTCTAATCAATGCAATTGCCTAAGATTACGTACATACACAGATTATCAACATTTTAGTGCCAAATTAAGTTATTGAGATATAAACAATACGGCACCTACGAGGGCAGCTCCATGTTTGGTCCTCGTTCACAGAGCAAGTCATCACTTAATTGGGAAACTATTTAACTCAAAACACCGGGTGACAACCTGTCACACTGGTTTTTTGGAAATGTAATGCTAACGCTGCTGTGGATTCTTCGAGTCACTGACTGGAGTGTAACCGGATACGCAACTACAGTAAATGAAAATACGGCCAAGTTATAAACACGATATTTTAAAGGGAAAACTGTTGGGTGTAGCACTGAGCGGCTGCCGCCTTCCATACGTGTGGGCTCTAGGAGCTAAGTCAGCTAGTTAGCGCCTAACCTTGAATATTAAGTAGTAAGTAGGGACTGGCTGTGAGCGTGGCTGACCCACATTCCCATGTGTGCCTTTAAATAAACGTTAGCTGACAGTTTAAAGTCATCTTACCTCTTTTTTTGTAGCGCTGCTGCTGCTGCTGCCGCCGCCGAGCCACCAGGCGAACAACTAGTCCGTGCAGGCTAAAACAAACAAGCGGACGGACACAGTCCCGTCCGGGATCGATCCTCTCACAACTTGTTTGAAGTGCCCAGCAGTAGTGAGCCGATAGCGTGAGCTAAGTAACGTCAGCGAGACTCACACCAACTCATCCAGGCCGGGCGGACCTCCAGAGCAGCGGGGACGGCAGAGCCAGACTGGAGCTGACAGCCACCGCATCACATGCAAATCACCGCCGTTCACTGCTAATCCTCCACAGCACACAGAGCAGAGCCGCCGTCCGCTGCCCGACCGAGCAGAGCTGAGAGCCGTGTGTGGGTCCCCCCGCCTCCTCCATGTCTGCGTCACATGCCAGAACACACAGCCCTCCCCTCCCCTCACCCTCTCACCCAACACAGTGACCAGTCAAGGTCCTGTTTGGACTTTTATTTGGGGACACACACTCCTACTGATAGCGAAACTACAGCATAGCATTGCGCAGCTTTACAGAAGTAAACAGGCGACTGTTTAGATCCCTATGACAGGGTTTTTCAACCTTGGGGTCGTGACCTCAAGTGGGGTCGCATGGATTTCAAATGAGGTCCCCTGAAATGTCTAGTAATTAATCATTAAAAATAAGTAAATAAATAGTGATTAAGAATGTATTTTTGAAAAGTTTTAATAGTGATGATACAGGGGACATCCTCACTATTGTTATCTGTTTTTTACTTCCGTCACAGTTTTGGCGCGTTTCCACTCGATTTTGACAATTAAGACAGCAAAACGTGCCACAAATTCAAGGCTGTGACTATTCATACAGAAATTGCCAGTCTATTCATACAGAACGCCCCTCATTGGCCAGTTTAGGTGACATGATAGGTGCACCATGTGACTTAAAGTACCATCAGTTTTATTTTAGCTCAAATTTATTTTTAGCTACCCCACTAACCCTTTTATTTATTGATAAGTTTCCGTATCAATAGACACTTCGAAAATTCAATACAGGTGTGCTTGTACTTTTGTGATTGGTAACTTTCATACATTTTGAAAAAAAAATTTTTTTGTTAAAAAAAATTACCATTCATTTCGATTTGGAATTTCAGCATTTTAAGATTTAACAGCTTCAACTTTGAACTTCAGCTGTTTAGCCAGTCTTCAACGGATTCCAACCTTTTTTTTTACAGTTAAAATAATATTGAATACTGTTATGGAAAAAAGATTTTTTTTGAGTTCATGTATTTTAAGGGCTACAAAAAATAAAGAAAGTGTCTATTGGTACGGTTGCCATACAGACAACCCCCAGTGCTATTGGTACGTTTACCGAAGTACACGTACGTAGCGTCTAGGGTTAGGTTATAACTCTATATTGCAACAATTTTTAAAGTTAGAGTTAGGTTTAGTTTTAGTCACATGACCTAAACTGGCCAATGAGGGGCGCTGCGTACAGATAGAATGTCGGTATATTGATACGGCATCTGCCAAAAATAAATGAAGCTGTCCCCCACACAATTAAAATATGTATTTTTTTCCAGAATAGTCTTTTAGTTGATTTAGTTATCTTACCAGGGATTTTAAACGTAAGGTGAAAGGAAAGTTGATGTTGGGTAGATGTTGCAGGAAGTGAAGTAGGAAGGTAGCAGTTATTGTACGATGCGATTTAATTTTTAGGTTGACAAATTGTTATATCACGATTTTATTTGGTGTGAAGGTCATTAATCAATAATACCCTCTGTAAGACAATAACAATTTTTCATTTCAACATATTTGTTCAAAGCTATAGGGAGCCATTGCAAAAGAGTCAAATTGCCACACAAGACTCCGGAGCCTCAGGTTGCAGACCCCTGTGCTAGGTTAATGCTAATGTTAGGTTAATGCTAGGCTAATGTTAATGTTAGACTAATGTTAAGGCTTATGCTAAGCTAATGGTAATGTTAGTTAAGGCAGCTAGTGCTAATGCTAGCTAATGGTAAGGCTGGGTTAATGTTAAGCTAATGCTAACAAATGCTTTTGCTAATGCTAGGAAATGCTAACGCTCGGCTAACATTAATGCTAATGCTGGGTTAATGTTAAGCTAATGCTAACAAATGCTTTTGCTAATGCTAGGAAATGCTAATACTCGGCTACCATTAATGCTAATGCAAGGCTAATGCAGTGTTCAATGATGCAGGCCAGCACTTGCATATGTGACACCACACACAATCTTAAACAACCGTATTCTGTACTTTCACTTTCTCAAATAGAAATCTAGTAAAATAAAATGCAGTTTAAAAATATCTGAGCTGGCACATCCTGTCACATGTGTGCACTAATCCTGGCAACAACTAACATGATCAAAAACTAATTCTAGAACGTCTCTGGGGTAGGGCTGGGCGATATATAAACATATTTACGCACAATCATTTGTGTGTGACACTACCCCCTACACTGAAGCAATAAAGCCTGTAATCCATAAATCATTGACACACAATGATGTAATAAATTATTACACTATTAGGGGAAAATTGTTTGCCTGGCAAAAACTTTTTACGCTTTGGGCTCAGCATCTTGTTACTCTATTGACTAGTTTTAACATATCAGGTTGTATCCATAGACATAACAATTTAGGTCTTGGTACATTCCGGATTGTTGTAACATATCAGGTTTTAACAAGTCTTAATAATCATCAACTTTCAATCACAGCATAAATAGGAAATATTCCTTTGTGTGGAGATGAAGCCTGTCCAGATATTTGGTCTGATTGTGCACTTTGCTATCTGAGTGTTAATCAAAGGTTTTCCTAAATGTAAGAATTGTTGATGTCTGAGAGGAAAGAGAGAGAAAATGAGACTAAATTCAAAGATTGTGGAGATGTTTGCTCTGGTTTGATAAACACCAGTGTAGTTTGTATGTTCAGTCAGGGGATGTCTCTGTTGGCTCACATCAGCCTCATCAGAAGTGGGAGGAGTCAGCACCTGTGCCACATGGGGGAGTCAAAAATGAAATTGTTTCAGATTAAAACCAAAGCGGAAGTGCAGTTTGCTGGTTCAGCACTGTGACGCAGACCTTTCCACTGAGTTTCCTTTGACATTTAAAGTCGGTCTGTTTTTGTAACCCCACTTGGTCTGTTTTAGTTGAACGTTGTTTAGTTATGTGGGTTGTATCATGTCATTCTTATGTCTAGCTTTTAATGGTTGTCTGATTTCTATATTTTATTATAGTGTAACGTGTAGAAAATGGAAGGTCTTCAACTTGCATCCAGCCATCTTTTATACTTGCTCAAACAGGACACCATAGTCAAAGTAGGCTCAGAAATAAACATGTAACCATTTTTGTTTAATTTATGAGAAATTGTTTACAAACAATAAAAACAATAAAAACTTCAGCCTTGCTCTTTTCTGTTCATCAGAACTGAAACTGTAATACTGGTGTAAATACCTGAAGATGTACCACTGTAAAAAACATACATCATTACCCATCAAACCTCACAGCTAGTTTTTTTTAGTTTAGTTCCCAGTACTCTGAGGTATTAATATTTAAAATGCACTGTTATTAAATTGTTTAAACATTTTCTGTCTATAACACGAGGTCAGTAAACTCACTGTAACAATGCTAGTACTGTGAATTAAGTTTTACGTGCAGATGTCCTGCTGCTCTTTCTATTCACGCATTACTACGACTTGTCTTCATTTAACTTCTCACTCAGAGACCCTGAGGTGATCACGGCACGCTCTGATTGGTGCGTTCAGGGGATGTCCATCTCTCCATTGGACGCTTGGGAGTGGCGTTTCTCCACGTTGTCTTCAGAGCTGTTGTTAACGTTTTCTTTACTCTCCTCATCCTCATCCTCAGACCCTGGTCTGCCCCTGACACGCAGCCCGGGGTCTCGCTGCGCTGGAATCTGGAATGCTGGGAAGGAGACGCCTATCGATGGTCTTTTCTCTGAAACAGAAAAGCAAATTAATCACAATTACTGCGCATGAAATAAATAACCTAATAAAAGGTAACCTTCCTCTAGTGTTAGCATCTCTTATAACAACAACTCCTAAATCAGCTGTAAAATACTCTAAGAACAAATATATATCATCTAATTTCTTTCCTATATATTGGTTACCTTGTTAGGCATCCTAATCAATGAAAATATAGGTTTTAATATTTTTTTAAATGGTAATATTTGGGAAAGCTTGATATGAAACATATTTTAATAATTGTTAACTACATGGAACTGTACATAGAACTGTAACATGGTTCCTGAGTTTTGCGTATAGAATTTTCATGGCAATTACAATTACAAAGTCAATTATCAACCATAATTGTGATTAATTATAAATAATGCAATTACAATTTACCCTAACAGTGACAGAAACTCTGTGAAGGGTTCCTGTCCTGGATAAACAATTAAATGTTATATAATATTAATTTGCAAAACAAGGAAAATAATCAGATTTAGGACTTGACATAAGGTAGTTACAGACTACAGTATGGGTGATAGATATTTGGATAGTGACAATGTTTTACCATTTCACCTTAAAACAATTGAATTTAACTCCCAGTTCATATTTCAAGCCTGATTTTACAGGTATATGGTTCAAATCAGGTGAACGGTCTCCGTGAAACTCTAAAGCGGGGGGTGTCAAACTCATTTTAGTCCAGGGGCCAAAGTTTGATCTCAAGTGGACCACACAGATTACTAATATTGTACTCTAGTTTGTATTTTTACATATAAATGATATATGAAGTATGTAAGGAAGGCACCAATAATATCCAAGCAATAAGTGACCGATGTCACAGGTTATTTACTTAAATTTACTTGAAACTGAAAAATCAAGAATTGACCCTAAGAATTTCAACAATTTGAGATTTAAAATGACTACCATCATGTGATATCAGCATGAAAAAAAAACTGTGATCCCTGCAAAAATTGTGCAGTCTCATTGAATACACCATCCATCCATTTTCAGACCCGCTTGTTCCGGTTTTTCAGGGTTGCAGGGGTCTGCCGGGGCCCAACTCCAGCTCAGAATGAATGCTAGGCGGGGGTACACCCTGGACAGGGCACCAGTCCATACCAGGGCAACGCAACACAGCACAGACACAAACAACCACTCACATTCACTCCTACGGGCAATTTACTGACTCCAATCAAACTATGTTTTTGGATTGTGGCGGAGCACACGGAGGAAACCCAAGCTGTACGGAGAAAACATGCAAACTCCACACAGAAAGGACCTAAGTGAACCCAGGACCTTCTTGCTGTGAGGCGGACGTGCTAACCACTAAGCCACCGTGCACCCCTCATTGAATGTATCTCCAACTGAATTAATTGGTAATTTACTAAGTGATTCTCTGTCATTTTTACTTTCTCCTGCAGGCCAAGTTACAGTAGATCATCTAAAGCAGTGATTCTCAAATGGCTGGTCGGGACCCCAAAGTAGGCCGTGGACCTGTACTGGGTGGGTCATGGACACCTGGTTAAAAATAAATAAATAAATACTTAATGTCTCTCATGTTGGACTTGTCTTTTATTTTGACAGAAACTTTTATTATCTTATTATTATTATTGTATTTTTATTTTATTTCATTATTATTATTATTATTAATATTATTATTATCTTGGTATTTTTATTTAGTTTGCACATATTAGTCTAACTACTCTTATATTTATGTTTATACTTCTTTTTTTATTTATTTTTATTTATTCTAGTTGATTGTTATTATTTAATGTTACACTATCTGAGAGAGCACAGGTCACCAAAACAAATTCCTCGTGTGTATTCATACACTCTTGGTCAATAAAGTTGATTCTGATTCTAACAAGGCATGCTGTGAAATGCATGTTGTACAGGAAAATATAGATTTGTGTGTGTTTTCAAAGGCTAATATTGAAAAACTAAATTTGGTTGGTTGAATCATAAAAAAATTTGCGATTTAATGACGGAGGCAAAATGTAAGTCCTGGGGTGAGACCAGTTGAGAATCGCTGCTCTAAAGGGCCGGGTTTGGCCCCCGGTGTGAGCCCTCAAACCTAACGTTATACAAGTTCTAGAATCCAAACTTTTGACCCATCAGTTTTGAAGCTGTAGCTCTTAGGAACATGTTGTACTTCCTCCTCTGGTCTGTCTTGGTGTGTTGACTGTTGTGTTTTTCTCTGATTTGCTATGTCTGTGTGTGCATGTTGTTGCTGTCCTTCATGCGTCATGCGACACGTTTTCTCTGCAATCTCTGATCTCGGAGCTGTAAACACATTTACAGCATTCTTTACTTACTTTAGAGTTAAAAGACTACAAGTTACCAGCGTCGCTACAATGGCATTATTTGGGCGTGTTTTTTAGTTAATGATAGAAATGTTTGAAAGTTCACTGTTCTGCATGTTAGTCCAGGCTCACAGAGACACGCACCGCCTGGTCCGATCGGTCGCATCAGTCGGTTCATTTGGACGTTCCAGTGTTTGACGTTGGTGCTCGCCTGACGGAGTTTCCTCTGAGCGGCCTGTTGTAAATAAACACAAGGCTTCAACAAACAAAGACAACATAAAGCAGTAACACTTTAGTTTAAGTTTTATATATAAGGCTGACATTACGCTGTCATCAGCATTGATAAGGTGTCATGAAGGCTGTCTTTAAGTGTCGTTCATTAAATTATGACACCTTTGGAGATATGTTGGTATTTTTTGGGTTAGATGGAGAAATCTAGTGGGGTTAGGTGGGGTAGGGTTAGTGTTGGGGTCAATTATATATGTAATTGTGTAATTGATGATTAATTACAAGTATGGTGTAAATATAATTGTAATTGAAAACACTTTACTGTTTTAATCACAATTAAATTGTAATTGAGTTGAGATAATATACTTTGTAATTGTAATTGGCATGGAAATTCGGAAAATAAAAACTTTCAACTCCAATTATATTAAGCAAAAAACCGGGGAATCATGTTACAGTTCTATGGCTTACACATATGTAGCTAATAATTCTAAAATTATGTTTCATATCAAGTTTTCCCATTACCATTAAAAATTAATTAAATTAATCTATGGGTATACTGACAGAAAAAAGGCTCAGACGGCCATACCAAAAATATTAATACCAATATTTTCATTGATTAGGAAGCCAAAGAAGGTAATCAAGAGATGAAAAACAAATTAGATGATAGATAATATTTTTTAGTGTATTTTACAGCTGATTTAAAACACATTAGAGATGCTAACAGAAAGCTAACACAAGAGGAAGATTATGTTTATGGGCTTATTTATTAAAGGCTCAGTAATTTTGATTAGCTGTAATTGAACTTTAGTAACTGAGAACGTAATTGTAATTGAGGGGAGAATAATAATTCTAAGGTCACCGTAATTGTAATTGAGTTGTCAATACACACGTATAACTGAAGATGTAATTGTTATTGAAAAATGTAATTGACCCCAACCTTGGTTAGAGGTTAGGGTAACAGACAACACTTAAAGGTGCAGTCCGTAACTCTTATGAAAGTGACTTTTTGTCATATTTGCTAAAGCTGTCACTATGTAAGGACAGCTTTACATGAAACTAGTAGTTTGTGTGAAAAAAACAGGCTCATTGAGTCCCCTCTGCTGCTTCTCCAGCCTTCGGCAGATTGCCAGAATGCACCACGACCGCGCAAAAAGAACCAATCAGAGCCAGGATTGTGTTTGAGAGACTGGCTGACAGCTGTTGCTCACAGTCCCCACCCCTTTCCCGGAGCGCAGTCATTTTTACAGTGAATGGTCTGGAGGAGTAGAAAATGGAATTGGCAACTTTCCTGCTAGAAAGGTAATTACTGCTGTTTGATTTACATTATGTTTGATTTGTAATTGTTACACTAGAACTCTGTAGTTCACATGCTGTTCATGCTACTTTCTCTCACCGCAGCCTCCGTGTGGGCTGCTGTAAGTGACACTGTGTTGTTGCTGCTGCAGCTGAGGTGTGTGCACATTGAGAGAGAGAAGCGCTGCAGTAATATGCTTTTAACAGTGCATGTTCTGTTACTGTGATGTTGCTGTTGGGCTAACGTTAGCTTGTTAACTCGTCTGAGGGAGGGACTTTGGAAAGTTTGGAGGCAGGGCAAAAGAGTAGCAGGGAGGGAGGGAGGGGGCAAAAAGTTGCGGACTGCACCTTTAATGACAGCCTTCGTGACATCTTATTCGTAATAATGACAGCATAATGTCAGCCTTTATGTATAAAACGTCAGGTCAAGTGTTACCAATAAATCTGCTTTTATTTAAGTTTCATGGCTGTCTATGTATTTGCCATGTTTGATAACGCACCACCACATCCTGATCCACTCTGTGTCGGTTGGCGCGGACTTCTTCCAGCTGCCTCTGTGCTTCCTCCAGTGCCCGAGATTTGGTCTCCATTTCCTGTTTCAGCTCCCGCTTCTCCCTCTCCGTCTTCACTATGTAATCCTCCTGCTCCTCCTGCAGAGTCATCAGGGCCTTCATCTTCTCCTCCTCCTCAGCCAACAAGCTGAGCGCAGCAGAAGAAAACCAAAACTCACACACTTCCCAATAAGGACTGAATTTAAGACTGTAGCTTATAACGGGTTCCTCTCCTGCAAGTTCAACTTCCTCAGAATCATAATGAGGCGTCTGAGCTGCTGAGCGTGAATCACAGTTACCCAGCCTGAGCGTAGCGGAAGGCCTCCTCGTCCAGTCGGGCTTTAATCTCCTGCTGCAGCGCCTCCTCCAAACGCCTCTGCATCTCCTCCAGCTCCAGGATCCTCTTCCTCTGCCTCTCGGCCTCTTCCTCCTTCAGGGCCATCTCTGCCTGCATGCTGACTCGGGCCTGAGCAGAAAGTCAATTAAAACTTAATTATGATTACAATGACCAACATTTTTTCCAATTACAATTGTTATTTTCCCCCTAAAAGTCAATTACAACTAAGTTCCCAATTACTAAAGTTCAAATCAGGGTTGCAGTAAATTATAATTGTAATTGCGTTATTTATAATTAAAAAAATTGGTTGCTGTCATAATCACAATTGAATTATATTTGAGTTCAGGTAATTGACTTTGAAATTGTAATTGCCATGAAAAGTCTATAAAAATTGTCAATTATAATTTAAAAGTGGGGAACCGTGTTACAGTTCTATGTACAGTTCGACACATATGTAGTTAACAAAATATTAAAATAAGTTTCATATCAAGCTTTCCCAAATTTTACCGTTTAAAAAATGTATTAAAACCTATATTTTCATTGATTAGGAAGCCTAACAAGATAACCATTAGATAGGAGAAAAATTAGATGATGATATTTGTTTTAAGTGTATTTTACAGCTGATTTAGAACACAATATCATAAGAGATGCTAACAGAAAGCTAACACAAGAGGAAGGTTACATTTTTATTAAGTTATTTATTTCAGGCTCAGTAATTGTGAATAATTGTAATCGAACTTTAGTAATTGTGAACATAATTGTAATCGACTATCTGAGGATAAAAGATAATTGTAATTTAATTGGAAAAAAAAAATGCTGGTAACTGTAATTGTAATTTAACAGTGGTAATTTAAATTGCAATTGTAACCGAAAAATTGACCCCATTCCTGGTTCAAATTCAATTAATCACAATTATCGAGTCTTTAGTAAATAAGCACATAAAACATAACTTTCCTCTTGTGTTAGCTTTTTGTTAGCATCTCTATGATAACGGGTAAATTTTGACTCATGTCTTTAATCAGCTGTAAAATACACAAAAAAATATTATCAATCATCTAATTTCTTTGTCATCTCTGGTTACCTTGTTAGACAATGAAACATATTTTAATAATTGTTAACTACGTATGTTTTGCGTTTAATCAAATTGACAGTTTTGAAAGAATTTCCATGACAATTACAATTACAAAGTCACACTTAAAATTCAATTATAATTACAAACTGCAACAGATATTTCCAATTACAAATACAATTATAATTACATCACAATTGTAATTAATTATTAATTATGCTATTACAACCAGCCTTGGTTGATTGACTCTTTTGTCTCATCATCCTCACCTCCTCTGCCTCACGCAGCTGAACCTGCAGGGCTTGTTGGAGCTGTTCGTGCTGCTGGCGCCTCCTCAGCTCGTCCTGCTCCAGGAGGGCCTGAGCCTGCTTCTGCGCCTCCTTCAGGAGCTCCAGCTCTCCCAACTTCTGCTCCCGTTCCTCCTGCAGGGCCCTCAGCCTCTGCAGCTCCTCCTCTTTGGACTGCCGCCGCTTTTCCCGCTGCTCCCGCTGTTCCCGACGCTTCAACTTCAGGTCTTTGTGGAGGGATTTCTTGCCATCCACGTTGAGCCTGATGGCTGTTTGAATGGCTGAAGGGAATGATGATGTATGATGAGTGGAATAGGGAGACTCTGAATATTCAGACTCCACTTTATGAGTTATCTCTGACCTGTGGTCCATTCCTGTCTCTGCTTGGTGTCGGACGCGCTCATTTCATATGTTTTCGAGAGGGTTTTGAGGCAGAACATGCACCTCTTCCCGTCTCGATCAGGCAGCACCTGTTTTTAAAATAGATGTTTTTATGTAACTGCATGGCTCCTTCACATGTTTATAATTCTCACTTTATTGAGTCAGGCTATCAGACAATTCAAGTCAATTTTGATTGAGCTCTGTTAGATTGCTGAGATCATTATCGGCGGATTTCTGCGGAAAAGTCACAAAAAACGTTCATCTGTGGCTCATGCTTTGCATCCTGACTTTTTGCACTATTCAGCCTGTTGAGTAAAGCAGAGCAAAAACATCAATTTATTTGATCTTGAATCGGTTTCATTCAAATTTTCCTAAATTGATTTTTCGGTGCTTTAACCAACATTCTTTTTATTGTTTTCACAACATAAGTGTGACACAAGGAAATACAATTACATGTATTAAACAAACGTCTACCCCAACCCCATCCTCGAGGTATTCCAAATATTGGTTGGGAATCAGGTCAGTGAATCAGTCCTTTTTGGATCATTATATGGGAAAAATAAAAATAAAAAATAAAGCAAGAAACATATTTCCGCAATTTTAGGTACTGCCTGTCCCCAGGCTCTTCCATCACATGTGACAAATCTGTCCTCGATACATAGCAGATGAAGGGGTCCTATATCTGGTGAAAATTATGTTGTTTCATTGTGAAAGTAATTTTTTCCAAGGGGAGAGTTGTAGATAATTCAGACAACCACCTGCTTACACTTGGACTTCTGGTGTTTCTCCATGAGAGGGCTACTACTCTCTTGAATGAAACATGAATCATTCCTTTTCCTCCATATGTATTAAGTGCCGTACTGATAGGGCAACATACTTTCATTGCTTTTGGGAGTGCAAGATGATCTCCAGATTTTGGACGTTTATTTCCAAGGAGATAAACGAGATATTTAAGTAAAAAATTAATAAAGACCCCGGCGTTTTCCACCTTGGCCTTCCCTCTAGGGTACTATGCCTTCCTGCTATACATTACAAACTTCTTGAGAAGCTTCTTGTAATTGCTCGGAAATGCATTTTACACAATTGGATTAGAGATTCCCCACCGAGTGTTACCCTTTGGTACAGAGAGGTGTTTGGCACCCTCCCTCATGAAAGATTACAGGCTGTCTTAAAGGGGAAAGATGATCTGTTTCTAAAGATCTGGACACCTTTTCTAGATTATTTACCTGCAGACCTGAAGAATTTGCTTCTAAAGGGAGGAGACTTCTCTAAGTGGAAGTCCCTTCCAATGACCTTTACGTGATGGTTCTGATGACTGGTTACCCTAAAATGTACATATAGTGGGCTGGAAATATATTAGCACTCTCAAGGCTAACAGTTTATCATCATCATCATCATTATTATTATTTTCATTATTCTTTATGTTTGCTTTATTTCATTATTTCTTTACGTGCCGCTTCAAACTATAATTACTTTTATTAATACCTCTGTAATTTTGTGCTCTTTTATTGTATGACTGTCTGGGGGAGGGAGGGGTGTCGTGTTATCTGTTTGATTGTAATTATTCATTATTGTCATGTCATTATTGTAAAATTCAATAAATAGTATTGAATAAAAAAAAGTCCAAACATGACAAGGTGATGATGTCAAAATACAAATGTCTTATTCTCCTGCGCCCGTATTCACGAAGTTCCGAACTTAGCTAAAAGATCCCTAGCAAGGAATCTTGATTCAGGAAGTTTCTGAGAGCAACTCTGAGCAAGGAGGGACAGAAAGAAAATTTTATCCTACTGAGGAGGTGTGGTTAGCAATAATAATAATAATAATACATTTTATTTATATTGCACTTTATATAAAAGAAATCTCAAAGTGCTACAAAGAAAGCGTAAGACCTACAATAAACATGACTAGTAAAACAGTTTAAAACCAAAGGAGACAAAGGCGTGTACCAGTTTTTCAGGGTCGGGCAGAGAAAGTGTGGGGCGGAGTTTAGCGAGGTTCCTCAGGTGGTAGAAGGAGTTTTTTTGGTTGACCCCGTTGGCCCCATTGCTGGGTATGATGCAGTCTTCTAAAAGCAGTGATTGGTTGTTACAGAAAGGGGAAAAAAGCGCTCTGTGGTCCTAGTAATGAATGGAGAGTAAAATCAACTGATCATACTTGAACTGCATTAAGAAATATTTAATCCGCTCGCTCCTTTTCAGGGTCACGGCGAGCGAACAAATCGCGCAACAATACAAGGCTCTGAACGTGCCGTAATGGACAGACTGAGCACGCTGCCATTATGTTACGCTAAGATGCTTTGTGAATTACTTTTATTCTAACAAGGAAAAATTCTATCTAAAATCTTAAAATTCAAGGAATTCTAGGATTTTTTTAACGGTGACCTCACTAAAAGCTACTTTTAGCCTTAAAGTGCTTTGTGAATACCAGCTCTGATGTATATCATCATCACTTTCAGATCCAGACATTAATGAAGTTAAAAGCCCCCGTTATAAGAATTAAGAGGTAAAGATCTGGGGCCGTATTCCTTAAGATTCTTAGAGCAAAAAGTTGCTCCTAGTGGCCAAATTCTAAGAAAATTCTTGATGTCATGATGTCTTCTTAGAATTTCCCCTAAAAGTGAAGAGTAGATCCCAGTAAAGATAAAAGGTATTCCTAAAGAATCTTAGCTCTTAAGAGAGCGCCTAAGGTGAGATCTGTTAAAAACAGGGAAGAGGACTTTTAAGTGGCTTAGGAGTTTCCTAAGCAGGAGAGCTATTCTCCAAACACTGGATGACAGTGAAACGCTACAGATTGGATCATGCAGGAATCATGTTTGTGGTTGATCTCATTAGAGATGCACTTACTTCACCAACCCAACGCCACAATGCAATACCACCCAAAATGAAAGTCATCACAACATTGAGGTATTTGGCAACATGGGAAATGTAATACTGCAGCAGTGATTCATGGGTCTGCCACAACCCTCCATTAGCAGGGTCATCAACCAAACACTGACAGCATTGTCACAACCGCATATTGTGACACAATTTGTTTCATTTCATTGCCCGCACTTCACAAGCTCACAAAAGGGCATTTATGGACATGGCAGGATTTCCCGGTGTTGTGGGTGTAATGGATGGGACACGTACGAATAATTGCGCCGTCAGAAGATGAAGCCGTCTTCGTGAACAGGAAGAGATTTCAAGCAAAAGCAAGAAGCAAACACTGTTCGTCTGTCCAGTTGGGTTTCCTTGTTCTTTTCTTCTCCATTGCTGTTCACTGGTCTGTGGTAGATTTGAAAGCCAACCAACACTGCTTCTAATAGGCCGTTCAACAATCACAGACATTGATGAAAACTGAGTCATTTTACCCTTGTTAATACCAAATTGAGTTGAAATGGTGAACGTGCAAAAATTACCAGCATGGCAATTAATATAAGCAGATAAATAGAACTATCACTTTTTGAATACTGTGCAAGTGGGTCTACATTTTCACACATTTTGTAGGATAATTTTAAAGTATAACTTATTCATTTCACAGATATCTTCTTTTATGTGAAATATTATTTACAATTAGTCTTCATAAGATTAGATTGTATGATTACATTTATTGAGGGTCCATCTTTTGCCCATTATCACCAAAAGTATTTTTTAATCCAGCTTTTAGGATCAACCAATCACAGCTTTTGAAATGCTGACTCATACCCAGCAACGGGGTCAACCACACCTCCTCACTAAGAAAAGAGTTTCTGTCCATACCTTGCACAGAGTTCTCTGAGAATATTCTCCAATCACTCCTAAGCTAAGACTCCTTGCTAGGAATGTTTGGGTTAAGTTAGGAGCTCTCTGAGACGATTCTCAGAATCTTTAGGAATACGGCCCTGAAATCAGAGCTGAAGAAGCGTCTTGGATGAGCGGTGAAACGTTTCCAGGCAGCAAGACTTCAAGCCTCAACTAAGCTACCATAATACATATGAGCAGGATGATTTATAACCTTTACAGAAATAAAGATCCAAAGCTTCTTTACAGTAGCTTACCTCCACACAGCAATTCCCATCCAGCATGATGTTGCCTTGGCAGTCTCTGCGATCCTCCCCGGTGTAGTAGGACAAGTTGCTTGGCCTTAAAGTGAACCACCGTTCCTTCCAGTTTCTCCTCAGATGGCCTTTTTTCCACAGATAACCCTGCATAAAACCAAACACACACACACACACTTACATGCACTTCAACGTTTCACTCCATAACACTAGTGCATGTCTGCAGGCTCTCACCTCTTTGAGAACGTCACCAACGATCTCCCTGTAAACCTCCTCTATAGCCATGCTGATGACACTCTTATCTATTCCTTTGGTGATCTTCCCAGAGTTCATCATTTCCAGGAAAACCCACACACTGACACCATTGTTTTGCACTCTGTCTTGCGTAAGGAAGTCCTCCAACTCCAAACAGTTAAACTCAATACTCATAACCATGCAGATCTTCTTTAGGAGGTACTCTACCTGCAAAAGGTGAAAAAAAATAAAAGAGGTTCAGGCTTTCAAAGGTCACTACTTTCTAAATATAGAGACATCACTTCCTCTGTGATAAAAAAAGAAGCAGTTCGCATAAAGGAATAGGCTTTGTTAGTAGAAAATAGGACTACCATACCAGCACGTCATTGCCCGATCTCCTTAGATCTCGGAAGCTATGCAAGTCTAGGCCCGGTTAGTAGTTGGATGGGAGACCACCAAGAATTCCAGGTGCCACAGTGGGGGACAGTCACTCCAGTGGTATCTGTCATTGTGTCCTTGGGCAAGACACTTCACCCACATTGCCTAGTATGAATGTAGCTTACCACCACTAAGTGTGGTGTGAAAAAATAATGCCTTAATTCTGAAAAGCGCTTTGAGTGTCTATGATAAAGCGCTCTATAAAATCCAATGCATTATTATTGTTATCAATTTTGTTAATGAACTTTTGTCATAGTTTGTATTTTCTACATTTCATTATTTCAACAAAAAAGGGCTCTAAAAACTGAAACCAATTTTGTTTAATCACTTGTAATTTTGATGTAAGGTTAAGCTGAGAATAATGCAAAACAAAAAAAAACAAAAACAACAGGAAAAACAGCACAGACAAATATAGACAGTCAAGTGAGCATAGCACACCAACTATTCTTAGCATTTCACAGTAAGACTTCTGAATTAAAGCAATACAGTTGTTATTGATAAGTAGATTCAACTCCTGTGCACCATTAAAACAATAAATAATAACACAGTGTTGAGAAAAGAAGAGTTGTAGTTTTTGATTGGCCAAGAAAGTTGTGCTGATGATGAAATCTACAGTGTGAAGTAAAAAGTAAAAAGAAGTTTTAGTAAACACCTTCAAAGTGTGTTTTTAGGTATATTCTTTAAAATGAATGATTTTGCTGTCATAAATTTGATGACTTATGCAACATGTTTAAGATGATACACTGATCCACCACACCTGGTGTTAAAGGTGCAGTCTGCAACTCTTATAAAAGTGACTTTTTGTCATATTTGCTAAAGCTGTCACTATGTAAGGACAGCTTTACATCAAACTTGCAGTTTGTGTGAAAAAACAGGCTCATTGAGTCCCCCCTGCTGCTCCTGCAGCCTTTGGCACATTGCCAGAATGCACCACGACCAAGCAAAAAGAACCAATCAGAGCCAGGATTGTGTTTGATGGACTGTCTGACAGCTGTTGCTCACAGTCCCCGCCCCTTTCCCGGGGCTGGAGCGCCATCTTTTTTACAGTGTATGGTCTGGAGGAGTAGAAAATGGAATCAGCAACTTTTCTGCTTGAAAGATAACTAATGCTGCTTGATTTACATTATGTTTGATTTGTAATTGTTACACTAGAACTCTGTGGTGCATGTGTTGTTCATGTGCACGCAGCAGCCTCCGTGTGGGCTGCTGTAAGTGACACTGTGTTGTTGATGCTACTGCTGAGGTGTGCCACATTGAGAGAGAGAAGCGCTGCAGTAATATGCTTTGAACAGAGCATGTTATATTACTGTGATGTTGCTGTCTGACTAACGTTAGCTTGTTTGCTCCTCTGAGGGAGGGACTTTGGAAAGTTTGGAGGCAGGGCAAGAGAGCAGCAGGGAGGGAGGAGGAGAGAGGGATCTGAGAGTTGCGGACCGCATCTTTAAATTCTAGCTCATTCTCAGGCTTTCTGTTCAGTTGAATAATGACAATCTTTGAATTCAGTGCGTATGAGCAGGAGATACAGTATCTATGACATGCAGGATATCATTTTTGTGAGAAATTTCATTCAAGGACACAGAGATGAGTAAAACTTTCCTTTGGCAGAAATCAGTGTTAAAGGGAGTAACGCAAGTCATTTCAAAAACCAATTACAAAAAAAATTAAATAATTCCAACTAATGTATTTGCTTCTATGGGGCTTAATTGTACTGGCGGCCTGTCCAAGGTGTACCCCCGCCCAGCGCCCAATGAGAGCCGGAGATTGGCACTGGCAGACCTGCCTGACCCTGACAAACAGGAATAAGTGGCTCTGAAAATGGATGGATGGATGGATGGATGGGGCTTAATTGTATATTTAGAATCAAACCTTATGATATTATATTTATTTTTTCACAAGTGTATGTAATTGTTCATAATGTGGCTTTTGTTGCTACCGCCGTACCAGGTCCTCCTTAAACATGAAAATCAGTCTTTGACTGACCTTGGTGGCTAAATAAATAATAAATGCAATACAATAATTTCAATAACTTAGGTTGGATCAGTGGTTCTCAAGTGTTTTCTGTTGTGTGCCACATTGAGGAGGGAAAATTGTCCAGGCCTCCAATCCCAACAAAATTTAAAAAAAACTGAAAAAAGTAAACATTTGTCACTTTTTTTTTACCCATAAAAACAACATCAAATGTGCAATCGCGTATTTTAGGAAAGTAATAATAATAATAAATGATAATGAAAAAATATATATATTTTGGTTGCGTGCCATTCTCAATTAACACAATAATATATATTAAACTAAGTGGCTTCTGTCCAGCTTTGGTCCCTTTACATTCATTGTAAACTTAAAGTGCAATAATTACATCCATTTGTGGTGGTTTGCTCTTATAAATTGAGGTTCGGAGACCAAAGTAGAATTATTACCTCAATGAAATTGAAGTTCTGGTAAAACTGTGCAGTAACATATGTTTTGGCTCCCACATTGTTTCCTATTATCTGTAGTTGAAGTATTATTGGCATTTTTTTCTGTCATTTCTCACGGCATTTTTCACTTAGCATGCAAAACTGTACCATTACCTTTTCCTCATTTGAGTTCAACGTTGCATAATCTAATTTATCTGTGTGTAGCAAAGGGCTCACTCTTGACAGCTGCTGCAAAAATGTACAGAACAGGAAACCGAAACCGGTGTTTGCAAGTGTGAAATGAGCCCACACAGCAGCAGGAAAGGAACAGATAGCAAAAAAGGTTTTACGCTGTGTGTGTACTAATCAGATGGTGTTAAAGACTCAATGATTTCTCGTAGTTGAATTTTTTTATTTTTTGCAGGTTTCTGTTGATGTACCACGAATGTTATTACAATTATTTAAAAAAAAATACTATGATCTAATTTTAAAAAGTCTGTGTTTTATTTAGAGTGAATGTACAGTAGGGCAACACACACCTCGTCAGCAACCATCACCAGAGGGTACTTGTCTTCAGAGAGGAAATTAAAGAGGCACCACAGCCTAAAGGCGTCTCTCTCAGGCAGCACGTTGTTGCTGCCGCGGTCTGGCTGGTAGTTTTTCTTCGCAGTAAGAGTCCAGCAGAGCTCATCCACGTCTTCTTTATTAAAAGACCCTTCCCCGACCTGCAACAGCAACACAAAAAGGCTCATACAGGGTTCCGACAGCTTCAGTCAAATTAAATTCAAGACTTTTTAATGCCATTTCAAATTAAATTGAAGACCAACGTCACAGTAAACACAACTGAGGGGGAAAAAAATGCCACATCAATTACATAGGGTTTGGGTAAATTTTTTCCAGTGTCTAGTGCAGACGTGGAAATGGCGGCCCCCAAAGAAAACACACAAAATGACAGTAAAATCTGCAAGAAAACAGATTAAAATCATTAAAAAAAAAACACACACACACACAACACAATAGCTATGAAACAACAACAAAAACTAAACCCTTAAGAAAAGCCATTGAGAAAAATCTTCGTTGAACAGGCAATTTTCGTTAAATCTGAATTTCTCCATGTTGTTGAAAGTTGGCAGTGGCTATCCGTACGGTTGCTGTATCAATATACCAACATTCTATCTGTATGGAGCGCTGCTCATTGGCCAGTTTAGGTCACGTGATAGGCCAGTCATTGGCCAGTTTAGGTCACGTGACTAAAACTAAACCTAACCCAAACCTTAACCCTAAAAATTGTTGCGATATAGGGTTATAACCCAGCCCAAACCCTAAACCTAAACCTAACCCTAACATGCTACGTACGTGTACTTCTGTAAACGTACCAATAGCACCGGTGGTTGTCCCTACGGCAACCGTACAAATAGACACTTTCTTAAAAGTTTGATTGCACGGTGTTCCGTGAAATTATGTACATTTTTTTTTTTAAATGATTGTTACCATTTCTTTTGAAATGTGAGACAAATTACAATCATAAAATCTTATTATGTGTTAAAATTTAAGAATTTTGAAACATTGATTTAAGATAGTTTACCAACAATTAAGGCCTTATTTTTAAATTCATGAATTTAATGCCTTTTAAAACTTTTTAAGGATCTGCGGGAACCCCGTCATATAATCTGACAGCACAGCAGCACACCCTATGCACTGCAGATGATTCTGATGTCATCACCTTGTCCAGAATGAATTTGTTGAGGTAAGGCATGTAACCCTGACTGGACACAGGACCGTCGTCATCGTCCCTGAAGTGCTCCTCCAAAGCAATCGGGTCATGTGGGATGCACAAGACTGTGCACAGGTTATGAGACAATACCTGTGAAGTCACAGAGATACAAGTATTATCCTTTAAACATTAAGGTGTGTCTACATCAGGGCTTTTCAAACATTGAACTTAATTGTACGTGTCAGGGCAAAGGGTGTCATGTAAAAATAAAAAAAAACACTTACACAAATCTTTAAATTATGTGTTTAATTTGTCATTATGGAATTACATTTTGTGTATTTTTCAAAAAAAAAACTATGTACTATAGCAATGATTCCCAAACTTTCCATAGTCATGTACCCCTTCAGACATTTTTAAGCCATGTACCCCTACTCCTGCACACCTAAAAACATAATAATGTAATGTCATATACAATGTAGCCACACAGTGAATTTTACCTATCCTGTTGATGAATAATATATAATAATAATAATAATAATAACTACAATAATTGCATTTCCTGCAGAAAATGCCAGTGAGGATGCAGGTGCTGGCCCGCGTCGTGCTGCATTATCTTATCAATAGCATTAGCATTATCTAGCATTAACCTAGCAATAACCTAGCAATAGCATTAACCTAGCATCAACATTAACATCAGCATAGCAATACCATTAGCCTAGCATTAATATTGACCTAGTATTAGCTTTAATATAGCATTATTATTACCCTAGCAATAACATTAACATAGCATTAACCTCGCAATAGCAATAACATAGCAACAGCATTAACCTAGCATCAACATAGCAATAGAATTAGCCTAGCATTAGCTTTAACCTAGCATTAAGCTAGCAATAGCATTAAGCTAGCAATAGCATTAACCAAGTATTAGCATAACATTAATATTGACCAAGTATTAGCTTTAACATAGCCTATTTATTATCCTAGCAATAGAATTACCCTTGCAATAACATTAACCTAGCATTAACCTAGCAATAGCATGAACTTAGCATTAACATAGCAATAGAATTAACCTAGCATTACGCTAGCATGAACATTGACCTAGCGTTAGCTTTAACCTAGCATTAACCTAGCGATAGCATTAGCATTAACATTAACATAGCAATAGAATTAGCCTAGCATTACGCTTGCATTAACATTGATCTAGCGTTAGCTTTAACCTAGCAATAGCATTAGCATTAACCTAACATTAACTGAGCAATAACAATAACCTTGCATTAGCATTAACCTAACATTAGCTGAGCAATAAAAATAACCTTTCATTAGCATCTCTATTTATATTCTAGTTGACAATCTTGTCATTGTTTTCATTTTGATTCACGTACCCCCATGACCATTTTAATACCCCTGGGGGTACCCGTACCCCACTTTGGGAACCTAGGTACTATAGTATGTACCTTCTTATACAGTATGTAGCATACTTTGCATATGAAGATATAATATTAACATATTAATCATTTTGTGTTGTTTGTTTGTTATTAGTTATTGTTCATTTGTGCTCTTTTCTTTAGTACTTTGTCTCTAAATCTTGAGCATGTCAACTTTTGTTAGGGACCAAAGATATTACCATCATGATGGCAAAAATAAAATTCACAAAAAATTATACTCATTCTATGATCAAGGGCTAGATTTCTCACTTTTCTTTGTTTACCAATGAATTAATAAGGTTTCTTAACAGTGTTATTACATTTTAAAAATATGAGTTTATTGTATGTGGACAGATTCACACACAATTCATACTTTATACTATTTGAATCCAACTTAATACATAATTCATTTTTAGGATTTCCTCTCCAATCATTACTTGTATCATTTTATATATGACATTGCATTTCTCCCCTCTTAATTGTAATGATGGAAAATGTATCATAATGTGCACATTTGTAGCAATCTTTCATAGCGTGCTTGATAAGAGAATGTACAGCAGCAACATTCTGCACAGTGAACGTGTATTTAGAAGCTGGTATGTTGAGATATCTAGACTTGGTTGAGCTCTAACCACATCCTGTCTAGAGTGTTCAGCATCCTTATGTCTGAGATTTACAGGACCAATATTTGAAAGCTCCATGCCTAGTATGAATAAAAGCATGCTGTGTTTAGATCAGAGGGGAAAGTAACACATTACAAGTACTCACGTTGCTAGTTGCTTTTATGGGTACTTGTACGTTTTTGAGTGTATTTCTAAATCAGTCATTTTACTTGTACGTAAGTATGTTACATTTCTACACCCAACCGTTACTGAGTAAATTATTATTTTTGTTTTAAAATGATCATTGGACATTGTGAAACTCCAACAATCAAATGGATCACATCATAGGGTTGGACTTGAGTATTTTATGTACGACTTACTTGTACTTGAGTACAATTTCAATCAAGTAGCAGCACTTCTACTTTGATCAGGATATATCAGTACTCTTTACACCTTACGTTTATTTCTGGAAAATCTTGCCACGGTTCCCTTGCATACAGTAAACATCTCATGTATGAACTTAAAAGGGAAGAGACAACGTCTACCACAATTTGAACTTCATTTCTACAAACACATCTGTATGTAATAAAAAAAAGTTTTAATGTACAATTCTTTTTTAAATGAAACACCACCAACGAGTTCAATTCAAAACTAGGCAAGACCTGTACTCGCAAGGCGAATACGTATTTGCCAATTTGAAAAAAAATTGCAAAAATGACAACCTGTATCTGGATTTGTTGACAAGTTTGTTCTTTTTACTCATGAAATTGAAAGTAATAATGCAGGAAAAACAGAAGACTGACCTTGACCTTAAATGTGAAAGAAAATGTTGTTCAATGGTACCAGTCTGAGCTGTGTATTTCAATTTGTGGCCAAGTTATAGGGAAAAAAAGTATTTTTTTTGTTTTTTTTCATACCGTCATGAACTTTGACCCCGACCGATCTTTTTACTGGTAGATCGTACAGCTTCGGTTCAAAGAAATAAAATACGCCACTTGAGATGATTGTTTCATAAACGTAACCTAACCATCAATCTTCTATGATAAATATTCGTAGAAATATGGAAAATTTTGGTTTTTGACACTTGGTGCAACCTTGACCTTGACATTTTGGCTCCAAAAAAGGTGGACTGCACATCCTTGACATCGCCCCTATAAGATGACATACTGTACGTGTCATTAGTGCTGCATTAATAGCCTGGAAGGAGTTCCAGGACAAATGAGTTGTGGAAGAAAAATACTAAGAACTTTTCAATTGCCCAATACAATAAAAAAAAATAATATATACTACATTTATGAACTTCAAAACTGAGAAAATAAACTCCATTCAATGCTGTGTTGGCGCCGTGCATTACGTTTCATCTGATTGGTCGGCTATGATGTGATGCATTTGATTGTTGGAATAGAACTTTATTGATCCTCATAGGAGAAATTCACATGTTGTAGCAACACAATAGAATAACAAACAGTAAGAAGAAAATAAATACCAACATAGGAAAGTAGTGCAAATTTTGGGACAGACTTAAAAGATAAAAAATAAAATTTTAAACAAAAACAAAACAAAAACAGCATAGAAAAAACAGATCTATATCTGCTCATTTTAAAAAATTTTTTTAATAGTTTCACAATGTCCGTTGATCATTTTAAAACAAAAAATAATAATTTACCCAGTAACGGTTGGGTGTAGGAATAATAAAAAATATTTTACTTCTTTTAAAACACAGTTAACTGCAAGTAAAATGACTGATTCAGAAATATACTCAAAAAAGTACACATAAAAGCAACTCAAGTACAGTAACGTGAGTACTTGTAATCTGTTACTTTCACCTCTGTTGGTAAGTATCTGCATACATGAGAGGGATAAGCTCAGTCATGGGAATGACCTGCAGTAAACCAGGGGCTGAAAATGGAGCCAACACCAAGGGACAAAGGAGCAAAGAAGTGAGGTCAACCCCAGCACAGCTTGTCCTCCCCCACCCACCCACCCACCCCTACCCCATCTCTCCACTACAACAATGACAATTTTACACATGTGTTGAACATGGTCCATTGAGCATGCTGGTCCCGGTGCCACAGGTTCCTTTGCACTACAAGCTTGTGCACTTGGACTGGGGTGAGAGCACAGCTTGGAGATGAGGGAAGCCATTCATGGTGCACACTGAGAGCAAACTGTTACTCTCTCACACAGACACACATTGTGTCTAAGTATAGGGAACAAACTTCTTCCTGGTTGGTCTGACAGCATGTGGTGGAAAGAAACTACACACCGGAAATACTAACTCAGTGATGATGAAATGCCAAAGTGAGCTCAAAGTGCTTCAGGTTTGTTCATACTCTGCTTTTGACTGAGTGTTACAAAGTCAGGAAAAAGATGAGTCCAAACAGAGCCTTTACACTGACAGCTTCTCTTCCTCTTGGTGTTGGACCACAACCACTAACCCACACACCCAGCACTGACCTTCAGCTGAGACTTGGACACTTTGCCGCTCTTCTCCAGGTCCAGGGCGGTGAAGCCGTACCAGATGGACTTCAGCAGCTCCGAGCGTAAGTCCATGTTCTCTGGTCCTTCTTCTTCTTGTTTCTCCCTCCAGGGCTGACACAGACCCACGATAACATCCACACACTCACACTGTGTCACTGCTGTCAGCGCAGCACGGGCTTTTTAGTTAGTCACCAACGACGCCCCCTGCTGGAGGACCACTGAATAACGCTGGAGATCAGGTGTTTGAGCAGTGATGGTTAGGAACCTTTTACTCTCACAGGCAGAGCCGGATTAACGCAAAGGCAAACTAGGCACGTGCCTGGGGCCCGATTGACAGGGGGGCCAGACAGAGGGACCAAGCAGCTCAGCTGACTTTCTTAAAGGGACAGCGTGCTTAATGTGGTTTAAAAGTACTACAGAATTTAGTCACACATTTCAGCCTTAATGAAGGGAAAAGTCAAAAGTGGCACAAAATGTTGATATTGACCTGCTAGTGATTAATAAAAGGGTCTTTGTGGCATTTCCACTGACTTTGATCAATTATTGTTTTTGTTGTAAAACTACATTTAAAGAAATAAATAAATCAAGTATATTTGACTATTTATTTAACTATTCAATTTAATCTACACATTTAATTAAGATTTTCTGCAAAATGCAATAGCTTACAACATTTATCTCATTTGCTCTGTTTACATAGCAATGCTGATACCTATTGGTGATTTACTGCTACTACTGCCTTAAAAATGACACTCACAATGGATAAGATAAGGATATTTTAATAGCATTTAATAGAGCTGGGTAATAACGTCTAAATAATAATAATTTAAAAAAATGTCCGACACAATTTATTTCAGTATACAAAGATCCAACAAGACTACGCTATGTAAAATGTGAATTAACTTCTTATTATAATAAGTTACTATACTAACTTTGGTAAGTTTCAGATTTCAATTCATAAATAACATCAATGGAGGAGGGGCCAAAAAATACATTCTGCCTAGTGAAGTCCATTTATATAATCCGGCTCTGCTCACAGGAACCATTTTGCCTCATCTCACGTGGATCAAAGTCCTTCCGGAGCCGAAATCAATACATTCTCAATGAAGACAATACAGTGTATTGAATAGGGATGTCCCGATACAACTTTTTCACTTCCGATATGATACCGATATTGCAGCCTTGTGTGTCGGCCGATATTGATCCGATACGTTATCGGCACGAATCATACATACTTTTATTACTTATTTTGTAGTGTGGAATGTTAGAAAAGGCTTGATCAAGTGATGTTACTCAAACAGAGAACAGTAGTCAGCAACAGTAGGTATGAGAAAAACTGACCCATTTATTATTAACCAGTTGGTTCAACATAATATCTACAGTATTCTACAATTGAATAAATATCATATATATAGGTGATTTTAGATGCAGTCCGATAAAATCCGATATTTGTTTTCTTGTTGATATCTGACCGATATCAATATCGGATCCCGATTTGGGACACCCCTACTAATTTAGTTACATATTGCAATAACACATTCTAGTAAGAAAAGCATACATAAATACTGGTTTTAAGGGTTTTCGCCAGTCTTTGGCTACAAAGATTATCAGACAATAAATGTTAGCTAATAACAAAGTTCAAATAAAACCTTTTCAAAGTTGATCAATGTCCAACGTCACATAGAAAAATGTGGAAAAACGGCATTTTTCAAATAAGCATTAAGTTTATGCTTTTTCTGTGAAAAAACATAGAGTGATAGATGTCAGGTAATAGTCAGCAACAATAGATTACTTTGTTGGAGTGTGAACCACACCTATGGACAGAAGTGCTATTGGAAAGCTTATATCGGTGATTTTAGATGCAGTGCGATAAAATCCGATATTCGTTTTCTAGCTGATATCGGACCGATATCAATATTGGATTGGAACACCGCTAGTATTGAATTCTATACAGTTCAAATTATATAGAATAGTGTTTGATTTAATTTAAATTTATATTGCTATTGTAAATGCCAACTTAAAAACAGTTTAAAATAAATTAACATCAAGAAATAACAAAACAGTATCTTGTAACACAATGTTACATAAAGAAGATTTTTTTTTTTAATTTAAAGTATTCGAAGGGCTACAAAAAGTGAAGTAACACAATAAAAATCTCTATTTTCTTCCAGAATAGTGTTTTTGTTGGTTTAATTATCTTACCAGGGATATAAAACTTAAGGTTAGCCACAGCAGGTGCAAGGAAAGAGGAAACGGTCTGTAGAAGTTGCAGGAGGTGAAGTAGGAAGATGACCGAGTCATTGCACAACGTGATTTATTTTTAGGTTAACAAATTGCTATGTCATGATTTTATTTGTCATTAATCATTAATAGCCTCTGTAAGAAAATAACAACTATTTTTTTTTTTTTTTTGGAAACTATAATGAGCCATTGCAAAAGAGTCAAAGAGCCACATGACGCTCCAGAGCCACAGGTTGCAGACCCCTGGTATGGAAGTAGATTTGTGTCTTTATTATTCATTAAAAATCACTTCGATTTAAAAAAATAAATAAATAAATTTTCATCCAAATAAAGTTTACTTCAATCAAAAAATAAAATATTTTCACTCAAAGAAAAAAAGTTTTAAAATGTAAAAAAAAGAATAAAACGAAGTGGCTATCCGTACGTAGCTATTTTAGGGTTAGTTAGTCCGTAACGTAGTTTAGAAATAGCTAACAAGTGCTGGCCAATAAGGGGCGCTCACGTGACCTAAACTGGCCAATGAGGGGCGCTGTACGATACGGCTACGTACGTATAGCCACTTCCTAAAAAAATACTTGAGACCCAAATAATTGCATTTGAACACTTTTTTTTCTTTGATTGAAATAATAAAGACACAAATGTACTAACCATAATATAGCCCAAATACAAAAAGACGACTTTAATGATAATCATAAAATACTTTTCAATCAAAAATAAAGTTTATGTCAATAAAACACATTTCAATCAAAGTGTTACAAAATGTTAACCCTCATTTGTTCCATCATTGTTTTAATAGTAAGCTATTCTGAGCAAAGTTTTGTAGCTGGACAAACTTGGTACTTGGATTCAAAAAAGTTTGAGAAGCACTGATCTATTCTATAGACTTTTAATGCCACTTATATGTCCATTTTCAGCTAAACAATAAAAGAATAAACAATAAGAAGTAAAAGCATCCACCACTAAGTGATGTTATGATGAGTGATGTTACAAGTGATGTTGACATCTATCTCAGTAGGTTATCAAAAGCTGCGACGGACTGGCGCCCCGTCAGGGTGTACCTCCACCTAGCGCCCAAAGAAAGCTGGAGAAAGGCACCAGCAACACCCTGAAAAAGGAGCAAGCGGGTCAGAAAAGGATGGATTTTTATCAAAAGCAACCAGACAAAAAAAAAAAAAAAAAAAAGACAAAAAAACACGCCTCGCGGCAAACAAGCCGTCACGTGACAGAACATCTTTCACTTCGTTTCCATGGGGCTGTTTTGAGAGGTCGGCTCCTGATTGGCCAATGACGAATCGAGCCCGCTCATTGGCTATTCGGGCGTTGACTCTGACCAATGGCGTAGAGCGCTTTTTACAAAGCTGACAGTGTGGAGCAGAAACGGTGCGGAGTCATTTAAATCCACACAAAACATTCTCTGGATCCTTTAAATTGACACAAACAGGAGCGAAAAAAACTCCTTTAAATTTGTACTAACAGGAGCACAAAGCCTCGGAACACTGTGGACTAGGACTGTTTTATTTAGACAGCCTGAAGGAACCAACAGTGCCCCCTCTTCCTTCTGACTGTGCAAAGTAAGTAACGTTTAGCTTGAATGGAGCAGGCTAAAGTGTTAGCTTTTAGCTTAGGCTATTTGTTAATGCTGTTGAAGACCATTGATATGCGCAGTCATGTTTTGGTTGCTGTGGATGATAAATCTTGGTTGTCTTTAGAGACCTTTGTTTGTGACTTTGTCTGTTGTCTTCCCTCTTATGACCATAATTATATTCAGGCTGTAGAATTGTCAAAAAATGTACAATGACTGAGTGGGTTTTCCCCTTTTTCCAAGATAACCTCAATTTTCAGTATGTGGTATGACCTGTAATAATAGTTTAAAAAAAAATTAAATAATTTTTTTTTTTTTTTTTTTTAAACCGATTTGGATTTTTAAAGTTTACAACATTATAATAACTCTGAATTCAAATGACGAACAAACAATTTCACATGAACAATTTTAACTTTTAATTACTTTACATGTGTACAAAAAACCAACAAAAAAAAGTTCTGGCCTTTTCAATCTCAATCTTTCTGCCTGTTTTTGTATTAAAAATATGACATTGATTTTCAGTGGGTGGGGGTCTTCTGTGACCAAAGTCTGTTTTTCAGTGTGACTACAAGCAGAAATGCAGAAAGCTCCTTCTGGAAATACTGCCATCCTTGTGTTATTGACAGCAATGTCGAGAAAACGCTGGGTTTCGGTTTTGGTTCTTATGAGTCGTTTCCCAACATTTGGTCTGATGTGTCCACCCCTAGGCAATTCAATGTGCTTTACATGATAAAAAGAAGTGCAACAGAAAACATTGCGCAGTTTACAAATCAATACGAACATTAAAATCAGCAGCAAGAACATTAAAATCAGCAGCAAAAACATTAAATAAACAATAACATGATTAAAAATCTCACTCAGCCATACACAAACGAGAAAAAGAGTGTCTTTAACTTTGATTTAAAAATGTTCACATTGGATGCTGACTTCAGCTTGTTCCACTTCTTTGCAGCATAACAACTAAAAGCAGCATAGCCATGTTTGCTGTGAACTCTGGGCTCAACTATCTGACCTGTGCCCATAGATCTGAGAGACCTGCTGGGTTCATACCTGACTAGTAACATCTCACTGATGTATTCTGGACTCAAGCCCATTCACACATTTATACACCAGCAGCAGAACTTTAAAGTTTATTCTTAGGCCGACTGGGAGCCAGTGTAAAGATTTTAAAACTGTGTTCTGACCTCTTTGTTCTGGTTTTCAGAATCAGAATCCTTTTATTGCCACTGTTACTCTTTCAGAGGCACAAAAAAATTAAAAAATAGCAGCTCTCATAAAAAGTGTGAACAGGTAATTAGTGCAAAAACATCTAATCAAAGTCTGTAAAAACTGCAAAATAAAATAGAATAGTGCATGACATTATAATCTTAACAAAACTATACAGTCCCCAGAGGATTACAAGACGAGAGGGCTATTAAAACAGCAGATTCAGGGTTTGTTGGGGTTTGAGGCATTCAGGGCAACAACAGCTCTTGGGTAGAAACTGTTTTTTAGTCTGTTTGTTTTTGTCTTTATTGCCCTGAAACCCCTCCCTGAGGGCGGAAGTTGGAAGAGGTGGTGACCGGGGTGTGAGGAGTCCCTAAGGATGTTGTGGGCTCTCCTGAGGCAGCAGCGCGTGCTGAATATGTCTTCCAGGGATGGGAGAGGGCAGCCAATCAGTCCTTGGGCGTTGTTTATGACCCTCTGGAGCTTCTTCCTGTCTGCTGTGGTGCAGCTGGCAAACCACAGCGTTCTGAACCAGCTGTAGCTGTTTGATGCTCTTTTGGGGGATTCCCGTCAAAAGACATATGTCCAGTATGCTGGAGATAAAAGCATGGACCAGCTTCTCCTGATCTTTCTGAGTCGTTAAACCTTTCACTCTAGAGATGTTCTTTAGGTGGTTGAGGGCTGTTTTTGTGATTGATTTGATCAATTACCACTTGGAACAGCAACTCTCCCCACAGGTCCCCAATCCCTGCTGGCCCATGTGACGGAAGAGGAGGGGACTTGTGTAAAAGTTGTCACAGTAAACAATGTATACATCACATCATTAAACAGCTCATTACCTGATGATGCTGTTGTTGTTGTCGTTGACTTTTTTGTATATACAGTGTGAAGTAGGGGTGGGAATTATCGATATATTGGTCAGAAATTAATCTACGATAATCTGACATAACAAGAAAAAAAAAAGGTTAAGTGAAAAAATACAATTTTTATTTTATATCTCTGAAAGACAATAGATTGAAAAAGTGTCCTATGAACAGTGACAATATTTTAGTGCAACATTTCTGTAAATAAATGTCAACATACCAATGTAAATGAATAAGTATCTCCAATAGTGCTTTCTGTAAATAAAAAATAGGGTCTTTGTTACCAGTGACATCATTAAAGTGCATTATTCCAGTCAACAAAATATTGGTTCCTTCAACAAACAGTGACAAAATTTCTATGAAGACCTACCAGCTCATTTTAGTGAAAAAGCAGATCATTTTTGAAAATAATAATAATAATAATAAAAAGAAAAAAATATTTTTTAAGTCGATACATATCGATAATCGTTCGTGCGAAAAAAATATTGCGATATATCGCCGTATCGACATATTGTCACACTCCTAGTGTGAAGTCAACAATTCAGCCATTCATATCAGCCAGCACTAAGAATTTCAGCCCCCACTTGGTTGGTTTGGCCTTCATGTACTGAGAGAGATATGCACATTTTTTTCCCTCCCTGGAGATTTCTGGCCACATTTTTGTTTCTGTTATTGCACAACATTTTTAAAACTTCTGCCCTAAAGTTGATAGATGGCCGTTGAGGGGTGGCTGAACTTCGGGAGCAGGAACCTCAGTGGGCATCATGGGTTGTGTCCAGGTTGACCACAGTTATCCATGACCTCGCTGTAGGAGTGGACAATGACTGTCTGACACCATTGCCACTTCTGGTCTCTGCTCGTGAAGTGGAAGGCCTCGATGTTAAATAAATCTAAGACAAGATAGATAATTCGTACATCCAAAATGAATTTTTGTACCAGATTAAGTACAAAAATGAATAAAACATAAAATGTGTGAAAAATGTTGAATTCCGAATGATAATGAAAAATATTTCAATAAAGCTGAACCTTATTTTGAGCAAGGTAAATATTCACTGTACATAAAAACTAGAGTTACAATGAAGTTGAATCTAATGTTTAGCGAATTAAAAAACTTTTGTTACTTTACATAAAACCCTAAAACAACAGAAGTTAGCTTGTAGGTTACCAACTTTTCTACTTAGCCTGGTTCCCATGAAGTGTCTCCACCTTGCTCACTCTCTTTGACTTTCTTTGCATGTTTTCTTCTGAGGTGAGGCTCAAATATGCTAGATTATTATTATTATTATTATTATTATTATTATTATTATTATTATTATTATGCTAAAATCTTACAAAACTCTTCACAAAATCCACTCTCTCTCCGCTCCCTCTCACTCAACTCCAAGCTGCGGGTCGTGTTCCTCCCACTCAGCATATCTTTACCCTAATGTGAAGTCTATCATACCATACATCATATTTTTTATATAACTTATCTTAAACGGTTTAAGAGTTACGGTTATTGAGAAATACGCATGTCAAATCCAAACAGGTTGGTAATGAGAAGGTTTTAACTTAGCCCAATGTCAACTTGAGTGTCTTTCTACTAGTTTTCCAACTGATTTTCTTCCGTGTTTTATTTTATAAGGCCTGCAGTTGTGCTTCTCATTTTGACTTGACACAATCCTTCACTCCTGATCATGGAGCCCTCGGCAATCCTTCGCCAGCAAAGCAACAACAAAATCCACAATGACTTCCAAAGGTAAGCAACTTTGTAACTTTTACTGTTAAACTCTTATGATCACTTGCATAGTACTGCATTCATTTTTCATTTAGTTGCCTAAACAGTAGGGGTGAGTATTGGCAAGGATGTTGCAATACGTTACGGATCGCGATACGTATGTCACGATACAATATTATCACAATATATCGCGATATTCTCCCCCAGTTAATATCAAAATTAAACGTAGAGATGAAAAATCAAGTTGCTGTATAATGTTCATCAGAAAATATTGATCAGAGGACAAATTAATCCGTGTATCATTCGTTCATTCATTTTTCATTATGTAACAAAAACATGAAAAACACGAAAAAAACGGAAAAACGCCTTGTTTTTCAAATTCAAGCTCTTTTGCTTCGGTACAGAAAATTATACCTATCTGATACGCTATCAGCACGAATTATACATAATTTTATTACTTATTTTGTAGTGTGGAATGTTAGAAAAGGCTTATAGAATATATATCGGAGATTTTAGATGCAGTCCGATAAAATCCGATATTCATTTTCTGGCTGATATCGGACCAATATCCGATATCGGATAGGGACACCCCTACTAATTAAGTTACATATTGCAATAACACATTCTAGTAAGAAAAGCATACATAAATACTGGTTTTAAGGGTTTTCGACAGTCTTTGGCTACAAAGATTATCAGACAATAAATGTTAGCTAATAATAAAGTTCAAATAAAACCTTTTCAAAGTGGATATCTATGTCCAATGTCACATGGAAAAATGTGAAAAAACTGCATTTTTCAAATAAGCATTAAGTTTATGCTTTTTATGTTAGAAAACATAGTGATAGATGTCAAAAAAAAAAAAAGTAATCACAGAGTGACCAGACATTAGTGCAGTTTAAAGGCTACCGGCTTGGTATGGGCAATATATCGAGAGTCAAGATATATGGCGATACCTGTTTTGGCGATATGGAAAATTACAATTGCGTCTATACCAATAAAATTTGATTTTATAGCTCATTTTTTTGTTAAAATACTCGCTTTAGGATTCACTACTTTTGTTACTTCTCAGAAGAGCATGAAAAGCACAGTTAAATGTTTTGCTGAGTGCATTCTTACCCAGACCAACCCCTAAACAAGCCACACTACAGAACTCACTCACACGTGCTGTCCCTTAAAGGAGAAAAAGCCAAAAGTGTAACTTATTGTGCAGCTGTTTGTTAATAAATGTGATTGTGTGACATTTTGCATCAGCAAAGAACCAAGATTTGTCTTTTTGTGAGACTTTATTGAGTTAAAAATACCCAGATTTGTATTGTATATGCTTGTTCATGTGGATTTTGTTGGGTTTGTCAACAAATTTTATATTTTGATAGCGCTTTGAGACAACTCTTGTTGTAATTTCTGCTATGTAAATAAATCTGAATTGTCCATATTGCCCAGCCCTAGTCTAAAGGCTCCATGCCATATTGCTTTATGATCTGGAAGCTTTAGAGGCAACACCTCATAGGGACTGTACTGTAGTGTTCCCTAAAACCTTTAAAATTAGAAACCGTATGCACTATGGTGTAGTCTCGAGGATTAATATTGGGAATCATAAGGATTGATTTAGTATATGTGAAAAAGTGTTTATGTTTTGTATTAGTTCTCTTTGGGGTTTTCTCTGCACAGAATGAAAAATGAACAAAACAAGAAGCCAGCCGACCCAAAGCAATCCAAACTTGTGTCAGTGCCCCTCACTTCTAACAAAGACGCTGAGAACCAACATCCAGAAATCTCTGAAATTGGGAGGAAGGCACCAGTGCGACAGGGACAGGGTGGAAGCAGACTCCCAGTGCTGGCAAAGTCCCTTCATCTTCAGACAGCTTCCAACTTCAGTCAGTCTCACAGCAAGTGGGAAGAGAATCCTTTGGCTGTAAGTACAGTTGATAAATAAATGTTACATTCCTTTTTTTATGGCAGGGGTGTCAAACTCATTTTAGTTCAGGGACCAAATACTGAACAGTTTGATCTTAAGTGGGCCACAGATTTTATGTGGGAAAATGAGTAATTTCAACATTATTGTGCCCTTGTTTGCACTTCTACATATACATAAAATACTAAATATGTAAGAAACTGACAAAATCCAAGCAGATTACAGTCCCAACAGGATGTTCACTTTTAATCTCCTAGATTTTGTGACCAATTTCTATTTAATTAAGGAAAATATTATGTAATAATTTGAGGAAAATTGAAGGATGAGTCGTGCTTTCTTTGTCATTTTTTACTTTCTTCTGCGGGCCAAATTGGATGATCCAGAGGACTGGATTTGGCCCCCTGGCCATGAGTTTGACACGTGCTTTATGAAGTCTCAGAAATAGATTACACTGTATAAATATACACATCTACGTGGTGTAGTTAGACTTATCAGTATCAGATTTTGGCAAATCAAACAATCCTCCCTAAAAAATGGGGAGTTATTTGTTCATTGGGCCCCCATTTTTAGGTTAAGCATGAATTTGAAAATGTGCAAAACTGTAATTTCAAATTTCATTTAAACAAACTACAGTAATGAATTATCTTGAAGGGCTGATCTTTCCAACAACTCTACAGGAAGCACCTCACACTTTGCCAATCACAGTTTTCATGGTTCAATTCCAATGCGCTGCCTTTTCTCTTTCTTTTTCTTTCTAGGGAAAGGCAAAGAAGAAAAGGCCATGCACCCGGCCTGTGCCGTTCAATTTCTCCCAGCCAAGAAGCTCAAGAGTGGCCACTGTCAAACAGCCACAAACTGTGATGCAGACTGGAACTAAAACTCCTCAGAGAAACATGTGCAATGCAAATTCTGCTAGTCAACCTACTGTGTTAAACAACAAGAAGGAGAATGTTTTATCCCATCCATCAGCACAAACTGGTCCTCCCAGCAACTTTAAGACTTCACACACGTTGTCTAATTCTGGAAGCATGACGCATCAGAACAAATCAGTTTTCTCTACCAAGCCTGTGGTAATTTCTGAGTTCTGTTTGGATAACATGAACCAGCTTAGTATCAAGGAGCCATCGGAAGCTTCTAATGTTGACCCCACATCACAGCAGCAGGGAGACTCTTTAAAAGGTTTGATTGAATTATTAATAACGCTTCATCATTCTAATATTAATGAGTATTACGTTATGACAAGATGGTTCCCAGGGTACAGGAGCACATGTTGGACAGATTTAACAATTAATTTAAAAGTAATCGGGAAATGTTTCTGGGTTTTTTTTTTTTGCTTTTTGACAAATTCACCACAAACTAACTGTACAATTGCTCAATAAAATACTATATTTTTTTGTAATTTATTGAAACGGGATTATTTTATGCTGTAGAGGCCATTTTATCACATTTCTTACAATAAGAGACAATAATTAGCTCCATTTTACATAGGAGACCACATTTACTTAGTATTGAACTAATTGTATTGGTATTTTTTTTTTAAATTAGCTTTTAATGACACTCATTTTTTTAGAATATGTAGATCAGACATGGGCAACCGGCAGCCCGGGGACCACATTACAAATCCCCAAAATTTGTATTTCAAGTGGGAAGGAACATAAAACCCAAGATAATACACACAATAACTCCCAAAATGCACAAATTAACAGCAAAATGCACAAAATACAAAAACGATCCAAAAATAAAACAAACTGACTCATAAAACACAATAACACATTACAGAATAGTTCTAAAGACACACAAACTGTCAACAAAAGTGCACAAAATGACAGTAAAATGCAGAAAACTAAAACAAAAATACAGAAAGTGACCCAAAAGCGCACTAATCGAGAAAAAAAAAATGCAGAAAATGACAGAAAAATACACAAAATTACAACAAGGACGCAAAAAATAACAAACACAATGACTCCAATAACACAAAATGACTAAAAACTGCCAAAACAAAACCACAGACAAAGACAAAACCCTTTTTCCTCCTCTATTAATGCTCAGATCTGTAATTATTCTAAGGTTGATAATGTGGCCCTTGGATTAGATACAATCACGTATTTGTGGCCCCCGCTGTAATAGAGTTGCCCATCCCTGATGTAGATTAAGCCTGACGGAACCAATGTTCGAGACACAGTTAGAGGTTTAGGGGAGCCCGCTGTTCCACAAGTGAAAAAGCATATGAAATTATGTAGACGGTACTTATATGAAGATGGGGTACATGTGATTTGACAAAAATGCAAAGGGGGTAGACGGGACAAAAAAGATTGTGAACCACTGGACAAGATGTTCATGTTGGTTCTTTGTCTGACATGTTCTGTGTTTCAGACAAACAGGAAAACTTCCAGTCCGATCACAAGGCTTTACTCAGCATCCTCTGCAACAAAGGAGTAGATGTGACCTCTGCTACTCCCCAGTCCAAACAATACAACTACTTGGTGAGTTTGTTCATCAGAAATCATTATTTGTTCTCTTTACACCTCATGTTTCATCATGAAGATATTTTTGACACGTCAGAACCATAGACTGTAAAAAGAATGGACGTGACGTCCTCCATAGTTTCCACTCAACGTTCTTGAAGCCAAAATACAGCGCTTAAGGCTGCAGCCATCTTGCAAATTTGACGTAATTTGGAGCCAGAGTCTGCTCAGTAGGTTCCTGGTAAAACGCCCTGCCCATTTAGTTGCCAACTGCCCAATCATTGGCTGTCAATATATGACGTCAAATCCCGTATTTCAACCTGAAATAACTTATTTAAAACTGGGTGACAATAACTAATAATTACAGCAGAGTTTAGGTTTGGGAAGGAAATTATGTGACGAGTATTTTACCTTTACAGTTTGACCCAAATCCCATTCGTTAACAGTGAGGAGGAGGGGCTTATGACCTATACTGCAGCCAGTCAGCAGGGGGAGCTCTAAAAAAAAAAGCACTTCACTTTTGGAGGCGCTTGTCCCGTCTATTCTTTTACAGTCTATGGTCAGAGCTATGTTTTATATTATTTGTATCACATTTTCACAGCCTCAGCGAGTTTCCATCATGAAGAGTCGGAAGAAAACTGGACCCACCACAGGTTAGCATCACCCTGGAAACCCTCACTCATTCACCATTATCAGCATCAGAAAAATCTTGTATTCACCAAGTACAGTTTAAAAACGATAAAAGGAATTTAACTTGGTGGATGGTGCGAAAAAAAACAAACCAGAAACACTATAATAATGATAATATTAATAAAAAACGTAAAGGATGGATATATACAAGTGTATATATTCCCCCATGCCCATTCGATAAAACCTTGAATATTAAAAAAGAAAAGTAATTTATTCAGAATGAGACATTCTGATACTTCTCAAGGCATTTGAGGAATCATTTTATTATTTATTAATTTCTTATAGTATGCTGCGAGCCCTGAGGCACAAATTTTGTTTTACATGTTCTCACGTGGAAAACAACCTTCAAATTTTGAATCTAATTCAAATAGTGCCTTATCTTTGTAATTATGACACCAACGACTCTCTGTACCTTTTTTCTCTCTTATTTGAGTTTCTCTACTTGGTTTAAGCTTTACTGAATTTGTAATATACAACTTGGATTAGAGAATACTTGAAACATGTTTTTTTGGTGTTTTTTTTAAGGTTTAAATATGGCAGCATCCACAGGGTTTAAACTGGACTCCAGGCATGTATAAGGAGTTCATTAGGGATACATGTGTCTAAATGCAAAAGCTTGGAGTCTACGCTAAGTACCACCATTTTTTTTTTTTTTGCAACCTCACGTAGATGGCACCAAGATTTACACACTCCAATACAGTAGGTGGTGATATGCACCAGGTTGGTTGCAACACACCATTAAAGGAGCATAGGGCATGATTTGAGAAAAAATAAACATTAATTCTAAGTTTTGTTTTATTGCTAATGGGTGATGAAGCGTTCCTAACCAAAGAGCATGAGTCCACACACATTTCTACATATTGCATTGAAAAGATTGCGTGATACATTTTCTACTGCTGTTCCGGGTCCGATTTCCCCATACAGTTCTGCAGACGTGAAGTCAAATAACGCTGATGGTGACGTCGAATGACGCTGGTGAGCGTTCTTGACGGCTTGGAGAGGCGTCCCAATACCCTGGAAATAAAAAAGAATGAGAAGAAGACGGTGGACTAAACTACTGTTTGGTTCCACAGATGAATGCAGAGGCGTGTGCACACGTCTTGCAGTAAACAGTCACATGAATGGCGAGTAAATAAATCACAGTTGGAGTGCGGATTCCTTGTCCGAGTCTGACCCAACAGTGAAAACCTAATTTTGTTTCTCAAAGAAATAACATATTTGCGTTTGTTTTAGTGGTAAGCACCGATTTTAATAAAGCTGATATCCAGAGTTTCTGAGAAATCTATGTTTATGTATGATTCTTTTGAAATGCGAAAAAATACCTAACTAGACTATGGTATACATTAATGTATAGAAGTCCCTCCTTCATCCTATAGACCTCTATACAAATGGTAACGATCACCGAGTGCGCCCAGCCAATAGGCTTCGATTTCCTGTTTTTGAGTCTGTCAATCAAAGTGAATGCAGAACTGTGCACGGAAACAAGGCCGTGCGTCACAACAGCAAACAGGTAAATATGATTTTGGCTGTTACCTGACCCATAGACCTATATCAATGCAACCCCATGCGACTTTGTTATGTTCCGCGATGCACATGCAGAAAAGTAGAGGCGTGGCTTCTGGTAGATTGCAGAGGCAGGGGGAGGAAGTGGAGCTGTTTAGGGCGGGACATCGAGACGTCCTCTCAGAAACTCCAGATATCAGCTTTAACAAACAACTGTTAATGTCAACATCAGATCAGTGCACGGGTAACAAGCGAAAGTGAAACAAATGGGCACAGTGCACACAAGAGACCCATCAGATCTATTTACATAATACATGTATCAAAGATAATTATTTTTTAGTTATTATTAGTTATTTTGCAAAAAAAGGAATGTTTCAATGGTGTATTCCTTTAAAATTGTCCTAGCTACAGCAGGAAAGTAAGAATGCTGCGCACAAATGACACTATGTGACCAAACCCGACCACCAGTTCTAAATATCTGTCCGAACCCGAACTGTCAGGATTTGGTCTGGTATCCATCCTCTATCCACAGTATCAGCTACGGTGATAAACAGTTAATGCACGCCCCTGCCGCGGCTTGGCTGATGGCTTTAGTTGCACTAACCACCATGGTGTCACTATGGAGTCTGGTTTCTAGATCCTGCTCTATGCTTCTCAAAGAAACTGCAAAAGCTTGTTTTTACTTAAAACAGTGACCATCGCGCTCAAAAATGTATGATAAAGAAATGGAAACCTAAAAGTTTCCTTGGAAAAGGCCATTGGACTGAATATCCACCTAATTTACGGCAGTTGCATTCATACCAGCTCAGCCCTAAAATCCATCTTAAATTTTGTTTGGTCATTGACCTTTACTTTTTTTTAAGTTGCATTTGCATGTTATTTTCTTCTTTGTTGTATAAACACGCTTTCATTTTTTATTTTTTTTTTAAATGCTACTTTAATCTTTTGTTTTAATGTTTTAAAAATGAGTAGAAGTTAAATCTACATGACTTTCTTCTCGTGTCTTCCCAGCTTCTGTAAAGTCAGTGCAGTTCTCTCCAGACCCGTCAGCGCTGCAGAGCATTCTCCTCAATGAGGGGGTGAAAGCTGGGCAACCTTTGGGTGCAACGCCACGAAATTCAACATGTCCACCAGGCCGGGGCACATCAATCTACACAGTATGGACGCAAAGAAACGTTTTGTTTCTGCTACGTTTTCCACTGTATGGTAACCAGGGTTGGGGTCAATTACATTTATCAGTTACAATTCAGATTTCAATTACAATTAAATGATATTTTTTTTATCCTCAAACTCAAATACAATTATGTTCTCAATTACTGAGCCTGAAATAAATAGCCAAAAAAAAAGTTAACATTCCTCTTGGTGTTAGCTTTCTGTTAGCATCTCTAATGATAACGGGTCCTAAATCAGCTGTAAAATACACAAAAAAATAAATATCTAATTTCTTTCCTATCTATTGATTACCTAATTAGGCTTCCTAAATCAATGAAAATAAAGATTTTAATCTATTTTTTTATTTAAATGGTAAAATGCGGGAAAGCTTCATATTGAATGCATTTTAATAATTGTTAACTAGATATGTGTAGAACTGTACATTGACAATTTTTATAGAGTTTACATGACAATTACAATTTAATTATGACAGCAACAGCTTTTTAAAATTACAATACTATAATTATGCTATAATTGTAATTAATGATCCATTTCACAATTATAGTGATGTCCTGATACAACTTTTTCATTTCCGATTCGATACCGATATTGCAGCCTTGCGTATCGGCCGATACCGATATTGGTCCGATATCAGCATGAATCATACATACTTTTCTAACTTTTTTTTCTTTGATAAAAAAATAATAATTACTTATTTTTTGTAGTGTGAAATGTTAGAAAAGGCTTGATCAAATGATGTTACTCAAACAGAGAACAATAGTCAGCAGCAGTAGTTATGAGAAAAACTGACTCATTTATTATTAACCAGTTGGTTACATACATTTTATCCTTCAACATAATATCTATATTATTTTACAATTGAATAAAATTGAATTGCAAAAAAAGAAGTTTTCAGGCTGATATCAGACTGATATCATTATCGGATCAGAACACCCCTGCATAATTACAAATCTAATTATCCCCAACCCTGGTGGTAACCATTTTATTTAGATTTATATTCCTTTTTGCTTCCTCCCCCAGGCTCAGAGAGTGCTGGTTAAGAAAAATCGTATGGAGCCATCTGATGGACCTGCAGGTAAACTTGTTGAGCTTTCAGTCGAGAAGAATTCAACATTTTGTGTCATATTTTAAAACCGTGACCTCACATGACTACGTTCACCTCAGTGGCACTCCGAGTAACACCGCAGAGCAAATGGACTCCACAGAGAGTCTCCAGGCATCGGCCCATGTCTGCTTTGGTTGGTCACCGCGTAGTATTGTGTACACACACTCAGTACACCTGGCTCCGTGTATTTCATTAAAGTATCGCTTTTCTGCTTCAGAAATGGCATCAGTCAACACAACCGTTAACATACACGACACCTGGAGCCAAGAACTGCAAAGGTTACTTTCAGTCGCAGCAGCAGGTGAGAAGCAGCCTTTTCCTTCATGTACAAAACGTGTGTCGAGCCTTTTTGAGGGAAGAGTGTATGTTTATTCTTAGCAGAGATGAGTTTGTCTTAAGGGATTCTCCTCCAGTCAGCATATGTAGGCTACTTTTGATTTGATTTATTTATGTACAACAAAAACAATACTTAATAAAATAAAAGGAATGTCACAAAACACGTTAGTTTCCGAAGCAGGTCAAAAACACAATTAAGATTTCAATAAAATATTTACATGATTAGGAAGAAGTCTGACTTATTTAATACTACCACTCTTATAGTCTGTATAACCAATTTATCTATAAGCTATATAAATAAAAGCTATGTAAAAAAACAATGTAAATACTGTAATATTATGAACTACTCATTTACAAGCTATAATTAGAATATAAGCTACCTTTATACATATGAACGCAAAAATAATTGTGTCAATAAAGCCAAATTTCTATACATTGCTATACCCGTACCATACATACATACAAGATACCATATCTTTTCAATTATATTATTACATATTGTTTGCTGCATTTTATAATTCTTACTATGTTTTCAGTTGTAATCTCATTTTATATATATATATATATATATCTACAATATATTATACACATAGCCCAACGCAGACAGGGAAAAGAGCCGCACCAGATAATAATCAGACATTACCGTCCTGCTGCTCCCTTTAAAATCTGTTTTTTTTAATAGTTTACTTAAAAAATGCTTATGTTTTCACTGTCTTTTTATTTAATCTGTTAAATTATTCTGTATTTTCATGCCTTCCGTTGATACACGTGTTTCAATGTAGTTGTAACCTTAACCCTTTTTAAATTCTCCTCCTGAATTCTATCCTGCCTCTCTTTTTGAAAACACTTTCCTTATGTTATATGGAAGTAAGTTGTTTTTGGCTTTGAAAAACACTTGAGCTGTTTTGAATTGAATCAGATCGTGAAGTTTAAGAGTTCACGTGTATTTTTTTTAAGCAGGAGGTTGTCCAGAGATTGTTTGTCGATGCCGAGGAAGAGCAGAACCCTGACCCCAAGGACCCTGATACGTGTGCACAGCAACTCCCAGTTACAGCCTCAGTGGTAAGACCCACTCCAACAGCTCAGCTGAATTCTTACTGGATAAAATGTTATTCTGTTGCGTCTTGTCTTGTTAAATAATAGTGTGAGGATACAGAGAGGCAGAGCAGGATCTCCAGTGATGAAGAAGGTGACAAGCCGAAGGTTGAGGATGCCCAGCCGTTCCTTCAAGCACCTGACCGAGAGTCCGTCATCTTCTTTTCAACGGGCAAAAAGCTTTTTAGAGCGCCGCGTTTTGAGAAACCAGATGAGGGCGGCCCTCCGTCCTCGAGCTTTAAACTGCTGCAGCTCGATGAGTTTTCTGCTAAGTCAGCAGGAATCAATCAGATCAACCTGTCTGAGCGTCCACACAGAGGTATCGACAAATTGTGAGATGCAGCAGAGTGTCTTTTTTTTTTGATGATGATAATAACACACGTTTGTTTGTTTGTTTGTTTGTCTGTCAGAGCCCGTTGCTGTGAAGCCCTGCTCCCTGAGTCCTGCTGTGGCTCTGCTGCGTAGGCGACTCCCTCCCCTGGACGAGCTGCGCATGGATCAGGAAGTGGCCACGTACACCTCCATGTCTGTCACAGCTCTTGGTTTCGTCCGTGTTCGTTCTCGCTGTGGAAACCCACTGGCCTCCATTTTGCACTTTGAAGATTCAATTGTGAGTATGCAGCACAAAGAGTAAAAAGGAGGGGAATTTATAGTTGAAACGTGACCGTTAGAAGCAATAATTCCACCATTTTCATGAGTCAATGTTAATTCAAATCTTTGTTATTGATTTTTCAGAAATTTGTTCCGATCCACTTTGACACTTCGTCTGGACCTTATTCCCCTCTGCACGACTAGGAACTTCCATTATTCAGCACTACAGCTTTATTTTCTGCAAAAGAAAAAAGTTTATCAAGTGGCTTCCTGAGTTTTAGATGCAGGTATACAAATTAAAATATATATATGGGGAAAAAAGACAAACTTGTAAAGGTCAATGAAGACTCTGATAGATCAGTCTTTAGTTGTAGCTCAGCAGAATTAGGAAAGCTCAGTTACTTTAACATTGAGCAAACTTTGTGTGGATTTTCAATGTACAGTGTTTAATAATAAAGTTGTGTATATCAATGACGACTGTGTTTTCTTTGATTAAGGTTGGATGCTAAGGCAATCTGAATGTAGAGTTTGAGGATCAGTTTGAAATATTTAATAAATCCAGGACTTTTCATACAATTTAAAAAAAGGAAGTCTTTCACAATCAACGTCAGATTATAGCTGCTGTGCAGCAATGGTCGGGGGCCAGGGAATTTTAAGCAATTCTGAGCAAACGTTGGACTTCATTTATATAGACGAGCCTAGGTTCCCAAAGTGGGGTACGCAAATTGTCAGAAGGGGTACGTGTATGAAAGGAGTTATTCTAATGTGAGCTTTACATCAATTGAAGCTTGAACTCTGTGGTACATTTGTTAAACTTCTTCACCCTCATTATAGGAGTTCTACAGCTGTGGTGATTCATCAATAGATCAAAAACATAATCCACAACTATTCCATGATGGAACATCCTCTATTAGCACATGTAAATGTTACTTGTAGCGTAATTAACTAAGCCCGTCTCCTGTGTGAAAACAGCTGTTAGCTTTAGGGGAAAATTCAACAGCTGTCAAAAATTCAGTTATTAACACAGAAATCCTAAAATACACATATTGCATCCAGACAGCATGGGAATGGTGGTCATGTGTTTTGCAATGTGCTCCATAAGTGAAAAACTGATGTTTAAAAATGCCATTTTCACTTCAATTATTGGCATGAGAGCAAAATGAAAAATGCCGTTTAAGAAAAAAAAAAAACGTTTTTTTAAATAAAATTCTTATTTTCCAAACACCATCGACAATGATTTCAAAAGTTTACAATTTTTGAAAAATTGACATTGAAAATGTATTTAACAAGAAATGCTGACTGATATTTATAGCCCAGGCAACACAATAAAGACAACCGGGATTATTGTATCTTGAAATAAAGTGGAGAAGCTTTTATCAACATTATCTAATGTTAATAAAAGCCAGAATTATATTAATTATCATAAAATGATCAATATGTGCTACATTTTAACAACTGATTAAAGGCTTAATGAAAGAAGCACTGTGATGACATAATATATTCAGTTATTTACAGCAGTTCAATTACCCACTATATGGATATATTGTCAAGAGGCTTGCAGCTCTGCCTGACTGATGTCTAATGATAGTTTTCCATCTTTTGTGCAGCTTTGTGGACAGTGCTACAGAAGGAAATCCTGACTCATAAGCACGATACTATGATAATATTCAGCAGTAAATAATTACCAAATATTATATATATAAGCAAGGAATCTCTGTTTGAGTGTTCCTCAAATATCTTTGCGAATCAGGCTCAGATTGACCTGAGACTTTCAACATGGCTGCTGCATTGGTTCACGGGTGTGCAACGTCGGATTTGTTTGGACTGCAATGATACCGTTCATGAATTACTACATTAAATTGCCTTAAATGCAGCTTAATGTTGACAGGTAGTCAGGTAACTCAAAATAAGTTGAAAGCTGCATAGAATCTACAGGAGGGTGCACAAAGTGCTTTTAAAAATGACTAAAGTGGGTCTACTATCCTAAAAAAAAAAGGTTTTACTATATGTACTGTATGTAGCCTATATTACAGTGCTAAATATTATGCTCTGCACAGTTAATTTAGTCGGATTTCATTCCATTTAAGATGATGTTAGCTGATGACATGAATAAACATAATCAAAACTGTAAGGCCTACTATTGCCTTCTCATTTCAAATTCACCAAACCCTTCTGAGCTGTGACTGTTAACACCTCATTCACTTTCAATGCGGTATTTGGCGCTGCTTGGCAAATGTTACAATTTCCTGTCCTGGCTTTGTGAAACCATGGGGGTTTATTTCCTGTTCTAAATAAACCATCTCCTTGGCAAACTGATCACTCCTAAAGGAATAGCCAATCAGATAATCTCAGATCAGAAGTGCTCATTTTACATTTTGTCATGTAAAAAAAAAAAAGAAAAAATGACTTTACCTATCCGTAATTTACCTTAAATATGTTCAAAACTAGGTGAAGTCAAGGAATGAGTTTGTGTTTATCTATAAAAATATGTTAAGGAATGTTGCCTTAGTCAACAGCCAAGTTCTATAATTACCAGTTTACATAGTTACTGATGATAGTGAAGTTAGACATCAATGACAGACAAATTCATCAACTCTCAACAAAGCACAGAGCCTCTGCAGATGTATGCTAGCCTATATTACAGTGCTAAATATTAAACCTCCCACTTTTCTATAGCAATACATACTTCCCACGAGCACTGCACGAGTATAGAGTATATAAATCAGAGCCTATCTTAAAATAACACTTTTTATACACATAATAAAGGTTGTGTTTTTAAAAAAAAAATAAATAATATATTTATGTATTTATTATAAAGAAATATATATATTTTCAATCAAAGGAAAAATATATTCAATCAAAAGAAAACTTAAAAAAAAAAAATGGGGTCTGAAATATTTTTTTGCATTTGAACACATTTCTTCTTTGATTGAAAATGTTTTTTTTATTTTTTATTATTGAATAATAAAGACACCAATCTACCTGCATACTTTATTCTGTAAATTAACACATCATAATGACGTACAAAGTCATCCAAATGAACGAGCGTTTTGATTGGTCGCTGGCTCTCTCGAATCGGAAAGTGGGCGGGGCGCAACACGTTGTGGGCGGGTGTCGTCAACTGACTCGTTTTTGGATAGAGAATTTATTTTTTTACTTTGTTCGCTAAACCACGAAGTTTCCCATGTGTTTCCTTAGTATTTTTCAATAAATGGACTCAGTAACTCTCAATATTATAAATATCTGTTCTCGCATGAAGTTAAAAAAAAAAGTTATTAATCGAGGATTTCCTGCACGTGCTGTAATCAGGACCAGGTTCTCCACACCGCGTCTCTCAGTAAGTCTGAGCTTTATTTAATAAATATTAAGACTTAAAAGACACACCAAACAATGTTGGCTAAAGCATTTCACTTTGTTTTACTTCTGTTTAATGTACTGTTTTTTTTTTTAAATTATTATTATTATCTTAAAATGAGTCAACGGGACTATAAACAGTCTTTATTCTGAGGATTCCTTTCCAGAGACACTTCATTGTATAGTTTGTTACAATTTGGTATAATGATGCTGTGTGTAGATGATGGGGATGTCAGGGAGAACACAATAAGGCACTAGTATGATGACTGAATGCTTAGTAAAGTGAAATACTACTGCACTTGACAAGGTTTTTGTGTCGAATTAACCGTCTTTAAATTTTTGTACAATTTTACACAATTGTTAAATTGTACAAATATGTTAAATGTCTCAGTTAAAAGTTGTTAGTCATAAAGGGAAATGATATTTCCTTTGAAATAATGACAATAATTAGGAAAAATAAAGTGTGAGTGTAACTTTAAAATTTATTGTTTCCTACCTTTTTAAATTATGCAAGTCTTCATTTTCTCATCCTCTAATTAAAGTGAAACCATTATATTTTAGAATTTAAAAAGTTTCAGAAAGGTTGGTGACCCCTGCTTTAAAGTGCATGTGGTGTCTTACAATGAGCTAATGTAAGGTTTTTCTCTCTAGCATCTTTTAATTCATACATGTCAAACACGTGGCCCGGGGGCCAAATTCCAGCCCTTTGGAGCATCCAATTTGGCCCGCAGGAAAAAATAAAAATGACAGAGGAAACATGAGTCATTGTGTAAATGAAACTCAACAATATTTGCAGGTGCTTAAATTTTTCTCTGTGCTTTTATCGTATGATTGCAGTCATTTTTATTTAGTTTTTTTATTTTATTATTTATTTATTTTTCATGCTGTTTTAATTGAAAGATAGGAGTCAGTACACGTCAAGTTTGCCTGAAGAGACAAATATGATCATTTAAAAAAAAAAAAAAAAAAAAAAAAACATTTAAGGACATTTCCTTTTTTTGTCTCCATCCACTTTTTTGTATGAAGAAATAAAATTAAAAAATTTCAACTATTGAACACCCAGAGAGTAAACAAGTGTAGCATGACATTACTACCCAGATTGGGATTGATTGCAGTCATTTTTAATGTTAAACTGTTGAAAAAACTCTAAACTCTTACAAAACCATAACATAGGGCTGGGCAATTTTGCCTAAAAAAAAATCGCAGATTTTTTTTTCATTTGAGTTTTGATTTGATTGTCGATTTTTTTATTTTTTTTTTTATTTTTAATTTTTTAAATGCACTTAAAATGACTGCAGACATCAGATTTATTGTCAAAAGTGCAACTTTATTTCTGTGCTTGTCCTCAGGAGTTAAAATGCATAGAACAATCCCAAAATAAAAAGTAAATGAGGCTCTGTCATTCAACAATTTCAAGCTTTAACCCAGGTTTAAACCAAAGTGCAACAGCAACTTCAGAGTAGCTCCAATTTTCTGATTAATAAATCAGATAACTACGTATTCTATAACATTGCAATTAAAAAAATAATAAACTCTTCCTTTTAGCATCTCAACATAGTGTGAAATAAAAATTGAACATGCCTGTGGCACACACATATAGCCTACTCAAAGGGTAAACTAATGTAAACAAAGAGGGGACTGGCTCACACCGGAACTCAAAAAAGTCAGAAAAAACTGTGGTGGGAAAAAAATAAAAAAAACAATAGAAAAATAAAAAATGTAAAAACTCAAATTTGCAAAATAGAAATATTTTTTATCAACAAATTCGATTAATCGATGAAATCAATTTTTTGCCCAGCCCTACCATAACATACATAATATTCAAAATCTAGAACATTTAAAGTGAAGTTTCTGTAGTGACTGATATCGATCACTTTTTGTTTGGATATTGTCGGTTTCTTATCTATTCAGTGTTTTATGTATACGTAGAAATGCGAACTATGGCACAATAATGTTAAAAAATTACTTGTTTTCCCCCAATAAAAACTGTGGCTCACTTGAGATCAAACTGCTCTGTATTTGGCCCCTGAGCTGAAAGGAGTTTGACACCCCAGTTTTAATTGAACAGCTTTGAGAATTGACGACAAGAGTCATGTTGTTTAAGTCACAAGTAAAGTTCTAGCAGTTCCTGCAACCAGCTCACCGGCCGTAGCAGAGGGTGTGCAGACATTTGGGGGCTCTAAAATTTATCCTCTTGGGTTGGATGACCCCCCCAAACACAGATTGGGGGAGGCTGACTTAATCACAACACAGTTCAACCCGACTCTGTGTTTCTGTGGCTGCCTTTAGTGTGAAGCAATAGAGAGCCTCGTAAAGATGGAAGACAAAAGATCAAAGAATGTCGCTCTTCTCGTGTGGGTGCAGCATCCACATGCAAACACATTGAGGCTTGTGACGCTTGTATTCTACTATAACACCCAAACATACACAATTGAATTATAAGAAATCGAGAAATATCGTTAATGAAATGCATCATTTTCAAGCTTTGATAACATTTGTCTGATGTCTTAGATATCAAACAGTAGGAGGAGCTTTGTTCTTTGATAGCTCTGTTGTCATTTACCTGAGGTGGCAAAAGTACTCGTCTTCATTACTCAAGTAAAAGTATTAGTGATAAACTGATACATCGGCTGGCTGATATTTTTGGCCGATTTTTGCGTTTTTGACATGTATCGGCATCGGTCGATGCGGGCTGCTGCATTCGCCAATCTGCATTATTTACAGAGAGCAGAAATCATTTATACTTGTTCTTGTTCTACATCACCTGTTTTTAGTATTTGTTCAATATTTTTAACTTGTTGTCATTCTACCTCACCTTTGTTAATTTCAATAAATTTTCTTTTTAAAAAAAAAAAAAAATTGAGACTCGCACCATTTGTTATCATCATTGTGTCATTTTTATGATGTAAATTGAAGGAGCAAAAGTAGCTAAGGCTGATGGGGGGGAAACGGTATTGGCATCGGCCCTAAAAAATCCATATTGGTCGATCCCTAAGAAGTTCAGATACTTAAATTTAAAGAAATGGCTCTGGTGAATGTGAAAGTATTGATGGTTGCTCCCTTACTTGAGTAAAAGTTTAAAAAAAAAAAAAGAAAGGAAAAAGTACATGCTACTAGAAGTAAAAAGTAAAACACATGTTCCTTCAATAATAAAACAGGGTTTTTAAACCAGCAAATTCCATATTTTTATTGTTTTCAAGAACTTGTAGAATACTGGTACATGGAAACAAATTAAATCTGTTAAATTTGAACATCTGGAGAATTTAGCACAAATACAATTTGTAAATAAAATGTGTCAAGAAAAAAAAAAAAAAAAAGTGTCAATGCTCAAGAAAAACCAGAGCAGTCATCTTCGAAGGTCTTAAAAGTCACGAGCTCATTTTTAAAATGTAAGAAGTAAAAGTAAAAAGTCGGCAAAAAAATGAATACTCAAGTAAAGTACAGATATCAGAAAGAACTACTTAAGTACAGTAACAAAATGTGTGTACTTTGTTACTTGTCATCTCTGTCATTTACTGAGGTTAGGATTCAATTAATACTGTTAACATTTTATTTATGTTTCTGTGTGCATTGTGTTCCCATGTGACTGTCCACTGCAGGTGTACTAGACCTGGTTATTTTTAGCAGAACTGTGTTCGTGGGAGTGGACCATGATGTCAGTGGGAGGGAGGGAGTGGGTGGGCTATAAAACCCTTGTCGTCACTTGTGGCACCCCTGAGAAGCAGAGGGTGAAGGTAAACGCACTCTTTGTCCCTTTATTCTCCTAGAGGCCACCAGTGCGCCTGCTTCCTCTGCCGCCATGTCCAAGACCCAGCCGCCCACCACAGACCCCACAAAGATGGGGCTCGGACGCTCCATCGCCGTGCTGACGTCAGGAGGAGACGCACAAGGTGAGCGGGGGTTAAAAAGGTTTTGGATTCAGAAAAAAAAACTAAAACATTTTTAACCAATAACAAAGTAGCATAACTATTTGTAATGCTGATTCCCACGTTTTTGGATAACAACCTCCTATAACCTTCCAACTCATTTATGGCCAAGTGTGGAATATTTGCATCTTAAAGTATGACAAAACCAGATTAGAGGATGAGGATAAGGACTTGTTCCCATTGTGTCAGAGATGCACAGCTGAAGAGCTGCTGGAGTGAGTAATGAGAGCAATGTTTGTAGACTGTGAGAATAAATCTGCAGATTCCCTCAGCCCCACATGCATCAAATAGAGGATAAAATAGAATAGAGTACACCTATATTAATTCCCAGAGGTAAAATTCACATTTGCAGCAATAAGAGCAGAGTAAGAACAAAAATATAAACACTAATAGGATAATAGTGCAAAAATGTAAACATACATAATTAGAAAAATAACACCAATTTTGATTTAGTTTAAGTTATTTTAGCTGTTTACTTACAGAAATCACATCATTACACAGTAATGGAAGCTCAAAAGGAATAGGCTGAAGCAAGGAAGCTTATATGCGCCTACCCCTATATTCATATTCTCAGTACTCGTACATTTCACGTTTGTATTCCCATTGGGAACTCAACCAACAACAACTGCATCTCACAAATTACGTTACATTGGAAAAGTTACAGTTCAAGTACACCATTTTCATACCCGGGCGCACACAACCACCAGCATGTACCTGGTTATGAGTAACATTTTCCTTTTTTTACATTTTCAACCATACAATCAATAACATAGACCTTACAAGTTGCAGCAATTGACATGGTTTAAAGCTTGTAGCTACATTTCACATCGAGGGCATATTGTCACAAGCTTTTGAAGATGACTGTACATTGTTTGAGTTATGTCGTGAAAGATTACATTAACACAGCATGCTGCATATTGCTAGACCGTAGTAAGCAGGAATACGAGAATGTTTTATGTATAATTTGAGTATAACAATATCAAAAGTCAGCATGTAAGTTGGTTATTTAGTAGGCTTGCATCACTTTAATTATAACGGATCAAGTGGAGACGTTGGTGACAGTAGTTGTATCAGCATGATATGATTCTATTATCCTATATGCATTTAGTACAACTAGAATAGCATTAGCAGAAACACAGAAAGAAAAAGAACAAAGGTAACCTGCAGTTTAAAATCTTTCTTTTTGAAATCTTTCTTGCACAGTTATGCACCATATCAACCAAGTTTGGCTTTAGATCTTTAGGTCAAACCTGCACATCAGCAGAGGGCTTCTTCAGGCGGTTACATCAACACTGTGTAATGGCCCATCTTACTTGACTGTTCTTGCATCTCTTTAATTCCACTCTCTCTCCCTCTAACTCCGCCTATCTCTCCTCCACTCGTCCCATCCAATGTTCCTTTTTTTGTTTTTACTTCTTTGGGGCTATTTTAGTGGCGATGACCTTTTTCTGGTATGGCCAGAGAGACACGCCCCCACCCTCAGCTGCTGTCCGTTGAAACAAGAGCTGCAACATGCCTGTCACAACGCAACCTTTCAAAGGGGCTTTTCATGTGCCAGACATCCAAGGGCAAGATGGTACACCCAGTCTCCTAAACTCCATCCCCTGTGCCTATTTTTGTCTCATATTTTACCAAAGAGCACGGAAAGGTCAAGGTGGAACTGAAAGGTCTTTCAGAAATCTGAGAGTAGAGATGCAGGCAATACAGATTTTTTATTGTGTGTATCAACACAAAATGCGTGGTCATGTTTCCCAGGTATGAACGCTGCAGTGAGAGCCACAGTCAGAGTTGGTCTGTACACCGGTGCCAAGGTGTACTTTGTTCATGAGGTATTGAACACCGACATGTCACTCAATCACAATTACACAACGCCAAACGCACACACGCCAGCAGCACGCTCACTCACTGTGTAAATGCATGTGCTGCAGGGATACCAGGGCCTGGTGGACGGAGCGGACAACATCCGTCTAGCTACATGGGAGAGTGTGTCCATGATGCTGCAGCTGGTGAGTGACACACAACACAATAAGGGTGTAAAAAAAAAAAAAAATCGATTCGACCACATATCGCAATATTTCACAATGTGATTATCGTACCGATCTAAAAAAAAATGTCCAAATCAATTTTTTTTAACAAAAAAAACCCCCAAACATTCAATTGCGCCAACATATGCATAGCATGTGAATGTCAGTCACTAGGTTTCGGGGGAACCAGATAATACTATATACAATATATGATACTGGTACAGTTCGTTACCAATTACTTAATCTCACAACGTACAGTACCCAAGCCGGTCATCTTAACGCCTCACAGCTGGTGTAGTTGGACTCCACGTGGATTCATTTTCTTAGAAAACTTGTCCAAAATAGGTTCAAACGTGTCAATGCACCACCAAGACAAAGAGATAAAACACCATCGTGAGAAGAAGACAATGAAGACTGGTGCTTCAAATATACCAATCTCGACATGCTCCGCCTCACCCACTCTACACCGATCCATAACTTGTCCAACACCTTAAGTACATTGCTCATATAACTAGACTTCCTAACTCAGCCCTGCAAAAACAAATTTTGTTGCGCTTTAATAATACACCGTATACCTGTGACATATAGAAAAAGTAGGATAAACTTACAGGCCTTTTTTCTATTCAACTCCAACGGGAAATGCAAGATCATTGAAGGTTCCTGCCTCTGGTGGAGCGAATCCTTGGATCCTTGGCACCCAACCTGCTGAAGCAGTGGAAGGGGAAAATTGATGATAATGATGATGATGTATTTCATACCATTTTGTACTTGTAAAGGTGAAATTTGTATTAGTTGATATCGTGATGTATATATCGTATTGTTTAGTAGCGGGATATATCGGGATACATTGTATCGTGACATGCAAATTTGATCTTATCGTGAGACTCATGGCAATGCACACCCTTACAACACCAGACGCATGCTGCAAGAGCTGATTATTGGTTACAATGGGAAGATGTGATGAATCGAATGATTTACAGTATCTTCATCAGCCTACCTTTTTTTTTTTTACCTGCTCAGGCCTTTCTCTGCTGACCCATTGGGTTAAAATCACTGGCAGGTGACCATAATACGCTATGCACACCAGGGTTGGGGTCAATTGTAACTGTAATGGCAAAATTGATCATTAATTACAATTATGGCGTAAATATGTCATAATTTTAAAAATCTGTTGCTGTCGTAATCTTAATGAAATTGTAATTTTGTTTAGATAATTGACTTTGTAATTGTAATTGCCATGAAAATTCTGTGAAAATTACAATCTCACGCAAAACTGGGGAACCATGTTACAGTTCTATGTACAGTTCTGCACATATGTAAATAACAATTAGTAAAATAAAAAAACGTTTCATATCAAGCTTTCACACATTTTACCATTTTAAAAAAAAAAAAAAAAAAAAAAAACTTTAAACTGACGGGTATATTGATATATTGACACAAAAAAGGCTCAAATGTCCACACCAAAAATATTAAAACCTATATTTTCACTGATTAGGAAGCCTAGCAAGGAAACCAATGGATAGGTAATAAATAGGATATTATTTAGGACCCATTATCATAAGAGAGGAAGGTTATGTCTTATTAGGTCATTTATTTTGAACTTTAAGAATTGACAACGTAATTGTAATTGACTTCCTGAGGATAAAAAATAATTGTAATTTATTTGTAGTTTTTTGTTTAAAGTTGAAAAGAGTTCCGCTTTTAATTAAGCTACGTCAGCCATTAATTCTTGATATTCAATTTAATTCTAATTTTATCCATTTACTTTATGATTTCACGCCATGGCAATTATCTTACTGCCTGAAACAAGTCAGTGACAGTGCGTAGCAACAGGGATGTTTTTTTTTTTTTTCTACATTAAAAGGCATCCACCATATGGTTTTGGTAACTCTTTAGTTTATGGAACACCTATTAACCATTATTTAGTTGCTTATAAGCATGCAAATTAGTAACACATTGACTCTTTATTAGTCATTATGAAGTACTTACAGTATTAATGCTTTATTCAGCCTGGCCTTATTATACAACAGGCAAGCCATTAACTAAGAGTTTTCCCTCAATAATATCAGAATTATTGCTTATTAGTAGTAAGGAAGTTGTTGTATATGAATTAAGATCTCAACATGTTAGGGTTAACGTTAACCCTAATCCTAACCGTGTTTTGGACTGCAAGACTGCCATTAAGTGTATTATAAGGCATTAATAAGAATAAGGCATTAATAAGTACTTAATAAAGCATTAAACTAGAATGTTACCATGGTTTCCTAATGTATGTCATTAAATTCAGGATAGAGGAGTCTCCTTTATTCCATGTTTGGCATGTGTTCTGTTCATCACTAGTGTTCCCGTTGTGTCCTCAGGGCGGCACGGTCATCGGCAGCGCTCGGAGCAAAGACTTCAGGACCAGGGAGGGCCGTATGAAGGCAGCCGGCAATCTGGTGAAGCTGGGCATCACCAACCTGTGCGTGATCGGAGGCGACGGCAGTCTGACCGGTGCCAACGAGTTCAGGACCGAGTGGAGCGGGCTACTGGCTGACCTGGTCAAAGCAGGTACAGGGAAAAGAATGTCCATTCAGACAATCGTATGGTTCGTTTGCAGAAGTGTAAAGAGTGCTGATACATTCTACTCAAGTAGAAGTACAAGAAAGTTATACATAAAATACTCAAGTACAAGTAAAAAGTAGCTGAATTAAATAGTACTCACAGTAAAAGTCACTAGTTACAGTACTTTCACCCCCCACGTTTGTTTTTTGGTAATAAATCTTGCCACGGTTCCCTTGGATACAGTAAACATCTCATGTATAAACTTCAAAATGAAGAAACGAAATTTTGCACAACTTGATTTATTCTCCCACAAAGGCATCTGTATAAAACAAAAGGTTTGTCAAAATGTACAAAATATATTTTTTAAAATAATAAAAAAATAACACCAATAAATTCCAAGGCTTTAAGTATAGCTACATTTATGAACTCTAAAACTGAGAAAATAACAGTTTTAGAGTTCATTCAATGCTGTTTTTTTTTTTTTTTTTTTTTTGCAGTGCATTACGTTTAATCTGATTGGTCGTCTATGATGTGATGCATTTGATTGTTGTCTGGTCATTTCATTTATTGTAGTTTTTTCACATTGTTCGATGATCATTTTAAAACAAAAACAAAAAATATTTACTCAGTCATGGTTGGGTGTAAAAATGGAACAAATTACTTTACTTCTTTTAAAACGTAAGTATGTACAAGTAAATTACTGATTCAGAATTATACTCAAAGGAAGTACAAGCACCCATAAAAGCAAGTCAATTACAGTAACATGAGTACTTGTAATCTATTACTTTCACCTCAGTTCGTTTGCTGCCTGAGTGCATGGATTAATTCAGAATAAAGAGGTAAAAAACAAACTTAATTTTCAAGGATTTGATTTATTTATTTTTTTTTAAAGAGAGAAAACACAATGTTAATCTAAATTTCAGTCTTGAAATCACATATTTTAAAAAGAGTCGCTTTTCATTTTAACCTAATTTAAATGAACAGGATATACTTTAGTTCTATTATTTTGAGTTGTATTGTTTTCTTTTGCTGACAATCTGCAGTGGTTATCTGTTAAATATATATATATATATATATATATATATATATATATATATATATATATATATATACAGTATATCCAAAAAATAAATAAAAAATTTTATCCAAAAAAATAGTTGCTTGTTTTTTATTCATTTAGAAAGAAAATAAAGTGATATAATCCCTTTGTGATTCATTGAGTCACACCTGCTGAATTTAAATGTGCATTATTTTTCCTCACAGGTAAGATCACAAATGAGGAGGCCAAGAAATCGTCCCACCTGAACATCGTTGGGATGGTGGGCTCCATTGATAACGATTTCTGTGGCACGGACATGACCATTGGCACTGACTCCGCCCTGCACCGCATCATTGAGGTGGTGGACGCCATCACAACAACCGCACAGAGGTCAGACACGCTCAACTCCACATATACAGTAGCTTTATTGTCACTGTAACGATGTACAAATGTACTTCAGTTTGTTGAGTTTCATTTAAAGTTACATTAATTATGTTTTTTTTTTAACTAACGTCAAACTGTGTGTTTTTATCAACAGCCACCAGAGGACTTTCATACTGGAAGTGATGGGCAGACACTGCGGGTTTGTACATTGTGAAATTTATTCAAGTCTTTGCGTCTTCAGTCTAAAAAAAATATTTTAAAAAAATTTAAAATTCTGCTTGATCCTAATTTAAAATGCAATCTTCACTGTGTTTGTTTGCCTTTCAGTTTAACAATGAGGCTATTTTTATAGACGAGAAAAATTTCATTTCATTACAATCTTCCTGGGCTTTTGTCCAACTTCAGGCAAGGTTGAGTTCAATGGGTTCTCCTAAAAATGAATAAAAGAGGTTTAAAAATAATAATAAAAAATTTCAGTAACACATATTTTACATGAACTTTGCTTTAGTTTTGACCTCAAATTTTGGTCTTTAAAACATCCATATTTGAACACAAAATAGTCAATTGGTTTTTATGCACTTTTTCATTGACTTTTCCAAAAACAAGACATTGGGAACTTGATTGTTCGTTTTAGTGAGATCTGAACTCTAAGCGGATTTACTTGATTTTAAAACAAGCTGGTGGTTTCAGAACAACTGGGTTATGTTGCAATTTACACACCTTTTTGTAAAAAAAAAAAAATGTATACATATCTAATACGTATGTTTTAATTTAATTATATATATCATGTGCTGTTTTTAAATTTCATTGCTCCCAAGTTTGAATCATATTTTGTGTGGTGTGCTGCTGCTGCAGGTACCTGGCCCTGGTGACGGCTCAGGCCTGCGGGGCCGACTGGGTGTTTATTCCCGAGATGCCTCCAGATGAGGGTTGGGAGGACCATCTGTGCAGGAGACTGGCCAATGTGAGTTTTTCTAGACTTTCTGTCTCTTCACCAGTGGTGCACAAACATTTTTAACAATCCCATACCCCATCAGACATTTAACCTGAATCCATGTACTCCCTACTCCTGCACACTTAAAATACATGATAATGTAATGTTACATACAATGTATCACTACAGTGAAATGTGTCTCTGATTTGTACCGATTCTGTTGAGGAATAATACATAATTAAAAAAAAAAAAAGAATTATAATCTCTTAAGCACACAAGAAAACCTCATATTCAGGATTATTACGTGATTTATTTAGTGGCGTTTTCAGTGAGAAACAATTTTGTTATTTTGGAAAAATAAATCTATTAAATATGTGTTGATTGAACATATAGCAGTAATATATTCATCATCCTGAAACTGTAAAATATAACTCACTGCTATTTTAATGAGAAGCATGAGGTTGAGAGGATGCACAGAACTGCAATGTTTAGGTGAATTTGAGAGAGTTTGAGTTTTAAATCATCTTTTTCTGTATTTTGTTTGAATTTTTGTCAAAGCTGAAAAATCCACTTTCACACAAGTACGTGGTGGCAAAGGGCACCGAGCATGTTTGGCTATCGCAAAGCAATGTAGCTCTCGTCACATTTTTTTACATGATTGTTTTTTCCGTCACCACTAGAGGGCAGTCTAACAGAGGCCAGTGTGTAATTTGTGGCAGTGCATGGAGGCTCCTGACTACTGCTGTATTTATATTCTAGTTTACAGTGTTGTTTATTTTTTTAATGACAATTTCCGTGCCCCACATTGGGAACCTAGACTCTACACTAAAACATACACCTGTCTCTTTTGTATCCTTTTCAGCAAAGGGCCAGAGGGTCTCGTCTGAATGTGATCATTGTGGCTGAGGGAGCGATGTCCAGAGCGGGTCAACCTATCACATCTGAGCAGATTAAAAAGGCAACGCCCTATTCCTTATTAGAGCATTGATTCCATGGTAACAGAGATATGAGATCAAACTAACAGGAGAATGAACCTCTCCACAGCTGGTGACTGACAGACTGGGCTTTGACACCCGAACCACAGTCCTCGGACACGTACAGAGAGGAGGGACGCCCTCTGCCTTTGACAGGATTCTCGTGAGCGTCTCTCAGATTTCATTAACCTGTTGACGACGACTTCTCTCTCTCTCACAGCTCCTGATCTTTTCTGTCCGTGTGTGCATTTGTGTGTGTTTCATACAGGGCAGCAGGATGGGTGTGGAGGCAGTAATGGCTTTACTGGAGGCCACTCCAGATACCCCAGCCTGTGTGGTCAGCCTGTCGGGGAACCTAGCAGTCAGACTGCCACTCATGGAGTGTGTTCAAGTGGTACGATCTAACAACCCAGTATTGTGTGTGTGTGAGGGGGTGGGGGGGGGTACTTTAGGTTGATCACTGAATAGAGTTGTCTTCTACTGAGGGATATATCCCGCCCTCTACCTCAGTGGTTCCCAAACAGGGGTGCGTGTCCCTCTAGGGCAGGGGTCTGCAACCTGCGGCTCTGGAGCCTCATGTGGCTCTTTGACTCTTTTGCAATGGCTCCCTATAGCTTTAAAAGAATAAAAAATAATTAATTGTTATTTTTCTTACAGAGGGTATAGATGATTGATGACATTAACTTCAAATACAATTATGATAAAGCAATTTGTTAAGCTAAAAAATAAATCACATTGTGCAATAACTCTGCCACCTTCCTACTTCATCAACCAACAACTTTCCTGCACCTGTGGCTAACCATAAATTTTAAGATAACTAAACTAACAAAAACACTATTCTGGAAGAAAATAGAGATTTTATTTGTTTGGGGAAAGATTTATTTAATTGCCAACATGTCGGCTTAATATGCATGCTTGATATGTTGCAAGAAATGAGCAATTGGCATGTGACATCACATGATCATGTGTTATCAAATTCAAGTTATTTTTTGTAAACCTTTCAATCCATTAACTCACAACATTATTCTATACTATTTTAAGTGTTTAGAATTTTAAACACTATATTTTCTTCATTGAGAAGGTGTTTTTTCGGCTCCAGAAGGATTTTAATCCAGGTGAGATTAGACAAAATGGCTCCTTTCAGGGTAAAGGTTGCAGACCCCTGCCCTCGGGGTACATGAGCACATTGCAGGTGGTACTCGGAAAGATTTAACAATTAATTTAAAAATATTCGAGAAATGTTCCCAGTTCCTTTTTAGACAAATTCACCACAAACTAACAGTATTGCTCAATAAAATACTGTATTTTCTTACAATTTCATTCTGACAATAGGAGACAATAATTAGCTACATTTTACAAAGGAGACTGTAATTACCTACTATTGAAGCAATCACAAAAAAGTTGTAGTTCCACTTTAAATGACACTCATTGTATTTCATTGTACACCATATACAACTATGCTCATGTACTTAATGTGTTTCCTGTTTTTTTTTTTTTTTTCTTTGAACCATAGACCAAAGATGTGACTGCCGCCATGTCTCAGGGCAGGTTTGATGAAGCCATCAAGCTCAGAGGAAAGTAAGCAGTTTCCTTTTCTGTAAAAAACCAAAACAACAACTTAAAGTAGGGCTGGGCGGTATACCGGTTAATACCGAATACTGGTATATATTTTTGTTATGCTATGAATTTTTAATATACTGCCATACCAGTGTATTTGATTACGCAACTGTCAGAACGCTGCGCTGCGTTTCAGACCGGACCCTTTTCAGTGTGGCACTTCTAAATAGGAAGGTAACCAGTAGCGCTCTGGTGTTAGTTATGGTGTAAATCATACGTGTAAATGGATAAGAAAGACACAATTGAAAGCTGTGAAGCTGCGTGTGATCATGTGCCTTCGTGCGCATGCCTCTGCACTCATGGACAGGGAGTTAGCTTAGCATGTCTGCGGTTTGGCAGTAATACACAAAAAAAAGAGAGCAAAGAATCACAATTTGTAATTCCTATAACTTGGAAATAAATCCTGGTGGAGCTGCAAACAAAACGCTACCTTATTCACCATAAGAAACCACCACACCACTGAGTATGTAGCGTTTAAAGCTAGAAATCAAGCTAATGCTAAAGCTAAGCTAGCACGGTAAAGAGCCATTGGGCTGCTGTGGCCAACTTGTATTACTACTAGTGTGGAATTGTTCTACAATATTCACTCATGACAGTAAAATAGAGCATCCTAAATCAATCTACTGCAGTAATTCATCTCTCAACCAGTAGAAAATGCTGTGAACACCTGATTATACATGAAAAAAAAAAAACGTCATTTACCGTGAAACCGTTAAAATTTTGAAAAACACCTTGATATACGTTTTTAGTCGTGCCGCCGAGCCCTAACCTAAAGTTATGGTTTGTTCTGACAAATAATCTTTTCTGAGCTTCTTTACATGTTAAGGCTTTCAACCTGCAGATCTCAGAGTCCTACTGGGATAAAAACTGCAGCACACAACTTAACTCAAAGTGAATCTAAAGCTGGTAGAAAAGTAGTGAAGAAAGTATGTGTTGCACACTTTATTTGGCCAACTCTCAGGAGTCAAATGAACCATTTACCTTTAAAGCAAAGGAAATGAAGCAGGGAAGATCAAATATTGGAGTGATTTTGATGAGAGCTCAAATTGTGATTGTCTGACAACAGGGAGCATTTAAAACTAGTGAATATTGATGTTAAAACAGCAGGTTTATAATCACCATCATTCTGCCTGACTGTGTGTTTGCAGGAGCTTTGAGAACAACTGGAACACATACAAACTGCTGGCTCACATAAATCCCCCAGATGTGAAGGTGAGCCTTCAAACAAAACGCCTGCCATCGTTAACGGTGGAAATTATTGCTGATATTTGCAGCTTTATTAGACCCTGTTGACCTGATATTGAACTGCTCAAGATGTGCTTGTGGCTCTTGTTCTGGTAGAGCAACATTAACGTGGCCCTCCTCAACATCGGCGCTCCCTGTGCAGGTATGAACGCTGCGGTCCGCTCAGCGGTCAGAATGGGAATCATTCAGGGCCACAACATGTTGGCTGTTCATGATGGCTTTGATGGGCTCGCTGAAGGGCAGGTACTGATGCTTCTCTATGTTTGGGCAATTCATTGAAATGTTTTCATTATTTTAAAATGGGGAATTTAAAAGAAAGGCATGGATATGGTCATCCAATTTGTTAAAAATTTGATAATGCATTGGAAATTAATTTTTATTATTGGTGAATAAAGGTAGACAAAGCTTCACAGGCATGTTTAACAAATTTGTTTTCCGCTATGTTTTGTCCTCTGTGCTCCTTTTTGACTGTAGTAATTATCTTCATACATTAAAAAAACAACATCATCCTGCTGCATACGGGGTGTCGGTTGTAAAGTTAGCACGCAACATTTAGCGTCAAACCACATTAAAAAAAACTTATAAGAATTTTTTTTAATGTTACTTTAGACCAGATTTACAGCAATATTTGTGAAATTTGTGACCTATTTTTTTGTAATAAAAGTATAATGTCAATGTTAAATATAAATCTAAATGTTAAATCTTATGCAAAAAACATACATAGGTTATTGTAAACACGGTTTGTTGTAAAATGTTGCATAAAGTGCAAGTTTAATTTAGCATGTGCTACTTTACAATTGACGTCTCATAGCTGCATGCAATCAATATCCAATCAATAAATGTCACATTGGAAAACTTTTGCTTTATCTACCACCAATTATTAGCATAAGTTTGAGTGTTTAGGTATTACCGCACTCTGCCCATGAAGGCTAAATGTTTGACAGCATTCTCTCTATATAGATACAGTATACTGTATGTATATATATAGATTTATAATGTAAAATAAAATTGCATTAATATTTGCAATGCTCACACCTCTGGAAGTGCTTTGAAATTGACAGTTTCTATGATACACCAAAGTTTCAAACAACATCTCCATTTGGAAGGCTGCACTCTGACAATGTTACCGATGTCCAACACAAACTGAAAAGAAATGATGCTGAATTATTGGGGCTCTTGCTGAGCTTAATGAGAACACATTCATTTGATCACAATAAAATCTGGAGAACTATAGCATTTGGTTTGGACAAATTGTTCAGGTTTTTCAATACATACGGTGGCATTTTTTAGAATTATCAGTTGAGTGTTGTCTGAAAGGTTGTGAACACTTTTCCTCACTGCAGATTGAACCCATTACCTGGACCTCTGTAAGTGGCTGGACTGGAAAAGGAGGTTCAATGTTGGGCACAAAGAGGTAATAATCACAGCCCATTATATTTCTGTGTGGCTTCTGTCTGACTGAAAAGCCCATAATGTGTCCATTTCTTAAAGAACACTTCCAGGAAAATTGTTGGAGGAAATCAGTCAGAACATCGCCAAATTCAACATCCATGCACTTGTGATTATCGGTGGGTTTGAGGTAAGATGTGAGATTTTTTTTCCGTGCCTTAAAAAATTCAGGTGGATGTGAATGACGGGCTTGAGTTTTACATTTCCATGTACGAGTTTTAACCGCCCCACTGCTCTCACTCCTGTACTCTGTGGCAGGCTTATGTGGGAGGTCTGGAGTTGGTGCAGGCCAGAGAAAAATACGAGGAGATATGCATTCCCATAGTGGTCATCCCTGCCACCGTGTCCAATAACGTCCCTGGATCTGACTTCAGCATCGGTGCCGACACCGCCCTCAACACCATCACCTCTGTCAGTGTCAAAACAGCTGGACACACTCCCACACAATGTTAACTTAACAATACAATGGCGTATTTAGGCCACATTAAAAATAAAATAAAGATCTGGGCACGACGAGAGTAAAGTTGTAATATTTCGAGAATGAAGTTGTAATTTTATGAGAATAAAGTCATATCTTTGTAAAAGCGTAATTTTATGAGATTAAAATCGTAATATTTCAAGATTAAAGTCACAATATTTCAAGAAAAAGTCGCAATATTTTGAGAATAAAAATGAAATACAAATAGGATTTTGTCTGTGTTATGGTGCATTTAGTGAGATTATACTTCTCTTTATGTCTCACACATGGGGAAATACTGACTCTTTTGGCCCATTATCACCACACTGTTATTAGTTTAAGGATTTTAAAGCGACTTTGCAGACGTTTGCATTTGTTCTGACCAAAGAACAAAACTGATTCCTCTTTTGTGAAGGAGGTCGACTAAAGGCTATCTGTGTTAGTTGCGTTAGATATGGCTTTATTCTCATCAAATTATGACTTTATTTCCAAAATATTATGACTTTAATCTTGAAATACTACAACGTTAATAAAATTATGACTTTAATCTCCTGCTCGGATTTCTTTTTATTTTAAAGTGGCCCTAATACACCATAGTTACTTTTATTCATAGTCTCGAAATATCGTCATCAGAACTATTTCAGTTATAGTTTATAGTTTTAGTCTACTGAATGAAATTAAGTTTTTAGTAGTTAAATACAAAGGGTTTATGCATATTCTAAAAACTGAATTACTATTTATTAACCTAATATGGGTTGTTAATTAATGTGTGTAAAAAAAAAAATTCATACAGACAGATTTGATGTGATCAATGTGTAAGACCACATGTTCACATGAGTTCTGATTCAATTTCTTCCCATATAACAAAATGATAGTTTAGTTTTTATTAGTTGATAAATATTAGTATACTTTGATAGTTTTCATTTAGATGCATTATTTTAATTAATCATAGTCTCTTAATTGTCAATTAAAATTATATAGTCGACGAAAACTATGGCGAAGATTTTTAGCCAAACAATATTAACGCTGCTCCCACACATGTTAATTGTTAGACAGACTAGTAAAAATGTATTTATTATTTTTTTGTAGACCTGTGACAGAATCAAGCAGTCTGCTGCCGGGACCAAGCGCCGCGTCTTTATCGTGGAGACGATGGGTGGATACTGCGGCTACTTGGCCACCATGGCTGGTCTGGCTGCTGGCGCTGACGCTGCCTACATTTTTGAGGAGAAATTTGGCATTAGAGATCTGGAGGTTTTGTTTTTTTATAATGCACTATTCAGCAGAGTCATCTAATCTGCTGACTCTACTCTTTAATTCTTTTCATCTGTGAATCGTGCACAGACGAATGTGGAGCATCTGGTGGAGAAGATGAAGACAACGGTAAAGAGAGGTTTGATCCTCAGGTGGGTTTTTCAAATGTGTCCAAACAGCAGCTGTACTTGCAACCCATGCATTTCCTGTCACACACTTAGACTTTGGTTAACCTGAACTTTTTATTTAAAGCTGCAGTTTGTAGAATCCTCTCTGCTCTCTTTTGAAACCGAAACTTAGCCTCCCTTACCGGCATATTTTGTGAACGCTCTTAGCGACTTTTTTCTCCATAGAGACTAGTGACAAACGTATGGACTTTATCTTGTGTTAATGGAGATTTTTCTGGTGTTTTAGAGACTCTGACACGAATGCATGTATCACTCTGTAGTTACTGTCCTGAACAGCGGCTGCTGCCATCGGCTCCTCCCCACCACAAGCTCTCAGAGGCAGCTGTGCTCTCAGCAGCTGCTCAGGGCAGAGTGACAACCATCACTCCACATCCAGACTGTAAAATGATTTAACCTTGGACAGGCTTCTCTTAGGTTTACATGCAATTTGTCCCATCTGTTCTAACTTTCTCTCTGACACTAGTGTTTGTGTGGGTCAGACCCAGCGCAGTCATGGAGGTCCGCGAGGACGCAAAGCAAAAGCGATCCGTTCCTCCTCAATGTTTTTGACTTAAAACTGTTGCTTCTCCGCCTCGGTCGGCCTTTTTCTGCTTGATTTGCTGTGTAACTGTTGTGCCTAATGCCGCGATGGAGACTTTTGCTGCTGCAACGTCCACCATTGCATTTGGTACGTGAACGTGCATGACTTCAGTCGAGCAACCAATAGTATTGCCCAAAACAGCCCATAGAGCACACGTGTTTGTAGAAAGAATTTCAGCAGTTTGAAGAAATTCAGCATCACGCTTCTGGATTTTTAAACTTCATTTACAGTGCCAGGAGAAGGAGAAGAGATTCACTGTCCACTCAGAACACTTTGGATTACAATATGCTCAAAGATGATTATGGATTTTTGACCAAATGATGCCAAAACAAATTTACATGCTGCAGCTTTAAGGGAATTTGTTAATGTAAACTAAAAATGTTGTTTATTGTACTTTTAATTGTTTACAGCGCGATTTAGAGATAACAGAGTGAATTCATAGATAGGTAAAAAAAATAAAAAATACCTCTCTAGACATTAAAACAAATAATAATGAATATTTAGTATTTTCCCTCTTGTAAAATAGTAAATCTTATAATATACAGTACATCTAATATATTTTATTTCTAGTTTATAGTTAAATATTTAAGGTAAAGAGCATAAACATACAAATGTATTAACCTTTGCAGAAACATAATAATAATCACTAGTCTAATAAAATTGGGCACTGTATAAACAAAATTCTACAAAAGGTCGTAATGGAAAACATTTGGAACGTACCAATAGAAAAGCACTAATTCCAAAAAGAAAAACAGACAAAGAATAAACCCAACATTAGGAATATACATATAGTTTGTGAACTCAAATGGTAAATCAACTAAAACAATCTCTTTCTGTCCACATACCCTGTACGTCTTACATACTTTGTGACTGTTGTTTTTAACAAAGGAATGAGAGTTGTAATTCCAACTACACCACCGACTTCATCTTCAACCTGTACTCAGAGGAAGGAAAAGGAATCTTCGACTGCCGTAAGAACGTCCTGGGACACATGCAGCAGGTGTGTTTAAGAGAACCACACAGTCCACTACCAAAGTCAGAGTTTATCTCCTACAACAACATGCTGTCTGACTTTCTGCCTGCAGGGCGGCACCCCAACTCCCTTTGACAGAAACTTTGGCACAAAAATGGGTGCCAAGTCTGTCCTGTGGCTGACTGAGAAGTTGAAGGAGTGCTACAGACATGGTACGGGTCCCAAAGGCAAACTTTTGCTCATTTCATGCCTGACAACAAAGAGGCCATATGCAAATACTCTGAATGCCCCAGGCAGGGACTACTACAATTACACAAAATTAAATTTACCATTTAATAGTCTACTGTGTGTCGGTTTGCAGTTTATCATTAAAGACAAAAAAAATGTGTTTTGCTTTGTTGTATCAATGTAAAATTATTAGTGTTAATATTTCATTATAATGCATTGTTTTGTTTTTGTCTTTTTACAGCTGGTATAATTACCATGACACTTTAATGAATACATTCATACAGTGGTAATAACTTTTGAATGTTGAAAATTTTAAACTGTCGACATCTTCAATATTTTGACCCTTATGCTCGTGTAAATTGATTCTGAATTGTGTTTTCATTAGTTATCTTCTACAATGACACCGTTGTGGTGAACAATCAACCCTATTAGGTGTAGTAGGTCAGTGGTAATTATTCAACACCTACAGACAGCATTTATGATATTTACTGTACTTCAGAGTTTTAGTTGCAGTTTTTCTGCTTTGAAACAGTTAAAATTGACCCTTCAATGGTCTTCAATACACACTTCAAGTGTAGATTTTAATACCCTAGACTTAAAACAACACTAATGCATTTGCTTTGCAGATGAGTTCAAATGCGTCCTGCATGTAGAAAAATTATAATGTTTGGCCAAAAGAATTGTTGGCGCTTGGTGAAGGTTTGAGCTGTGAATGGTCTTGTTTATTTATTATTGAGCATTGATTGTTTGCCATTTACTTCAGGTCGTATCTTTGCTAACACACCGGACTCGGCCTGCGTGTTGGGCATGAAGAAGCGAGCCCTCACCTTCCAGCCTCTTGCTGACCTAAAGAGTGACACAGACTTTGAGTAATACACACACTTGAAGCTCATTTACATGTCCAATAAGAACCGTGATAATGCAGAGTGACTTAATCCCTGTGTTTGCCGCAGGCACCGCATCCCAAAGTCGCAGTGGTGGCTAAAGATCCGACCCATCATGAAGATCCTGGCCAAGTACGACATCAAACTGGACACGTCCGAGCATGCCGACATTGAGCATGTAATCAAGAAACGAGGTCCTCTGGGAAAGTAGACAGAACTATGACCTCTTTACCCTTTGTTACATTACAAAGGTCTTATTTCTGCTCAGATTTGGTCAAATAGCTGCTGTCCTGCTGTGTCCTTAATGAATGAATGAATGGATGGATGTTTTCTTTCTCACTGAGCTCACAGTTGTCAAAACATCTAATTATTGTGTTCCACACATATGAGAGAAACTTGACTGAATAAAATGTATGTTTAAAACAAACCTGGCTTTTTAAATTTGCTCTCTGAGCTTGTGCTTATACATTATTAGCTCTAGGGCAGTGTTTCCCAAACTTTATTGTCCCATATACCCCTTCGCCTTTACTTCTTATCACAAGTACCCCTTAGCTCACGTTATACATCATTTATTTTTGTCTGCCGGCTCGTCCAAACTCCTTCCTGTGTGTCGTCCAACATTAACCTTGAATTTAGGCTTTTTTATTCATTTATTTCTGATGTTTTTCTCATTTTAGATTTTGAACTTTGGGCCACAAATTCTTATTAATGGATGAGAAAAAAGTCTGTGCATGTAAAAAAAACCTATAATGTTAAAAAATAAACTGACAAATGTTTCTGTGTACCCCCTGAGAGGTGTTCAAGTACCCCTAGGGGTACACGTACCCCAGTTTGGGAACCACTGCTCTAGGCTATTAGTTTTCTTGGTTCCGATTAATGTCAATGTTTTTAGTTTTTTTTTTTAGTTTGCAGATATCACACTTGGGCCACAATATAAATGTCATCAACAGTTGACCGACTTGATGCTTTGGATATTTTAAAATTGGTAGGATTGAAAACTGGCTGCACTTTATCCAGTCCACTGTATTGATGTATTTATTGACTATCTCCTGATGACCTTAAGGTTAGTGAGGATTCACTTGATGAACTAAATGAGCAGACATTGGGTAACTGGAGCTCAGGTTTATCTGTCTTACATTGAAAAATGGCGAAGTAATAAACAAAAACTGGATCATGAGAAGGGTTAAAGCCAAAAAAATAAAGACTGTTCTGCAGTCGTCTGCTCTTTTAAGGTGGTGATGTCAAATTACTCATTCTAATTTTTCAATAATTCATTTTATTTACATAAATCAAAAGGACTGGAGCATTTAATACATACACAAGTTTTATAAGCCATGGTGCAAGAGTTTTTGCATTTCTCTTATTTATTACAGTTGAGATAAAAACCAATTGGGCTTTTTTGACTTGTCCCTAACTAGGTAAAATGGTTGAATTTTATTATTTGACACTTAAGTTTAAAAATTTTTTTTTATTACAAATAGAGTCATTAAAGGAGTCAAAAGCTGGGGGTATTTCATGAAAATTAGATAAGAAATTTAGCTAATCCTGATATCCCGGGATGTAACCTATACAGCCATGCACAGTTGGATGTATACAAAGTGAATTTAGTAACGATCCATTGTCACGCTCTCTCTGTGCACATTAATTTAAAATATTTGATTCGAAATTTAAACAGTATTAATCAAAACACTGACCAGTCTAATAAATATTTTTTATTTAGACCTTGCTAGAAAAAAGTGACATTTAACTAGATATTATCCTGTTATCTTGGATGTTTTTTTTCCCCACTTTGGTGAAAACCCCCCAGTTATTCTTAATGTGTATTGCAGAAAAAAAAAAAAAAAGAAAAAAAACATATATATCCTGAATTGAGTTTATAGTACCCATTTGTGTTGGTTATTCGATCAGTAAAAACAGTGATGTAATAATTATCTTTACTTTTATAGTTTGATTTAGAGCTGTAGGTCACAAAGTTTATCATAAAAGCTTCTTTGAATGACTGGATCTTTTAAATATTCCCCTTATCAAGTTTTAAAAGTAAATAAATACAAAGAGATGCTGTATAATTATGTTTAAAGCATGGTGAAATGCTCTAAAATATATTTTTATGTATTTTAGTTAAATAATATATAACTATTTTAAAATTTTAATATAAAAGTAACAAAGTTTTCATCAAGAATATTTATTTTCATTTTGGTGTTGTTTAAAAAAAAAACTAACAAATTTTGAATCGTCAGTGTGGATTTTTTTTGCTCATTTATTTATTAAGTGATTATTAATTTAAAAAAAAAAAAAAAAAAAAAAAAAAAAAAAAAACAGAGAGCGAAGCCGCAGCATGAGTCCGGAAAAGGAAGTGGCTGTGAGCAGAGGTCAGAGTAAAGTCGCAGTGGCAGCCGGGACGTCGGCGGACTGAGTGCCTACTCCGAAGAGCGCTGCGTGTCCCCAGTGTCCGCTCCGGTCGTCCGGCGAGGAATGCGTCTCACGAAGCCGGTGTGTACGTTGATTTTTGAAGACACGCCGGTGAGGACGGTGGTCTGTAGAGAGTCATAGTCTGGGCTCGCTTAAAGGACTACAGTTTAAGCGCTCAGGCTTGATTCATTCAGTTAGCCGCCGTTAGCCCGCCCCGCCGATTCAACTAGCCTGCTAGCACCAGAGTGTAGCTTAGCTGCTAGCTTGCGAGCCGGCTGCTGGGGGGTCCAGCCCTGCAGGAGGAGGAGGAGGAGGAGCGGGACCCGGACTGACTGCTGAGACCAGCACCGGCGATTCCGAGAGAGGGGTAGCTGTGGTGGTAGGTGGGGGGCCGGGAGACCGAGACAGGGTGGAAGTGAGTCAGGAGCGGCTGATGAGTTCAGAGCAGACCACAGAGCCGCCGCTGCTGCAGGAGGAGGCTGATCCCGGACCGGAGTCCGGAGTGGAGGACGAGGTTCCGCTGGGGGGCGAGAGGAGGTCCGGCATGGTGAGTGAGGCCTGCTGTATCTGCTTAGCCGAGGGTTATCCGACTGCTAAGACCGACAGCGACGTTTATAAGCGGCTATAAATAACCCAGGTGTGGATCAGGTCCGTGTGGACCCAGACGTACTGACTGTTATTTGGTGATAAATTAAAAAATAAATTAAAGGCTGTGGAACAGGACCAGTTTAGACTCTCAGGCAACACAGGTAGCTAATCTTATACATTTATCTTAACCCGAAGCTCGTAAGCATAGCCGGTGTACCAACTTAACTGGTGAGCATGTTAATTGGTGACCAACTTCCGTTTTTGTTAAAAACTTGTTCCCACTTTGGGTGACGGTCGAGGCTTTGACTCTGCAGTGACGGACAAAAACACTACATACAAAGTCTAAAGTTTTTCCATTTTATATCGGTTTCAACTCGTCCTATGAGACGTGTGTGGAATCTGGATGGACATTGTTGAACTTTAGTGAGGTCCAACCCTGCTGTTACTAAACGTCCTGCTGGTTTCTGATCTAAGTCACACCAAAAAAAAGTCTGGATTTCCTGATCAGACATACAACACTCTAATCCATTCAAAGTCTGGATGCTTGATTACTTGCATGTGTGATCGTGAAAGTAATTGGGAACACCTGAATTTAATGAATGTTTGTCAAACTATTCTCCTTCACTCAGATCATTTTTCTTAAGATTACTAGAGAATGTAAAGTTCTGTTGGCAGAAAAACATTGCGTTGTTTTCTATTGTGGTTCTTGAGGTAAAACATTTCAACTTTACTTTTGTATGTATTTTTAATTGGATAAATATTAAGCGCAAAGTTCAAAATCATAATCTTCTACAACCTACAGGTAGGTAGGTGAGCAGAAGTGGGTCACCGATTGACATTGTCACCGGTGGCCCCGCAACGCTGGCTAGCTATAGCTTAGCTTGTGTGACATGCAGGCTCATTAAGTAGTTTGCTGAGTAATCATTAGCTTGTAAGATGGTGTTAAACTCAGCGGTTGAAGTACTATAAAGTCTATAATAACCACGGAGCCGCTGAATGAGTCGTATCCAGTCGTACTCAGCTCGGTATTCCGCTCATTAGGTGTTTGATAGTCGTTCGTACACTTAATGTTATCTGTTAGCTAATCGCGTTGCTAGCAGCTAGCGCGGTGACACGCGCTGCGAATACCTGGCCCTGCGCAGCGCGGTCAGCTGACTTTTCTCGGCCTGTGGCACAGGAGAATGCTTTGTAACCGTGCGTCAGCTCTGAAATGTGGTCCTGTTAATGACACAGCGGGCTAGCCACCGAAGAGGAGTGTGTTTGAGGCAGCTGTTGATGTCAGGCCGAGAGGAGCTGTTAGCAGGTGGCAAGTGACAATGTCAGGACGACAGACCAGTTTTAGCAGACAGTTATTGTCCTTATTGTGTCAGCAGCGAGCTGCAGGAGCCTCCAGGCTGACATCATCCACTGTTGGTTCACATTAGGTTCGGGGTGTAATATATGCCATATCTACAGTCTGAGGTCTATTCTTGGACCCAGACCTTTGCAAGCTCAGGATCATTTGCTTCCAGACACAGACTGGATCTGATGTGAAGAGTCATAACCCATCCTGTTCACTACCATCTGCAGTAATCAGGGCGATCGTGGCTCAGGTTGCCGAGGGGTCGACTTCTAATAAAGAGGGTGAAGGTTCAATCCAAGGCTATACCTGCCTGTGTCTTTGCTCCCAATTGTCGACTAGTGCTTTGTATGGCAGCTCTGTCCCATTGGTGTGTGAATGGGTGAATGAGCCGATATTGTGAAGCACTTTGGGACCTCGATGGTAATAAAGTGCTATATAAATCAAGTCCACTTACCATTTAATGGTGATCCAATGCAACTTTTGCAATTCCCCTGTCCTAAGTGAGGCTGGGCGATATAAATCTGTAATTTGAATTCAAATTAAGTTTTACAAGAAAGACAATTCTGGGTTAAATTTGCTGATGCAAAAATGCCACACAGGTGTATTTATTAACACTAACGGCTGCACAATATGTGCCACTTTTGTGTTGTTCCCTTATAAGGGACAGAATGTGAGTGAGGGCTTGTTTAGGGGTAGGTGTGAGTTAGGAGGACACACTCAGTAATCCATTCAACTGTGCTTGTTATGCTGTTCTGAGAAGTAGCAAAAGCAGCAACTACTGAAACGAGTACTTTGAGACAAAATTAGCTATAATATATATATGTATATATATAGGCGATATTGTAAGTTTAATAGAAAACTATATATCTTTAATCTCAATATATCCCTCAGCCCTAGTGCTGAGTGTTAAATACTAGGGGACAATAGGAGCCCTATTGGGGGGGCGGGTCTTGATTTACTTACGTTGGCCATGACCTGCTCACCACATGTTTAACACTTATCCAAAGTTGACTACAAATGTTAGTGATGAAATCTCTATGGATTTATTTAAGCTTGAAGAGCTAATCTTTTAACCATAAGCAGTTCTGTACTTTTCAGAAAAATAAAAATTTCTGCGAACTGACCTCTGCTGGCTGTTGCCTCTGTTTGTTTTGAAGGTCACCTCTAAGGGTGCTGGTCTGAACCCGAATGCTAAGGTATGGCAGGAGATGCCTGTGGCCCCCAGTGAGGTTGTCCCCAGCGGTCCTCATTGGCCCTCCTCAGACCTCAGCGAGGGTAGGATACATTAAACTTTCATAGTTTTGGGATGCTTTCATCTAAAAGTGTTGGAAACTTTACTTCACTTTGTACTTTTTCAGGTAGCGTTACTTGTATCAATAAAGTTTATAATTTAACTCCAATTTAATGTATGAACAAGATAAAAATTCAAGGCCTTATTTGTTATGGTGGTAATCATAAACACACAGCATATGTCCAACCAAAAATATTCAATCTAGATTCTGTATGAAAGTTCTAAAATTTCTTTTGTCTGTGTTAAGTTAACTACCTTGTTCTCAGGTTATTCTGAGCCGTTGTCTGCTGGGTGCAAACCATACACTGTGGGATTCACGGCCCTGGATGACAGCAGCTCCACAGCAACAGCTGAGATAGCAGTCAATGGAATGGATCCTCCTGAGTTGGTTTTTTCCCCTGCTGAGTCCACAACCGGGACCTCAGGTCAGTCGCACCACGTTGTCTTCATACACACCAGCTAAAGTTGTTAAGGTTATTATTATCAATACATGGTTACAATGAGGATGACATGGTTTGTGTGGGTCGTGAATCACCACATACACTAACATTTCTAACTGCAGAGTAGACTGGTATTATAAACTGCCTTCACATTATGGTTGAGTATAATCTCTCCTTGGTACGTTGTACAGAAACTTCTACAGGGAGTGTTGTCTTGCTGCCTGACAAAACTTGGCAACACTCAGTCGAGCCCCACCTAATATTTACCGTTGGTTATTTTCACACAAACTTCTCGTTTCGCCAGGCTCACATGATCTAAAACACAACGTAAGTATATATAAGATAAACCTGTATAGTGGGATCATTTGACGTAACTCCTTTTTGTTACCAACATTATCATGAGAATTATTGCCATACACTGTCACAGGAGAAAGAGAAATGTGTAGTATATCCTCAAAATTTTTTACATTATGTCCATCTTAGCATTAAAGTTGGCATTTTACGGTTTTTTTTTTTTTTTGTATTTTCAGTCTGCTTTTTGGAGAATGACCATATAAGGGTTGTGATGCAATCGGAGTGATCTTGTGAGGTCTTCACAGTTTCACAGTGTAATCGCTTTGTATTATGGTTTTGGTCAATGTGGGCTTTGACTGGAAGTTTAGTTGTACTTGTCTTAGTGATAATACACCTTTAGCTATTAATGTCGGAGCCAAGGACGTGCACTTATCATAAAACACCTGATAAACCAAGTATTGGTCCATTGATTACATTTGTAACATGTAATGTTTTTATTCATTTATTTATTCATAGATATTTTTTTAAGCTTTATTTACCCAGGAAAGTCTCCTTAAGATTAAGAATCTCTTTTTCAAGAGGGTCCTAGATGCAATTAGGTCTAAGTCACTTGCTCAAGGTCTTGCAGTGATTCGAAACAGCAAGCCTTTGGTTACACTGTGTAGTTTAATGCATTAAAAATTTGACCACTGAAAATGTTTTCACCGAAACAACCTAATCGAAACAGGATGTGATGACAAACCCAAACCGTGGCCAGCACACACATATTATCTGGATATGAGCCAAAGTGTTTGTGGTGTGCAGTGTTAATTTTTACAGCATATTTTGATTTGGTTCTGGTCAGTCTTTGGACTAAAATGCATCTTAAGTTATCGTCAATATTGTCAACTTAATCTGCACCAGCAGACCCAAACAACTCTGAAAAGGGATGGATACATTTTATTTTACTGTACATTTCTATGAGTGAACAGGAAACAATAATCCAAACCTTTTTGTTTTGCTGACATTGTCAATTTAATTTTCAGTGGAATCCAAAAGCGAGGCACAGCCGATATCCTCTGAGAATCTACGAGAGTCTTTAAAAAAGGAGCTTGAGTTTTACTTCTCTCGGTAGGAAACAGATACTCTATAATGTCTTTATACATGTCAGATTTGAAACTTGTCCACTTTTAATGTAGGATTTTTTTTTCATGATGCAGAGAAAACCTCTCCAAAGACCTGTACTTGATGTCTCAGATGGACAGTGACCAGTTTGTCCCGATTTGGACTATAGCCAGCATGGAAAGCATCAAGGTCCTCACCACTGACATGGACTTAATCCTGGATGTTTTGAGATGTAAGAGAAGAAGATTATGATAAACAAGCTGTGTTTGGCTGCTGTATGGTGTCTTATGTTCTGTGTACTGTCTCTTTCCAGCCTCTCCAATGGTTCAAGTGGATGAAAAAGGAGAGAAAGTTCGTCCTAATCACAAGCGGTGCATTATCATATTAAGAGAAGTCCCTGAAACCACTCCTGTTGAGGTGAGGGGACACTCATCCGGCCCAGACTAACGGAAAATAGTTTCTTGTTGATGACTGATTGTTTTTCAATTTAATTTACAGGAAGTTGAGTCATTGTTTAAAAATGACAACTGTCCGAAGGTGATAAGTGTTGAGTTTGCGCACAACAACAACTGGTATATTACATTCCAGTCTGATACGGATGCTCAGCAGGTACCACCAGTTAAAATGTTGCCCATAATTCTGTTACAAAAGCAGCCGCATGAATTTCTCGTTGATTTTTTTCTTTTCTTTTTCAAGGCTTACAAGTACTTGAGAGAGGAAGTAAAAACATTTCAGGGAAAACCCATCATGGTGAGTAACTTTAGAGAATCTACATTTGGAACGGCTGTACTTGGTTGTTTAGGTCGTCATTGCTTACAGCCCCCTACTTATTTTTCTGCTGACAGGCCAGGATAAAGGCCATCAACACGTTCTTCGCAAAGAATGGCTACCGAAACATGGACAACAGCCTGTATGCTCAGCAGTCTCAGAGCCAGTCCCAGTACGGCTCCCCACTCTACATGCAGCATGTTTATCCCCAGCAGCAGTACCCTGTCTACAGCATCATGCCTCCGACCTGGACAACATCCCCCACACCGTACTTTGAAACTCCTCTGGTGAGCCTGAAAAAGACACAGTGCATAACTGAACACACCCATGTTTGTTAGCAGGGCTTTTGGAACTTAATAATAGACAAAATTCAGTCTGACTGTACCACAACAGCTGTGGCTACACATGTAGTTTACACTCAGTTTTTAGATACAAGGCGATATTTTCATAATAAGCACATTTAAGGAAAAAAATGTCGGGGACCAAATCAGTGAAGGTTATTCAGTATTACAACAGTAAGCATTGAGTTGTATCTCAGTTTGTGATGACTGACAAACTTTCATGTTGTCCATTCCACAAGTGGAAAGACCTTCATAAGTAGTGAGGAAGAATTCAGCACCGCTCCTATGCTAGTCATATAGCACGTCCAACCTTTTAATTCCATTTTCAACATTCCAAATGTGCCCCAAATAAAAAATGTGTCCATATAAGTCTGGGCCTTTAACTTTTACTGGCTTTAAGTCAGTAGTTGTGATATTGGGGGTGCTGGGGGGCCAAAGCGGGATACTTGACATGTATATGTCAAGTATCCCGCTTTGGCTGGGAAACTCCCGTATTTTACCCCTCTTTCCTGCCATTGTCCCGTATCAGTATTTTTCCCGTAAATATCCCGTATTTTTAATGAAATAATAATTAAAAGATGCCTTTCTAAATTGAACGCCGTCACTAGCGTCGCGAGAACTGCCACCTGAAATGGTGTCCAAGGTATTTACAACGTATTTACACGAGTTCTTTGTTTTTTCGCAGGAACGTCTTCATTCATCCATCTCTCTTCTGAGTTGTTTCCGTTTTTGTTGCCGCTATCGGCACTAAACTCGCGAGAACTGCCACTCAGGCCATTTCATGTATCAGTTCTCGTGAGGCTAGTGACGACAGCAGCAACAAACACGGAAACAACTCAGAAGAGAGATGATGAATGAAGACGTTCCTGCGAGAGAGAAAAACAAAACTCGTGTAAATACGTTGTAAAATGTGACAGTTTATCTTCCTAAAAAACAACAGGATGTGACACAGTTACACGTTCTGTAAGATTAATAACTTGAGATTTTAGCGTCTCCCGCAGGGGAAGGAACTACACAAGTCACCATGAAAAATCAGCCAATCACAAGCACCACAAATATACACTGCTTTCAAAAAAGTGTTAAAGGATGTAAAGTCTGCAACAAATGTATCTAAGAAGTTATTAGTGAATACCAGAGAACCACATGAGTGAGCATGAGAAATTAAAAGGAAATATGTAATGAAATAAAATGTAAATGTCTAGCTTAAGACAAAAAATGTAAAATTAACAGTAAATATGGAATGTGTTGACTTGTACTGTAAGTATATTAAATAAACACATGCTTCATATACACATTTGTTTTAATTAAGACTGTTTTATAATTTAGGAATTAAGGCTGGGCAATCTATTGAGAAGATGTATATCAAGTTTTCTGTTTTGATGATATAGAAAACTACTATATATATATATATATATTATAGCTAAATTGTATCAAAATATTGTCTTTAGGAGTTGCTGCTTTTACTTCTCAGAACAACATGTAAAGCCCAGCTTAGACCTTCCCCATAACAAGCTACACTACAAAACTCACTCACACGTGCTGTCCCTTACAGGTGAAAAAGCCAAAAGTAGCACATATTGATCAGCTGTTAAATAAATATGCCTGTGTAGCATTTTGCATCAGCAAATTTAACTCAGAATTGTATTTCTGGTTAGACTTTATTTGAAATAAAGTTATCAAGATTTATATCATATATCATCATTTTGAGAAAATATATTGACATGAGTTTTGGTCCATAACTCCCAGCCCTAGTAGGAATGTTCACAGCATTTCAGTGTTAATAAAGGTCGGACTACCATATTATAATCACCTAATTGTATATAGTAAGTGGTTGACAAGTGGCTATTTTAGATTTCTTGTACACTTGTCTTAAAATATAAGGGATACTGGAGCTTGGTTGGGCGGGTGGGTCGGCTTATAGCGGGCGCCTGAAATTTTCCATTATTTTCAAATCCAAAACTTTGTATGGGCACGACGTCTTGCTGAACCTCGATCATGAACAATTAATTGCACTTTAGTAGTAAAGGGCTTTATTACTGTTTTAAAATATGATTGCAAATTTTATTTTCATGAAATTTGGAAAAAATCAACATCTTTATTTTTGTCAAAAAAAGATTATACTTTAAAAAGGCAACAAAAAAAAATTTCAAAATTTAGTTGCAATAGGTGGTGCCCTGGGAAGTTTCATTGTTCAAAAGTGAGCTTGGTAGAAAAGTAGTGACACTTTTCCAGAAAGAATGTAATGAATGCCTTCGGGTACCATTGTTAATACTGCGTAATAAGCTTCATCATGTCCTAGCGCACTGTAGCAGTCATACGACTAAATTCACAACATTGTGCTTCCCAACACGAACTACATTTCTAACCACTGTGTGGTGTTCATTGATTGTCAGATAATGAACCAAATACTTTAAGTTGTTTCCATCCTTATTAATCATCCACTTTATTTTCTAACGCTGCTTTCATCACTGCTACTGTATGGTAATTGATGTCAGAAACATTGACAGTTGGAGACTGGAGGTGTCACCTGTGCTGTTAGACTTGAACTTTTACTGTTCATGTGTTTTTAATTTTAATGTAATGATAGTTGCACAAATAAAAAGGCCCGATGATGAGATCATGATGCGCATAGAGGGAGACCTGGAGGAATAGCTGGCTTTGCCTCTTACATTTCCCCCCTCTTTATCTTTATCTTTTTTTTTTCTGTCTTTCTCTTCAAATTCAGCTACTTCCATCCTGTCCCAATGAGCGTTCAGATTATGAGATCTGAGGGTCAACGACTAGTCTAATGCAAACTCTGTCACATCACTGTGTCCAAATATTTTTTTGCAGTCTAATAAAAAATTAGCCTGCTTAGGTCCGTTGGTATCGTCAGCTCTGCTTCACGTTTCATCAAATCATTTTCAGATTTAATCAGCTATAAACGCTAGGAATGAGCGACATGGACTAAAAAAAATTATCCCGATAATTTCTGGTATTTATCATGATAAATAAAAAAATTATAAATAAATTAAACAATTCCGAACTTAAAGTGTGAACAGGTTCTTTACAAGCACACATAAATCTGAATACATCAACACGAGACACATTAAAAAAGCTACAATATTTTCTGACTCAGAGCTCATGAGCTGATATTTTATGGAATATCATTGTACATGTGGATCACTCTTAGTGTTATTGTATGTGATTAATTTATTTCCTCTCTTAAAATGAAAATGTTTTCTTAAAAAAAAGCACATATGGAACAATAACCATCAGTTGTTTTTACTGTTGCTGAACCTTGTTTCATTCATCTTGAGTTACATAGTCATGATTGATAAATAACTCTCTGATTTCCTATAATTAAACTAGATCAAGCTGATGATTTAATCATTCAGTATATTTAGTGTAATAATCTCAATAGTTACATTAGTGTAATGGGACCAGCTTTGTCTTGTGAACAAATATAATTAAGAAAAGAAGTGTTCTTTTTATTTAGTCTATTCCTTTAAGGAAGTGGTTAGCGTTAGCTCTTAGCCCAGTCTGTGTCGGTGAGTTAGCTTTGCATAGTTGGCTTTAGTTGAGTTTCCAGTTCATAATCGTTGCTGCAAGTTCATCTGTCCTCGTGTTTGTGGAACTGATGTAGGAACTTGGACTGGTTCACTTTGTTGGATGGTTGTCTGGTCTTAACCAAGTAGCGGTTCATGATGTATTGCAGCTCGGCAGCTTCAGGTAGACTCAGGTAGCTGTGACGAGCACCGCCATCTGTGGGTGAGAGAGCTGGGGGCGGGAGGGGTGGTGCACACCGTGGCCGCAGAGGCTTCACTGCGGAACTCCCGTGAACAGCGTTCCGCTCCAGAGAATAATAGGTTGACAACAAACGGGTGCAGTTTTGGTCTGTGGAACAAGGTTTTTAGGGGCATTCTTGGCTAAACTGAGGGACAAATGGCCCATTGCCCTCGATAATTTATCGTTTATATCGTGGGATGACACATTCTTACCGGTGAGAATATTTTTGACGATAAATCATAAATGATAAAATATCGCACATTCCTAATAACCGCAAATGTAGCCGCCTCAAAACCGCCTGCATTTTTACATTAAATCTGCAGACGCTGCATGCTGTTCTAGCTTTAGCAGACCCTGAGGCTTGAGTAGGTGCTACCAATGTTCTCTCTGAACTCCTCCAGTAACTTCAGATCACAGATCCAATTTCCTTTACTTTTAATGAACATTCTCCCACTTTTAGCATTGATGACAAATGCATGTATTATGTTATGGTTATGTAGGAAGCACTGGTTAGATCTTTGTTTTCAGAGCATTTCACCTCATTTTTCTCATTGTTTAAAAGGGGGCACAGCAGAAAAGGTTTGGGAACCACTGCTTCAAATACTGTTCAGTAACAACACTTTTCATTGCTCAGTTATCAGAAATCTATTGTGTCCTTGGTATTCAAAGCGTATCTGTACTGTTTCCATGAAAGAAGTGCAGATTCTTGGGTTTTTTTTTTTAGCAGAAAAGCTGATTGCATTTTATTGAATCATTTACTGGAATGCAACTATTGACTAGCTCAGCTGAAGGGAAATTAAATTACTGCAGTTCTATAACATTTTCAAAAGCTACAAAAATCTCTTGTACTTCAGGCTTTTAAGAAATGTGAGATTCTGTAGTAAATTCTGGTTTTCTGAAGTTGTTTTTACCTGTCCTGTTGCTTCAAAATTCATATCCTCTACCCTCTGTAGAAAAGTAACTAATGTAATTTAAAGTAACCATTAATGCTTAGACTGATGATGCCAAATAATTGAGTTAATGGTTTTCATGGGAGGAAAAAAAATCTGCTTTACAAAAGGAAACCTTGACACTCTGTTTTAATTTTTAAATCACTGAATAGAATAATGTGAATGTATGTGTAGCTATTTAGTTCGTTGTTGAGAAATTGGATTACTGAAGATACTTTCTTCCCCCTTTAAACAGGCACCGTTTCCCAACAGCAGCTTTGTGAATGGCTTTAGCTCTGCTGGTCACTATAAAACTGGCACTGGTTCTCTCAACATCACACGCCCATTTAACAGAAATCGGTAAGTACTTGTTTTTTGTCTCAAGCCCTCTTCTTCCCCCAACCACTTCCAAGTCTTTTTGCATTTCATTTGTTGAAGTGGGAATGTTTTTTCACTTGTCTTTGTTTGCATGTATTAAACATTCATTCATTAGACAATTTGCTGTGAACAACTTGCTCTTTACTCCTTTGTCTTCTTACTGTTCCAACAGTGTCCCTCTCTATTCCAGAAAGAATGTAATAAATGCCTTCAGGTACCATTGTTAATACTGCGTAATGAGCTTCATCATGTCCTAGCACACTGCAGCAGTCATACGACTAAATTCCCAACAGTGTGCTTCACAATGCTGAGTAAACTGTCCTTTCTAACCACTGTGGACTCGTCATGTTCATTGTTTGTCAGATAATCAGCCAAATACTTTAAGTTGTCTCCATCCTTATTAACCATCCACTTTATTTTAGTTTGACCCACATTTTCCAACGCTGCTTTCATCACTGCTACTGTATGGTAATTGATGTCAGAAACATTGACAGTTGGAGACTGGAGGTGTCACCTGTGCTGTCAGACTTTAACTTTTACTGTTCATGTGTTTTTAATTTTAACGCAATGATAGTTGCACAAATAAAAAGGCCCGATGATGAGATCATGATGCGCATAGAGGGAGACCTGGAGGAATAGCTGGCTTTGCCTCTTGCATTTCCCCCCTCTTTATCTTTATCTTTTTTTTCTGTCTTTCTCTTCAAAGTCAGCTACTTCCATCCTGTCCCAATGAGCGTTCAGATTATGAGATCTGAGGGTCAACGACTAGTCTAATGTGAACTTTGTCACATCACTGTGTCCAAATATTCTTTGCAGTCTATTGAAAAAATTAGCCTGCTTTGGTTTGTTGGTATAACTCAAATTCTAATTGAGTTTTCCTTGAAAGTCAAAATGAATCTCCATAGAACTTAACATTCCTCTTGTGTTAGCATTCAGTTACCATCAGCTGTAAAATATTATTTATCATCCAGTTTGTTTTTCATATCTTGGTTACCTTGTTGGCCTTCCTTATCCATGAACATATTGGTATTTATGAGTGTTTTTTTTTTGGTGTGGGCGTCTGAGCCTTTTGTGTAATTATACCCCTCGATTTAATTTTTTTTAAATGGTAAATCAATTCTCAAGAGAACTGACAGATAGTGGGAAACATTGCTCTTAAATATTTTTATATAATTAACTATGTATGTGGAAGCCTTAGAACTGTAACATGGTTCCATAGTTTTGTTTGATTGAATTGTAATTGACACATTCTATCAAATTTCCATGCCAATTGCAAGTCAATTTTTCTGAACTAAATTACAACGTATTTGATTGCAACAGATTTTTTCAATTACAATTACAGATATACCGTAATCATGTCATAACTGTGGATAATTATCAGTTACACGATTACAATTATAAGTGACCCCAACCCTGCTTGGAACTCGTCATCAAATCATTTTCTGCTTTAATCAGCTATGACCGCAAATGTAGCCTCCTCAAAACCATTTGCATGTTTACATTAAATCTGCAGACACTGCATGCTGTTCCAGCTTTAGCAGACCCTGAGGCTTGAGTTGGTGCTACCAATGTTTTCTCTGAACTCCTTCAGTAACTTCAGATCCAATTTCATTTAGCCTTTTGGTGATCATCTTCCCCCTCTCTACGTTAAGGACAAATCCATCTTATATTATATTGTGGTTCAGAAGGAAGCACTGGTTGGTTCTTTTGTTTTCAGAGCATTTCACTTCAATTTTCTCACTTCCACTCCCCACTGTCCCAGAAACCACATCAAGCCCCAGGTGAGACCTGAGGTGACCTCAGCGACTGCAACCCCTCTTCAACTGGAGAGCCTGACTGGTCTGCGGAGCCCACAGCCTCCTGTCGGTGCTGTGGCTACCACTACTACTGCTACTACCCCGGGACAAACAACCACTGACCTCAGCTCTACGTATTCACATCTCTCCTCTCCTTTGGACCCCACTGATGATGGCTCCCTGGCTGGACGAGGAAGGTAAACCTGCCAATAACATTTTAAAGTGCCATCCATTATCCAGTGTAGTCACCAGTTTTTGGCTCGTGCTAGCTTGCTAACCTTATGTGAGGGTATCAACAGCACCTTTTATTTACCATTGATTTTAAGTATAGGATAATTATTTGATATTGTGTGATGCGTAATAATTCAAAAAAATAAAAATAGAATTTCAGTCTGTTTTGACCTACGGTAAGTTTTATTTATTTATTTATTTTTTTTAATTTACCAATTACTAAACATTTCAAATGACCCCATTTTAATTCCAGGCAACCCCAAGGTTGAAAAACACTGGACTAGACACAGTACATAAAATGTAGAAAAATGTGCCAATGAGCATCTATTAGTACAAGATAAAAGCCAGGCGTGTGCTCTGATTTTGAGAAGTCAAGCTTTTCTTTTGCAGTGAACCATGAATGCTGACTGGTTAGTTTCCTTGTATTTCAGACGTGGTACAACGTATAGAGGAACACGGAGAAGGCGGGAAGATGATCGGATTATGGTAAATTGCCCATTTGTGCTGTCAAGGTTCTATGCATCACCTGACCTGTGTCTCTCTTCCCATTTTCAGAGGCCTATACCTTTAGCAGAAATTAAAGTTTCTCCTCCCAAGTTTGACTTGGCTGCTAGTAATTTCCCTCCCCTTCCTGGCTGCGTGATCAGTACACAGGGGGAGCCGGTGCTGGAAAACCGAATGTCAGATGTTGTTCGTGGTTTGTACAGGGATAAGGTAAAAATGACTTTGGATCAACTATATTTAACCATTGAAATATTTGGTTATATAATATTATAATATTGAAGTATTTGGTTCCTTAATGTTTATTTTCTTGTGTCCTTTCTAGTCAGAACAAGCCATTAAAGATGCCACTGTGAGTTCAGGTGCAGGCCAAGGCACCGTCTCTGAGGAGACTGTGGTAAACTCCAGTCCTGTCCTGGCACCAACTAAAGCCCCAAGTCAGCCAGTTGGACCTTTGATTTCTGGGTATGTGTTTGACAAACATATTTTAGTTTTTTTTTATCTCGTGCTTGGCTTGTGTTCAGTGCTTTAATATCTGTCTGACTCAAATATAAGTAGCGCGAAGGACACTGAAATGCTCACCTTTGTGGGCATGACTGTTTACATGTCAATCACGGCAGAGAGTTTCCTGGAGGTGCGGCTTCTCCAGCTCAGTACCGCGTCAAATTTGTCATCAAAGTGGGAACGTGTCATCAAATTGGAGCGAGGTGTTTGGGCTCGCCCTGCAGTGAGAAAGGAGCAAATCACCCTTTAACTAATGATTGAGGGAATCAATGAAAATAACACTTTGGGCATGTGTATGAAGCCCTAATAGAACTTTTATGATGTTTAAAGCACAGAAAAGTCGATTTAGCTTAACATGGGCCCTTTAACTTTCTGCATCGACATTTCACATTCATTTATTGTCATTGTTTTTCCAGTCATTGCCGTAAAAATATAAGTAAAAAACTTGTCATTGAAATTCTCGAAATCATACATTGCAAGGAAATATTGGATTTATATTGTTTTGCAGTTGCGCAGCTGAAATGGTGTAACCTTGGTGTAACTGATCACAATCGGTTTGTCTGAAACATTTTCTCACACAGAACTACATCTCTGGAGAAGAGAATTGAACGACTAGAACCAGCGGCTCCGAAAGCAGCTCCACGCATACCGGTTCAGACGACCTTCAGCTCTCCCTCCACCACCACCACCACCACCACCTCTCAACCTGTGCCCAGCTCCAGGACTCAGTCGTCTGCTCCCTCTACACCAGTGACACCCAGCACACCGACCCCTGCTACAGCCACCTCTACCATCTCAGTACAGGTGAGACTTTATTAGTCCTACCCACTGTTTAAACTTCCTGTTTTCCCCAGTGATGAGAATCAATGCGCATAGAGGGACCTAAGGTTGTGAAACGACTGGCATGGGCTGCTCCCTCTTCTTCATTTCTGTCTTTCACTCCTACAATCTTCTTTACTTCTTTCTGCCTTTCCCCCTGTCCTGGTCTTTCTCTCCTTCCCCAATGAGCGTCAAGATTATGAGATCTGAGGGTCAGATAAAATGAATACGAATGTGATGGTGTGTTTAATTTCATTAATATTTTTTTCCCTCTTTATTTTCCCCCTGTGTTTTAGGAACCTCGTAAACTCAGCTATGCCGAGGTATGTCAACGGCCACCTAAAGACCCTCCAGTCGGGACCACGGCCCCGCTCTCCTCTGGCTCTGCCACAGGCCAGCCACTGCGTGAGTTGCGTGTAAACAAGTCTGAGGAGCTGGGCTCCAGCAATAGTCTGGTAGACAAACAAGAGAAAAGCCACGAACGAGAAGGGAGATGGGAGTGCAAAGAGAGCAGGTCGTCCCGTGAACGCGACTCTCAAGGCTACTATCGCAGCAATGGCCCCAGAGGCCCCGGAGGCCTCAAGTTCCGGGACCAGCGGCGCCCCCCTCCTGCCCGACGCAGCTCTCCTCAGGGAGGATACAGGCATACTGGCAAAGAGCAGAATATCCCACCAGTATCGCCAAAGTAAAAACTTGATTTAAGTTGAAAAAAGGTGTATGAATATATACATGGTTATAAAAAAAATATCTAGAAATGAATAACATAAAAGCAACAGGATTATGGTAGAGACCAACCCCCTGGAACTTGTCCAAAGAAAAGGTTGAAAAAGCAAAGAGACTTTGACATGCAGGACTCAAAGGAGTAAATGACTCCTGGAGAACTATGACGAGTGATTGAAATCAAGGAAACAAAGATGATTGATGGACCTTCAACAATATGCTTGAAAGAATTGTGAGATATGTGGAGGTCTGTTATTTCTGGTCTGTTGGGGAGAGGTGGGATACTGGGCCACCGATTGGCCCTCTGCCATTTTGATTTTGGAAATAGATGTTGATCTTCAAGAAATATATGCACTAAGAAAAAAAAAAAAACATGCATATACATTATGTACATGTACAAAGATATCACTAACACGCAATGAGACATTAACTTCTTTTTGTGTACTTCAGTTTGCAAGTATGACTGAAGGCTTGACTGATGTCTGTATGCTTTGATTGTTGGGCAGACTGATATAGTGTTTCAGTGTGTGTTGCACTGAACGTGATAAAGGATGGTTTCTACATCTGGAGAATCAGAGTTGTCCTGAACCTGGATAATGGTCATCTATATGTATATTAACAGATGTGTTCTACGGTGGCGTTTTAAAAAAAAAAAAAAAAAAAAAACCTGGGTCGTGGGTTGGCTTCGGGATCTCTCGAATATCTAAACCTTTGAGATGCACCGTCAGAAATGCGCTTTGGTTTGAAGCCTAATGACTTTTTTGGGGGGGAGGGCACCTGGTGAGCCTGCTAGCCTGGTCCAAAGTTTTTCACTTGGAGTTATCGCTCTGTTGGGACGATTTGGAGTCTACTTGTTCCAAAAGACTCAATCATTTGTCATGTTGATGATCAGTCAGGTTTTTCGTTTACACCTTTGTTTGGGCAGTTTTTTTTTGTTTTTTTTTCATAAGGAAAATTAAAGTAGGTCCATGCAATTTGACTGTTTGGGGCACCTGGTTGTTGAGGTGAGGTTTGACTTTTTGTTATTCAGGTTAAGCTTTTATCTGTGAACTTTTCTTAATGTAAAGTCAAAAAAATAGATTTGAGCGCAGTTAGCTGAGGATTAACTACCATGTTTCTGTCTTGGGTAAGTAAAATTACAACATTTTCTTGTGCGATGTGCCAGCTGCCTGTGATCAGTGTGCTGCTGGGAGTGAAGTTAAAAAAAAGTTTTTTTTTTTTTTTTAATTAATAAGCTCTGCTTCATAATGTAGTCTTTGGGAAATCTTTGGCCCAGTTAATCTAGATATTTGAAGATTTAGGGATTTGTTGAAGCCACATTGTAATAACCCTTCACTAGAATTATGCGTGGGAGAATGTGATTGTTCTAGTGCTGAATTTACAGAGGGATACTTTGGACAGCCGGTGTCTACCATCGTTTAGTGCTTTTAGGGTGAGTTTGCTGGGTTTTTCCTTCGTTTTAAGTTTTAAAAAAAAATTTGAAAAACAGGTTGGCTTAGATTTTGAGGTTTGACTCGCTGTATGTTTTCCTTTTTAAATGTATTTATTTTAATTCTAATGTGCAAAGCTTTTCTCCCAATCTTGGTAGGCTGGTTTCCCCAAAGTTGTGTGAAATTGCATTGGTAAAATAAAGTCACGCATATGACATTCATGTAACGATTGAGATGTCATTAGAGAAAAAGTACTTGATGCATTTTGGGTTTAGCAATGCAGTATATGAAAACTTAATCACTGGGGCTCTTTTTTTTTTTTCTTTTTCATTTAATGAGTATGAGCAGCTAGTGAATTAAGGTAATTAAATAAATGCACTAATTTGTTAAAAAAAAAAATCTTACTCATGTATAATGTGAAATCATTTTAGCTGCGGATGGATGACGTTGACAGGCTTGTGAAAACCTGCAGGAATTCCCCTCCAAGCCCCTTAATCAAAACGTTATTTGATTATTTTTATTTTTGATTTTGGTTGCGGTGACAAATGGACATGTAGTAATGGATCAGCCAAGTGTTTGAGACACAATCTTAGAACTGTATGAAATGTCACCAAAAATAAATTATTTTGATTTGGCTCTTGGTGCTTTTTTTTTTTTTTTTTTTTTTTTTTTTTTTAAACTCTTGATCATTTTTTATTGATTTATTTTCTGCCATGTAGTGTTTTTTTTTTTTTTTTTTTTTTTTTTTTTTTAAATCACGCAGAGGTTAATGAACTACAATTGTTTAACCAGATTTACTGACTGAATGAAGGTTACATATTGAAATTTAGCATAATTTTCTCAAATCATTAACTATTTTCCACATTTAAATTGCCTGGAAGATCTAAACTTTAAAGATTTGTTGAGCTGAGAAGAAGCGACTTATACCGTGAAATTATTTTCTTCTTTACACATAGTATTGTTGCACACATTTTTCCCTTCACTTTAGAGGGGAATAACAGCAGCTACAGTATATACACCCCCACTTTTTTTATTTACTGTTGCAGAATGAAATGACAGGTAAAGGAATGTGCAAATAAAAATATAGCGTACATATTGAAAGACTTGACGCAGGAGGGTGTACTTGGTGACAATATATGTAAGCAAAGCTTGTCATGCATGCATCTTAAAGGCTTTACCCATTATCAGGAAGAAGATATCTCTCTGCATATAGCTGATTGGTCAAGAGCATAGGTTCTCATTTTGTTGGTTGCTGTGCGCTTTTGTTTAGGTCCAAAAAATTATTTTGTGTTACTAGTCAATTTAATACTTTTTAAAGCACTTTTCATGAAATAAATTGTACAAACTCCATCACCATACACAACCACACAGGTTAAAAATACACAATGACGTATGACTGGGTTCAGAAGATCTTGGTGAGACCATCACAAGGAGCCGTCTGAACCAGGAGCAGATTGCGGCCATAGTGCTTCCAGTACAGCAATGTGACAGGCACCTTTGAGACGGCACCCTCAGTACAGAGGACTCCATCTGTACTCCTTGTTTATCATAGTGGTAATGAGTGTGTCAATAATATGCTTTTCATCTAGGATCTGGTAGAGCACTGAGATTCTATGTTGTGAGACAGACCCAGCTGTTGAATGGCTGCAGCCTGGTACCTGGCAGTGGATGGTTACTGCTGGATGACTCCTGCTGCTCAGCGCTTTTGAAGGTTTTGTTTTTCTTATTTTTTAAATATGCATCACAGGCAATGAACAGCATATCTTTCCATCACTGCTACATCTGTGTTACAAACCAGCAAGTCTTCAACTGCATTAGACTAAAGTCAATGGCCAAAGATCTGAATAACTGCCAGAAAACATAGATATGCTCTAATTATTTATTTATTTATTTATTTTTTAAACTCCCCCAATAAAACTTGTTATGCAAAGTTCATGCACAAATATGAATATTCTTTTGAAAAATTTCAATATAAGGACATGATTTGGTTATAATTTTAGCCTGGCATTAATTGTCAAACCCTGTTATTGCATTTTAATTGCAGGGTGGCACTTTTTGCACTTTAAATAGGAAAAAGTTGTCTCACTAAATATTATTTTATTAATATCGTTTTAATTCCTATTTAGTTGAAAAGGTCATACCCAGTATGTTAGTATGCACAGGGTTAAAGTACTGTACATTGCTATTTTTAAAATGACTTTTCTTTCTTCTGAAAATATCGGCTCATATCGTTATCAGAAGCCCAGTGTCATATACCGTCTCGTCTCTTGGATTTTATATATCGTCCCAAACCTAATAACACGGTAACCTATACGGCTCATGCATGGCTGCCATACAGTCTATATTTGGTGCACTGCGCTACAGTCCTGCGTCCGAAGGTGTGATCCTATACATTTTTTCCTATATATATATATATATATATATATATGTCTATGCTGACACCCACCATATACACCTAAAAAATGTCCCGATAAAGTGCACATCCGGGTATTTCTCACGTAGGTAATCTTTGCACACTAGTTATGACCTCAGACTCGGTGGGCGTGGTCTCAGTCTATGACGGCCAGTGTTTACATCGGGCCGAGCTGCCAGCAGTCAACACGTAAGCTGTCAGATCTTCACCACTGCGGTCCAAAAACGGTACAGTAACCCCCGACAGCAGTCAGCTACTGAGTGTTTCGGCTTAAGGCACATTCACGGTACATCTTCCGGTGTTTTTAAAGAGTGGTGTTATATTATTAATCTGTTTGACTGTAGCTTAGCATCCCGGTGCTAACGTTAGCTAGCAGCTAGCAAATAGGGAATACAAACCTGTAAGAGCCGTTCTTTGTTTCCTACCAGCTGTTTTAGGGCGGTAGTATCAGCCTAATGTAGAACACAGTGGCTTTAAATATGAAGCCTGACACGACGGGGTTTTTTTTAAAATTCCTAATGTATGTCCTTATGTAGCACCTATAGATAGCTAACGCTAGCTACATTTAGCCTGCAGCTAAAGCTGATAGACATTTCCGGTTTGTGTAAATTCTATATGACCATCATCTTCAGATAAATAAATGGGTGTATGAGTGCATTCAGGTGTAAGTACTTGATACTTACTCTTAATAGTACAATATCTCACCTTTTTCTTAACGAGACAGTTGCTATAATTGAGACAATGATTTACTGCAGAAGGAGCAACAGGGTTTGGACTTGACCCTTGACCTTTACAATAACACGATGAATTAGATGTTATGTTTATGCTTCAGATTTATATATCATTCATGGATTAAATAGTAAAACTGTTTGGGATGCACTATCATATATATATATATATATATCAAAAACCCTCCAACCTTACCAGGCCTGTTTTTAAGTGTAAAACACTGTAGCAACATTGTCAAGTTTACCTCTTATCCACACTGTCATTCATGGGACTAGACTAGAGCAGAGGAATGAAAAATATTAAATGAACAATAGTGTCCCACATGTAATATGGAGGACCAACTCTGCTAACTAGTAATCGCGCTTTCACACATGCCTCTTTGCTCCGCACCATGCTTCGCTGCCTCGGATACTCCGATCTTTTTGTGATATGTGAAAGGTCACTGAAACTCTGGTGTGTAGCAAACAAGCGAATTCTGGTCCTCTGAAGAATGTAGGTCTCGGTTCAGCTCAAGCGAGACATGGTGTGGTCTTTAACCATGTGAGAAAGCAACCAGGACCAAACATAGGACTTTACATTGAAGTAGGGGATACCAGCCAGAAAGTTTGGTGCGCTTGGTAAATAGAATGCGTGAAAGCGGACCGGACCAAATTAAAATGCAACAATGTTGCAGATTCACCACCTGAATCGGACCGAGTCCATTGGACTATACGTGTGAAAGCGCCCTAAGTAAACCCCTGCCTTCTGCTGAGCTGCCACAAGGAGGGAAATTCAAAAAATGTCTTGATTATGGGCATTACTGCTGTAGCAGTAAGACACGCCGACTATGTCAGCCCATACCGCTGTTCGCAGAGACAGACAGTAATACACACAATGATGTCTGTACACACACACACACACACACACACACACAGCGAGTTCATAAGCTGAAATATGTCACTACTACTACAGGCACACACATTCATGACGTACAGCTCACACACAGCCTTGCAGATACCACTCAGGGGCAAACAATCCTGCTCTTACGCACATAGTAATAAGACAGACACACACGTCTGCACACATGCAAGACAGACGGGAATACACTCATAGCATGATGTGTCTGTAAATACACACATAGCTTGATGAACCCTCTGATTAGCGCAGAATCTGCTCTTTATAGAAGCACAGAGTCAAAAACATCACCGCTGTTTCACACACCGTGGACTTCCTCATTGCCTGTCAATCAATGCTCACTGAGGGCTGTGATTAGAGGAAACCCTTCTGCCCCCTCCCAGGTTTGATAGGATTGGCGGGGCCAACAGTGAAAGTTGATGACGCACTGACGTAGGGGAATCTTAAAGAATTCGTTTCAGCCAATAACGACATTCAGTTGTAATAGCCAACGTTCAACCCTTAGTGGCCAGTGTACCAGACTTTTTACAGCTAAATACACAAAATTAAACGACTTTTACTAAAATGTGAAGGGTGGGACTGGGATCAATCAACAGCACTATTTAATACCCAAATATATATGTATTCAGCAGAAAAAAAGTTGGTTTGGGGTGTCGTTACACTTTAAAAATAAAAAAAAAAATACAAAAATACTTACAGATATATTCCATGAATAAATCCCTCAATACCTTAATATACTGTATATATTCATGAATAAATCACATAATACCTAAATAGATGCCCTAAATTCTATTTATTTATTTTTTGTGTTTTAATTTATTTTTTCTTTTGTTCATGCACCCTCTTCAGCAAACAAAGTGGTGAAAAGTCCCACCATTGTGGACAGCCCCCTCATCTGCATTACATTTCATTGTGCGTGCTGAAGTGTGTGAATAAATGAAATAATGAATATATAAACAAATAAAAATACATAAATAAATAGCATGTATGGTAGTAATGAGTGATTTATTTATTGATTTATATATGTAGGTTTTTATTTATTTTTAATTCTGGCAGTTTGTCTTCCATAATTTAACATTACTGAGATATTAGCTGAAATGTGAACATATTACCTCAACATACTGGTGGTTAACTAGTCATCCAGTCAACACTGTCTATACCATCACAGAGAAAACAGCTACAGTGCTTTCTAAATCTAGTGGTGTTTCCTTGTTTCCTGCCCTTGTAGCACAAATGTAGCATGTGCCATTAAAACAACATGCACAACAATTTTAATAATCCCCAAAAAATTACACAGCCATTTATGTGCCCTGCACAGTATTATCTGTTTTGCTTTAGTGATGATATTGCTGAGGTAACTAACCAAAGATTTCTGGTGAAAACTGTCTGTGAAGGTAAATTTTTTTTTATTGATTTTTTTGTTAACAATCAACATGTTTCTTTATTTTTCCTCTCTGCTTGTGTATTGTTTCAGTAAGTCGTCGCGTCACCTCTGCCTGGGTGCCATGCTCCTCTGTCACACATGAGCTCTACTATGTGGTACATCATGCAAAGCATCCAAAGCAAATACTCCTTGTCTGAGCGGCTCATCCGCACTATTGCTGCCATCCGATCATTCCCACATGACAACGTGGAGGATTTAATTCGTAAGGTAGGTTTGCGTGTCATTTCTCCCACCATGGAATGAATAATGTCTCATTTTGTCATTGGTAACGGTCATGTGTCATTATTCTGTGCTACACTAAGGGAGCTGATGTGAACCGAATGCACGGAACACTCAAACCTCTGCACTGCGCCTGCATGGTTGCTGACACAGACTGTGTTGAGCTGCTCTTAGAGAAGGGGGCTGAGGTAGGACAACGCACACTTCATTTAAAAAAAAAAAAAAGTGCAAAATAATTATTATATTTTTCTATATATACACATATAATAGAAATATATTACATCAGGGATGGGCTACACTATCACAGCGGGGGCTACAAATATGTGATTATATATGATCCGAGGGCCACATTATCAACATTTATGTTAGCAGTTAAAATAATGACAGATCTGAGCTTTGTGTTTTTGCCATTTTTTGTGTTCTCTTTGTAATTTTGTGTGTTTTTTGGGTCACTTTCTGTATTTTCCTGTCATTTTGCAGACAGTTTGTTTGTCTTTGGAGCTATTTAGTAATGTGTTGTTTTTTGTGTTTTCATAGACATTTTGTTTGTTTAAGTGGTTGACGTGTCTGCCTTTGTGGTCATTTTGTGTTTTATGATGAGTCATTTTTGTGTATTTTGGAAATTTTTTTTGTGTATTTCATTCATACTGTTGATTTGTGGGTTTTGGGAGTTTTTTCTGTATTATGTTGGGCTTCATATTTCTTCCAACTTCTTTAAATACAATTTTTGGGGATTTGTTATGGGGGCCGCACAAAATTAGACCGAGGGTTTGTATTACATTACAATGTACAGAAGGGAGCCATCTGTTACTGAATATTACCGTATTATTTCATTGTATACTATGCTAATATGGGTGCAATACAATACAACAGTGGGATTCCCAGACTTTTCACAGTCCTGTACCTCTTTAAACATTAAACCTGAAGCCACGTACCCCCAACTGCTGCACACTCAAAAAACATAATAATGTAATGGCATATACAATGTGGCCCTACAGTAAAATTTGTCTCTTAATTTTACCTATCCTGTTGAGGAATGGTATATAATGAAAAAGGATAATAATCTGTAAGCACACAAGAAACATCTTATTCAGAATTATCACACGTTAGCTTCATTTAATGAAGCATTTTCAGTTTTGGAAAATGAATCAACCAAACATTTGTTAATTGAATATATAGCAGTAATACAACATATTTCTCACCCTGAAACTGTGAAATACAACTCACTCTAAATTTATTGGGAAGGTTGAGGTTGAGAGGATGTACAGAACTCTGCAATGTTTGGCTAAATTTCATATTTGTGCCTTTTTGATGAGTTTGTTTCTCTGTCTGAGGCTGCATTAGGGGTAATTTGTGGCAATGCATGGAGGCTCCTGACTGTTGGTTGATTTATAGTCTAGTTTTGAATGTTGTCATGCTGTTTTACATTTTTATTCACGTACCTCCTATGACAATTTGCATACCCCACTTTGGGAACCTAGGCAATAGAATAAATGACTGCAACAATAGAGCTTAGTCTGTCATTATCAATCACCATTATGTTCATAGCCAAAGACAGGGAAATACAACTTTGCCACCATCACTAGAGTCTAACAAATACTGTAGGCACATGGAAATGTTCTCTCCTTGCATGGCTCGTGATTTGAAGTACGGTATATATTATACTGTGCAGACATTGTTGATATGAAATAGGGTGACCATATGACATGTCTTCTTTTCATGTCTTGTCCGGGGATGTTTTACAAATTAATAAAATGGTCCTGGTTTCCCAGGGAATTTAAAAGCGTCTCGTAGAACACATTATTTTAAGACCATAACGCTACTAATATTTGCTCTGTCTGAGAAATTTCACCAGTTTCTGAAAGCTACTGAGGTGATTTTTAAAGCCAATATGGATCATTTTGGTAATTTTTTTACAGGTGCCGAATCATTAAAGTTGCTGCTTTGTTTTGACAAAATCATCACACACGAGGAAAAGAGAAAGTGATTAAAAGGTTATTGATTGAAGTGTATATTTACTGATTATTTACTGTTCTGTGAGCCTTGAGTTTTTATTACCCTCGGCTGAAGGGTTTTGTCATCAGTTCGTCGTCCGTCTGTCTGTGTGTGTAGAGTGGTGTAGATCTTTTAATGCAATACCCATCAACCATTCTAACACCAAAACAGTGGTACTAATGGGGGGATTCCAGGTAATGAAAAAAAAATCTGGTAACTCGATTTTTGGCGAAAAAACAGCATTTTTGAGGATTTCGAACAAACCTTTTCATGGACTGATTTTAAAGAAGGAAAGGAGGTGGACCGTTGATACTTTGCTGTAAGGTGACGTTCACTCACAGCTTTAAATTAGTGCTAAAAATGTTCCAATCTGGTCATTTTTGGCGAAAAAATGGCATTTTTAAAAAAAACTATTTTTGGACTCTGATATTTTATGTGGGTGTGAATCTGAATTCATAAGCCAGCAACAATTCATGAATCAAAACATTGGTACTAATATGGGGATTCTAGGCAATGTTTGGTGAAAAAACAGTATTTTTGAAAATTTTGAAAAATTTTTTTGTCGTGGACTGATTTTAAGGAAGGGAAGGAGGCGGACCATTGATACCTTGCTGTAAGGTGACATTCAATCAGCTTTAGATTAGTAGCAACATTTTTTATCTTTGTGTTTATCACAGAAACTACTACCTAATAAAATTCTATGCATAAACAGGTGAGTAATCATATTTAATAATGTTTTATTCCCCTACCGGTATTATAAATGTAATGGATGAACCATTTCCAACTGTAAATTCACTGAAGTGCTTAGCTTGGTCACAATAAATCAATGTAAATTATTTTTTGTGACAGTTAATATTTTGAGGATTTTTCAAATGTCAGACCGAGGAATTTTAATTTTAGGAGGCAATGTTTCTCATATTGTTTCAAGGATTTAGAGATTTTAAGAAGGTTTTTATGAGATTTTTGAAGAGCAGATGTTAAAATGCATAATAATGCTGAATGATTTGAGTCACGACTGATTTCAGATTTTTTTTTAAAGAGCAAATTTAATTTTTAAAACTTTAAGGACATGAGTATGTCGAGGTCAGCCCACGTGTCCTCTTTTTTTTTTTTTAAATCAAAATATGGTCATCCTGCATAAAACTGTTGAGTTACACTGATTTATTGATATATTTATTTTGAATCCCCAGGTGAATGCTTTGGACGGCTATAACCGTACAGCTCTGCACTATGCGGCAGAGAAAGATGAGAGCTGTGTGGAGCTGCTACTTGAGTACGGGGCCCAGCCGAACGCCCTGGATGGCAACAAGGACACCCCGTTACACTGGGCCGCGTTCAAAGACAACCCAGAGTGTGTGAGGGCTCTGCTGGAGAGCGGGGCCTGTCCCAACGCACGGGACTACAACAATGACACACCTTTGAGCTGGGCGGCCATGAAGGGGAACCTGGAGAGTGTCAAAGTGCTGTTAGACTACGGAGCTCAGGTTCACGTGACCAACATGAAGGGTCAGACCCCTATCTCCCGACTGGTGGCCCTGTTGGCCCGGGGCCTGGGCACGGAGCAGGAGGAGGAGTGCTTGGAGCTGCTGTGTCAAGCAGCGGGGCGTTTTGAGATCCGCCGCGCCGACGGCACTCTCCCCAGGGAGCTGAGCAAAGATCCTCAACTGTTGGCCAGGCTGACCGACATGGTCGCTCAGGCCCCTACTCTCCGTAGCCTAGCTCGCTGCGCTGTGCGACAGAGCCTCGGAGTGCAGTTCCTACCTACTGCCGTTAAAGAGCTTCCTTTACCAGAGACTGTCAAAGACTACCTACTACTGAGAGACTGACACTGAAACCACCTCGGCTTTCTCAAACCTCATTGGCTGCTTGTTAGATGACTCATCAGTAGGGTGCATCAAACCCCACAATGTTTTAAAATCAATCTGTCCCCAGTCTAATTATGTTCCAATGACCAAAATAGGAAACCTTGCTTAACATTCGTTAAATCAATTTATATTTATGGGGTCCACATCAAGGTTGAAATGTTTACATATACCCCATTATGAGCAATTTTTACATTTAATCTAGCATTTGGGTTATTTTGTTGCTGGAATAAATTATATAGAAATGTAAAAAACTATATAATATGAATCCTAATAAGGCACTATTGACACATTTACACAATTAACATGATGAATTGATGAGCTAGCAGTAATTTGTCATTTCTGTTTTCTTATGTTTTTTCAGGAAAACAACAAAATAATTTATATTTTCTGTTAATATTGGTGTTCTTTAATTATTTTTTTCACTGGCTTGGTGGACCCGATAAACAGTGATAGAATTGGAACCATCAAAACCCACATAAAATAATGTAATTTTTAAAATCTTTCTGTCCCCACTCTAAATTTCTTCTAATACCAAAAAAAAATATAACCTGGCAAAGAATTATGGGGTCCACCAAGCCTGTGGAAAAAAACAAAAAAAACACCAATAATAACAGAAACTGTGCATTATTTTGTTGTTTTCCTGAAAAACACAAGTACTGCTAGATCATTAATTTATCATGCTAATCAAGCTTGTGTCAATAGTGTCTTGTTAGGCTTCATTGTCCAGCAAAATATATTTTTTTCCATTTCTATATAATTTATTCCAGAAAAAAAAAACCCAATTGTTATATTAAAAATCACTAATAATGGGGGATATGTGAACATTTTAACCTTGATGTGGACCCCATAAACATAAATTGATTTAGCAAGGCTTCCTATTTTGGTCATTGGAACATAATTAGACTGAGGACATATTCATTTTCATACCATTGTGGGCTTTGATGCATCCTACTCATCAGGCCACTATTACTTGGAAAAGGAAATGCCATCACTAAAATATAGAAAAATGTTCACCGTGGCCAATTTTTGTAATCACTCTTGGTCTGTTCCTCATTCATGGAGAATAGACTGTTCACGAATAGGAATGCAGGAGTTTATTGGAATACATTTGTGCTTCGTGTGCTAATAGTGAGCTTAACAGTTAGGGCTCATTTTATTTGATGCAGGTTGTCTAATAACTTTGTCAGAAGGTGTGATTATGTAACGTGCTAGAAATATAGATATTGTTTGAGTGTTCCTGTGAGTCACACACATGCACACTCACAATTCAATCTGATCATTTTATTTACATAAACACAATGTTTTTTAAAAATATTTTCACATCTTTGGTCCATATTTATTATCTTTTTGTGGTTCCATTTTATTTTTATTTTTTAACCAATGACAGTTTCTGTCTTAACTTACAAAAGTAGGTTTTCGAAGGTGCTCATAAGTCTCATATTCTGGAGGAATGTGACTTTACGTTAACGGATGTTTTAAATGTTCAAGTATACAATGGCATGAATACTAAGTTTTGTTGTGGAAAGGTTCACTAACTGCATTTCTTAAATGTATGCTTGAATGTTTGTGTATGATTAGAATCTTACTATGCTTGATTTTTTTTTTTCTTTTTCTTTGCTGAAATGTAAAAAAAAAAAAAAAAAATCTTATATCAACTTAGTGTAGACTAGCAATGTTGTTTTTTTTTTTTGTCAGCCTGCTGAAAGTAAATGCCTTTTTATTACACTTCTCTCTTTTACTGTTCTCAAAAAATTGTGTTTCATTGGAAATTTGACAATGGATAACCTTAGAACAACAATTGCAGCTTCCTGTTTGTTTTTTTTAAATCAGGGTAAACGTGTCAGTGTTCCAAAAGAAATACATTAGTAAACAGCTGTAATATTGATCAAGTTAAAACCCTTAACATTACATTTTGGCTGTTTTTATCCCACCTATGAGGCAGGAAATAAGTGGCTGTACTTAGAAACACTGCACATGGTGCTATGATCTAACACACTCTCAGAATCCTAAGGGTGTGAGACATGGAACACCTTAGAAAAGCCAGCAGTCCATCATAGGTTTTTAATACTGTTTTATTTCAAACAAATGCAAGAACACAAAAAACCCCCCACTATATTACAATAAACAAAATATTTGATGCAGATGGCTTCTCTCCACCCTGCGGTGAACACTTGGGTCCTTTCTGTGTGGAGTTTGCTTGCACTCCCCGTGCTGCGTGGATTTCCTCTGGATACTCCGGCATCCTCCCACAATCCGAAAAACATGACTGTGTTTGGTGATGAATGTGTGTGTGAGTGGTTGTCTGAGAGTGTGTGGCCCTGAGATGGACAGGCGCCCTGTCCAGGGTGTACCCCCGCCTGACATCCGGTGTGAGCCGGAGATAGACACCGGCAGACCCCCATGACCCTGAAAAACAGGAACAAGCGGGTCATAAAATGGATGGATGGATGAAAAAAATAACGAAATTACATATATTACTGCATACACATATGTTTTGGGTTTGAAAGGGAGTGGGTGGATGTATAAATGTATTAATCCTACCCCTTTTCCTACATTACAGTTACAAATAATCAATTTTCAGCATCCTGCTGTTAATAAATTAATGTCGTTATATGATTTTGATTAAATACACACAAAAAAGAAAACATATTACACACTTTCAAAATTGTCATACAACTGAAAGATGAATAATCTCAATAATGTATTCATTTTTATGGCTTTTTTTCCTCCAAAAACAGGTATATATACAGTATATATATATATTTTTTTATTTATGTATTTTGAACGTTGTCTGATGGGTCGGGCTAATCTTGAACTGTACTAATCAAAATATATACAATAATAAAAAAAATCTTATTGTTATTTTATATATCTTTATTAGTACTAACTGTGATCAGGTGACACTGAAAAACATAATTTAATCGGTGGGTTTTCTGCAATGATGTGCCTGTATATATAATGAAAAAACCACTGAACCTGAAGCTGTTTAGCACAAACCCCAATGAACTATTACTGTACAAACTGACTACTCACAATTCAGTACCACATAATGCAGAAATACAAAGTTTTGGCTCTAAGTATGTATTATATATAAGAATGGAAAAGATCTAATTATCATGATTAAAAGGGGGGAATCGTTTTTAAATCCCAATGATACATCAGATAATTAAAACAACTACATACACAAATACAGTTCTCTTATTCTCCATTGGGGGTCTCTACAGGATAAACCTTTAAACACAATCACATTTAAAAGCTGCATTAGTGAAGTCCACTGTAGTTACTTATTGAGTGACTTTGAGGGACTTTCTGGGTTGTCCTAAACATTTTAGCATGTTTCAGAGTAGTGGAATGTAGTGTGAATGTATTATTGATTATTGATAGAGAACCAACTCTTTGAGCTCCATATCAAGGTTTCAAATTAAAACATTCACTTTTATTTTAAAATTCTTTGGCAGAAATGTGTATGTTTCAGTGCTTTACATAGTCATACATCAATACACGGTTTTTTCCTTTGACCGTCACAACAATATATTTTTTTTGTTTTGTTCACATAACAGTATTTTGATGGATTTTTTAAAAAAAATATAGAATATAATCTAAATGTAATTTTCTCGAGATAGAAGTTGTTATGGTTGAAGAAAACAGAAATTTTAGAACATGTTCTTAGGATTTGTTTAAAATATTTAATTTTCAGTGGATTTATTTGAAAATAAATGTGAATAACTGCGATCAACCCTACTGGTGCCATCATATATCCATCTTTCATCAGATGTAATAGTGTAGCGAAGATGGAAGATGAATGGGCTTGGAAGACAAATGCGTTTTTGTAAATATAAATAGGCCAACTTTATATATGTGTATTTATATAATTGAACTTAATACTTCAGTTTTAGTCATATCCACAACATTTTATTTCATTTTTGTCAGTGTCTAGTTAAAAATGTACAACATCTAAACAAATGTAAAGTGCACAGTATATACAGGAAACAAGGCACTTAAATGTCCAATACAACAATCAATAGAACAATGGATAGGATAACATATTAAAATCAATACCACAAGTTCATTCTGAGGAACAGAATAAATAAACAAACAAAACAAACAAAACACACAAATAAAGAAAAATGTAAATGAAATCAAATTTAAAAGGGATAATTCAATGGTACTTTACAATATAAATGTAAAATGTAAAATATTCAAACATGTTTAACTATTTTATTTTTTGTTTGTTTGTTTTTAGGATTTTAAGGGATTTAAAATATTGTCAAAATGAATTGTGAAAGGCAGTGAAATGAGGTTTGATGTATTTTAAAAAAAAAACAAAAAACATTTGCTTATGTATAGAAAAATGTCCAAGTATATTGTGGATAAGGAAGTCATGGTGTTAATTATATTATATTATATTATATTATATTATATTATATTATATTATATTATATTATATTATGGTTCAGTGGTTTCTTCTTCACAACAAAATATACAATTACTTTTCAAATCGTTGCTTCAATAGAGCACTAAATGGGTAAATTACATTCAATATCTAAAAATACTGTTATACAGTATAAAATGCATTTTGATTTCTCGTGACGTTTTAAGCCATCACGTCTCGTCTACGTTGCGCCTGAAATCTCGCGATAAGTCGACGTCGAGGGGAGTGTCGAATTCCAGTAGAAAGGGGAGCCACAGAGAGGGGCGCAAGGGTGAGTTTGTAAACACTTAAAAAACCTTTTATTTCGTCTAAGACTTGTGAACTACATTAGTGTAGTTGACAGCTGTGATGGATGCGACACTTTTCAGTGTTTATCGGTGTGAAAACCACTCGTCTGTAATATTGTCAGAACTATTATGGCAGCACCATTCGGATCCTGAGTGGCGTTTAGCAGCAGTGTCAATTCGCTAACTGCCAAACTACCCACTCGGTCTGCTTTTACCTGATTTTAACGTCTGCAACACCTTTAAAACACACCCAGCCGCCCTTTAAGTTTCGCTACATAGGGATTTACGCGCGTTTGTTGTCACCGCAAACAGCGTTAGCTACGCTGTTGGAGCAGACTTCGATATATGGCCTGTTGGGAACGCTAGCCACGGTAGCTATCCATTAGTTTTGCGTGGATACAAAAAGTTGATTTGGGGACTTTTGACCAATAGGAAGCAGCTGAATGGTGTTATTGACAGGGTCCAAAGCAATGCAGGGAGTAGCTACAGTTGACTGACGTGCTTTTGACCAATCAGAGAGCTCTGTGGGCGGGGCTGTTACGGGAACAGGCGGAGCTAAGGGTGTCCCTGCTAGCCAGCAGGTAATGGAGGCTTAAAAAGACTAACTTTACTGAACTGAGTACTAAAGGTAGCCAGCTTTGTCTGAACGAAGGAACTTTAAGTCTCACAGGGCTTGGATATTTTACTGGTGGTGACGCCGACTACTTGTTGCAACAATGTGTTTTTTATTGGTTTTTTTTTTGTTTTGCTTTAAACTGTGAAAGTCAAGACATCTTCTCAAAGTTTGCAAGAAGGACATTAGAGAACATCCCATGTTATAATGATAACCTTTAATGTTGAAACTTGAACTGCTGAACGGCCTACTATCTGCATATCCATGCATGTCAACACCTTCGTGAGGAATGTAGGCCATGTTTTTGGCAGTCGTATTCATTCCATCACATACAGGAGTGTTAGAGCAGGGGAAGAATGCAGCACAGCATGTTTGCTTCAGCATCTCAACACACAATGATGTTACATGCTCATTATCATGCATGATTTATTGTCATTTATTTATATATATATATATATATATATATATATATATATATATATATATATATATATATATATATATATATATATATATTAGGGATGGGAACCTCTGGGTACCTCATGATACGCGATACACAGCTCACGATAACGATTATCTCCCAATATGACGATACTGCGATTATCAATTTATTGGTCAAAAATCAATCTATGATAATCTATGACATAACAAGAAGAAAAAAAAAAAGATTAAGTGAAAAAATACAATTTTTATTTTATATCTCTGAAAGACAATAGATTGAAAAAGTCTCCTATGAACAGTGACACTATTTTAGTGCAACATTTCTGTAAATAAGTGTCAACATACCAATGTAAACGAATAAGTATCTCCAATAGTGCTTTCTGTAAACAAAAAATAGGGTCTTTCTTACCAGTGACACCATTATAGTGCAATATTCCAGTCAACAAAATATTGGTTCCTTCAACAAACAATGACAAAATTTCTGTGATCTACCTGCACATTTTAGTGAAAAAGCAGAAAAGGTTTTGAAAATAATAAAATCAGAATCAACTTTATTGACCAAGTAATGTATTGAATACACATGAGGAATTTGTCTTGGTGAACTGTAAATCTTAAATGGAAAAAAATATATATATGTATTTTTAAATTTTAAAAATTGATAGCGCGAGCATATGGATAATCAATCGTGTGAAAAAAATAATGCAATATCGAGATATCGTCACGCTGGGCGATATATCGATACATCTCTTGAATATCGCTATATATATATATATATCGCCCAGCCCGACCTCTGACTTTCATAGAGGTACTGGGCTCTATTAAATAAGGAATGCATTCTCATCAATTTCATTAATGCTTTGATGCTTTCCTTATGAGGTAACTTGTAGGGACACATCAAGGCATATCACCTCTGAGGAAGACTGGCAGTTGACAGTCGAAACATGTCAGGAGATAATATATCCTGAAAAACCTTGTCTAAATAAACAAAACATTAACATTTGGGGTGTCCCGATCTGATATTGATATTGGATATCAGTCCGATATTAACCTGAAAACGAATATCGGATATCGGACTCAAATTTCCAGATTTACCGTTTTTTTTTTCTCCACCATTTCATTTTTTATTTATTTTATTTAATTGTAGAGTACTTTAGATTTTATGTTTATGTTGAAGGTTGAAATGTATATAACCAATTGGTTAATAATAAATGGGTCAGTTTTTCTCATACCTACTGTTGCTGACTTTTCTAACATTCCACACTACAAAATAAGTAATTATAATTTTTTTATTAAAAAAACAAAAAACAAAAAATATATATATATATATATATATATATGTATGTGTATGATTCATGCTGATATCAGATCAATATTGGTATCGGCCGATACACAAGGCTGCAATACCTGTATCATATCGGAAATGGAAAAAGTTGTATCGGGACATCCCTACATTAACTTACTGGCATTAAGAAATATCAAGTTTTCTATTTTGGCTTGTTTTATTATAAAATACTAATTTCAGGAGTTGCTGTTTTCACTGCTTCTCAGAACAGCATGAAAAGCACAGTTAAATGTATTGCTGAGTGCATCCTAACCCAGACCTTCCCCTAAACAAGCCACACTACAGAACTCACTCACACGTGCTGTCCCTTAGAGGAGAAAAAGCCAAAAGTGGAACGTATTGTGCAACTGTTTGTTGATGTGTGTGCCTGTGTGGCATTTTGCATCAGCAAATTTAACCCTGAATTTTGTTTCTGGTCAGATTTAATTTGAAATAAAAATATCAAGATTTATATTGTATATCACAATTTTTGAGAAAAATAAATTAATATAAGTTTTGGTCCATATCGCCCAGAAGGCAATTATGTATTTGACTCATTTAATTAAAAAAAAGATGCTTTTTAAAATGAAACAATAAAATAAGTGAAGATGGATAAATAATTGTTCACTGCAACAATAAGAAAAAAACAGATTTTTTTTTTCCTTTTTCAACACTTAAAAATAGGAACAAGAGAAAATATTTTTGATCAAATGGGCTGGCTTTAATGCTGTAATTTATATTTTTTTTAAAGCACATGTCAGACTTAAGGCCCAGGGGCCAAATCTGGCCCTTTAGAGAATTCAATTCGGCACGCAGGAAAAAAGTAAAAATCTCAAAGAAAACATGAATCATTTCGTAAATTGCCAACTAATTCAGCTGAAACTCCTAATAGTTCCCAGTGCTCTGTTTTGCCGTACTGCAATTTTCCTCAAATTGTTCCCCAAAAATTTCCTCAAATTAAGTAGAAATTGGTCGTAAAACCAAGGAAGTTAAAGTGAAGATCCTGCAGGGACTCGTATCAGTCACATTGTTGGTGCATCACATACTTTACACATAATTTATCCGTGGAAGTGTAAACGAGGGATAGGATGAATAATGCTTCACCATAATCCATGAATCTGAGAGACTTGCTTGGTTTACATTTGACTTACATATAATTATAAGTCATGTATGGGTTTAAACCTCCAAAAGCAGAATATATAGTAAATTATCTTGTGAGCCAGTGTAAAGTATTAGGTTTTGATCTCTTTCCTTTGATTTAAAAGCTTACTTGCAGTGTATTGACTGCACTGGTGCAGTTTGATGCTCCTTTTAGGAAGAAGTACAAATATCAATTCATAATTTTTTTGGGAGAAAATCTGATTGATTTGGGATTCATAAATGAAGACAATTTTAAGAAAAAAATGTTATGTTTGCAGATGATACAACCATATTTTGTTCTAAAAAATAAATAAATAAATAAACTGAATTCATGATTTCTAGAATCAAAAATGTGTTATTTGAAGAAATATAACTTGCAATAAATGGAAACAAAATTGACCGTGTCTTTGATACCAAGTTGTTGGGAGTCATATAATTGACTATAAATTATCTTGGAGGCAACACATAAATTATTTAAAGACAAAAAATCTCAAAAACACTTGGTGTGTTATATAAAACAAAAGACTTACTTAATAGTTCCTTTTACAATGTGTTGTACTTTGATACTGCAGTATATGACATACTGTGTAGAACTCTGGGGAACCACTAAAACAAAGATGTCTGTCTGTTCTAGGGGTTAAATTGTCGAGTAATGTTGACAAAGAAATAAAAATGAGTGAAGAGGGTTCCCGCAGATCCTTAAAAAGTTTTAAAAAGCGTAAATCTAAAAATAAGGCCTTCATTGTCATTAAAATGTCTTAAATTTTTGTTTCAAAAGTCTTAATTTTAACCCATAAGTATGATTTTATGATTGTAATTAGTCTCACTTCACATTAAATGGTAACATCCATTTAAAAAATAAATAAATAATAATATTACTGTAACATTGTTCAATCATGACCGCGGAACCAACTACAAAACAGTGACATTGTTGCAGCTGGACTTTGTGCAGATGCGCGTTGCAACTTTCAACAACATGGGGAAATGTAAATTAATGAAAATTGCCTGTCCAACAAATATTTTTCTTAATGGGTTTGTTTTTTGTATTTTTGTTGTTGTTTCATATATTTTTGGCTATTTTGTTGTCATCTTGTGTGTTTTGAGTGATTTAGATTATTTTTTGTGTATTTTACTGACATTTTGTGTATTTTTGTGTGTATTTTTGTTTACTTTATGTTTACATGTCTGCACTTGACAATGGAACAAAAAAAAACTATGTAATTGATGTGACGTTTTTTTTCCCTCAATTTTGTTTACTGTGAAGTTGGTGTTAAATTTAAATTCAAACGGCAATAAAAAGTCTTTAAAAGTCTTGAATTTAATTTGACTGAAGCTGTAGAAACCCTTGTAAAAACCTAAAAAAATGTATTTTCAAAGATAAAATGTCACTTTTGCTAAATCACACATGTAATCTATAACCTGCCAGAGTGCATCCTGCTTAGTCCTGTATTGTGTGCTCGCTTGTCATGGATTTATCCTTCAGGCCTTGTTAGTTATGCAGAGGTGGGATATAGGATTTCATTTGTTCCATTTACTAAATCTTATGTTCACTTGCTTACAAAAATACATACTGGCTGCTGCGCATGCTTGACCCTAAACTGGAAAGTTCAGCGATTTCCCCCTTTTTTTTTCATATTCACAACACTTGATTGACCCAGTGCAGCTCACAAACTTTTACATTTTCCCCATCACAGCCTGCTCACCATCCACCATGTTACTTCTTTTCCTTTTTGTGGGGTCTCCCTTTCCCCCTCTGGCAATTCAAGCCTCAGATTCCGCAGTCATGGCTGCAGTGTGAGCTATTAATACAGTTTGTTTAGTCAGTTTCCTAGCAGGCTGCATCAAACACTGGCTGATTATAGCTGGGACTTGTTCCCCTACACCTGCTGAGTCGGAGAAATCCAAGTTAACATTGAGACACTGGCAGCGGCTCAATGAGACGGACAGGAAGCAGCACCGAGGTCTGCGATGTCACCTTGAATGAAAGGAGGCGAGGATAGGAGAACTTGATATGTGGGTGATCAATCAGTAATTGGAATATGAATCAGGATGTAATAAATTACCTTCTAGAGAATTGAGATCTCCCTGAGGCGAGCGTTTTACAGGTCTCACACCTCTTATTATTTTCAGGTTTTTTTGTTTTTTTTTCAAAGGTGTAAATTAAAAAATAGCACCAGGATTTCTTTCGAGGTGTCGAGAATTTGCTGCTGTTTAATTCTGTATGATAAATGCTTTGTAAGGGTGTCCTGATCTCACTTTTTTCACTTCCTTCTCATACGATACCGATGTTGCAGCCTCGAGTATTCACCGATACCGATATCAATCCAATCCGATATCATCACGAACCAGTATACTTTTATTACTTATTTTTAGGGATGTCCTGATACAAATTTTTCACTTCTGATACGATACCGATATTGCAGCCTTGAGTAGTGGCCGATGCCGATATTGATCCGACGCGATATCAGCACGAATCATACATACTTTTTTGACTCATTTTGTAGTGTGGAATGCTAGAAAAGGCTTGATCAAGTGATGTTACGCAAACAGAGAACAATGGTCAGCAACAGTAGGTATGAGAAAAACTGACCCATTTATTATTAACCAGTTGGTTACATACCTTTTAACTTCTAATATCTACATTATTCTACAATGTAATATATATATATGTTCGAGATTTTAGATGCAGTCCGATAAAATTTTCTGGCCGATATCGGATCAATATCCAATATCGGATTGGGACACTCCTACTTATTTTATAGTGTGGAATGTTAGAAAAGGCTTGAGCAAAGAGAAAACAATAGTCAGCAACAGTAGGTTTGAGAAAAAAAAAAAACGGACCCATTTATTATTAACCAATGGGTTACATACATTTTAACCTTAAACATAAGAATATTCTGCAATTGAATAAATAAATAAATTAGAGAACCCTAAAATATAACATATCCAATAAAACCAAAAAATAATATATTTTTAAAGTTCAAAATAACTGCTAGTTCTACTTAAACTTAAGAATATTCTACAATTGAATAAAATAAATACAAAAATAAATGAGAAGACCCATAAAAATAACTTTAAAACAAGAAGAACAAATAGCACTTTCACTTCAGTTATTTTTTAATTCTGTCAGCTGTTGGATAGAATAGATTGTCGAATGGACAGATTTTATCTGGTGTTTAAGGTGCTGGCCAACATAACACCATTCAGTTATTTTTTGCTGATATCAGATCTATATCAAGTAAGTCATACATAAAATACTCAAGTACAAGTAAAAAGTAGCTCAATGAAATAGTACTCACAGTAAAAGTTACTTGTTACTTTCACTTCCAACGTTTATTTTTGGTAATAAATCTTGCCACGGTTCCCTTGCGCACAGTAAATATCTCATGTATAAACTCTATAAAAGAAAGAGACCAAATCTTGCACAATTACGCAAAGGCATCTGTATAAAATAAAAGGTTTGTCAAAATGTGAAATTCTTTTCATTTTATTTTGTAAAATAAAATAAAACTAATGAATTCAATTCAAAATAGAAAAAAAATTCTCAGACTCTAAGTTCAGAATCAGACATACTTAATTTATCCCGGGGGGAAATTACTTATGTCACAGGGGCTCGAGAAATATTACAAATGAAAAGCATAAACACTAAACAAAGAAAGAAAAAAGACAATGTACATAATTAAATAAGGATTAAATAAAACAAGTGTACACATTACAGTAGAAAAAAAATTATAAAAAAAAGGTAAAAATGAAAGTAATACAAATGTACAAATATAATGTGTGATGTGATGCATTTGATTGTTATCTGGTCATTTCATTATTTGTAGTTTCACAATGTCCGTTGATTGTTTTACAACAAAAAATAATTATTAACTCAGTAACGGTTAGGTGTAGAAATGTAACATATTACTTTACTTTTTTAAAAACATACTTAAGTACAAGTAAAATTACTGATTTAGAAATATACTAAAAAAAAGTACAGATAAAATCAACTCAATTACAGTAACGTGAGTACTTGTAATGAGTTACTTTCACCTCTGGGACACCCCTAATGCTGTACCTATAAAGTTTGCCAGTAGACATTGGGCAGACGTACTGGTGTGTTCTGCAGTGAAAGTGGTATTTTGTTTTCTCACTCCATCATCGTACGCTCATTGTGAACTTTCCACAGAATCAAATCTCACATTTCTCTTAAGTTTGTGTCTGCCAAGATAACATCGAGCGTTACTTTCATGAAAAGTAAACTCTGAAATCCTTTCCCACTCCTCGAGCCAGATGTGTCCATTTCCCCCACATGGTCCACACCCTCGCTATAACGAGGTCCATGGAGTATCTGCTTTGTGGACCCTTCTCTTTCCAAATAGACTCAGTAGATTGTAGGCACTTTGTGAGGAACCTGGCACTGACCTGTTGGCTTTCACTGGTCCATGGGAGGTCTTCATCAGGGAAGACCTCTCTGCTTTTTTAAAATGCTTTCATCTGTACATAGACGAGCAGACTGTGAGAGCCAGTAGAAAACAGACGCCTTCTCTCCTGAAAAGTCATGGTGCTGAGAGACACAACAGTCAGGCCTGTTTCTGGCTCAGCGACATGACGGAGCATCATATTCCAGTGCAATCCTTCAGTAATCATGTGTTGGCTCACAGACAGGTGTCCTCAGCACAGTGGGACAAGGAGGAAAATATACTGACTTCAACACTGGGAAAACTTTCAGATATTTATGCCTCGCCAGAGTAATGAATAATCCATCCTATCCAATAAAGTTTGATGACCCACAGAAGAAAAGTAGGCGCTACGCAGGGTAATGTGGTCACTAACGCTGTAGTAGTAATAACACTGTACCTAACACTTTAATTCACGGGAGAACAAAGTGTTAGTTTTTCTATTTAAACAATCTTTACTATAAATAAACAATGATATGCTGTTTTTCCACACAAGGGAAACAACTGCACCAAAGTACCAGGACTGCTTTGTTTAGTTGAGATTAATTTTGGCTGGATCGAGATTCAACACATTTTTGTGCATTATATTGTACATTATATTGAACACAGCAAAGTCAAATATGCTTGTGTTTGTTGTTGTATTATCAAAGTCGTGTACTAGCTGAAACTGGCTGGGCGATAATATATGACATAAAATTCATCACAGTATAAATTAAATCCCTTTTTGGTAATGGTATACATCGCGTTATAATTGAAAGTGTTATATAGCTAAATTGATTAAAAATTATATAAAATAAAAACGCACTGTCACTGTGAGAACATTTATTGAACTCAAACATAACTCAGCACTTTATGATACAAAGTAGTGCAAATGAACACAAAAAAAACACATTTTAAACAAAAACAGTACAACAGGCTGTATTCTATAATGTAAAATAGTGAAAATATTGTCAACAATTGCTCACTTCTTGAAGAACTCGCAAAATAAATAATACTTCCAGCAAATAACTTGGCTAACTTACACCATTTCTGTCCAACCTGGTGGAGTAAGTATTAAAATAGGTTAAAACTTCTGTTTGTAAGAGTGTAACATTATAATCTATTAGGGATGTAACGATTCACTCAACTCCCGATACGATTCGATTCACGATACTGGGTTCACGATACGATTCTCTCACGATTTTTTCATTTACAAAATGGGACTGTAGATAAAAAAAAATTTTAAGAAAAAAACTAGAAAATATTGTATTATTTTCCTTTTATTTTTCATTGTCAAAAGAATTCCTTGATCAACTATTCAAAACAATGCAATTTAACTAAAAATAAATCTTGAATGAAATAAATAAAGGAATAATACAAATGAAAATTAAGCCTATTAATTTAAATTCTGGTTCTATAATAAACAATGCAAAACTGCATAACAGTTCTTTTTCTTTTAAAAGTGCAACTAAAAATGTATTTTGTGCCTTAACAATTGGACTTAAAAAAAAAAAAAAACCGTGATTTCACTGATTTACGTCATATTTGTTTGGACCAGCAGAGGGCGCTGGTAACCCAGTGGTCGGTTGGCATGCAGATATCTTGCAGTGAAGAAGAGATGCTATGCTAGCAGACAGAGCTAATATAAAAACGTGACTTTTACAGATATTCAAGTAATATTACAGATATTCTTTCGGTGCTAAAGGGGTAATGAATCATTTATTAACATATTTAAGAGTAGAAGGCGGCCAGAAAGAAAGTATTAGCAGACTCCGCCCGCCGCCAACACTTCCGGATGGCGCCCTCTGCTGGTTAAAAAAAGTACTGCGATTCAATTGTCAAAAAATCGATTTCAACCGTGATACCTATGAATCGATTTTTAACTGCCTTACGATTAATCGTTACATCCCTATAATCTATCAATGCAAGGTGGAACCTGTGACCAAAGCGCTGCTGCCTAGGGCGGGGCAATATGGACCAAAATTCATATCTCGATATTTTTTTAAATACTTTTAAATCTATAAAGTCGTACCAGAGGGAAATTCTGTGTTAAAATTGCTGATGCAAAATGCCACACCGGCACAATATGAGCCACTTCTGGCTTTTTCCCCTATAAGGGACAACACGTGTGAGTGAGTTCTGTAGTGTGGCTTGTTTAGGGGAAAGTCTGGGTTAGGATGCACACAGGATTTCATGCTGTTTTTAGAAGTAGCAAAATCAGCAACTAAAATGATTATTTTAATATAAAATAAGCTATTGTTCTAGACCAGCGGTCTGCAACCTTTAAAACCATTGACTTTGCATGTAATCTGTTCGCTTGTGCCGCAGAAACCGCGTTTGGTGTGAACGTAGCATAACTCTCTAAGGAGCCATTTTGCCTCATCTCACCTAGTTTAAAGTCCTCCCACAGCCAAAAAAATACCTTCTCAATGAAGACAATATAGTGTATAAATTTCTATACACTAAAAATTATATCAAGAACAAGAAGACATAGTCATCAACATCCCCCACCAGATTGGTTGACATTATAACTCACAACCTTTTCCTAAATGTCCTAATTCTAAGAACTTGGATGTATACATAAGAAAATATTATCACATCAGAATAAAAAATGACTAACTGTCTTGCATGGTTTCTGAGCAAAGCTGTCCCCTTTGAAGATACCTCGAACATAGGAAAGAAAAACGGATCAAGGGCAATAACTCCGGAAAAAATAATTGCGCGCTTCTCATTTTCGAACTCCATCAAGGTATTGATACCCTGAGCCACACACCGAATTTGGTTATCCTATCGTAAATGGTTTCTAACTCAGACGGACGCGCAGAGCTCAAATTTATGTCCCCTTTCCACACTTTGTGGTGGGGTATAATAATGTTATGTAAAGAAGATTTTAGAGTTAATGGATTTTAAGGGCTACAAAAAATTCACTTAAATTTGATAACACATGGTAATGTCAGCCAACTCATGCTAATTGCTTGCCACATATCAAGCATGCATATTTAGCTGGCATGTCGGCAGTTAAATGAATCTGTCCACACAATTGGAATCTTTATTTTCTTTCAGAACAGTCTTTTAGTTGGTTTAGTTTTCTTGGCAGTGATTTTAAAACTTGAGGTTAACAACAGGGGAAAGGAAAGTTGATGGTCTGTAGATGTTGCAGGAGGTGCAGAGTTATTGCACAATGTGATTTATTTTTAGGTTGACAAATTATTATATCATGATTTTTATTTGGTGCCAATGTCATTAATCATTATGAAATAATGAAAATAACAATTATTTATTTAAAGCTATAGGGAGCCATTGCAAAAGAGTCAAAGAGCCACATGAGGTTCGAGAGCCTCAGGTTGCAGACCCCTGTTCTAGACGATATTGTATATTTCTGTATCACCAAAATAGAAATTTCGATATATCTTGAACCTTGATATGTTGCCCAGCCCTACTGCTGCCTTCATCATATTTGCGGTGTTGTCTGTGGTTATGCACACTTGAGATTCTTCTCTGAGACCCCTTGACTCCAATCCATCTTTAATCCATTGCTTCACCTGAAATATAAAGTCTGTAGGCACCGGCTGGACAGTTGGGAGCAAACTCAACTCAACAGTAGGTCCGTATAATTCTGATATATTTTAATTCACAGAGGCCTTTTTAAACTATCCAAACACTTTGGGCATTTGTGTCTCATTAAAGTATGTGCGACTCACTACGTATTAGGTTTTAATCATTGTGGAACCCAACTCAATTGGAAATGGACCATGTCTTAGCACAAGTGTATTTTAATGGCTGTTGTAATGTCAGTCCAACACTTACTCTTTTATAATCCAGAGTGCCCTTTCAAAAAGTGTGTGCAATAGAGGTCTGTGGTTGAGTAGTAGGGCAAACTTGTTTCTTCTCTCTTGTGGTCGGAGACTGACTGCTTCCTCTGGCTCTCCTCACAATCACATGTTTTGTTTTAAAATGTTAGAACAAACTGCTCCTTTGCTTGCAGGCGGTCACCGGAGGACACATCTTTCAATCATATTTTTCTGCTCAATATCCAACTTTTTAAATCCAACCCAAGTCTAAATCTGTGACGTAGCTCCTCCTGCTCTGTGGTCTCTGTGGTTGAAGCCGCTGTCACACAGAGGCAAACATGATGATGATTGTCATCAGCAAGCGTAATGGTGATTGGTTACATTTATATCAATTAACTGCAAATATCACACACCCTTAGAAAGGCACTGATTTGTTTCTGCTGGAAGCACTGAAGGTCCATAAAGCTGCGTTCACACCAAACGTGTTTCGTGCGTCAAAAGCGTGCCTCACGCCTGTAGTTGGATGCTTGTGCTCATTGAATCAGATGCTTGTCACCAGCGTGGAAGACGCTCTGACGCGCGTCCAAACAAGTTGGGAAGAGAGTGCTTTGAGCGCGTTTTGGGGAGGGGTTTCTCTGTTGCCGGTCGTGTTCATACAGTGGATGATATTGTGGCGTCGTCAGTTACGCTCATTTATTCACCCAGTGACTGTGAAGTGGTGGGGAACGTTATTGTGTTGAGAAGGCGGTGTTTCTGGTCAAATGTATTTTGGTGTGACTCAGTGTGTGCACTGTGATGTCAGAGGGCTATAGAGAAGTGTGGTTGAATGGAGAATAAAGTTTGGAGTTCCTTGCTGAACACGCCGCCTCCGACTTCTGGGCGCAGTTTCTGGATTCACTAGGGCTGCGCTTGGATGAGTCGCTTTCAGTGCTACTTCCGTCTCTCCCGTGCCCAGTTTGACGACCTGCTAACCCGCATCGGAACTCGCATCTCCTACCAGGACACCAACTACAGGCGCTCTATTCCAGTAGAAGAGCGCCTGTCCATCTGTCCCCGGGTAGTGTTTTTTTTTTTTTTTTTTCATTATTCTGAATTCGTCACGGTTGGGGAAAGCCCCTAATTCGTCGACATGCAGCGATTCCAGCCAAAAGTTCAACAATTCCAACTCTAGCATCGGCCACATTAGAGGTGTGGGTTGCATGTCAAAAGCTTGAAATCTCAAAACGTGCAGCGTCTGCTGCGCGAAAAGCTTCAAAACGCTCCGCACAGGAGGCGCGGGATGCACAGCGGGACCTCTCGACACTCCAAGAAGAGCGCCCGCCATATATTGTGAATGTACACCTGATGCTTTTGATGCGTTTGGTGTGAACGCGCCATTATTCTTCTTCCAGCTGCTTCTCAGAATTAAGTTTAATGACTTATTTGTTATTAACCTCCCACTCTGTCTTCACAATTTTTCGTGTTTGGCTTGTAAAACAGCATATTTATCTTCACTATATCTTGAAGCCCTCTTGGGAAAGAGAAAAAGGCGAAGGTTAGAGTTTTATTTACCTTATTTTTCGGACTATAAGGCGCACTGGATTATAAGGCGCACTATCAATGAATGGGTCTGACTGGGTCTATTTTCATACATAAGGCGCACCGGACTATAAGGCGCACCGGTTTGTTATTGTTACTATTATTATTATTAAGATGCATTAAGCGAAATAAAATAGTCAGATAAGTCAAACTTTATTCAACTCATTAACAATAACTCTCAACATTGTTCAGGATTAACACTTAAAATACAGAACAATACACTCACTTTTTCAGTTCAGTATGTTGAAGCACAGTAGTTAACTTGATACATAAGGCGCACCTGATTATAAGGCGCACTGTCAATTTTTGAGAAAATTAAAGGATTTTAAGTGCGCCTTATAATACGGTAGTTATTTGTAAATGTTTAAAACTTTAAATCAAAATTGTACCAGATATAATCGTTTTATTCGCTTCATGTACTTTCATGCTCCCCATGACTCAGAACAGTATTAGCAGGTAATAAAGATTGATGATTCATTATTTACTCATGTAAATTGAGTTATGTGACAGTATGTTAATTTGTACCATATGTTTTCATCAGATTGCAAATTCTCCCTAAAACTACAGAAATTTGCTCTAAATATCACCCCACAAATAAAGCACTATACCTAAATGCTATGACTTTTGAAAAGATATTTAAAATTTTTAGATAATTTTTTATTTCTGTACTTAAAGTTGCTACCCACGATTTTTATCAGATAAAAATCGCAGTGTAGACTTCATAGATTGAACATCATCTACCCATAAAGAAAGGAAAAAGGTCAAAATTACCACTTAAAAGGTTGTTTTTATCTCCACCATAAATACTCCGTTTATTGACATTTTGTGCTGAGATTTCTACCTTTTTCCTTTCTTTTTTGAGTGAATGTTTGATTCATTCATCTATGAGGCATAAACTATGATTTTATATATTTAAAAAAATTATCGTGGGAAAAGCTTTCAAAAAATTTTCCAAATAGTAGAAAAAGTGTTTTTTTAGTTTAACAAGTAGATACATTAGACCAGTGGTTCTCAACCTTTTCAGCTCGCGACCCCAAAAAATAGGTGCCAGAGACCGAGGACCCCCACTGTAGCTGAAGGTGGTTGAACACAGACATGAACGTTGAAGAACAGTCATGTTGAGACAGGGCCATCTATGAGGGGGAATAAAGGGGAGAGCTTTTAGGGGCCTATTCATGAAGTCAGCAAAATTATGGTCCTTGTTTTAATCAGAAATAAAAATGGGTTCAAAGTGACCAAAAATGGTGGAAAAGGTGGTGAAATGAAGTTTTTAAAAACCATAGAAATTGGTTAAAAGTTGCAAATTAGAGTTGCCAAAAACTTAGAAAAAAGTGGTAAAAAGGATTCAAAGTGTCAATATTGGCTTAAAAGTCACAGAAAGTATTAACAATTAGATTAAACTGGGAAATAATGGGCATGACAAATCGAGAATGTTGTTGAATTGGCAAAAAGAAGCATGAAATATGGTGAAAAGAGGAACTTAAAAGTGACAATAATAATAACATATGCAACATTAGGAGGGAAAATGGTGGAAAGGGTTTATAAGTGCTGAAAATGTCTTGAAAGTGAGAAAATGTACTAAAAAGGCATTCAAATTTGATGGCGAAGTGGCAGAAATGGGAGAATGTAGCAAAAATATGGCAAGAAAAAGTTATGAAAATAGGTTGAAATTTGGTGTAGTTGCAGGAAAAAGTGTAAAAATAAGCAAAAAATGGGCTCAAATTGTTCAGAAAATATACTTGGTTTCTTGAAGGCATCTGGCGACCCCCTCCTAGTTTCTCACAACCACAAATGGGGTCCCGACTACAAGGTTGAAAACCCCTGCATGTTTTTCTGTATCCATGCGCAATATCACCTTTTTCAGTTTCTACGGGAGACCATGCAGTATCTACCCCACTATGTTATTATTAGGGGGGCTAACCCAGATAAACTAACTAGTCTGACAACAACATGGGAATCGGAGTTCCACTGTCATTTTAATCTAGTACTGACTGTGTAAAAGAAAAAGTCATCACAGTGTGAATTAGATTTATTTTTTGTAGATTCACCTGAAATGTTTGTGCAGTTAAATGAATACATGGCCAAAAGAAACAGCTGAATCAGATAAGGAAGGCTCCAGACTACGTCTCTGCAGCAGGGAAATGGTAAGGTGCTAAAGAGGTGAGGAGAGGGAGTGGTAACAAGAGGAGGGGTTGGAAACCAGACAGAAAGAAGAGGGAAAGCAAGGGCGATGTGTTTGTATAAACGGTGGCTGTGGTGCTCTCCACTAAGCAAGTTCCTATTGGCCACACTAAAGCCCCCCCATGAGAAGGAAGTGTCACCAGGGAAGCTTCGTCACGCTGCCTCTTTGCGTGTTTTCCTCCTTGCCAGGGTTATTTTTAAGTCGCGTTGGGTTCCTGCACAAACTGGAGACTACAAACCGCAGCATCCCTTTTTTGTTGTTTTCAGTGTTTTCCAGTTTTCCAAATAGTTGCAGCAATGTTTTCCTCTTCTCCACTTCCACAGCTACATTGCAAGCTCTTTGCAAAAATGGGGGATGACCGACCTTTTGTGTGTAACGCTCCCGGCTGCGGACAGGTAAGTCCCCTCATTTCATCTTCTAAGTTTCGTGTGTGTGCGTGTGTGTGTGTGCGTGTGCGCGTGTGTTGTTCAACTTTACAGCTGGAAAAGACTATGGCTGCCTTTAGATCCTCTTTTAAAACTTAAGTAAATTGATACTAAACCCTGTAGATCCAATAACTAAACACTTTTATTTTTCAAAGTTTTCCTGATTATGATGTATGCAACATCATAACATTTTTTTTCTGGCCCGATGTCTTGTGAAACAACGGTTTATCTGTGACTCAGTGGAAGCTACAGTGAGTATTGAGAACACAGTGATTGTTTCAACCTGCCACCGCTGACTTGGAGCGCCTGCAGACACACAGGTTAAAGCCTCAGCAGTGACTCAGCTGAGCGTCAGTAGTGAACTCACATGCCAGTTCTGTGGTTTGTTGTTGGGAGCTTGGCATTATTATATCACAGATAAGTACAAGGGGGGAAAAGTTTCAGGACACAGGATTATTTACACAGGATTTCTTATGTTGCGGTCACCAATGCTAATTTAATTGGGTGTGATTTTCTACTTTATTCTTCCTGGCACTTGGAGAAACTTTCTTTGTGGTTAGATAACATTTCTTAAATCACGTTTCTTCCTCTGATCAGAAACATTGTGTTTTATCTGAATTTTGACCATAAAAATGTTAAACTGGTTGAACCTGTTGTTGGATTTAATGATGGTTAACCTAGAGTTCATTTAGATCAGCCTTGTTTAGTCTACTTTACATTAGCTAGAGTTTATTTCCTTGTAGTATTTACTCTGGTCAGGATTAAACACACCCTCAGACTCTGATGTGGACTAAAGAAGCTGACTTTTAAACTTTGATTGCTTTGACTGTGTGGCCTCTGATTTTCTGTATTTGCTGGACGGAAAATATAAAATTAACTGCCGGAAACGGAAATTCTTGATATAATATGACCCTGAATATACCCCCACATAATAAAAATAAAAATAATCTTTATTTATATATCACTTTTTACACCAGGGTTACAAAGTGCTTTACAGATAGTAAATATGAGACAATGAATGAGGAAATTAAAAAAGAGAAATGTGAGGGAAACAACATATGTTAATAAAGATAAAATTCTAAATAAAAAAGTGCATATTGTGGGAAATATCATGAATTTATAACAGTTCTAACAATTCTAGCTCAAAATCTGTTATAATCTGACAGACTTTTTAGACATTTTCACTAAGAATGTGCGATATGTTATCGTTTACGATATATCGTCAAAAACATTCTCAAAGGTAAGAATGTCATCCCACGATAGAAATGATAAATTCCCATGTCGGAAATTAGCGAGGGGCCACGAGCCATTTGTCCCACAATTTAGCCAAGAATGTCTCTAAAAACCTTGTTCCACGGGCAAAAATTGCCCCCAAGTATTTTGTGAACAACTTATTATTCTCTGTAGCTTTGCCATTGCTCACACACACACGACGGTGATCGTCACGGCTACCTGAAGCTGCCGTACTGTCATACATTATGGACCGCTACCAGGTTAAGACCAGACAACCATCCAACAAAGTGAACCAATCCAAGTTTCTCCACCAGATCCACCCAGAGTTCCCACAAACACGCTGACAGGGATGAACCCGCAGCAATGATTATGAACTAGAAACTCGACTAAAGGTAACCCACCGACACATGAGATAGGGCTAAGAGCTAATGCTAATTAGATAATAATGTAACTATTGTGATTACTGTATTCCATTATAGGAAATCAGAGCGATATTTATCAACCATAACTTTATGTAACTCATTATCAGATATAAAATAAACCAGATTCAGCAACAGTAAAAACACTATTTTTGTTTATGTGCTTTTTTTTTTTTTTTTTTTTAAGAAAATAATTTCATTTTAAATGAGGAAATAAATGAATTACATTCAATAACACTGATAGTGACCCTTGTGCACTAATATATATTCCATAAATATGTAATATCTGCCCATGGGCTTTTTGAGTCAGCAGCTATAATAGCCTTTTATGTGGCTAGTGTTGACGTATTCAATTTCATTTGTGTTTGTAAAGGTTTTCACTTTAAGTTGGGAATGATTTTATTTATTTATATATCATAATTTTTATCGTTATCGTGATAAATACCAGAAGTTATCGAGATACAGTTCTTAGTTTATATCGCCCATCCATAATGTTCACACAATCTTACAGTAAAACGCGTGAATTAACCTAATGTTTAGCTTTAGCAAACGGCCGGTTGTCAAATCTCACCTCGTGATCTCAAGCACTTGCCTGTTAAGGTGCATTTCTGCTGTATATAAATAGTAAAACAATGATAAGTTAACTTCATTTGGGACGACGTCTGAAAATGTGATAGCCTGTAATGACACCTACAGGGAAAGCAAATGAAACAAACAATGAAACTGTGTAAACTGACACAGAAATGGTTACATTTTGGAATATTTGAGACGGATAATCCAACGTTGTAAAGTTGTTGTGGTTCATGTGCAGTCTGAACATAAATAATATGCACAATAATAATACATTTTGGATTAAAGAAAAACATGTTGTTTTATGTTGAATATAAAAGTAAAAAATCATCTCGTCTGCAGACATGGAAGAACTGAAACACACTGATATTAAACTACATTAGCTTTACATATAGGCCTATGACTCACTAATAAGGATTATTATGATTATGGTTATTATTGTATCTGGAAAAATCTTTCTATTGATTGTTTTATATTTACAGTATTGACTTTTTTTGGCTGTCACTTGATGGCTGTGTTCATTTTGCAATAGGAATAAATAATGTCATTCTCATGTTGTTTGTTATTTCAGATGTTGTGATGCTTTCTAACCTAGCTGTATTTAGTAGTCATGGAAATAACAGCAGAAACTAAGAATTTGGTATTGTAAAGTTGGTGATTGTTGTATACAAGCCACCGGATGTGGGTGGATTTCTGTTTTTGGTCCCGACTAATGGATGAGCTGGGATTTCTTCTCATTTGTGTGGGGTTACAAGGTTATTCTGACAGTTTGTGGTTTCAGAGATGACAAGTTTTTTGTCGCATTTACTGATAAAAATCCTTCTGTGCGAAGAGTAATATGTACCCAGGCAGTTGTGCTGGCGTTATATCTGAAAAAGTGAAGAAAAACAGCATTAAAAGTAGATATATAGTAGATACTGTACCATTATATAATGTAAGATATATATACATTATTATATAATAGTGATATAATATTTGATGTTTTAATCTATATATATAGACTATCATTATGTACTACATATTATGAATTGTATGATATTATGTAACAATAACAGATTTCCACTTTTCACACACAAAAAAAAACAATCATTAGTCAGAACTGCAAAGAAAAAATTCTATACATTTACTGACAGGGATCATTTTTGAGTGGGAAAATGGAAAAGCTATTTTCTGTTTTGTCCTCATAACTTCACACGTGTACGTTAGGAACAAGAAATGGGTGAATACAAGAAGTACAGCACGCTCATGCTGTCAGTGTGCTCCATGGTGCGTAAATGTCAGTATTTATACATTAACGTTACCCGACATGCCCTCTGCTGATACTGCTTTTGTCACGTATATGGTTTTTTCTGGATGGTGATGCACTACAGGTGAGCAGGGTAAAAAATAATAATTATAATAATAATACAGAATAAAAGTAACTTTTTTTTATTTGAATCATTCACAGTTTTTCTCATTTATGGAGTGATAAAAAGATATACCAAAATAATGTAAATACTTTTGGCTCAACTATATCAACACAATAGAAGTTTGACCCAGGCTTTATCCAATGCTCTTCTGTAAATGTATGCTATGTACTGAATAGTTAATAATATTCCATCATTTTCATATTGAAATAAACCTTTTTAGACGATTTGTAAATTTTTATTGCATTGAAGCAATCAACTGGGCAAGTTCATGTTAATGATATCAGTTATTCAAATGATTTACCCAATACACGTGAGGTGTCTCACCTGTGCCTGTTCATTTTCACTGCTACTGTTCATTCATTAAACTCTGTTGATTTTGAATATTTAATATGAAATAACAATTTGGTTGCAGCTCAACAATATATAACTTATTTTTCTTATCACAATTAAATACATTTTGCCAATAAACGTGTTTACTATCTGTCCCTTTGTCCTCCCTCAAGACCTACTGTTCTGGCTACAAAATATTTTTACTTGCTAGCGCCTTTTCATTACTACCACCAAAAAACAGTAAGCCCTGAATTTGTATTTAACAGAAAATAATATATCTTTATATCTTCAGAGAAGATTAGGAGAATGCTAATGTCTTATTCCTAGAATCACAATGATGTATAACAAACACCCTGTGATATGTTTTTGTGGTGTAAATAGTAACTGTATTTCATTTGCACATATTGTCAATCCTTTTCACTTTGCGAAGGCAGTTTCATTTTCAAAGCAGAGGGTGGTGTGGTGTGGCTCTGCAGCTGTGGCCCTTCTAGGAGATTTGTTTGAGTGTGAAACTGTTAAATAAACAGGTACAGGATTGGAGTATGGTGTTAGATCTTTGTCTCTGTTAACAGACTACATTAGTTCATTTTCAAACTGGAGCTAATATAAAAGCTGCTCTCTGTAACATTGCACGTGGACTAATAGAATTGATAAGGTTTCACTTTGTTCATTCACATCAAATGAGTTGATCCAAAATAATTTTTATTTTGTGATTAAAGAAAACTGAAGGAAAATGCAGAATTCCCGCCCTGAAATGCAAATGGCAGTCAGAATGTACCCTCACATGCATGTTTTGGGCCGTAAACGGGTGGTTGAGTGCGTGGAGGCGAGAAGAAATTGTCAAGTCTCGAGCCAAATTCCCTGAAATGGAAATAAACATGGACGAAACCCACACATAATAACCCTAACTTAATAAAACAAGTGGCTGAATATCAAGCAAGTGTAGCAAACATTAAACGGTACCTGTACTGGAAATATATTTAATGTTTTACCAATAAACAAAATATGTGCACGTTTTTGCAATTTTATACCCCAAAATACAGTCCATGGGGAGCAGCCATGTCTAGTTGGATGTGACCCCAATCGTTGGTTCTGGTGCAGTATTTACTTTCGGTCTCACCTGATTCATTTGATTTTCCACTGTATTTAAGTTTTCATTGTCTATTTCTCTACATTTTCCTTAATATCGTTTCATTTATTACTACGGGCAACATAAGGATGTGTTGGAGCTACTTGTGACATGACTGAAGTTGATATTATGAGCTTTTGCTGTACACTGAAGCAGCCACAGCTGGCTGTCAGCTGCACTATTTACATACGAGATGCTACGGCCATTTTACTGTGTGACACAGGTCAGTAGGAGAGAGAGGGAACTGAGGAATGAGACTGGGAGGGAAATCTGTTGTTGAAGTACCAAGAATATATATTCAGCTACGGAATTTGGACCGTGTCTATAGAATATGGACCCGCCTCAATATTTGTATGGAAATCTTGATAATTTTAACAGCATAACTAAGGCTGAACGATTAATTGCATATCATATAACGTGATTTTTTTTTCCCTTCCAATTTTTTTTTTTTTTTTTTTTTTTTTTTTCCTGTCTTGTACTGTCCTGTTAAGTTCAGAGAGTGTTTAAGAAGTGCTGTCCACATGTTTACATGTTTCATGAAACGTGAAGTTAGTTAGTTAGATATGTTGAAGAGGTAAAGCCACAGATTTGTTTGCTTTATTGTTGTAATATGTGCTTTAAAATGTATATTTTATATAAATATTAACATAGAAATTAAAATACAACAGGTAGTGATTTAAAAAAAAAAAAAAAAAAAATTATAATAATGAATAAGCTCTTAAATAATACCAACTGGTTCAAAGTGCTCGTACATATGACATTGGTTTTTTTTTATAAAAGCATTGATCTTGGTATACTGTAAAAATGTCAAGTCCAGTTTTGGTATAATGGGTTTAGTCTCTATGTTAATACAAAAAAAAGAATTAAAATCCACTCTGTGCCATCACTGTGTGAGGTAGAGCAAGTCCTTTAATCCTAACTGCTTCCAGGTCGTCATTACAAATGAGAACCTGTTCTCAATGAGTCATGAATCTATTTCAAATGTACAGCCAAAGTCTGAGAGAGAGAGAGAACATGTCATAGCCTGTGTTTATTGGTCAGCTGGTTTTATAACGGCTCAGACGACATGGGCAGGATTATACAGGAAGCAGACTATTACCTTCTCAGCTGCATCAGCAAATCTTGTCAGAAATGCATTGAAATCATGGTTCACACATCTGCCCTCACAGTCTGTCCTGGGTTCAAGCGCTGGGGTGGTCCTCTGTGTCATTTTGCTGTTGTAATCAGAATTTAATTGTAATTGAGTTCAGAAAATGTGTTTTGTAATTGTAATTGGCTTGAAAATCTATTAAAAAAACTGTCAAATACAATTTAATCTAGAGTTTACACATATGGATAGTAAGGAAATATTATTAAAATATGTTTTATGTCAAGTTTACCTGTCAGTTCTCTTGAAAGTCATTTTATCATTTAAAAACAATTTAAATCGAGAGGTGTACAAATGCAAAAAAGGCTCAGATGCTCACACCAAAAATATTAATACCAATATTTTTGTTGATTTTAGTGTATTTTACAGCTGATTTAAGACATGGGTTAAACTGACCTGTTATCATAAGAGATGCTAACAGAAAGCTAACACAAAAGGAAGGCTATGTTTCATGGGCTAATTTATGAAAGGCTCAGTATTTGTGATTAGTTGAACTTTATTGAGAAAGTAATTGTGATTGACTTTCAAGGGAAAAATAATAATTGTCATTTTAATTGTAATTTGAACGAATGCTGGTCAAGGTAATTGAGTTGTAAATGAACATGGATAATTCAATATATAATATTAAACATCGACATATCTTACCCCTCTTTAAATCCAGACTCAAAACTCATCTCTTCCATTCTGCCCACTCTGTAAATTATCATTCCTAATTTCACCTACATTGCTTTTCTTTTCTCTTCTTTGGGTGGCCTGAAAGAAGCTTTTAAATAAAATGAATTATTGTTATTATTATTGAATATGTAATTGACCCCAACCCTGCCTCCCACCATCAAAAAAACATGGATGTTGGGTTGATTGTAGTGTCCAGATTGCCTGTATGCCTTCTGGTGACTCTATACACCTGCTGATGTTGATCATGTTGAGGCAGAACTCCCATATTACACAGGGTGCATGGCAACCTCCATTTCTGTTATTCATTTAGAGAATGTAGCTGCTTAGCCAAGCGTGATACATTATTTCACTAAATCATGTATGCATGGCTAAGCAGCTGTTTCTTTAACACATTAATTGCGATTAATTAATGACAGGAAAAAATAACGCCCTATAAAAAATATCATCATTTCAATGCATGTGCGAGACGCATCTACATCTGGTCGGCCAAAGGCAGTTTGTGTACTATTTAAAGGGCTGAAACTCTTCTTTTTAAAAAATAATTAGAAATTTATGTTTTGAGTAAATTCCGATTTATTACTTATTTTTTTATTTTTCTGTTTGGTTTTTGATTGTCAATGTTGTGTACTTTGTTTTTATCTGTTTTTAAAAAAAAAAAAAAAAATTAACAATTAAAAACACCACAAAACACATATTTACACGTGTATGGTTGGTTTAGATTCAAATATCACGTCCCAGGAGCTCTGTCGTACAGGTTTCGAGTCAAGGAAGTGATGTCGTTTTTGCGTTGAAAGGATCTGAAACGAAAGGATTAGGCACTGACCGTGACGCAGACACTCAGACAGTGCTATGCTACATTCTCCGAGCACGCCGTGTGGCCAAAACTGAACAAGATGACAGGGTTCACAGCCAAAATGAATAAGTCCTGATGTTTTATTTCATTTTCATGTTCTATGATTTGGAGATTGACCAAAGTACACATCAATATGACAGGTAGCCCTTGGGACTAGTCTCAAATACAGAGGAATGTAAATGGCTACGCCTGCATCTGTTCAAGGCTCTTAAAAACAATAAATTACTTTTGAAAGACACTTTGTTAAATACCAATGTTTTGGTCTGCCACAATAATGTCATTAATTTAAATGAAAATACCTCAAGTTGAAGGCGTTTCTCAGCAATTTTTAGGTGCGATTGAAAAATTAGGATTAATTAATCGCAGCATTTTTTTTTTAATCTCTTGACACTAGATTTTGTATTTTGAAAGTAAGCAGCGAGATTTAAAACATTGCATGCTCTGAAATATCATTTAAACCTCTTGTTAATTTGAAAAAAAGAAAAGAAAATAATAATACTAAAAGTCTGCGGAATGTTATGGTATGACTTGGTGTCACAGCTTGTTTTTACAGGTCAGATACAGTAGGTGTTTGGAGTCTCTCATTGTACAAGTAGGTGTAACAACTTAAATCAACCTAAAATCAACCACTTTTGTTGTGTTAGATTTCAGTCCCGGACAGCATCTTCTTTTACTTTACACAAATTGATCCATATTATTATTGTTATTGCACCAAATCAAATCCCAACGCATGGCTCCACACAAGTGTAGGCTGGAATTATTCTGTCACATTGGTAACATTTTACTGTAGGAATTATTAGTATAGACCCCTGTGCACGTAGACAGGGCACGTCCTAGTATGTTCTATAAGCAGTATGTCTAATAACTGTTTTACTGCTGGCCTTTACAGACCACAGCTGTCTAGTGTCTACCAAGAAAGACTGAATTACAACCATAATAGAACATGGATGATGATTCCTGGCATTGCTCAGTGTTTTTCTTTTACCAAGTTAACAACAACAATAACAACCAGTGGCTCTCGCATTGCGTTATGCCTGTACGTATTGCGTGTGTATAGGTAATTCAAGCCGCCTTTATCTCATACCAGAAAGATTAGTTGGAAAGAGATTCTTCCACAAGCCCGAGCCCAGTTGTACAGAGGAGAGGGACAGACAGACAGACGAGATATGTCGTTGTATTGGTGATGCTGCCTGGCAGAGCTAAAAATATTCGCCCCCCCCCCCCTCTCAACACTTGACTGCGTTTCCACTTCACTCTCACGACTAAACTCGCAACTGCAATGCAGCGCCCCAAAATAGGCCGCCGCCGCTGGTGGATAGGTGGGGTGTAGGTTAGGACTATCCCTCCTACGTCTCCAATATGAATCACTTTGTTACTTCTCTAAAGTTTCCTGTCTCACTTTGAGTGTCAGACGTCACGAACTGCTGATAGAAACCAACACACACATAACGGAGCCTTTTACAGTCCTAACATGTTTAAAATACTAAAAAGGTTTAGTTTCTTTTTTGAGTGTTGTGTGATAATTGTTTTTCCATGCTAGTATTTTGTTACACATCTGAATGACGTTGCAGAATTTCCATCTACCTTTTTTTTTTCTGTGCCTTTTAAACAGTTTCAGCTCTTTGAAGCCCTCATTCACAAAAGCTTTCTTTCTTATCTTTTTATTTTTATTTTTTTTAGTGTTTTGTGCAGAAATCTGAGCTGATATCCTGTGGCCATAATGCAGCTATTTAAGAAGCAAGGAATTGTACACGCAGACACACTTTTCTATGTGGTTGTTCCATAATCTTTGCTCAGCAGGCGTCATGAATCGGATCACATCTCTAAGAGACTATTTACTGGTGCATATTGTAATGTGATATTTAGGTTAAGGTAATAGAGGCTGTCTCTTAAGGACGCCGTTCTAGTGACCTACAGGCTAATTTATGTAATGACTGTATTTCTGTTTTTTGTCCATTTGTTCCAGAGGTTCACCAATGAGGATCACTTGGCAGTACACAAGCACAAGCATGAAATGACACTAAAATTTGGACCAGCCAGAACAGACTCTGTCATAATTGCAGGTACTGTTGACCTCATATTTACTGTTCACTGGATTAGGACTTTGCTGTAGTAATCAATATGAATCACTAGAGGTGGGACGATATATTTTGCGACAAGATATTGCAATATTAAAACGTCACATGTGCGAGTGGTATGATGGGGGAGGTTCTACACAATTTACTACACACCCAATTATGTTTATTTGTTGTTTTCCCAACTGTGATTTTTTTTTTGGGGGGGTCTTTTTTCCCCCTTTCAAAGAATATCTTTGTATGTGTCTCCATTAGCTTTGGCTAGAGCCATTGCTACTCGTCCTATTAGTGCAGTATATAATTACATATAACACGTCACACACAAAAACAAACAAAAACAACATTTATACAGTCGGATCTAGTTCCATTTAACAATTCCTCCAACGTGTGGCTTTTAACATCAGAAGTTAATGTGTATTTAGCAATATGCATTTATTGTATTGTATCATGTCTATCATAACGTGAACTCAGTGTATCGTCCCACCCTATGAACTACTGTATTTATTATTTTAGTTTAACAAAGTCTGATGTAGGGCTGGGCAAAAAAAATCGTTTTAATCAATTTATCAAATTTGTAGATAAAAACGATTTTTATTTTGTAAATTCGAGCGTTTTAAAAAGTTTAGTTTTTTTTAAAGAAAAAAAACCTTTTTTTTTGCTGAGATGCAAAGGGAAGAGTTGATTATTTTTTTAATTGTAATGTCATATGTTATAAAATATGTAGTTATCTGATTTCTTTATCAGAAAATTTAAGCTACTGTGAAGTTGCTGTTGCACTTTTGCTCAAACCTGGGTTAAAGCTTGAAATTGTTGAATGACAGAGCCTCATTTACTTTTTATTTTGGGATTGTTTTATGCATTTTAACTCTTTAGGACAATCACACAATAAAGTTGCACTTTTTAAGTGCATTGGGAAAAAAAAAATTGAAAATTGATTTTTTTTTCTTTTTCTTCTTCTTTAGGCAAAATCACCCAGCCCTAGTCTGATATATATATTTTTTTTCCAGATCAGACACCCACTCCCACTCGGTTCCTAAAGAACTGTGAAGAGGTTGGGCTGTTTAATGACCTGGCCAGCTCCTTTGAGCAAGACGATGATGAAAAAAGGACAAAGAACTCTGTAAGAAAATGTTGTTTTTTGGGCTGCTTCAGTTGTAATTTCTAAATAAAATCAATTTCCAGTTGCCATGTACCTAAAATAGTGTTTTACATTTTTTAGCTTCCTGTAGCTAGCTCTGGTGCTTTAGACATGACCTTGCAGACACCATCAGATGTAAAGGTGAAAGAGGAAGCACCTGTGGAGGTTGATTCTTCACCACCAGGAAGTCCTGAGTCTGTCTCCGGGAAATCTGACATCAGAGAGCCACAGGTTAGAGGCAAGGTGGGATAAAGTGACATGGTTGTTTTCATGAGTTTAGGTAAAACATTTTTGACGCTATAAGTAACGTAGTATGAGTTTTACAGAAACATGTTTAAGGATGACAATATTTAGTTTTTCTTTGCAGACATTTTTCTGTTTAAGCTGGTTCACTGACTTTAATATATTGCTTTGTTAAAGGACACACCTCCCAAGAATTCAGCCCCAACCCCAACCATTGTGCGTCCAGGGTCCCTCCCACTACACTTGGGTTTCGATGCCCTTCAACCCACCATGCCATCACCCACGTCCGTCATCACACAAGCACCACCTTCAAACCGTACATTGTGGTAAGTGTAGTATCCTCAGGCTAGCTTTTTTGTACTCTATCTGCATTTTTTTGAAGGTATTATAATTACGCACATTCTGGGCATTGATATACTTTGTGTTTCTCATCAGGAGAGTTAAGAAAAGCTTTGAAAATGGTTTTAAACTATAACACACACCTTTCATTCTTTAATGTGAGCACAAAAATAATTTTACAAAGTGTTTAAAAAAATAAAATAAAACTTACAAACTACAGCTTTAAATGGTACCAAATATTATTTTCCTCAAGTTATCAGGTTGTTTGCAACTATATACACAGAAGCAAGTGGTTTTATTTTGTGTTTGTCTTCTGTTCTCTTTTTTCTTTTTTTTAGCTCACCAACAAGCCATTACCCGATGATGATGTTTCCCACCGGGCAGGGGGTGCCCGTCCTCCCTGGGCCCATGCACATACCCTCCGTCATTAATGTAAGGCTGACCAACAACAGACTAAACTCAATTAGTATCACTATTGCAGCTTTGAAGTTGGTTAAGTCTCAATATATTAATGCATTTTTCTGTCTTTTGTGCGTCTTCAGCTGGCTCGACCTTTGTGCATGGCACCCAACATTCCTGGGATCCCTGGCCCTCCTCTCGGAGGCAGCAGCAGCGGCTCCAACTCCCCCTCCGGCTACAGCATCTACTCAGAGGCTAAGATGGTCAGCAACAGATTAGCTCCCTATTTTCATCTCCTCTTTTCTTTGTGTCTCCATCGTCTCACTTTAGACATTTTTGTTCTGCCTTTGATTGTTTATCACATTACTTTTTCTCCAATTACTTTTTAAGAATTTCCAAAGAACAAAAGCCATTTTTGTCTATTATAGAACAACACACTACACACTTTGATGTTATTTTTTTTCTTTTTCTTTTTTTTTTTTTAGATAGAAAAAAAAAAGACCCAGTTGTGGTTTTCAATAACATGATCAACACCCAGCACTGTCATGTGATAGAATGTCTGCTAGTGTATAGTGTTTAAAGTGAACTCAGCACAATAAGGTGACAACACAAAATCTGTTTATTACTGACTTGGATCCCTGCGATGTTCCCATGGGAATGTTTGTGAGGATCTCTAGAGAGTGACAGTGCCTGTGAAATTCACCCGCAGAGAATAATTAACTTTTATCACAGCTCTTGCATGTCATTGTGAATGTCAAAATATTTCAGGTCATATAAGGTCACAAAGTTTTATATGAATCTTCTTGCTTATATTATTGACTGGTAAGACAGGGTTATAACAGTTTGAGTTCAGATATTTTGATATTTTTCCAGCTATTTTTCAGATATTGCGGTTTTTTTAATTTTTTGTATTATTCTGTTTTTATTGTAAAGTGTCCTGAAAGGTGCTTTTAAATAAAATGAATAATAATAATAATAATAATAATAATTATTATTATTATTATTATTATTATTATTTTGGCCTGTGTTTTCTTTTTTATTTGTTCTGAATGTATTTATTGATCCTCTATAGCGTCTGAAGGCCGCTCTGTCCCACCAGAACCCATCAGTGCACCACAGTATGGGAATCATGGATATGGGAAGCAGTCCAATGGTACCACAAAAAGCAGAGCAGAGCCAGCTGTTAGTTCAGCAGCCAGATGCTCCTTCACCTGCACAACCTCAGGTACAAACCCAGTCTGTTACCAAGACTCATCATCTCTGGAATGTCTGTTTTGATGTAAGCTGGAGAATAAAATCAAACTTGTACTGAAAGCTTTCTGTTTCTCTTTTGTTCTACTCTTCACCGCTGTCTATGTCTGCGCTCTGTCTCTTCTCTCCTTTTCTTTTCTTTTCCCTCCAGGTATCGCCAGCACAGCCGACAGGTGGGCGTCGGCGTCGAACGGTGGAAGACGACCCAGATGAACGAAGGCAGCGGTTCCTGGAAAGGAACCGAGCGGCGGCATCGCGCTGCAGACAGAAACGCAAACTGTGGGTCGGTTCCCTGGAGAAGAAGGCAGAGGATCTCAGCTCCCTGAACGTCTCGCTGTCGGTGAGTCAACCTGAAGGAGGTGGTGGGGGGTGGGGGGTTATGCAGTGGCCATGTTTACATGGGAGCTTTAATTCCTCTTTAAAGCAGAATAAAAGTTAATTCCTCTTTAAACTTAATTCCTAATGCTAATTTAATTCCGAATTAAACTTAAATATGAATTAAGTGGCTGGTTTATTCCGATTTTAATTCTGAACTAGCGAATTCCTCTTTCTTGTAAACACTTAACTTGCTTAATTGGCTACGTGCACAATATGGCGTCCAAACACTTCCTGTTACAGTTTGTGACGGTGCTGACTTCCGGGTCATGGTTGTTGTTGTTTCGAAGCCAGCGAGCGGAGGGGAAAATGAGCATGTTTGATGTCCAAAAGAGGCAATTGGTCTATAAAAGGGTTGGAGGTTCAGCATTACACTGTTGCGTACCAAGATCTACCTTTTCTTCACGGTATAATTCCTGTATTAGCTTCTACTGCTTCCCTGCTGATAATACAACGCGTCAGCAATGGCTAGCCAAAATCCGGAGAGACAACTTCACACTCCAAGTAGGGACACAAGAGTGTGTAGCTGGCATTTATTACCCAGTGATATTGTGCTGACACCAAATTGAAAACGAGGACCTGCGGAGACAATTTGAGCTGGCTCTGAGTCAAATAGAGCTGCGGATGTGTTTTACTATCTCTGATAACCAAATTTGCCATTATACCAGGTGAGTTTGCATTTTATATTCTGTATTTAGTTAGTTAATAATGGGTGGATGTAGTATTCAAAGTTAAAGCTGCAGTGCATGAGTTTTGTGAGGCGCTCCACGCTCCCTCCTCCCCTCCTGAACGAAACTTGCGTGCACGGGCACACTGTGAAACTGTTTGCCACTGTTTTCTCCATAGAGACTAGTAAAAAATGTAGGAACGTTATCTTGTGCTTTTGGAGAGTTTTCTGATGTTTTATAGACATACAAGCACGTATCACTCACTGCTGTGAGGACAGTAAGAGGCTCAGAGTCACCACTGCTCACACACAAGCAGCCGAGCTGGAGCAGATCAGAGCACAGACACTCCGTCCACACTGCAGATGTTTTTAATAAGCTATTTATTCCGTCTGTTCCCACTCTTTCTCTGACTCGGGGTGGACTGTGCTGACTGAAAGCATTTTAACTAATACAATACATAAAAAATATGCATCACATTTAGATCTTTTTTGGAAGCGTGACGCGCTTACAGCTAAGCTGTTAGACAGCTCCATAAACATTCAGTGCTGCTGGCGTAGAAGAGCCATCGCATACTGTACTGTCAAAAATTCAAAACACTTTTTTATGCGCCGTCATATGGGGCACGATGCAGCGAGAGCTGTCAGGGACTTGGCCACTCACACTGTCTCGTCATTGTACCGCAAGTGTGCAGAAGTACATTTTTGTTGCCCGATGCAACAAGCCAATTCCGCTTTAAGTTAATTCGGGTAGTTCTGTGCATGCACGATTTTTTGCGATGACAATATAATCCAAGATGCCCGTCCAGACTAGAACCGAGACTATTTATTGCCTTAGAATACATGGATATAATGAAAAGAGTGGATAGAAACGCATATGCAGACTTTCACACGGTGGAGTAAATGTGTCCCCGTACTGCATTCACAGGCTGTAATATCACCAAGTTTATCATTTTACCTGTTGTTAGAGCTACTATCTTTACCAGGGAGCAACTATTTATTCCTGGTGATTGTTTTCCGGAGTTTTACTGGCATTTTTGCCAGTGATTAGCTCCTATCTCCTTCTGCTCCATAGTCCAAACTGAAACCATGTGTTATTGTTGAGCTGCTGCTTCAAAACTACAATCAAAATAAAAGTGAAAACAGTTCTCATGTGTGGTGTTCTGTGTTACAGCCGACAATAAAAGGTTTGTTGTGTGTTTCTCCCGATAGACGTGATACGTCACGTTCGCCTACTGTCCAATCAGAGCCTTCCCATCCCCCAGACCTAAAGCGGAATTAAATTAAGCCTAATAAACCGGCTTTCCACGTTAACCTCAATTCAGGAATTACTATTTTCATGTAAACTGAGAACACTTTAATTCCAAATGATTTAATTTGGAATTAATAATAAAGAATTAAAAAATTTAACCATGGCCATTGTCGCTGCATGTATCACTCTGACAATCTGACATGCTGCCAAATATGTCAGAAAGAATAGTGGCATTTAGAAAATAACAGTGTTCTTCTAATCTTAATTTGTTTTGAATATGTTTTGTTTAGCATTTGTTGTTCTGTTTTCCTTTGCACTTTTCCAAAATCTTGAATCTTGTAATTCCATCTATTTGTAGTAATAGTGATAAAAAGTCTGTATTTGTTGGTTTCAGAATGAAGTGTCTCTGCTGCGGAACGAGGTGGCTCATTTGAAGCAGCTGCTGCTGGCCCACAAAGACTGTCCTGTGACTAACCTACAGAAGAAGACAGCTTACTTAGGTGAGCTCCACTAACCTGCGTTTCTGTCATTACGTTCACACTGCAGGTCTTAATGCACAATTCGTATTCTTTCAAAAAAACCTGACTATTTCTTGTGATTGTTCATAATACATATTAAATGCATCTTCAAACTGGGGCTGCACAACTAATTGAAGTTTAATTGTGATTACGATATTGGCCTCCACGATTAAATTAACCTGATCGTCGGTGATTTTTTACATTTGCTGCACATCTAATCAGGCACTTTATCAGCCCCAGTAGTCAGCCAACCACCAGGGGGCGAACACATGATTAAGGTTTCATTAAGCTACCTTATTAACAAGCGAGCAATGCTTCAGCGGCTGTTTCTCCTATTCACTGTAAAAAAGATGGACTTGACAAGCGACTCCAAAAAAAAGCTATTATTTTTAGAGCTCCCCCTGCTGACTGGCTGCAGTATAGGACATAAACCCCGCCTCCTCAATGTTAACGGATGGGATTTTGGTCAAACTGTGAAGTTAAAATACTTGTCACATGATTTTTTTTTCAAACCTAAACTCTGCTGTGATCCTACATTGAGTACAAGTGCTCATTTTTCTGTGGTTTGTTTTAAATAAGTAGTTTGAGCAGTATTGGGCAGTCGCTAAATGGGCGGGGCGTGTTACCAGGGCTCCTCCCCCAGGACCCTACTGCACAGACTCTGGCTCCAAATGACGTAAAAAAAATAAGCGCTGTATTTAGGCTTCAAGAATGTTAAGTAAGAACTATGGAGGACGTCACGTTCATCTTTTTTACAGTCTATGGTTTCTCCTTACCCAAAACTTGTAGGCCTAAGCCTTGTCTTCTTAACTTTTCTTTATACGCTGTAATTGTTTTCAAGGAGTTGCACTCTGTAACAGTGTAATTATATAGTTTGCCCTTAGTAAATTAAAATGATTTGGTTTTAGTATTTATCATTATTCTAGTTTAAAGCTTTTCTTTTGCACTCTAAACTGTTAATCGTGATTACAATATTGATCCAAATAATCGTGATTATCATTTTGGCCATAATCGTGCAGCCCTACTTCAAACGGTTTAAAGTATGTATAAGAATACGACACTGAAGTGACCCTCATGCGCAGAAGATGTACTAAGGTGACGCATGACCCCGCAGGCACGTACAGTGTTGACGGAAGTAAATATGGAGATGTGTGTCGCACTTTCCAACAGAAGTCAACACGACAGAAGAGAGCCAGGTTAATAGCTCTATCCGTTTGCCGTGATGGCTGCTACATCTGTACAACGCACTGTTTGGATGCAGAGTCAACAGTGGTGGGATAGAGATGTCAGTGGCTTCAATGATGAGGAGTTCATTTCAAATTTCCGAATGACAAAAAAGAACTATAATTTATTATTACTTCTTAGTTAATTATTAGAATTATGACATTTTCGTTTGGTAGGAAACGTACGAGTCAGATAAAAAGTGCCTTGGCGCCTTCGTATCGGATTTAGGACCACATATGAAAGTGGGTCGGATTTGAAAAAAATCTGAATTGTGCCATTCAGACCGTCTTCAACAGATTGGATACAGGTCACATATGGGCAAAAAGATTGGATTTGGGTTGCATTTGCCTGCAGTGTGATTTAAAGCTGCACTAAAGAAAACTTGTGACTTTTTACTCAGTGTCTACTCAAAGTCTAACATATTAAAAAGGCCTCATTCGGGAGAGCACTAGTAAACAGTGGCTTGACAGGAATGGAGGCTCACTCAGTTATGTGTAGATTAGACACAGAAGTGCAAAAACGATCTTTATAAATTACAAGAAGGCTGATGATTTGAAATTACTACATGGGAGAAATAAGTTTGAGTTTTGCAATGACCCACACAATGACATAGACTTCTGAGCAGTTGGTTCTGCCACACAGCTTAATTAACAAATCCAGTCCTCAAATGCCACAGTTGCATTCATGCCATCATCCTGTATTATTCCCTCTCATCCTAAAAGGTCTTCTTCTATCCTGAGATGTGCTGTTATTCTTTACATGACAGTGGATTGCCAATTTTTGGTTATATTATAGTGATTTTATTTTCAAAATGACCCAAAAAATGCCCTTCCAAAGCCTATTGTAACCCAGACGAACTCAGGAACTTGACGGACGTCACAAAAGTAAATAAGGGGGGCGGGGCTTTTGCGAAAGGACAATTATATGCCTAATATTTACAGATTATATATTCCAGTAATGGGCAGCTTGAAGTGCGTATGACGACTGGCCAAATGCATTTTTTCTTATTGGGATTCATTTATTTGGCTTAGAATAAAGTCTTTCAGCAAACTTTACATTTCTTCTCAACATGCGTTTTAAATATATGCCTCAGGTGCAACGGGACACGGCTAACAAACCCTAAAACAAGTTTACATTATCATTTAAGTTTTGAGCTAATACAGTTTACCAGTTTTTCAATAATTTCAAGCATAAAAAAAGAAAACTGAACAAAAACAGAATACTGACATTGGAAAAGATAAAAAGATCAACCTAACATGCTAAACTAATTGTGAAATACAAAGTAATACAAGTAAATACAAAGTACTACCCACTGCTCCAGGTCATTTGTGACTATAATGCTGGGAGATGTTGGCTTTGAAAGTTCAAAGTTCAGTGCAAATATAAAACATGTTTTGTTTTTTTTTCTGTGCAGCTATGGACGAGAGAGTTAAGGACACCATGGAGCCTACAGGATCCCCCGCCCCAGTGATACAACACAGCTCTTTGGCGCCCATTCCCTCCATGGGACTGAACGGCCTGAGCTCGAGGGCAGCAGCTGAGGCCATGGCCATGTCTGTGTTAGCAGGAATGGGGCAGCAGCAGAGGGAGAGTGGATCCTCTCACATTATCATGGCTGCACAATCTCAGTCCGCTGCCAGATGATGAGCGAGGACAACTGCAGCCCAGACTTGGCACTTACATAGGGGGTGGCTCCCACATCCAAAATTACCTTCTTCTTCTTCTTCTTTTTCTTCTTCTTTTTCTCCTCCTCCTCCAACCCCGACCCTGCTCTTTCAGTTTCTCACTCCCCCTAGTGTGGAGTCATCCTGCTGTGGCCTGGAGCTCAGCAAAAGCAGCCTTCTGGGAATGGACTGAGACTTGTGTGAGAGCTCCCTGTTCACTTTGCCATAGACTACAGGGGCTGGACTCCAATACCTCCCCCTACCCCTCCCCCCCAAATTCGCCCTGCTGTGCCTCCTCTTCCTCAAAATGGATCCACTCCTCAACCTTACTTCATGGTTTCTTCTGCAGGACATTGTGCCTTGCTTCGGTCATAGATTAAATCACACACTCACACATCACAGCTTCCATCTGTTTGCATCATTGACTCCAAAGAAATTCTCGCTAAGGATGCAGGTTTAAAGCTCAGACATTCAGCACATGGTTCCTCCTGGAGAAGATGTCAACATGGACTGAAAAACCTTACCTCATGTTCACCTCTTCTTGCTAAAGTGTATTATCTGTGTGCGCGCGTGTGATTGTATATTTATGTTGATGAGAACATAGCCTAAATACTCATCTGATGCGCTCTTAGCTGGATGGCTAGTATTTGTCTTTTTCTAATTTTTATTTTTATTTTTTCTCGATACAGTATGTGCAGCTATATCTGTTAACCAGTTGGCACATTGTCCCAGGCTAGTTCTGTCATGTGTTTGTTGAGTTGAACTCAGTTTAATGATAGTTTCTTGAAGCGAATTAACTCTTCTGTCTTTTCAATTACCTAAAAAAAAAGTGGGGTTAAACTGTCTAATGACCAGTGAATTGGAAACGGTTATCAAACTGGATGTGCATCCTTGCTGCTTGTTGGAAATTCATTAAGGTTCTTATTAATTTTTTATCTCCATTAAACCCAAACAAAGCCATAGTGACATTTAAACTGTTCTCTTGATGTCCAAAAATCTCCTGTGAGGAGTTCAGAGTAAAGAAAAATAAACCATCTTGTTGTTCTAGTGACACGTTATATCACTCCTTGCTGCGTAAAATGGAAAATGTCACGTTTTGCCTTAAAATCCAATCAGTGCCTCTGATTTTTCTCTGATAAATACACAGAGAACAATGGCAGAGCTTTGAATTCTTCTTCAAACTAAATACTCTATGCCTGATGACGCTTTAAAGCATTTCTAATAGTTTTTTCTACTGGTGCGCTGTTCTTTTATCACTAAAACAGGGTTTTTTCTGTCATCTTGTGGAGAGACAGAGCAAAGGCACCGTCAGTGCCAAACGCTATAATGGCAGAGTAAAGGTAGGATGGGATTGTTTCTAAAAGGCAACCAATCGAATCCGTTTACCAGATGAGATGTTTTCCTAAACATAAATACAAAAACAATTACTTTAATAATCGTTTCTTCGTCATTTCAAACAGATAATCTGTCCATTAACACGTGGACGTGTCTTTATGCACTAAAGTAATGCAAGTTCATTTTCGCTTTATATTCTGTGTGTTTAATGGTTTTTCCAATACTTTTTAGAGTTTCTTATTGTTGTTTTTTTCTTACATGTGCAACTTTAAATGTATTGACTGAACCTCTTGTCCCACAGTCCTAATGGTGATCCCGGCATTTGCGGTGTTTCATGCTGGCAATATATTTAGCCCGCACTCTCTTATATACGGTTGCTATGGAATAAAATTTCATAAATATTTAGTTTTAATGGGGTTTTTTTGTATGTCATGTCATGAGCATCTTATTCATGTGTTTTGTTTTGTTTCTTTTCTTGTGCGATTAATTTTTTTTTTGTTTTTTTTTTTTAGCTTCGCACAACCTTTGGCTTCTGATTGTATTGATGAATTTTCTGTAACAAAAATACTTTATTGGTAGCTTTTTTCTAAAAGTAATTTTATCCCAGCAAAAGATTTTAAAAAATTTGGTCAAGTGTTTTAACTTTGTTTAACTTATTTTTCAATTGGTCGAATAACTATAATGAAGACATTGGAAACTGACAAGAAAACGATGTGGAAAACTGCATGTTTTAGCAGTATTTCACGCTCCCATGTTGTCCTTATACTGTACATATCTGTACTATATGAATATATTTACTTTTCCATGCATGTCCAAAACAATGAACACTTTACCGTGCTGCAGGTTTAATTAAAGAAACTACAATTTACTAAATCTTGTTTTTGTTCTTCATGTGTTTCTCTTTGAAATGATGATCGGATTCTATGGATGTGTGAAAAAATATAGTTTGGATCACTATATTGTACGAACAATTTCATTATATTGTACAAATATTAAATGAACGATATGATTACATGTACAAATTTAACATATATTGCATAAACAATATAGTTGTGATGTACAAACAGAATATAGTGGATATAAGAAGTCTACACACCCCTGTTCAAATGCCAGGTTTTTGTGATCCAAGATAAATAATTTCACAACTTTTTCCACCTTTAATGTGACCTATAACCTGTACAATGCAAATGAAAAACAAACTGAAACATTTCAGGGAGGTGAAGTAAAAATCAAAAACTGAGAGAATGAGGTTGCAAAAGTGAGCCCACCCTCTTATAACTGGGGACGGGCTATGTTCGGATTTAACCAATCAAATTGGAGTCAACACACACCCGTCACCATTTAAAGTGCCTCTGGTTAACACCAAATAAACTTCAGCTGTTCTAGTAGCTTTTCCTGACATTTTTGTAGCCACACCTTCCAGCACAAGACATGGTCCACAGAGAGCTTCCAAAGCATCACATGGATCTCATTGTTCAAAGATATCAGTCAGGTGAAGGGTACAAAAGAATTTCCAAGGAATTAAATATAACATGGAACACAGTGAAGACAGTCATCATCAAGTGGAGAAAATATGGCACAACAGTGACTTTACCAAGAACAGGACGTTCGTCCAAAATTGATGACAAGACGAGAAGAAAACTGGTCAGGGAGGCTGCCAAGTGGCCGACAGTAACACTGAAAGAGCTGCAGGAATTTCTGGAAAGTACTGGTGTGTAGTACATGTGACAACAATCTCCCGTCTTCTTCATATGTCTGGGCTATGGGGTAGGGTGGCAAGACGGAAGCCTTATCTTAAGAAGCAAAACATCCAAGCCTGGCTTAATTTTGCAAAAACACATTTGAAGTCTCCGTAGCGCATGTGGGGAAAATGTGTTATGGTACGATGAAACCAAGGTTGAACTTTTGGGCCATAATTCCAAAAGGTATATTTGGCACAAAAACAACACTGCTCATCACCAAAAGAACCATAGCTACACACCATACCTACAGTAGCGCATGGTGGTGGAAGCATCATGTTTTGGGGCTGTTTTTCTTCAGCTGAAACTGGGGCCTTAGTCAAGGTGGAGGGAATTATAAACAGTTCCAAATACCAGGCAGTGTTGGCACAAAACCTTCAGGTTTCTGTTAGAAAGCTGAAGAGGAACTTTATCTTTCAACACGACAATGACCCTAAGCCAGGGGTCTCCAACCTTTACTCTCAAAGGAGCCATTTTGCCTCATCTCACCTGGATTAAAGTCCTTCTGGAGCCGAAAAAAATACCTTTTTAATGAAGACAACATAGTGTATAAAATTCTATACAGTTAAATTTTATCGGATAACGTTATGTAAAATATTTTTTTTAGACAATGTATTCGAAGGGTTACAAAAAATAACTTGAATTTGATAACACATAATGTCAGTCAACACATGCTAATTGCTAATTTCTTGCCGCATATCAAGCATACATATTTAGCCGCCATGTTGGCAGTTAAATGAATCTGTCCCCACACAATTAAAATGTATATTTACTTCCAGAATAGTTTTTTAGTTGGTTTAGTTATCTTAAAACTTAAGGTGCAGGGAAGGTTAATGGTCTGTAGTTGTTTCAGGAGGTGAAAGGTGGCAGAGTTATTGCACAATGTGATTTATTTTTAGGTTGACAACTTGTTATATCGTGATTGTAGTTGATGTCAAAATCAATAATCATTAATACCCTCTGTAAGAAATTATATATTTATTTCAATAGTTTTAAAAGCTATAAGGAGCCATTGCAAAAGAGTCAAAGAGCCACATGAGGCTCCAGAATCGCAGGTTGCAGACCCCTGCCCTAAGCACACAGCTAAATCAAAAAAAGAATGGCTTCACCAGAATAAGATTGAGGTTTTTGGAACGGCCCAGCCAGAGTCCAGACCTGAATCCGATTGAACATCTGTGGGGTGATCTGAAGAGGGCTGTGCAGAGGAGATGCCCTCACAATCTGTCAGATTTGGAGCAGTTTTGTTAAGAAGAGTGGGCAAATATTGGCTCATCAAGATGTACCGCACCGATAGACTCTTACCCAAGAGTGCTGTAATAAAAGCCAAAGGTGCTGCAACAAAGTATTAGTTTAAGGGATGTGCATGTTTATGCAACCAGGTTATCTTAAGTTTTTTATTTTTCCCCTTTAAGGGTTTCAGTTTGTTTTTCAATGTAGAATATATTTAGAATATAAAGTGAACAGAGCCTACTTTTTTGCTACTACGTCTAGTTTGCTTTGAAGCTTGTTTTCCAAGAAAAAGCAAGAAATCATCCATGTTTCTCATGAGATAAAAACATCTCATCTTTCGGTAAGTAGCCCTGATTTAAGGCAGTAGTAGTAAGAGGATATTTATTCTTTAGTGGTTGCAGTGGGAACGTCACATAGGATTATTAAACTGGGAAACCGTTTTCCACTGATTGGAGGTTAAAAATAAGGCCAAACCAAACCCAGCCAGGATTCATTTTGGCCCATTGAAAACATTTGCATCTTCAACAACAACAGCAGCAGCAGCAGCAGCAGCAGCTACGTTAGTGCAGTCGACATTCAGATCATTCTAACTTTTTAGATCCACTGGCTGTTATGGGGTGATTAAAAATCCCTCAAATATAGGGTCTGCACACAAAATTGCCAAAAAAAAAAAAAAAAAGAAAAGCATCAGTCTACATGTTTAAAATAAAGTAAGAAAAAGAAGAAACTTAAATAAATAAAAAAAATTTGCACAAGTTCATTGAATTCCCCCTTCTCCACCCTTTTTTTTGTGTGCCTGATTTAATATGCAGCGGAGCCCATGAAATCGTGATCTCGATTAAAATTCGATTCATTGTGCAGCCCTAATATGGAGGTAAATTAGTGTCTTAATTATTCAATCAAGAAAGTATTATCAATTTAAAAAAACCTCACTTAAAAAAAAATACTTTGAATAAAAAAAAAAGTGTTTGAGTGTCAAATACTTATTTGCATTTCAACACTTTTTTTGATTGAAAAGGTTTTTTTTTTGTTAAATAAATTAAAGTTTGGTGTTTTGTTAATGGTGGGGTTTTTTTTTATTTATTAAAGCAACTTTCTTTTTGATGAGATAGTACAGACACAAATTTGCTTCATTTTTTAATGTGTTTAAGTGTTTTCTTTTGCAATTTTTATTCATGTAAATTATTAATGTAATTATTATTATTATTATTATTATTATTATTATTATCTTATCTTATTGTTATTATTATCTTGTTATATTATTTTATTTAGTTTTGCACATATTAGTCTAACTACTGTTTATATTTATGTTTATATTTTTTCTAGTTGATCGTTATTATTTAATGTTTATATTATTAGAGAGAGCACAGTTCACCAAGTCAAATTCCTCGTGTGTATAACACATTACATGGCCAGTAAAGTTGATTCTGATTCTGATTCGGATGTAAAGCGCATTTAATTGCCTTTTGTATGAAATGTACGATACAAATAAATTTGCCTTGCCATGCGAATATCCAAAAACATTACTGTTGGAAGATGGATTATTAATATAACATTTATATTAATAATAATGGCAATAATAATTATAATATTATTGCCATTATTTTATTAATAATATATGAACATAACAATAATAATAATATAATACAGATTATATTAATAAGATATAATTATATGTATTTTCCCCTTTAATAAATGTTTCCATGTACTTAACTGAACTGTGGTTCTACTGACGTGAACCTCCTCCTCTCTGGTTGTCAGGCTGTGTTTCCACCAGTCTTCCAACAGGGGGCGCACCTGCGTCTGTCTGACCTGCTCGTGCTCGGATGCAGCGACTCACAGGCGATGTAGAGGCTGTCACGTGACCGGCTGCTTTGCCTTTGGTGAGTTTTTCCCATCATGGCGGAAGAGCCAGGCGTGCGGATGGACCGTCTCTCCCATTCCGCTGCCTGTCCGTTGTCTTAAGGGAGGCTTTTTTTTTTTTTTTCAATTACTTTTTGTTTTTACTCGTTACGCCTTGACGGCCCGCTGTCCTTCAGCTAGTCTGCTCTGAGTGCGGTGGAGAGGAGACGCTATGGCGGACCGCGGCGTGGATTTGTCCTCCCTGCCAAAGGAGGTTAGGGACCAGTTGGCGGAGTTGGACCTGGAGCTGTCTGAAGGTAACGGAGGGGGTGTTGATGGAGAGGTGGGGGAGATGCTAGGTCTGGTTTTAGCTGTAGGTTAAAGCTGCTCCAGGATGGAGACATATGAGCTAGCAGAGCATGACAGACAGGAGGAGGAGGAGGAGGAGAATGGCTAGGATCTACCTTTGTTTCATTTATCTCGTCTTTTTGTGCTAATGTCTCTTGTTTTCCGTGTGGCAGACTGGTGTGAGCTTTAGCCCTGGTGCTCTTCTCTCAGCCACCCTAACATGCACTCCATGACTGCTGCTGCTGTGTGTGTGAATGTGTGTTACAGCTTCCTCTGGAAACAGGTTTAGTGGCTCACTGTGAGTCACTGTGACTGGTGCTGAGGTGCAATGAGCAGGCCTCGAGTCATCGTTTGAAAACACACGGTCTGTTATGAATGACTGACACTAATGGGCACCTATTACCTCAGTGACATCCACTGGAACCATCAACACAGGGGGCTCATAACGTTACCTGACATACCTGTAAATTACAAGCTTCCTCACCTGTACACGTGATGCGCTAACCTTCATTAGTGGTTAGTTAACGTGATATGTGATCATTATGATGCAAGTTTTCCTGTGTATGTGCTTCATACAAAGCATATATTAGTAGCTGACCCCTCCCCCAGGAGGAGTGACACACTGTCTGTCTGTCTGTCACACATCCTTGTTAGGATTTCTATTCTTCTGCCTCCAGCTGACTACCATCCTCCTCCCATGAGGGACATGCTGCTCATATGTGTTTTTATAGATTTTAGAATTTATTATGTTGTTACAAATCTTTCCAGTTTGAAGTTTTGAATTTATAGATTTGGGAATTGGTGGTTCCCAATCAAAGGTTGGTGTGATGCCGTGCGATTTGGAGAAAATGTTTTATTACCATAACAATATATGTCCCTGGAGATGTCCCGATACAACTTTTCCACTTCCGATGCAATACCGATATTGCAGCCTTGAATAATGGCCAATACCGATCCGATATCAGCACGAATCACACATACTTTTATGACTTATTTTGTAGTGTGGAATGTTAGAAAAGGTTTGATCAGGTGATGTTACTCAGAGAACAATAGTCAGCAACAGTAGGTATGAGGAAAGACTGACCCATTTATTAACCAATTGGTTACATACATTTTAACCTTCAACATAATATCTACAGTATTCTACAGTTGAATAAAATAAATAAAAAATGAATTGAGAAAAAAAAATTGGGAGAATCCAAAAATTTGCATCCGATATCCGTTTTCAGGCTGTGAGAAAAACCGACCCATTTATTAACCAATTGGTTACATAAATTTTAACCTTTAACAAAATATCTACAGTATTCTACAATTGAATAAATATAATATATTATACATCGGAGATTTTAGATGCAATCCGATATTTGTTTTCTGGCTGATATTGGATCGGGACACCCCCATATATCCCGGTATAGTTTCTCTTCCTTAAAATGAATCGTTGAATGAATGGAAAATTGCTATTCATTATCTATTTTATTATATATAAATATAAACAATAAAAAAATGTTCTCAATGAAGGAATATTAGTAACTTTCACTACATTTGCTGTTGTCACATGGGTTCTGATTTGTACATTTGTGTGTGGAAATGCCACCAGGGTGCGGAAAAAAGAACAATAATGGCCAATGCTATCATTTTAAATCATACCATCAAAGATTTTATATGATAGTAGAGGTTTCGTTAGATTTAATTTTTTTAAAGTTCTTCTAGAGCAGTAGAAGATAAATTTACACATCCATTTGAGAGACACGCTTTTATCAATTTTGCTTGGAAGAGTCATATTGGCTGTAGTGACAGTTTGTAACCAGACTAATTGATGACTTTGGTCTCTGGGGGACCCAATCTGGCCGAAAAAAGCAACGTTTCACCTCCGTATCCCATAGTATCAATTTTCTGCATCTCATTTTAGCAACAGAGTGGGACCAAGACTGTCACCACATACATTAAATTTGTGATATAAACCATAGACGCATTAATCTGCGGTAGACGTTTTTATATCGCAATAGGATATATATCGATAAATTACACAGCAATAGGTTGGCGTGTACCCCAAGGAGTAATTGAGCACACTGACCAGCCAATGTGTAAAAGTTTATTCAATTATTTCCAAGGTAATGAATGGTCTTCTTTCATGGTAATCGTCACTACTTCCAAGCAATCTGTTGAGCCATCAACAATAGGAGTGTGACAATATCGCGATACATCACGATATTTTTTCCGCATGATCGATTATCGATATGCTCCCGCTAAGTATCGATTTTTTTTTTTCGATTTTTTTTTTTTTTTTAAAAAAAAAAATCATTATTATTATTATTATTATTATTTATTTTTTTTTCCAAAACCTTTTCTGCTTTTTCACTAAAATGTGCAGGTAGGTCTTCACAGAAATTTTGTCACTGTTTGTTGAAGGAACCAACATATTGTTTACTGGAATATTGCACTATACTGGTGTCACTGGTAAGAAACACTATTTTTTTGTTTACAGAAAGCACTATTGGAGATACTTATTCGTTTACATTGGTATGTTGACACTTATTTACAGAAATGTTGCACTAAAATAGTGTCACTGTTCACAGGACCCTTTATCAATCTATTGTCTTTCAGAGATGTGAAATAAAAATTGTATTTTTTCACTTAATCTTTTTTTTCTTTTGTCATAGAATATTGTAGATTGATTTCTGACCAATATATCGATCATCGCAGTATTGTCATATCGTGAGATAATTGTTATTGTGAGCTTTGTATCGCGTATCGTATCGTGAGGTACCCAGAGGTTCCAACCACTAATCAACAATAGATGCTGCAAATAGAAAATACATTATCGGGGCATAGCTTTGAAGAGGTAGTCGAAGCACTAGCCAAAATGGTCAAATGACCAACAGTCAGGAAATCATGAACAAATCGGTTTAATGCTTCTTAACCTTGGCCCATGACATAGGAGAGAGATCAGACCATCCCACTGATACTAGAGATTGACTGATAAGGGATTTTTTTTATTCAAGACAAAGAAGTAAAACACTACTCAGTTAAAATAAAGACCCTTAAATAGTAACACTCTCAACATAAGGACTGATAAATGAGATAATGTATTTCTGGAACATAATGTTGCTAAAATTTCTAACTAGTAAATCAAACAAGGCAAATTGTGCTGCTCATTCAAACATGGCAGTGTATAATGCAGAAAGCTCAGCAAAAATGTTAATATATCAGTTGCATAATATCATAGACCAATGACAGTTAATCAGTAGTAGCTAAAAGGGGTTGGGCTCTACCTGATACATGTATATGAACCTGTAATAAAAGGGGGGTGTACTACTAAAATGATGAGGGGGTACTTTTGATTAGGGTGTCCCTATCGGATATCGGTCTGATATTAGCCTGAAAACAAATATCGGATGTTGGATTCAAATTTCCAGATTCTCCGAAAAAATTAATATTTTTTCCCCAATTAATTTTTGATTTATTTTATTTAATTGTAGAATACTGTAGAAATTATGTTGAAGGTTAAAATGTATGTAACCTATTGGTTAATAATAAATGGGTCAGTTTGAGTATCGTAACATCACTTGATAAAGCCTTTTATAACATTCTACACTACAAAATAATTAATTATTATTTTTTTATTAAACAAAAAAATAAATAAAGAAAAGCATGTATGATTCATGCTGGTATCGGCCGATACGTAAGGCTGCAATATCGGTATCATATCGAAAAAATCCTCAGCCAGTGTATGACACAAAGATATCAGGTTTCACTGAAAGACTCTACGTTTGATCCCTGGTGATCTTCTGCTGTCTAATGATTATCAGCGTGACTTTTATCCTTCATTATTGTTTTCAGACAGTTAAAACAATGCACGGTTGGATTCAGGTCAAGTGATTTATTTGGCAACTGCAGAACATTCCACTTCTTTGCACGAGAAAGTCTTTAGTTGGTTTTACATTTTACTACAGGTCATTCTTTAATGATTTCTATTCTAAAGCAGCTATTCCCAAAGTCAACAAAGCCGCATCACATTATTTAAGCTGCGAAATCTTCTGTAGCCGATTAAACCTAAAATTGACTTGATCTAATTAAAAATGTCACTGAATATTAGAATTGGTTGAATGAAAGGCTTTGTTTGATTCTAAATCAGTCCCACACATCTTTATTAAAGGGCTGTTATGCACACTCTGTCCCATCTGTATATGATGGAAATGTTAGTATAGTGATACTTATGTGGAACTTTTGCTTTAAATCATTATTCTGGTGTCCATTTTCAGAGTTTGAATTCCCTAATATGTACCATTATGTTACCGTCTTGGACGCTTCACGGTTGTTACGTCCCGCTTTAGTGAAACACAGTTTAACTGGTGGTAGTGATGCATCCAGTTACATAAAAAAACTAAAACATAAAATGTTTGTTTAAGGCTACACAAAATAGAAAAAACCAAAATGTTTTAATTATTCAGTTTGCTTGTTTTGTTGCCAACAGTCTTCAGGAAAATAGTTAAAAAAAATCATTTAAAATCACGACAAAACTGCTGGTTATTCGTAAAGTTTTTCCTCATTGTTCATCGTATCTCTGAACATGCAAACATCTACTAGTTTAATGAGATATTCCTCGTTACTGTGAATATTTTTTATCATAAAGTAAAATACATTGTCAATATTAGAGAACCGCAGAATAAATTTGAATTGTGAACATTCCAAACTGTGTTTGTGTGTCATAAAAATATAGCTTTTTTTTGCACAGCAGTCTGTCTACATTAATGGAGAATGGGCACCTCTCTTATTCTAAATTACTATTAGCAATTATAGTTACAATAGTGTGGTATACCAATATTCCTGTTATTGTTCAATTCAGTTCATCTTTATTTTTATAAAGCACTAAATACAACAGAAGTCATCTCAAAATGCAGTCTGCTGTAAATGTTGCACACAGGCTAAAAAAAAAAAAATTGATTTGTTTATTGATTGCTATCACATATAGGTACTGTTAAAGTAAAACACGGCAGAAGATACCAACATTTTTTATCTGTTAAACTGCCAAAATAATCAATAAAATAATTCATAATTACTGAAATAATGTCTGCAGCACTAATTCATACATGGCATATGTTAATTTAAATCCAACCAAAAAGTAATGTTTGCACTTTCTGTTGTATTGACATGAATAAAGAGAAATGTGAGTAGTTTTTTTTAAATTATTGGATGTTTTGTGTTGTTTATTCAGAAACATGGGTTTGGTTGTGACTCCTTTTTTTCAAGCCACCCATTCTGAAAGCTCTCATTAGTAGATTGTGCCTGCCAGGGAATTAATGTGGAGGTGAAAAGAGTTTTATATATTCAATCAGCAGTAGTTGCTAAATGGGTCCTTTTAAAGTACGAAGTTGTGAGTACAGAGTTTCTCTTGTGCTTGTATGAGCCTTTGAGCATTTTCCTAAAACAAAGTGTGCTTCTAGTTACAACTTTTTTTCCTCCCTATTTTCCTTCAGTCCATACCTAGTCCTCATCTGAACCAAGTGGAAATGCCTGCTGCTGTGTTGCTCGGAAAAGAATTCTAGGCTGCTCAAGGGCTACTCGGTTCTGCTAGCCCCCTGTGACCATGGGGACACAATAAGAAGCATTCAGTTGATCTGAGTTTCTGTGTCGTGGAGCTCCGCTGCCATTTAGGCCATTCAGCTGAACTTGGTCTTTGTGTTCACGTTGAAATGGGCTGCCTCCATATGAAGAGAAGGGAGGGGCCAAGGATCAGCTATAGGAAGATGACGTGTTGTGTGTACCTCTGCTGGGAGTGGTTTACGATGAGACTCCAAATGGAGGGCTTCTGGTTCCATTCCTGTAACCAGTTCACAGGTTGATACCTCTTACCTCTATCACAAGGGGTTGCAAAAAAATCAAATTCTGCAAACTCAAGCAAAAGTCTGCAACTTTTAGGAATCAGCTGCAAGTGGTCAAGGCCAATCTGCCATGGGTTTGTGATTAAAAACAAACTACAAATAGACTCCTTATTTGTATATTTTCTTAGCTGTAATCTGTTACTGCCTTTGATCTCTGTGATGATCAGTATATGAAGACAGGTTCAGACAACCAGCAGATGCTTGATTTCTTGGTCGTCCATTCAGATGCTGCCAAAATGGTCTGTGGCATTATGTATGAAATTAGTTGAAGAGTCTTTGATGGAAAAGGACAGCAGTAATGTGCTGTAATTGTATCAACCATTCATTTTCTTAAACTTGGTCCTTAGTGACAGGTTGTAGAGTAAAGCTTGACAGATCTTTGCTAGACTCTTCTGGGGTCTTATGAAAATGGCTCTCTTGTGTCCCAGCCAATTTGTAAAAAATAATACATTTGCATTTGCAATTTGGAAAGCAGATTCCAGATTTGTGCCACTTCCTTCCTCAAATGTGTTTTATCTTTGTTAAAGTTCATCTATTGTGCAAAAGGGGAACCACATCACATTGTTTGTTAAAGGAACTCTTTCTACAACTTCATAACTTTTAGAGCCCTGTTACCACAAGCTGTTTAGTGTTTGTACAGCATCATGTTCATTTATATGGAGGACAAATCTAATCAGCTTTTTGTAGGTAATTTAAGATTCTTGAAAATACATTTGAAATTTACACTATACATTTAGTGCTGTCAGTAACTAAGGGTGCTTTCACACAGGTACAGTATAGTCCCTTACTTGGGTGAATCGGAATTGCTTGAGACTGGAGACGCTCCGGGGCCGGCCAAAACAATCAATTCGCCTGCCTGGTCCACTCTTGACTTTGTTTGTGTGTTCACACTGCCCAAACAAATTCTAGAGTGTTTTAACTTAAAGATTCTTCATTATAATATGAACGCACCCTAAAGCCTGCTGGGACAATCTCAGAAAGCAACAAAAGAATGGATCATTTCCATAATTGAACTAATTCTTCCTTTTGACATTGTTTATCAGCTCACCAAATTTAATTTCCAACATTTTGAGATATCTTGCTAACAAACATCCACATTAAGAAATGAACAGAGAAAAGCTGGTGAAAACATTATCTCCTTGGCTGAGGTACCGTAATTATCTTTTTGACACAAGATCATTAAAAAAGTTATTAAAAATATGATTATTTATTTAAAAAAAAAAACTAGCAACACTTCATCAGTCTCCCTTTTGCTAACTAAACCTGACTTATCAAAGCATTGTTTGCATAAGCCCTCTTAGCATGTACTGCATTATCTAGCACTAAGACATTAGCAGTAGATCTGAAATGTTCTGGTCACATTTGCTTGCCAAAACCTGACTGTGAGTGGACTGCTTGAATGCATATAACTCATCATCATCGAGTATAAAACAGGAAATAAAATCTCCATAATTTGATTTCTCATCTATGCATTTGTTATGAAGGTAGATTTAGATATATTTTAAGAAATACTTGTGTACTTTCATAGAAAGCAGAAGCAGGAGAGAAATTTGTGTAACATATGTTCTAGCCTCTGGCAAGATTACAGCCATCTTTTCTGGGCTCCAGTTAGACAACACAATTTTTCTTTGTTTTTATAGGACACACACAATGCTATAATATATATAAGATGTCACTTAATTTTGGTTAAACTTTATTTTCCCTTGGCTCTGCAATTCTAAGTAAAATTACGACGTGAGCCTTTTTTAAATATTGCTTATATGAGGAGGGATGGTAAGTCTAAAACTACTTTGTTCTATTTTGCTTTCCAGACTCCTAATTTATAATATTTTGCTATCATGCTGTTAAAAATGTTGCAGCATGATACTCTTGATAGTGCATGTAAAGAACCCAAAATGGTCTGAATCCAAATAGAACAAAGTCAGCTTCCTTGCAGCCTCATATCCGTAGGTCCTTAGATCCAGCAGATGGTCGTTTGCTCGAGGCACAGGTCTTTGTTCATGTGTGTGCATGTACCATATGATTGTTGCTTTACATGTTGTTTGCACGCATGTGTGTGTGCATTTCAGATGATGTGGATTGCAGATAAAATATATAATCTGTGGGAACAGTTAATGATGACTATATTACCTATTCCTTCTCCTTGCCATCGGTTGGCTGAATTAGTCACACACTCCTTAAATAGCAGGACAGCTTTCCCTTAGTGGTTTGGATGAGTGGGTTGGTTTGTTGGGTTTGTCAGTGTGACTTCAAGTCGAGGCAAGCCCCCCAAAAAGTGAATAACGTGTTTGAATTTATGCCAGGAGCTATACTGACAACAACCCACCTGTGACTCTGTAGAAATTAACGTATCACACAAAAGACGACGTTTAACTGGTTTGACAAATGAATGTGTGTGTGATGGTAGAAAAAGCTCTTAAATCATGATAGAAAATTATTTAAATATTATTCGAAATTTTTATTATGCAAGTAAATAGTTTGTAACACAACTTATTATAATGTTTTAATGTCGCTTCTTGATTTTCTTTTCGTGACGGGTCAATAAAGTTGTAAAGCTCAAAATTACTTAGCACAGTATGAAGGAGCGAGGTGAAAATCATGAGAAAGGGAATGAAAACCTACCTAGTGTTTTAAAAGATTATTTCTGGACATTTTTTTATGACTAGAACAGTAGAACACAGCCTTTCACTTCCTGTTGAAGTTTGAACTTCCATTACGTAGCTGCTTCACTGAGAAGGTAATCCCTGCCCTCTGTAATAAATTCAAACCCAGGTTTGGAGTTGTATTTAACAGTGGGTCCTCTCCTGCGCAGTTGAGCATAGGGTCCTCTACGCTGTGATGTTGGCCCCAATGCTGTGTTTCAACCGGCGTAGGGGGACTTTTCTGTTTTTTCCCTTTTTTGATTGGTACCACCATAATACTGGTTGCACACCTAAACACAAAAAGGAGTTCCCGGCATGCATGGATTGTTTTAACAATCTTTTTAATCTGCATAACCGAGAGACACATAAATCAGCCGCACTGTCTATTTACTACAGCCAATATTACTGAGGGTCCCACATAATAGCTAATTTAATTTTTGAATGAAAAAAAAATAGTCTTTGCTCTTGGCGCAAGGAACACCTCAGCGAATGGAGAATAATGTAATTAACACCCGTTTGTACCAAGACCCCCGCCCGTGACAAGAGGATGTAATCGACACCCTTGATTTGTCCCGACACGTGGGCGGCTTCTCCTTTGGTGCTCTATTTCGTGGGAAACTGATAGAAATTAGCCCCGTGGTATACGTGACACGCATGTCGCTCATTTGCCAACAACTAGACAAGCCGAGCGCAGAAGTTTTGAAGCCGAAGCGTGTTTTCAAATCAGTCTTTTGAAAAAAATGTTATTTCTTGTCTATACAGTGTCTTTAAGTATTTATGTGTTAAGGACCTATACCAAGCTCGTAACTCCAATCATCATGACCCATAACCAATAAAAAAAAAGCTTTTTGCTTTAAAGTAAGGCTGTAACAAAGACCAAAAAAAAACTTCAGCTTTACTTTACAAAATGTGCCTCGCAAAATGCAGGGAATAGTAATCAGAGGGTTATACTTTTCAAAATTTTTGCTGATTTTTGTGGCCCATCACTGATTTTTAGGCCGGGCTACCGGACTCAAAACGCCACTCACTTTTTTCTTGTTTTCTTCTTCTTCTTCTTCTTGTTTTTGTGTACACTAGTTAAAATCACTACTCCTCTGTTATTCGTGAACGGATCGGGCTGAAATTTGGTGGGTATAATTTATGGATGTATACTCTTGGAGCCCGATTTTTGATTTGGGGCCCCAAAAGAAAAAAAAAAACAATGAAAGTCAATTTCTCATTTATTTGCAAGTCAAATATTACGACTGTTGGTCATTGGCATATACCAATATATAAATGGGGCCCATTATCCCGTACGTGTCACTGGGGCACCAGGTGATGTTTAGCGCGGTTTAGACTGTGTTTGAAGCAGCCAGGATGGGAAGGGGGCGGGTGGTGCATCTAATAAGCGGTCACCAAAACATTTCCCCATTAAAAAAAACGTCCTTTTACTCACGGTGATGGCGTTTCGGTAGATTCCGTTTTCATTGGTCGATTCCGTCCGCAATTCCGTTAATGTGGATTTTAGAGGGCCCTCGTGTAGTTGTTGCACACTCGACTGAGGGGTAACTGAGACTCTCTACAGCGCATACAAGCTCAGTGCAAAAGGAAAAAGTTACAAATTCAGCAGCTTTGTGGATATTTAAATGTATAAATATCAATCGAAAAAATAACCTACAACAGCTTACAGGATAAAAGCTCCTAAAAGTAAAATATTCTACAAAAAATAAAGTGCAGTATGCGTAACATTTTCATAAGTCAACGGGTAATGATAGAATGAACATGGTACAGGTTAGTTGTTCTCAGACTTATTGTTGTTACTTGTAGCTACATTAGCGGCAGGTTTTTTTTTGATATCCAATGCCATGAAACTCTATCATTTTCCTCTTAGTCACTTTGCAGCAGGTACAGGCACGGATAAGTTGTTCTTAGACTTATTGCAGTCACTTTTACATTAGTGGCAGAGGGCCACGAGCTCTCACTAGCATTAGCTTGATTGCTAGCTTCAAATGCTGCAGTTATTGATTTTTTTTAATCACTTTTTAAATAATACATTGGAGGTCATACTTATCTTACTGCTTGTGTTCGCTGATAAAAACAAAACAAAAACATGGTCAGTAGTGTAGAAAATAGAGGCTGAAACAGATTGTTCTGCATTGGATCAAATTGTTGACAGATAATCTTAATCAAATCATATCATGAAAAACAATCTTTTACTGATATATACAAAATAATCAGGATGATTCACTTGGTGTAATACAGCTTAAATAAGTATTAGTGAGTCATTATACTGCTTTCTATATTTGTTTTTGTTTTAATACTGTTGAAGCGCAGTGTGTGTCTATGCTACGTCACAGGGACTGGATTGAGATTTTGATTGCAACCGAGACCCCATCTGGAAGCCAACTAAAGTTGCTTCTTTGGTCTTTAGGAAATCAAACCCTGGTGCAGTTAAATTGAGCTAAGGATCCAATGGATGCTCTTTTTAACTATATTTTAGATATCAAATCCTGGATGGCAGAAAACTTTCTCCACCTCAATCAGGACAAAACTTAAGTTTTAGTTCTGGGTCCTGATGCCCTGAGAGAAAAACTTCAAACAGCATCTTTGATTCCCTCTACACAAGTTAAAAACCTGGGCGTTATTTTAGACTGAGCTCACTTTTATCCCTCACATTAAAATTTTTATGAAATTAGGTTTTATCATTTGAAGAACATAGCCAGGGTCCACCCCATTTTCTCGCATGCTTTTATCACTAGTTGGATTGACTACTGTAATGCTCTGTTTTCTGGTCTTCCCAAAAATAGTATTTCAAGTTTACAATTATTACAGAATTCAGCAGCACGTGTCCTGATGAAGACCAGGAGGCAGGAACACATCACACCCATTTTAAAATAGCTGCATTGGCTCTCTGTGTGTTTCAGGATCAATTTTAAGGTTTTCTAACTGGTTTTGAAGTGTCTTAATGGTCTTGGGCCTTGTTATCTTTCAGAACTACTTTTAACCTATCAGCCTTCTTGAGCCCTGAGGTCCTCCGGCGCTGGCCTTTTAATAATCCCAAAAGTCAGGACACGCACTCACAGTGAGGCGTCGTTCCAGTTTTACCGCCCCCGTCTGTGAAACAGTCTGCCGGAGAACCTCAGGGCTGCAGAGAAGAGTTTTTAAGAACAGGCGAGACCCACCTTTTCAAATGAGCTTTTAACTAATTATTTATTCATTTTAGGATTGTTATCTTTTATGTTGTTATTGGTGTCTTTTGTTTTTATAGTTTGAGGATTGTTCTTTTATGTAGTGTTTATAGTTTTAGGATTGTGTTCTTTTATGTTGTTATGTTTTAGGATTACTATCCCAGTGTTTCCTCAGAGAGAGCCCTCTGCAGTAAGGGCTGTGATGGGCCGTGGCTGCAGTGACGCTGTCTTGTGGCCCTCAGTGTTGGTGAATAGCTTCTGCTGTTTTACTGTGCTGGGGCTCTGTCTCAGGACCCTGTGATGTCTCCTTACCTAGATCTGCTGTACCCAGCCATGTGCCATTGTCCTTATTTTAACTTATGTGTCTGTGTGTGGTGGACTGGGTTTGTTGGGCGGGTGTATTTTAACTATGTAAAAGCACTTTGAGCTGCATCTATTTGTATGAAAAGCGCTTTTTTATAAATAAACATTGATTGATTGATAAAGAGGTGTGGTCTAAATGAGTTTTTAGGACTGTGTGGCAGACAGTCAGGATCTAACATTGTTTATTTTGTCAGGGCTAATCGGATCCAGATGTGCAAAAATTAAACAGACATCCTTCGTCATTATAAAATGTGTTCAATTCTTCCACGTCAGTGTTCAGTAGGTATTGATAGACCAAACATGCAGGCGCATTCCTATCCTGCTCTGAGTGACTACCCACACCGAACAAAACCAGCCAGCCCGTGGGTTGGACTCCTAAAAGCAGGGAAAATTCATATAGCCCAACCTCTGATGTTTACCATCCCTAAGTAGAAGTTACCAAAAGCAACAATAAAAGCACTTATTTTGAATAGCTCACTGTTTGAAAATTACCGATGAGTCAAATAACCTGACTTGGGCACTGTGCGGCATTATCTAGGACATTAGTTGAAGGATTAGTGTTAACATGCATGCGTTTGCCTGTGACCTTTTGTAGGACATGACATCCACATCATACGGACATACATTTACCTGTCTATTGAAAGTTTACAATCAATGAATTAATTTTGCTTACAGGCATGGCTGCATAACTGCAATTACGTGTGTAGCCTCCTCCAGAGCACTACCATGCACCCCAAAGTGAAAGAACCAGTTTTAGCCTCTGGGTTTATGGGTGTATTTCAAACTGTGACTCATCACTCATATTTTACTGCCGATTTAATGTACTGGTAATCAGACCCTTAACACTTGTTTCCGCACATCCCAACATTTTATTAAACTATTGTGGCCAAATGGACTATTAGAGATGATTATGTGCTGAAGCTGTGATGTTGATCAGTCTTTACTCCCACTATTTTAGTCACAACCTGGCTGTGATGTACCAGAGTTTACAGCAATATATGCTTATCAACAGGGTACCAAGGTCTGAGGGTTTGGTACACATAATCATGTTAAGTTGTGTTTATTTCTTGGTACAGTCAGTTGTGGACACCCTTTAATCCATCACTGGTCTATATCCACTGCCCAACGTCCATGTGACTGTGCTAATGCTGAAGAATGCTCTTGTGAATATAAATAGACCTCGCTGGCAAGACAAATGCACTTTCATGCCTGAGGAGAAGCAAACAAGCATCTCTTTGACACAAAAAGCTCCACCATCATTGCAGCAGAGGCTACCCCATCCATATCTTTAACAGTCAGTCCTAATTGAGTGGAGTGTCTCTATGATGGAGGCGAGTAGACAGTGGCCGGTGGCAAACACATCCACAACCAGCTATTCGGCTGATTGGCTGTTCTATGTGGAATGCTGTTGCACACATGGTTTATGTGTGAAATATAACAGTGTGCCAGGAACGGCCTGAATTCATGCCTTCAACCTGCCTTCTGACCTTGTGAGGTTGTTATACCTGTGCTAATTGTTAAAGCTGCATTTTATGTTTTTGGCATCTTCCTTCCAAAATAGTGTATACCTGAGCAAATGAATCATTAGTTTTATAATTAAAGTTAACTTCTAGTGAACTATTAGAGTTCAAAAGATCACTTCTAGTGGGCACCATGGTTGGTGTGAGTTAACAGCAAGGCACGGTCACGGGCTGGTACTGACCCACCATAGTTGTTTATTATCACGCACATCAAATTTCCCTCCTTAGAATCACTTGACTATTCGCTGCATCTCCTCCGCTAGTCTTTCTCCACATAGAGAGATCTGCAGCTGGTCTCAAGTATAAACCTACTTTATTGGATATAAGTGCAATAAAAGCTCCTGACATGTCAAAAGTTCCTTCTACACACATCCTCGTGTTGTTTGTAGTAATATATTAAATATAATCATAGAAAGATGGTAGGAGCTAAGGCTGAACAATTTTAGGAAAAGATTGCAATTTTTCTGGCAGATATTGCTCTTTCGATTTGATTCACTATTTTCTTCAAATCAAGTCCCAGTACAATCAGAATCAGAATTCCTTTATTTATCCCAGGGGGAAATTGTTTTTGTTACAGCCACTTAAGAAAAAATCACAAACAAAAGAATAAAACATTAAGTAAAGAGGAAAGAAAGAATAAACATTAAACAAGTGTATAATTAAGTAAAAGACTGTTAAAAATAAGGATCAGATACACACACATTGCAGTAGTAAAAAATAAAGTAACATAATAATAATAATAATAATAATAATAGTAATAATAATAGTAATAATAATAATATTAATACAAATATACAAATATGATACAGATATTTACAAAAATAATACAAATATGATACAGATATTTAGAACAATCAAGCTGTGAGATTACAGTGATGCATTATGCAATTCACAACGTACAGTAACATTTACAAACATTATAGAAAATTACATCATACCATTAAAACATTAAATGCCATTGCTTTAATGCAATAATTTAATATTACTTTTTAACTCTTGTGAAGAAACAAAATCAATAACAATAAAAAAAGAAATCAACAAATGTTTTTAAAAAAAACCCACAAACATTATCTATCATCACATGGACTCACTCAGGCTCTCCAGTTGATCAACAGCAGCTGATTATAAAGGCCTTCCAGTGGGTGTGATGGACATGAGGTTTTTCTGTCAGCAGCTGGTCACGTTCTATGTTGAAAAACTGCAGCATGCGTCACAGGAAGGGCTGCTGGAAACCAAAGACCACATGTGAAGCTGCCTTCATATAAAAATACAATGACATTTTTCAAAAAGGTCACCTACTTTGGTATGCCATGAGGACATTTTTGGTTTTTTCCCCCCCCTTTGTTGGACCTGTTTTCTGATTTAGGATAGGTCATTTTCTCATCTGTGTTTAGAGCCAAAGTTTTATAAAAATCCAAATGAGTAGAAGTCCTCAGGAAACCACTTCATCTGGCTGATGTGTATCTCCCCTCTTGGCCCCTCGAAGCACATTGTGCTCGAGCTTGGCTTCTTAGTCACGGACCCCTTTTAATTCAACTCTCCAGATAAAGAAAGGAATCAAAGGCCTTGACAACATGTAGAATGGGTGTGGCTTTGGGCTCTTTGTGTTGAATTGTCTATAGGGCTGGTCTCTATGTTTGCTCCTATAATACATGTTTATCACCTTGAATGGAGGAAGTAGGTGAATGTTTTTGAATTCCATTGAAAGCAACTACTCTACACAACAACCACTACATATAGGTTTGACTGTTTTGAATGCACAAAATCATATTTTTGAACAAACAAAATAAAATATTGACACCAACATTATTGCCATTTGAGCAGTCTTGAATAGTGTGGTTAATGCACTGAAATTATGTTTTCTTGTGGTAACAGCAGCATGCCAATTACAATTATTGCTCTTCCTGTTATTCACTATGCTTTCAACCACAGTAATAACACTCTGGATGCCTGTGACTCACAGCCACTCCCTTGTAAATTTGGTTCTTCAGCTCTGTGAAGTGAGATTGTTTTCCTAACTTGTTTTTGTATTTAAGCGCTGAAGTAACATTTATACATCCTGTCATGATGCACAGTGAATGTCTGTTTACTCTCCCCCCGATGATTCTATGAGTGGACTTGAGTAAACACGACTCTGAATTTCCAAAGTTTGAAATTTGTCATTTTTGAAGAAGCAACAGACTGACATCCTGATGAATGTTTAATGATTATTCATAGATGCTCTCAAAAGGTCAAGACCATGAAACTGTCTCATGCTCTGTTGTTTCAGAGTTAGTGGGGGAACTGACACTTGGTGAACATAATTTTTACAGGCTACTTAAGCTTATAATATTGGTTTATTAAGATAGCTGCCTAATCACTTTCTTTTTTTACATGTTTTAACCTTTTACCTATGAGCGATGGAATCCAGTAAATGACCATCATGCAAGTTTAAATTTATTATTTAAATTAAATTCTGCTACGGAAATGTAATGCTGGCATAAACTTAGTGTGTAAACGTAGGCATACACTTGGTTCAGGTGTAATAGGGCAGTGGTTCCCAAACTGGGGTCCTCGAGCCGTAACTTGGGGGTCGGTGAAATAATTCTCATAAAAACTATTATTCATGTTGTATCAAGTAAATGTATATTTAGTACCTAACTCCAATGAAACAGACATATTTTACATGTACATTATATGGATATTGGACTTGACACACTGCTCTATCAATGATATGTGTAATGGCTGTCTCAATGGCTATAAAATTGTACAAAAAAGTACTTCAAATTATAATATTTTGTTTACTGTAATATATAAACCACATTTTTTGTTATAAACAACACTAGTACAGGTACTCTTTAAGTTCATTTCTTCTACAAAGATCTTAAATATTTAAGTTGAAATGTTGAAAGAATAGATCATTCCTATGGGATTTAGGAGTACAAATTGTGTTTAGTTAACATGAGAATTATGAGGGAGTCCGTTACTGTAGCTTAGCAGAACAAATTGACTGGCATCACTTTTCTCCTTCAATCAGATTGCACAGTGAGCCTAATGCTGCCTATTGATGAATACCAAAGCGTCATTAAAATTAATCTAAGCTTTATTTTATTTTTTTTTTTTTTATTTGACCACTAAAGTTTTCCTGCTCTGATGAATCAGTATCATTGAATTTGTGTGAATGACTGTGAGGGTGGTTACTTAAAGAGAAACCATGAGTCATAAAACCCTAAAGCACTATGCTAGGAAGGAAAGCTAGCTGGTGTTGACATGTGAGATGGTTTGGGCAATGTTCTGCTTTGGATCCTTAAAGCTTTACATACATGTGGTTTTTCTTTTGACACGCAGTGACAGAACTGAGCATACAGCTATGCACACCCTGATGTTGAAACAGTATTTCCTGATAGCAATGGCCCTTTAAAGGATTAAAGCAGATATAGGCAACTTGCATCCCGGGGGCCCCGTGCGGCCCTCGGTCTAGTTTTGTGTGGTCCCCAAAACAAAATTGTAATTCATGAAGATGGAAGTTATATGAAGGCCAATATAATACACAAAATGTCAACAAAAGTACACAAAATAACAACAAAAACGACACAAGATTTTAAAAATACAAACAATTATTTATAAAACACAGAATTACAACAAAGACACTAAACACCACTTAAACACACAAAATGACTACAAAAACATCATATACAAAAGAACTTTGAAGACACAAAATGCCTACGAAATTGCACAAAATGACAGAAAAATAGTACACAAAATAAAAAATATATAACAAAAACACACCTAATGACTCAAAATGCACACAAAAAAGCCACAAAAACTGCTATATTGATAGGAAAGTAGACTCTTTGAAGTCACGGTAAGTCACGCGAGATGTTCTGAGAGTCACGTGACAGTCTGTGAAAATTCAACATCACCTTTCACCGTGTCCATCGTCTCGGTCCACGCAGAGGTAACCACCCACGCCCTATCATTGCCAAATTTGAACACTTTCAACAGAAAATCCAGGTTAAAAGTAATTGTAGGGAACTTAAAGGTACGCAATTCGGCATGAATGATCAATTCCCTCGAGAAATAAATGAACGCCGAAAAACCTTATATCCTATCTTCAAAGAAAACCGACAGAGGCCGTAATTCCAAACTGGTCGTAGACAAGCTTTACATTGATGGCCAACTAGTTAGGGATTCTAACATCACCCCCTGGCTCTACTAAGAAAAATAAAATAAAACATGTTAAAAAAAAAACAGGTGATTTATGAGATAATATTGAAAGGATAATTCTCCACTCATGGTGTAGTTCAGGTAGCACTATTTAAAAGGTAAAGTGTGTGTGTGTGTGTGTGTGTGTGTGTGTGTGTGTGTGTGTGTGTGTGTGTGTGTGTGTGTGTGTGTGTGTGTGTTAACAAAATTAAAAAAAAAAAAAAAAAACAAATAAAAAATGAAATATAAACAATAATAATTAAATATGTATATATATATATATATATATATAAAAAATAATTGAAATAATTCAAAAGATGAATAAAATAAAATCATGGATATGTGTATATATACTAAGTGTGTGTGTATGTATGTGTGTGTATGCTTGCTCAGATGTTGGTAAACACGTATAGGCCCGTACAGTTTCACAGGACACTCTCTACCCCCATGTCACCTCTTTCTTCTCCAACCCCTAACCTTTTTTTTTCTTTCACATCCACTCAATACCCCCCCTTCTCCCCTGTGCATAAATCCTTCTCCCGAATTGACTTTTTTCTCTCAAATAAATCCATTGCACATAAGATTTCCTCTAAAATACATCCTATAATCATTAGCGATCATGCCCCGATATCCCTCACCCTGAAGTGTAACTCTAATCAGAAATTATCCTCTCTGTGGCGCTTTAATACTTCATTACTTAATGACAGTGAATTTGGTAAAATGATAAGAAAAGAATGGGAGGACTTTCTATTAACAAACGATTCTCTGGAAGTGTCACCGTCCTTACTCTGGGAAACCGGCAAGGCTGTCATCAGAGGGAAGATTATATCATACTCTTCTTATAAGAAAAAACAGGAACAGATAGCAGAAAAAACGATTGAAGAAAAATTTAAGAAACTTACGGAAGAATACGCAGCTAACCCGTCTGAACTTTTATGGAAAAAACTCCAAAATACAAAACTTAATCTGGACATAATTTTATCTAAAAAAACGGATTTTATTTTACAGCAATTACGGTACAAAAACTTTGACTAAAATAATAAATCAGGCAAATATTTAGCAAATCAGCTTAAACACAACAAAGAAAACTATTTCATAGCGGCAATTTCTGATAATTCAGGTCAAACTTTAAACTAGGAGGTCACATGAAAACAGCAAACATTAAATTACTACTTAAACCAGACAAAAACCCCATGTTACCCTCAAGTTACCGTCCCATCTCACTTATTAACACAGACATATAAAATATTTCCAAAGCACTCACTTCCAGGTTAAAGAAAGTCGTACAGTCAATTATATACCAAGACCAGACAGGATTTATTAAAAATAGACACTCCACAGACAATGTTAGAAGGCTGTTTAATTTGATCAACATGGCACAGAACTCTAAAAAGAAAACAATAATCTTGTCACTAGACGCAGAAAAAGCATTCGATAGAGTCAACTGGTCATTCCTCCTTGCTGTCCTTGGCAAATTTGGCTTTGGAGATTCATTCATACAATGGATCTCCATCCTATACTCTAAACCTAAGGCCTCAGTAACCACAAACAAAATAACATCCCAAAGCTTCACACTGCAGAGGGGAACGAGACAAGGTTGCCCACTCTCACCTTTGCTTTTTGCAATATTTGTTGAACCTCTCGCAGCAGCTGTTCGTCAGAACTCTGTTATTAAAGGAATCCACTCATCCATCTCAGAACACAAAATTAATCTTTACGCGGATGATATTTTACTCTATTTGGAAGAACCCCAATCCTCATTAGAATAATTATTTAAACTAATAAACAGCTTCTCTAAACTATCAGACTATTCCATTAACTGGTCAAAATCATCAATCCTTCCTTTAACGAAAAAGGGCGGGTGGTACGGGCCGCGCCCTGCCATATCTGCGGGTGCGGCCCCGGGTGGCCCCGGCTTGGGCGGCGCCCTGTGAGCCGGGCTCTGCAGTGTGGCTGGGCCCTTTGGTGGGGGGGGGGCGTCTGGGGCGCATCGCGCGGGCGGCATCAAGGAAAGGCGATCTGGCGCGCTCTGGGGTGCTTGGTCGGTGCGCCTGGGGGCCGGCGGGGCAGCTTGCAGCATCCCTTTGGTGCCCTCGGCGACTATGGCCGTGGTTGTCGTCCCTGGGGGCGCTGCCCTCGGTGCTGCTTCCGTTCCGGGTCCTTCTGGCCTGGGGTCCGGACCCTGCAGGCTCTGGGCCCACCGGCGGGCGCCCGCCGGCTGCCCGTTCCGCGCGGCTCTGGCCGTCTGCTGGGCGGGGGCCTTGGCTCCTCTGCTGGGGTCTCGGGCGGGGGGCTCTCTGGGCCCTTCCCTCGGGGGGTTGGGTGCTTGGGTGTGGGTGGGTGGGTGGGGGGGCTGGATGCTGGCGGGGGGCCTTGGGGTTGGGGGTTGGGGTCGGTGGGGGGATGCGCTGGGTGCTCGGCTGCTTGGGGCTTCCTCGGATGTGTGTGTGGGGGGCGGTGGCTGCCTCTCGACCTGGGATCTTGGGGGCATCTGGGGGGTTGCTCGGCCGCGGGGGGGTTGCCTGGGGCTCCCTGGCCTCCGCTCTTTCTGCTGGCCTGGCTACATCTGCGGGCCCAGGGCAGTTCCTGGGCTTGCAGTCGCGTTTTTTTTTTTTGCACATATGCTGGTATACGAAGAACAGTCTATTCTTCCCCACCTTTTCTATTTCCTGCCTTGAGTCTCTCCTCCCTGCTCCCTTTCCCCTCCCCTTCCCCCTCCCCCTCCACTTAGGTGTAACACTGCTCTCCCTTTTTATATCCTCCCTATAATAAAATATTTCTTACCATTTCTTAGGGAGGGCTGGTGATGGTCACAATTAAGCAATAAAATAAATCAATGTATTTTATTGCAATAAAATAATCATTGCTGTCTCATAATGATTGCACTTCCTGTGGTGTTGACCTTTGACAGCATGTGCAGACAAGAAAAAAAAAAAAAAAAAAAAAGGAACGTAGACTAAATAAATTTAAAAACACGAAATTACTAAAAACTCAAAAACACCAAGGAAACCACATAATAACCCTCTTTTTTCCTATATTAATGCTCTGTTTGATCATTATTCTAAATGCTGACACTGATGTTGATAATGTGGTATTTGGATTAGAGAATCACAATTTCGTGGCCCTCACTGTGATAGACATTGCCCATCTCTGGACTAAAGGGATTTTAAGTTGACAAATATTTTCTGACAACAAAGTCCAATCAACCACCTCTCTACGTGAGTTTCTGCCATTATTATTGTGTCTGATATCATCACATGCTTTCAGAGGCAATACTGTCATTTCAGGGATCTAAACATCAAACATTTTCAGGCAAGTGGTCATTATCTCATGGCTAATCAGTGAATACCAGCGGCAACCACATATGTGTTGGTTCAACATATGACACTTGAGTTGATGTTGATGGAAAAGGATCAGTGAACCTTAGGTCAGCTCTCTTTGACCCCCCTAACTCCTCACATCTCTAAGCTACAACACCCACTGCGGTGAAATTGGATCCGCCCTATACACTCTCACTCTCCAGTAAACTGTGGTTACCCGGCAATGCTGAAACACTAGTGTGACACGCAGCCGATACTGTGTGGGGAGACACCCCCTCTCTTCCTTCTCTAGCCCTTAGTGGCAGTTGACTTAATTATTGCTCTCACACACTTGAAATAAACAAGCTGGCCTAGCGAGTGGCAAAGAAACGGTGTGGGTTTATATACCAAACTACTGGTCTTTTCTTGTTGTTGTTTTCAACATTGTGCGTCACCAGTATTCACTAATTTATGTACATAAACAGTTACAAAATGTTACATTTTGTATAAATAATGTCCACATTTCTGTGACATCAACTCACTTAAATATAGTGTGCCTCCCTTTGCTTTAATGACGACAGCACAACTGTTCTTTATCCTCAGATTAGGGGTTTATTCCTAAATGTGAGAACTGTAACAAACAGCACACAAAGAAATATAACATGAATGAAGTAGACAAATGTACGAAGTGTACATAAATGTCTTATTTTAACTTTGAATTATATCTATAAAGTATATAACTATATTCTTTTATCCATAACATGTAATTCTAATCTTACACAAATAAGGACAACAACTTTGTTCAATGAAATGCCAGCTTATCCTGCAAAACTATAATTTCTATCTTATTTATGACCCTTAAACATGATATATTAACTTAGAAATGACGGACACTCTCCTGTTCTATCCATCTTTGTTGTCCGTTCATAAAATGGGTCCCCCCGGACACGTTTGCGGGTATTTCGTTCCGCCTTAATTATTAATGTCTTTAGGGGTACAAAACAAAAACTAAAATGTATTAAACTAATATATTCACTGCCCATGTAGGCACTGGCAGTTACAAATAGTCTTATGCAGATTGCCCTGGTAAGTCATAGAAACCACACTATATCTGAAGGAGATAATATATATTAAAAGTAAACTGTTGTGGTGTTCGGTAAGGTTTTATATGTATGTCAGTGTGCACTGGAGTTCATGCCTTTTTTATTGGTTATATAATTAAGATAATAGCTCCACCAAGGAAAACAACTGACTTCTTATTGTCCTATTATCATCTGCAGCACTTCTGATATTCATGACGGCATTGCCATCTCAAATGATTGATACCAAAGCAGATTTAAAGAAACCTTGTTTTGGGTAAAGATACTGAGGACATTACATCAAAGTTTAGAAAGAGCATTCAGTTGTTCACCATTCTTATTACTTTGAAAAGTGAATGTGCTCTGAACTTAACTGCACTGTAGCTTGTCGTCAAAAAGATGGTACAACCTGTTTGTAAATGTCCTCGGGGATTCACCATGACCCACTTTTGAAAGGAAAGTAACAGCATAAATGATTGTCAAATGATTAAAGCTATAGATTTTTTTTCTTCGATTAATTGACTAATCTAACGATTCATTTTTCACTAATGATTATTTAACATTATTTAATCAATCTAACTATTCACACAATGAAAGGTATATCAAACCCTATCGTTAACATTTCAATATTTCTTTAACATAGCAGCCACCTTTTTTTGTTGCCCGAATTTTGGCGGCTAGTTTTGTGAAGCATTTGACGCTAATAACATAACAAATTTATGTTGTCGATGATGTCGACGCATCGTGCCCACTCTAATAAATGGTACGGAAGGGTAAATTATCAGTGAATAAGTAACAGGGTAAAGATGGTCATTTTGGTTTGGTTTTGCATTGTACTGATACATGCCTTACTGGGTTGAGCCCTACATCCCATATCATCAGTCAGTTGGTCGATGTAGGACTTCTTTGGCCGCCCTTGTGATCTTTTTTCGTGGGATGGCCTCCACAAGATGACGTCTGCAGCCAGTATGTTCTTGCTCCGCCAGCAGTGTCCGGCAAACAGTTGTCGTATTGAGGTGGTAATGGGTGGAATGTTCTCGTAGAGTTCTTTGTTGGTAGGATGGTCTTTCCAAGGTCAATTAAGAGCAGTGTGGAGCATACGCGTATAGGCACCATCTATCTTTCTTTCAAGTTTCAATGTCGGGGTCCATGAGATAGAACCGTATATAAAGACAGACTCTACAGTAGCCCTGAAGAAATTTCTTTTTAATTTGTCGGGGTGGTCAGACCTCCAGATTTTGTCCATTCCATTCAGTGCTCCCCATGCTTTTCCAAGTCTACTGTTGACATCCTGTTTGGTTACACAGTGTAGCTGCCTAGATATTTTAAATCATCCACCTGCTTTACCGTAACACTGCTTAGGCTTTTCATGCCTGCGGATGCATCCTGGTTGAGGCACATGAATTCAGTTTTTTCTGCATTGACATATAGCCCGATTACTTTAGCTTCCTTCTCAATGCTATGAAGTAGTGCTGTTGTGTCTTTCAGGTAGTCTGCCACTATTGCTAAGTCGTCGGTATAGTCTGCATCTGTAATTTTCTGAGTTGCATGTCGTCTGCTCTTTCATTCCATAAGGGTGAATCTAAGCTCTAGGTTTTTGTCGAGAGCTTTTCTTAGCATGTAGCCTATAAATGTGGTAAATAAGAATGGAACCAAGGTGTCTCCTTGTAGAACCCCAGCAGTGATACCAAAGAAATCGGTATTGCCGTAAGGTGAGCGTGATGCCACGATAGTTCTTTGTGATCCCAAGATTGCCATTTTTGGGAAGGGGATAAGGCATCCTTTTGTCCATCCTTCTATAGGGTCCGATACAGCTGGCTGAAAGCGTGAGGTCTGCTTATATGTGCACAATGTAATAAAAGTAATGTAGGAGGAAGGGCAGTATTCCCACAGCACTCCACAGTCAGACAGAAGGCAAATCCTTTAAAAGCTTAAAAGGAGCATTAGTTTTTTTCCATTGGCGATAACTTACAGGATGGTGACTTTCCAGTCAAACTGTAACTTGGCCACAAAGCAGAGTTATTACTTGGAGTTCATTGACCGCCAGATTTTTATTATTTCATAGTAGGACATTCAAATGATTTATGCTGAAGTGTTGTTTACATCCAGTACAGGATGGTCTGAAATGATTAGACACTTGATTCAAGGAAGAGGGCAGGACAGATTGTTGCTGTGTTCTTTTATACAGTACTTGCTTCTGCGGTATTGTTTTTGTTTTTTTTAAGTTGTCAAGAGTTAGTGGCGCTTTACCCTTTGCTATTTTGTGTTTCTCAGATGTGTAATTTCCTGTTTGTCATACCTCCGTATTGTGGTGGCAGTGCCACTTAGTTATGTATTCTAACTTCTGGCTTTTTATAACACTCTCACTTTCTGGTAAACACTTGCGCTAAAGGAAGACTTTGAGTCTCAGTTTGACTTACTATTGTTTGGCAAACATAGATATAACTTCATTCTTAATCTTGAGTTTGCATTTTAAGGTTTTGTGCAAATGAGTACAATATAAAATGCAGCTTTGAACTTTACGTGTGTTGCTATTTGTTGCATTCTAATCAAAACCATGTTAGTATCACTGTTTGTTTATTTTAGGTTTTTGTTTGTCCTGTAGTATATAAAGAATATTTTGAGGTAATTAGTTTTGCAGAAAGGCTGTACTTGAATTAACTTAACAGTAGCATAACCAACTTAGCGTCTGCATTGCTTCAACCCATGGAATTAAATTCAGAGGGTCCATTATAGTGGGGTCTCCTAACACTCTTCCCCTGGTCAGGGGTCTGCAACCTTTACTCTAGAAGGAAACATTTGATGATGCATGATCATGTGGTCAACACATGCTAATTGCTCATTTCTTGCCACACATAAAGCATGCATTTTTAACCAGCACATTGGCGGTTAAATAAATCTGTTCCCACACAATTAAAATCTCTATTTTCTTCCAGAATATTGTTTTTATTGGTTTAATTATCTTACCAGAGATTTAAAACTTAAGGTTAGCCAGAGGTGCAAGAAAAGTTAATGGTCTGTAGATGTTGCAGGAGATGAAGTAGGAAGGTCGTTGAGTCATTGCATAATGTGATTTATTTCTAGGTTAACAAATTGTTCTATCTTGATTTTATTTGTCATTAATCATTAATAGCCTCTGTAAAAAATAACTTCATTTCAATAGTTTTTTTTTAAAGCTATAGGGAGCCATTTCAAAAGAGTCAAAGGGTCACTTTAGGCCCCATAGCCGCAGGTTGCAGACCACTGCTCTGGGAGAACCACAGCTTAGCATCTGGCCTGGCATCATAGTCCATCAGTTCTGGTCCCTCCATGCTGGTTCTGATGAGCGTGTACGCTCTATTCTTTTTTACTGCTGCCCTCAATGCGAGCAAGCACTCAGTGAAGGCCTCGTTATGCCTGGCTCCGTTCGTGGACTGCGCGCACTCCAAAGGAGCACATTGGTGTTTATACTCAGTGCATTCACCGTTGCACCCCTGTTTTTCTTTGTGCACCAAAGCCTTTCCTAGAGTACTTAGTCCAGAATGTGAGGTACACTGTCAACAGGTTGCCTTTTTGATTTCCTACACAGTCTTTGCCCATTCGTCACATGCAAAAGCCTCAAGTTCAGTGATGTTTGATTAGTTCCATGCTGCGACTGCTTTGTTTAAATCCCAGCAAAGATTTTCAAATGGATTTAAATCTGGTGACTGAGAACTTGAGAAGACCACTTCAGGATATTCCAGGATTCTCTCAACCAAGCTTTGGGTGACTTTGAGGTGTGCTCTGGGTCATTGTCTTGCTGGAAAGTTCAGTGATCACCAAGGTTTAGTTTATCAACCAAAGGGCATCAAATTCATTTGTGAAATGGCCTGGTATTAATACATTTTAAACTTGAAATTTAAAGGCATTCCTGAAGGGCCAAACATAGGTTATAAAAACTGTCCGAGAGGTTGAGTAATTGTAACATGGTTATTTTAACAAAATACTATTACACACAAATACTACATCATGCATTTTCAATTTTATATATCTTGCAACTCGGAAATAAATCACTCAAAATAGAATTTTTCACTCTGAGTAAGTTTAGGTCATACATCACTCACGTCATCATGGGCTTGAATACAACAACTGTATGTCTTATTGATTTCAAAATAATTGTATTACTAAAAATTGTAAAATGTGTAAAATTGTCTTACTCATGAGAGAGATTAAATTTAACAAATGCGAGAGAGAGCGAGCGAGAGAGAGAGATGAATTGTAGAAACAGAATTAGAGTATACAAAATTTGATGGCAGCTGTGTTGCTTGTTAGAAATCAGCTCTTTAGATCTGACCAGCTGTCATTACATGACACTGGTGTCAGACTCATTCATTTGCATTTCCTGCTCACTCCTATTTACTCTCATTACCACCACAGTCTCTCCATTGTTTTTCTGTGTGTTAAGTCAGACTTAATAAGATCTTGCGGCTGGCAATAGTTTTTAACAGCCCTGTGTTTTTGTCTGTACCTGTACCTACATGGCAAAACCTGGCTGCTTTCATTTTTCTAAATGCTTTCTTTGTGACTCCAAATTGGTAAACTCCTAAAACCTAAAAATGTTGTGTTTTTATATGTATAAATTAAACATAGAGACACACTTTGCTTGCATCCCGAGCATGGACACATTGATGGCAGTCTTGCAATGTAGAATTGGATCCTATGATTAGGTCTGGCATTTTTTGTCATGTATGCTTTTAACAAATCTCCATAATCTGTTTAGAATCATGTAATCCCAGATTACGTATTAGGAGAGAATTTAAATACAGGGAACTCTGAATAGGGTTGCACGATAGTGGAAAAACTGACTTTGCAATTTTTTAATCCTGGGATACTGTATATTGCGATATGAAAAATGCAGGAATTTTCACTGAATGACTCGAATTGCACTTTGTTATGCTCTGTTACTGCCATCTTGGGACAATTAACCTGCACTGATCTCTGCATCTGTCCTTTGTTAGTAAAGCTCTGAGTACCTCACTCTTTTTCCCCACAACTCTGAAAGCTTTTTTTTTTTTTAAACATTTTGTTTACAGACATGTCCAGTGGCTGTGCCAGTTCAGTCATCCCACCAGGAATGATGGTCTGTATGACAGCTGCTTGCACTGGACAAATGTGTGCAGTGTTTGTGCAAAAATATTGTAGGATCCCACAATGTGACTATTGCACACACGTACATTGCGATGGCTATGCTCTAACGATAAATTGTGCTGAATTTTTTGTCATGTATTGGTGTAATCCAGGTTGTTACCTCTGTTGAATAATCTAAGTGTAGGTAAAAATCTGGGGGCCGATGACATCAGGGGTCACTTGTGATAAACATGGGATTCTTACTAGACTTGCTCTGTGAGCGCGCCTGTACATAGAAAGGAAGTAAATTACAGTACATTATGTTTGCTGATGGCTGAGAAAGACAGTGTGTTGTGGATTGACAACATTAGACGGTGGACGGTTCCTGCATACATAATTTTCTCCAAAACCTAAATATGACATGAAGGAGAGACAAAAATATTTGCCCTTGTGTTTGCAGCATCGCAGCACAGAGAACTTATTGCGGTCCCGGCATCACAAGCTACACTGACCTGCAGAAGAAGAGTTACCTAGACTAGCCGGTGATCTTCTGGACCCAAACATGCTGCAGAACTGGGAGACAGAGACAGACTTTTTGTCTAAATGGCTGCCTAGGAAACACTGGTTATCATAGTTGGTTAGAACATTAAGCAGACTGTACAGACTCTTCACATTCAGTCCGTGTAGCTCTGAATGTTGGCACTGATTTTTGCTAACTTTTCTGATAAGTAAAAGACTATTTACTTGCTTTATCCCAAATTCAATTTTATTTATTTGTCTGTTTTGTTTGTTTGTCTGTTAGCAGGATTAGGTCAAAAGTATTGATGGATCATGACAAAATTGTATCTAAATATAGACCTTACGCCATTAAGGATTCCAATACATTTCGAAGAGGATCCTGATTAATATTCTTATTCGGGATCAGTAAAAAAAATTACTCCTCTTTGGCAAAAATTCACATCTCGTTTTTGCAATTGAACAATCTTTATGTAATTTGACTCAGACTAGTTCCTCATTACCCCAGTGAGTTTTGTCCCGATCGCATCCGGATTTTGCATTTCATAGTGATTTGTCTAAAAGATTGGGGCTCTTATAGATTTGGACATAGTGTATTGTAATTATTGGGGATAGAAATCTCTTCCAAGCCTTTGAAGTGTGGATGATAAGGTACCATGATTAGGATTACTGATCCAGATAACAGCCAATATCTGGCAAAGAGGATATTTGGTGATTTGTGCAGGTTTGCACTCTCTTCTGAGTGTTTTTGTTATCACTGCTGTTGTGTTAAAAGCAGCAAATTATGTTGATGCTCTTATTTTTACTTCCATTTAAAGTCTTTGGGACAACTCTTTATCACAAATGAGTCCGGGACCCATCACGTAGAGCAAATGGGCACATGCACAGATTACAATTACAAACGGGACAGGGTAAATTGTCAGATGTGGTTGTTATTTGCTTGCAGAGAGATGAACCGACAAACCGAGGTCAGAGGAGATTTTCGATGACGATGATGTCACTTGCTAATCTGCCTTCACTAATTACACTCGTCTCGTCTTGGGGGGTCTAAACACACGAGTGTCAAACGGAGGGTCTTAAGTCTGGGCTGCACTTCTAGATACATAAACAGGGATTGAATCCCCTACATAAAGGGGGACAAACCTAATTTCCACTGTGCTATTTATTAAGGCAACATAAACCTTTGATGATTTAGTACCCTCATTAAATGACACAAATATACAAATCTGAATCTTCTATTAGGGATGAATCAATTAAAATGTATAAAAGAGAAGCCTCTTCTTCTAGAGACACCATGTTGGCTAGTGGCCTGGAAGAGCATGTTTCTTAAATGGCGCTGTTTCTGCTGTTGCTGTTTTGCATGTCTGAAAAGTCAGAGGATTAATACTAAAACAGGGAGCATGACTAATTTGTTTCATCATTGCGGAACCTTACAGCTCGGGGGAAGAAATGTGTAAACAGGATACTCCTCCATAGTTTTGGCTAGATAAGGAAGTAGGAAGAGTTGGAAGTGAGAAGTGTATTTGCATGAATCTGCATTGCCATATATGCAATGGTACTAATAATTGGCATGGTTTCTTTCGGTGTTTCGTTTTTCGGCCAATAATTTTCATTTCGGTGCATCCCATGCTCCATATTTAGCCCCCAAACTAAAATGAGTTTGACACTTCTGCACTAATGTGTTTAACAGAGCTCTAAATGAAGTGACGTTAGGTCATTTTAAAATTTTGTCTAAAGTTGACATTTATATCACCCAGAGATTGTTATAACATGCCGTGATGATGTCTAAAACGTGTTATTGACTTTTACCAATTTTAGTGGGAAATGCACAGTCTGCAGATGTTGCATAGCTGATCAGCAGATCACGTAATGTGCTTCATGACATCACAAGATTAAAGCTGATGTGCTCTAGATATTTGATCTGAATCATAAATGTTGGAATGTAGATAGGCATATCCTTTGTGTGTATCTGTTTTTTATCTCCACTTTGACTCCTGCACTGCCAGTTATGGTAGGATCAGGCACATTTCATGCTCCTGAAGTCAGAGGTCCACAGACGAACTTAAAAGGAGCAATCAGACAGTCATTGACATCTAGACCCAAACCGACTACAGTACAAGAAGAAAGGTCTGGATTTTAATGACAAGACGACGTACACTGAAGTTGTGCATTTCTAACCCTTCATGCTGATGCTGAGCAGATCCTCTCTCAAAAACACACATTCATCTTTTGACATACTGGCAGATTTCACAGAGGTGTCCTGTAACTCCCCTCTGCTCCAGGCTCACTTCACATTTATTTTTATTTGCACTTAAGCACCCTTTAACCTGGACCAGCTGTGTACACGCTCGTACACGCACATATACACACACATCCAAGGGGAGTTTCTGGCCAAGTAGCTAGTTCTGCCAGCCAGTTGCTGCTTTCTCTTAGTTTGGTGTTTTCCAATCAGCACATTCCTCCTTCACTAGACACTCAGGGAAATGATTTTGGCAGCGCACACACTGGGTGGAGTAACGTTCATATCCTGTCCCCTGACCTCTGTTTTCACGCAGACTCTCACAGTTACTGTACTGTTTTGCTCACACTCCAAATGCCACATTCATGCTCGAAGAACCACAGCTCGTCCACTGTTTTGGATCAGCTGTCACAGCTTTCTTTCCACCCGGTGCCCCTCACTGTCATTCTCGGAGTGTGCTTGTGTCTGTTGTTATGCCCCCCAAACTAGCACAGGCTCTTCTGTGTTTGTGCTAATGACTGCCTACTTTCCATCTTTCCATCCCCTCCCTCCCTTGCTCCCTATCCACCACCACTCATGCACAAGGACTGTGCTTGACATAACTCTGTCTCTAACAATAATGATGCTCTCGCCCACTGCAATCAATTAGTTTCTGATTGCTGGGCTTTTCTGTCTGCACATAAACAATTCCTTTGCAAGCCTCAGCGATGGGGAATATAAGTTCCACATGGAGCAGAATTTCTGTTGTTTGTAAGACTAGTTTTTGTCCCCGAGCATGGACTCTGAGCTCAATGCTGATTTAATTTTTAATTTTTCTTTCTTTATTTTTAATTTATGAATGAAAGCCCTTGGCTCTGTGGCACTGGCACTGTCTCCTTACTCTGTCTAGCTGACTTTGTTCTGCTGAGTTTGTGAATGTTCCTCTCTACCCAACCCTTTCTCACAGCTGCACTGTTGTTGTGAAACCCCCAGTGTTTCCTGCAGATCAGAAATGAAAGACTGCAGGACTCAAACTGAGCCCATCCTGCTAATCTATATAGTCAGTCCTAAGGTGCGCTTCCCTTGTTGTTTATCCAGCCAAAACCTGCCAAAGGGATGGTGACTAGACTGTGAGAAAGCTTTAAGTCACAGTACACTCGATCAGAGTCAAACTTTTTCATCCCTCCAACCTCCAACCAATCCGCTTGTTGAGCTTTGTTTAGATTTTTCTTTCCATTGTTTCTTTTAAGCATTGATACTGGACTGTTTTTTTTTTTTGTTTTTTTTCCGCTTCCACCAGTGACTGCACCATGTGTTTATCAACTTTTGTTACATTTGGGGGTCAATGGTAATAAAACATTGGCAGGATTTTTTTTTCATTCATTTGTATTCATTCATTCATCCTCTGAAAAAGTGAGGGTCTGCTGGTGCCAATGTACGGTTCTCAACAGGGACTACGCTGGGGTATACGCTGAAAATGCTGCCAAACACAAATAAACCAACAACTGCTAATATCCATTCACTCTTAGAGCAATTTACATTTATAGATTCCTGTTATTTCATGCATACTTTCAGATGGTTAGCGCAAACCAGAGTAAACACTCTAAGTGAGAAATTTACACTCAATGTTAGACTCCTCCATCCATAATAACCAAACCTTGATATGCTGTAGCTCTTTTCAATTCATTTGATTGGCTCTGGCTCACTAAAGTACATTTGACCCTTGCATCCTAATCCAAAATGGTGGTGTTTTCAAAAGCAGAAGCTTTAGTATTTAAAACAATCCACCCCATTTAAAGATTCAAAAATTCAAGCTTGCTATAATTGGATCAAATAGGAATATTGGTGCGCCAACAAGGAAACAGCATTTCAAAATGAACACGATAAATGAGATAAATCGCTCTTACAACTGGAATTGATCTTATGGGCAGGGCTGATTACATTCTGGACAGATCACCTGCCCATCGCACATTTTTACTTTTAGGCTGGTTTAGATCAGTGCCTTGGACAGAAAGGCTGATTAAATTTTAACACCATCGTTTGGCTTGGTTTGCATTTAAACAGCTTTTCAAAGAGCTTCACACTGACCCAAAAACCCTTTTGGTTACAAAAGCTGCCCGTTTGTGCTGTAACTCCAGTTGTATAGTGGCATGATTTTCAGCCAGTAAAACAAAAACATGTTTATTGCTTGCTTTGCCTCAGTGAGTCACATACCTTTTATGTACAGTTGTCACAGTTTTATATTTCCGTTTATCTCTGTTCCCCTGTGCTGGTAAAATCCCCAGCTGTGGATTTACCATGTTATTCCAGGTAGTTCCTAAAAGCATCTACACAAGCCAGCTCCTCTTCACTGCTCCACATCTACACATTGCTCTTTTATGTTGAATCATGCTGCAGTGCAGAGGTCTGTCTGTTTGCCCTATAAGTCACTAGGCAGGAAGCTAGAGTTTGCCTACTAATGCAAACGGACCACAGTCAGCTCTTTTTAGCCCGGTTGTGCATTCAGACCTGACCAGCAACAAAAGTGGACTATCTGGGAAACAAATCATGGTGTAGTTTAAGTGAACTTAAGAGAGCTGAAAAAAGAGGGCTGGTGGTGTCAGTCGATTTAAAGACTCCAACTAGCTTAACATTGATGATTTTGAGCTATTGATATTTAATATTTACGTGAAGATAAATATGCTAATAAAATAAGAATAACTGGTAGAACATAAGGGTGGGAAGTCTTTATCCACGTCATGATTTGACACAATTACAAATAGGAGTGTGACAATATCTTGATACGGCGATATATATCGCGGTATTTTTCCGCACTATCAATTATCGATATGCTCCTGCTAAGTATCGATTTTTTTTTTTTAAATTTTTTTAAAATTTATTTATTTATTTTCAAAACCTTTTCTGCTTTTTCACTAAAATGTGCAGGTACGTCTTCACAGAAATTTTGTCACTGTTTGTTGAAGGAACCACTATTTTGTTTACTGGAATATTGCACTATACTGGTGCCACTGGTAAGAAAGACCCTATTTTTTGTTTACACAAAGCACTATTGGCGATACTTATTCGTTTACATTGGTATGTTGACACTTATTTACAGAAATGTTGCACTAAAATAGTGTCACTGTTCAAAGGACACTTTTTCAATCTATTGTCTTTCAGATATGTAAAATAAAAATTGTATTTTTTTACTTGTTATGTCATAGATTATTGTAGAATGATTTCTGACCAATATATCGATAATCGCAGTATCGTCATATCGTGAGATAATCGTTATCGTGAGCTTTGTATCGCGTATCGTATTGTGAGGCACCCAGAGGTTCCCACCCCTAATTACAATTACTGACTGTGATTCTTTTTTAAATCGATGCATGAAGAAAGTTGCACTTCTTCAAATCATTTCTTTGTTTTTCACAGTGGCAACTGATGACGTGCAGTTTTTAAAAACTTAGCAATAGCAATCACAGAAGACAAATTTGACCTTTTATTTAACTAGCAGAGGACATCTGTAAACTGTTATGTCATCTGCAACATGTAAATACATATATTTATTTTCATATCTGAACACACTCAATGTATATCGTGTAAACACTTGTTGTGTTGTCGTCGTTGTTCTGTCCTTATAATTCATATAGTCTACATGTCTTGTACGTATAGTGGAATTGAAAATAAAGCTGATTTTGACTTGACTTGGTAACATATGCAATAACCAAAAATTGCTATTCTAAATGATAGATTATATACTCTTTATGATAAATAATAAACTAAAAAGTACTATAGTACTTTTAAAATATCAGTTAATCCAATAAAAAATCCATCTAAAGTATTTTGTGTAAAATAAATAATTATTTGAAAAGTATGTATTGATCATTGATTACTGTGTCTGAATGATGATGTATCATTATATCTTGAACCCCTAGTATAACGACGGTACCATAGACCCCGACCCCGTACTTGGCCTCAGGTCTGTTTCCTGTCAGTGGTCAGAGAGGAGGAGGTGTGGTAGTGGTGAAGCTGAGCAGACCTCTGGCAACTTGCACTTGACATAGCAAACAGTGTTATCACTAGACAGTAGAACTGGAAATACTGAGTGTGCAAGATTGTTACATTGGGAATGTTTGTGTGTACAAGGGGTGTGTGTGCTAGTTGATCAACGGGGTGGGGTGTGTCTTGCGTGCATGTTTGCTGCTCAAACAGATTGTGTGCTTTGGGGTCCCTGTAAAGTGGACTTTGTCATGCCTGCGTGGGAGGCCTGCCAGTCCAAGGCCTAGTGAGGAAGGGGGCGGTGCTCCTTGGACAGTGGGAAAAAAGGTTTGAGCTGAAGTGGGGGGGGGGGGGGGGGGGGGGGGGGGGGGGGGGGGGCTTGTGCAGATAAATGGTCGACTCCCATCTGAAACTGGTTCACATGGCTTTCCTTTATCTTTTGCTCTTGTTATCAAACCCATTCTCGGTGGCCTTCAGTGTTGTTGTTGTGTTTTGCCGAGTACAGCTATCAGCTACTGTCGGGATCATATTTGGGTTTCATAGCCAGAAGGTTTCTTTTTTAGTGCACTAATCATGTTTGCTCGCTGCAGCTGATGTAAGGCCAAACAATAGCCTTATCTCTGCGCATTGTTGTAAATGGACTTAGCTGTTAACATGTGGAGCTCAGTAGATTTAGTTTAAAGAGGATTATTATTGACTCAAGCCCAGTGTATAAGCAGTAACTGTGTGAGAGTGTGTGTGTGTCAGATGAGTGTTGTGTACTTCATCTGGTTAATGTGCGTGCACTGTTGCCTGGTGTTTGTGTGGTAATCCTGACGTTGTGGTGTTTCTGTCTTCTCCCCTAGGCGACATCACCCAGAAGGGCTTCGAGAAGAAAAAAGCCAAGCTGCTGGCCTCCTACATCCCCCATCTGCCAAGTAAGAGCACCTTCTTCCTCTGCTCTTTAGGAATCAGCATTTTTGTTTCTTTCCCAGTATCACTTTTCCTGTCAGCAGTGCTGTAATATGTACCTACAGCAAAGATTTCACTCTACTTGCCACTTTTTCCCATATGACAAATGTGCACCTCTATTAAGGAAATTACATTGGAGTTGTTTTGTTTGTTTCAACTCACTTTTACTCTCTAATGTGAATATATGACTCTTTGTCGCCATCTATTGGCCTAACGAGAAATCCCATCCGGTGTTGACAATCCGTACTATTCCTCTGAAAAGAGCACTGCTCCTAAAATCCTCATGTAACACAGTAGAAATACATACATTTTCTGTGTGACCATTTCAGGCGACACAGTGTGTTAATGAATGTCATTTTGAAAGTTGTTAAATATTTATGCCTTGCCATGTTAACTCATTTTTTAGGATGCAACTGTGGTATTTCCTCACAAATACTTTAGCTCCAGAGAAGATGATTACTTTTGGTGTATTGTTAAAGTAACTTCATGACTTCCTTTGTATATACCTAGCTAATGTATATTTATTAACTTTGAGACATTTTATAGCTGGTGCTAGCTGGACTATTCATTTTAAATTAAAGCTACTAGATAGGAATATAGTATCCCTTGAAGTTGACATAACTCTGATTTGAATGATGTTTAGAGTTCAACTTTCATGTTGAAGTTCATGCAAGGACGTAAATTAGGTTTTTGTTTCATTTGATGCATCAAATTCTGTATTTTGACCTTAAAATAGCATTTATTACTTTGTTTAAAAGCTTTCTTCTGTGCCGTTACCAGGCAGCCTTCTGGTCTCAAAGGGAAACACATACCCTTCACCCGTCCCCTTGCCTCCTTTCCTCTGTAATCTCTCGCCGGCTCGAATTAATGGATGAGGGAGGACAGAGAGATTAATAATAATCTAATTTTGGTTTCACCTAGTTTTATTGCTGTGCAGGTTGAATCAGACAATTTTATGTCCTCATTTCACTCCATCCTTGGTTTGCAGAGGGTCTAAATTTAGATGGTATCTCTGGAAATTTATAACAAAGCTGTGAGACTTTCCCCAAAGCTTTTCTTTTATTTGTGGAATCTTGTCGTGTGTGTGTGTGTATATATATGTATATACTTGTGTGTGTGTGTATATACTGTATACACACAATCATCTAATTTCTTTGTGTTTCTCTTTGCACTGCAGATGCCAGTCTCTCTCTCCCAGATGTGCAGCTTTCACCGAGCCACAGTGCAGACCCGAGCCCTGAGGCCCCGGGCCCCTCCACCTCCTCACCCTCCAAACACCATCGTGCTCACCGCAGTGGAGGGGCCAGGGATGAGCGCTACAGATCAGGTACACGTTTTATGACTCAATACAAAAAGCGCGTTCAGCAACAAAGCTGAAATTTTGATAGAATAAAAAGGATAATTCAGACTTATCTGCATTGTGATGATCCTTTTTTTTTTGGATGGGACCGGGGGCAAACAAAAGACATTTGGCATTTTTCAGGCATGGAAGAGGTAAATGGGAAACAATTTCTGTTGAGACCTTAGAAATACCCCTAAGTTTAAAGGAGTAAAATAAGTGACAAATGGTATTTCATCATTACTTTAGACAGAGGGCGATCCACATTGTAGTCACATTTTATTTTATTTTACATTAGATTTTTGTTGTATTTTCCACATATATACATGAACATAGAACAACAAGCATGGCATCAGGTCATAGTGTACACAGGGGTATACAGTTTTCAGTTTACATTCGTTTTCGTCATTATGCAAGAAAAATAAGGTGATGCTATCCATTATCTTTTAAATGCTGGTGTCTTTATAAATCAAATCCATTTGTTCTATTTTCTATCAAAATCTTCCTTTTTTATTCTTAAACAGTAAGTCATTTTTTCTAACACACATATTTCCTGTACTATATCTAACCATTGGTTATGTCTCAGAGGGTCTAAAGTAAGCCAGTTTCTTGTTATGGGCTTCTGCCAGCTGTAAGAAGAACCTCAACCAGATAGTTATCTTCCATCTGCACAACTTTGCAATTATTTCCCAGATAGAAGATGGGGAACGTCTTGTTGGTCTTATATCCAAGCACCTCTTTAATCACAAGGCTCACCTTGACCCAAAAAGGTTAAACATTACCATTGTGTTTGGTTTTAGCTAGGTAAAAATACAAAATATCCAAATCAGTTAGCTGTAGTTCAGTCTGTTAGATCTGCATCCTGGTCGGGATGAGTCTTCACTTTTTTTTTTTCCATTAATAGTTCAGCAAAACCTGTCAACACCAGTCACTATGACTAAATCAAGTTTGTTTCTTTTGTTTTGGTGTTTGTGTGTGTAGACATCCACACTGAAGCTGTGCAAGCAGCACTGGCCAAGCACAAAGAAGAAAAGATGGCACCGCCCATGCCGACTAAGCGCCGCTCAGCCTTTGTCCAATCTCCCATGGATGCATGCACTCCTCCAGGTGAGCCATTTTAAGATGCAGATGGGGGTTTTGAGTAATATTTGGACCTGAAGGGACCTACATCACCTAAAGGAAGTCATTGAATTTGCTGCAAATAAAATTAAGCCTCATTAAAATAGTTTGTATAAGATTCACACACAGCTTGCTTATCAAAAAAGGCATTTCTACGCTGAAGAAAACTTGTTTCAGAAGAGTTAGTGTTTGACAAAATTGAGGCACAATTAAAAAAAAATGTGTGCTATAGAAGAAAGTCATTTTACAGGTGCAAACTAATAAATGTACCAAATTTATTCAGTGCTTTTATCACTAGTTCAAAAGCTTTTTACACATTGACACATGGAAGAAAAAACAAATCATACTTAGAATCCTTCTAATAATAATAATAATAAAAATAAAAATGTTATGGTCCTTCTAGACACATCTTCTGCATCAGAGGATGAAGGCTCTCTGCGCAGAAAAGCAGCTCTCAGTGCAGTGCTTGCCCAAAGCCTGCAGAGCCCTGACTACTGGATCAACCGCTCCGTCCAAAGTTCTTCCACATCCTCATCTGCTTCCTCCACCCTCTCCCATGGAGAGCCCAAGAGCCAACCCCAGCCCCAGCCCCAGCCTGCTGCATCTCTGTTAGCCGACGTGCTGGCACACACACGCATTGGTAAATGTTACTGACACAATGGTGCATCATTGTCAGAGTGGTTTTCCCGTCATAAATGTCACTTTTTTCCATCCTAAATCAGAAAACAGCGTGCCCCCAGATGTGACGTCCTCCACTCCACAGGAGAGCGGATCCAGAGTGGACCTTCCCCCCGCGGTCAGGGGCATGAGTCGTGGACAGAGCCGCTCCAGCATGATGGAGACTGCTGACGGTACAACCATACAAACCCCCATCTTTAAAAGTGTTCAGTTTCTGCTTAATATAAAAGGAAGCATCTTAAGTGTTCATAAAAAGTAGATACTTTGACCCAACTGAAGAAATGGGAGAGTTTAATTATTTGCATGCTTTTTTCATTGTAGTCTGGTTACATTTTTCTGTGACCATATGATTCACAGAATCTGCTCAAATCCTAATGTGATCTGAGTCTATCCTGAATGACTTCCTCATTCCACTGGGTGGTAAATGCTGCTAATCACATCTTTTGTGTTCTTTCTTTTGGGTCCATTAATCCTGTCCCTGTCTTGCCTTTATTTAAAAAAGGAAAAAGAAAAGGTAATACAAATCGGACACTGGGAAAGGGGTGGGGCGCTTCAAGGCCTTAATCAGCCTGCTTTCCTTCCTGATATCTATCTATGATTCTATCCCTCTTTGTTTTGTGTCATAGTCGTAGTACAATAAAATGTCCTCAAATTCAATTTTACTTGAAATTGTCCATCTGTTTCCTCTAGTCTAAATTTCCTTTTCAAACTCTTCCTGCTGCTGATTCTCATCCTGACTGTTAGTGTGTAGGACTCTGCCCTTGTGAGTGTGCGTGAATAGAGCAGTGAATTATGTTAGCATTGAGCTACATGTGTCCGTGTTTGTTGGTTTATCGTTTTGACTGTGACTGCACGTGGTATTTGTCCAGGCGTGCCTGTCAGCAGCAGAGTGTCCACCAAGATCCAGCAGCTGCTGAACACACTTAAACGTCCCAAACGGCCCCCGCTCAGCGAATTCTTCCTCGATGACTCGGAGGAAATAGTAGAGGGTGAGACATAAGAAGCACAAATGCAATGCTGTACTGTCAAATGCAGAAATTATTTTTGTTGTAAGAAAAATAAAATCAGGCTAATTCTGTGGTTTGCTGAAATCTTTCTTAAATTGTAACCTCTTTTATTCATTGTTTTTTTTCATCTACTCCCTGAACTTTTATTTCCAGTACCCCAGCCAGACCCCAACACACCAAAGCCTGAAGGGCGTCAGATCATCCCAGTGAAGGGGGAGCCCCTCGGAGTGGTCAGTAACTGGCCCCCGGCGCTGCAGGCTGCCCTCGCCCGTTGGGGGGCCACTCAGGCTAAAAGCCCCGCCCTCACAGCTCTGGACATCACTGGCAAACCACTCTACACACTCACATATGGTGAACATCGAGCACTCAATTGTTATGATAGATAATTTTAAAAAAACATAAATGATTACTATATAGAGGATCGTTGTCCACATCCACATTATACGTTGCTCTTCTCTTTAGGAAGGCAAAACACAGACATTAAGGGATACTATACCACTGTAATGATGAATCAGCAGAACATAGATATTATAATAATAAATAACTTTATTTCAAACAATAAAAACATCAACAACACAGTAAACAACATAATATTAAAGGGGACATATTATACCCATTTTTCACCTTTTAAAACAGTTCCCTATGGTTTAAATAACATATCTGGGCTGGGGTTTGGTCAAAACATACCATGAATCAAGCAAAAGGGGAGGTTTAAGACCCGGTATAAAACAGCTCTTTCAGAGCGCTCTGTTTTCCCCCTCCCCCCGCCCCTCTATTTCGCGGGGTGTCCCGAAAACCCGTTACAAGTATTTCCATTAAAGATAAAATCCAGCCACCTCCTTCTTCTGTCTTCGGCAGCTGGAGTTAGAAGCAAAGCCCGATTCAACTTGTGATGTCACAAACTCAAAAAATTTGAAACGGAGCACTTTTCTCTGTGTTGTAAGACTGACACAGACCACAAACAAAGGATTGGATGGATTTATTTCCCATTTTGTGTGCTGGTGGACACTCAAGTTACCTCGCAAATGTTCAAAAACACTGCAAAAGTGGATTTTTCATAATATGTCCCCTTTAAAGATGATACATTGCCATCCACCATAGAAATGCAGCAAAAGAAGGGAAATCGATTTTAACCCTTTTTTTGTCAGTAACAATTTACCATTAACCCAGTTTTAAGTCTGTTGTACAATAAAGACAATGAAGCTGATGTGTAACAGCATACAAACATGATTTATTTTACTCTTAGACCTTGTTCTAGTACAGTATGGCTCACTTTGAGTTGCTGAGTCATGTTGTCTTGGCAACAATCCAGCTCTGGCAAATACATTTTTAATTTTGCACCTAAAACACTTTAAAATGACCAAAATTGTTCCAATACATGATTATTAAACACTGGTGGCTTGCATATAATGATTTAAACTCTAGTAGAATGCTACCCATTCCATGTTTAACATTATTATTACATCATTATTCATTTGTAACAATAATTTAAAAATGGTTACCCACACAGGTAAATTGTGGAGTCGCAGTCTGAAGCTGGCCTACACGTTGCTGAATAAACTGGGCACAAAGAGTGAACCTGTCCTCCAAACTGGAGATAGAGTAAGATTTTGCCACCCTCATCTCTTGGTATATGTCTTTAAAAGGACAGTGGCAAACACAATAGATTGTTTTTCCATTTTTCAGGTGGCGTTGGTGTATCCAAACAGTGACCCTGGGATGTTCTGGGTTGCTTTTTATGGCTGTCTCTTAGCTGAAGTCATTCCTGTGCCCATTGAAGTACCGCTTTCCAGACAGGTAATTTTGCCAACTCTGTTTTGTTATGATTACATTACATTTTTCTTTTTTTTTTTTTTTAAATACATTTTTTTGGTAGGTCACATTTGATTTCAGTTGTATTAAGTGATGATGAAACATGCATTTTATTGACAGCTCCACTGCTCCTGGGTGTTTTAATGTGACACTCTTGTGAGGCTGCTTTTCTCAGCGTGTCATAGTCCTCCTGACCTTTGTTTGTCCCTGTAGGATGCAGGCAGCCAGCAGATTGGCTTTCTGTTAGGCAGCTGTGGGGTGAGTTTGGCCCTGACTAGTGAAGTGTGTCTCAAAGGGCTGCCCAAAACACCAAATGGGGAAATCATCCAGTTCAAAGGTTTGCAAGCTTGGACTGCATCTATGCTGTGCTGCTGACTCTGCATCAGTCATCTGTCATATTTTTAGCTTTTAAATCAAGAGTGTCAAACTCTGTTGCTGGAGAACTGCTATATTTTTTTTTTTTATATTAGATTTTAATTGTCTTCCTGAACCAGCACACCTACATCTAATTAACAGGCTGTCATATTAGCTCTGGAGAGTGATCATAATAGCTCCACAGGAACAGAGTTTGACACCGGTACTTTAGATAGACTCTCATAAGTGTTGCAGCTGAATGATCTTCTCTTCTTTTGGGGTCTTCTTACATTTTGTTTTATCACTCTGTGCTTTTTTTTGGCATCATTCTCCAGGATGGCCACGGATGAAATGGGTCGTGACCGATACTAAGTACTTGACTAAACCATCCAAAGACTGGCAGCCTCACATCCCCACTGCTAATACAGACACCGCCTACATTGAGGTACACCCTATCCTCTTATCTTCTGTGTCTACTAATCCTGTGTGGTCATGGCCTAATGTCAGTTGTAGCTAAGGCCAGGGTTGGGGTGAATTATAATTGGAATTTGTGTAAATAATAATTAATTACAATTATGATGTAATTGTAATGGAAAACATCTGTTATTTTAATTTAATTGAAAGGCTATTAATCCCTGAAGGGAAATTACATTGCACTCTGTTATTTTAGAGACATGCTTCTCACACACATGAACAAACAGGACCTGTGGACATGAATTAAGGGAGAGATGTCAGAGTGGGGTTGCTTTTACAATGAAGGAAGAGCAGTGTTGGGGTTTGGTGCCTTGCTCAATGGCAGTGCTCGAGAGGTGCCCTGGCACCTTTCCAGCTACCAGAACAACTTCCGTTTTTTTGGACTTGAACCGGCAACCCTCCGGTTCCCAACCCATGTCCCTATGGGCTAAGCTATTGAGTTATTTTATAATTTAAAAAAAAAAAAAAAAAGATTTAATCGAGGGGTATACTGACAGAAAAAAGGCTCAGACGTCCAAGAAAAATACAATTTTTTCATGGATTAGGAAGCCTAACAAGGTAACCAAGAAATGAAAAACTAATTAGATGATCGATAATAATTTGTGTGTATTTTGCAGCTGATTTAAGACATGGGTCAAAACTGACCCCGACCCTGGCTAAGGCTGAGTAAATCCCTGGATAGGACACCAGTCTTAGAGACACATACGCACATACTGAGGGCCAGCCGTCGGATTGAGGCCATGATGTTTGCACTGTGATGCTTACCATACTAGTTAACCAATTATTGGCCCCTCCCAGAGCATAGGATACCAATAACTTGTTTTATTTTGACAGGGATTTGTAGGGATGTAATGCATTCTCTTGTCACACTTTAGTCTTTACTTATTACTCCTGAGATTCAGTCACTCATCTGTAGGATTTTATTTTATTTATTTGTACATTGACATTTCTACAAAGCTTTAACAAACACCAGCTTCTACAAAAAAAAGAGACAAAAACTAGAATAAAAATGTAATAGTTTTCGTCCTTGCTGAAAATGTCAAGTTGTAATTCTGTCGTATTTTTTTTAATCCTGTTACTCTGTTTCTTTCTCAATAAAGTACAAAGCGACCAAGGAGGGGACAGTGATGGGTGTTGCTGTGTCTAAGATTTCCATGTTGACGCACTGTCAGGCTCTGACTCAAGCCTGTAACTACTGTGAAGGTCAGATATCAGTGATACCAACATTTCTGTTAAGGAATCACTGTTTTGCTCTTTCACTTTGATACTCGGCATCTGATGTTATTAGTTAAAATAAAACATATCATGACACTGAGCTTTGTAAAAAGAAAATTATATTAACCTTTTTTATGTTGCTTTGTTTTTACTGTAGGAGAGACACTGGTAAATGTGTTGGACTGTAAGAAGGATATGGGCTTGTGGCACGGCGTATTAACGGTGAGACAGCCGCTGCTTGGTTATCTTTATCTGCCACTTTGATGTGATGTACAGCAGGAGAATAATGATAATGATGTGCATTTTTGTCTTTGCAGAGTGTCATGAACAGAATTCATACCATCACTGTGCCATACGCTGTGATGAAAGCCTGCCCCATATCCTGGGTGCAGAGGGTCCACATTCACAAAGGTTCAGCCACATATTCCTTTTTTATTGTCCTTAAATAATTTCATTTCTTTTGTTATAATGTGAATGAATCAGTTTACATTTTTGGTTTGTTTCAAAGATGTTACATGTATTTGAGGTATACATTGTCGTAATTATACAAAAGTATTTTACAAATTATGTAAATGTAATCCATGCATGAATTTTTCTAATCTTAAATCAACAGTGAAGATTTACCCAAAACTCCTCCACACTAACAAAACAACCAGTTATTAGAGTTAATAGCTTTTTTTTGTGTTGGGGGTTTTTCACTTTTTAGGCTAGACTACTTTAGAAAGTAAAAAAAAAATACATACCCAAAAATATATAAAAATAAAGGAAGTACTGATTTTTTTCTTTCTTTTTAACTGTATTTTGTATTTCTTTTACTGGTAGTGTGCACTCTGTACTAGTGGCATGTGGTGAGGTTCTTTTTATGGAAGTTTCCAGTGTTGCAAGACTTTTTTGCAGACACGTAAGTCGGCTATGTAATTGAGCAGGGGTATATATAAATCAATGAAACCATGGGTAAATATGCAACACAAATTTTTTTCTCACTTACACACTTTTTAAATATGGGCATATCTTGGATTTTTTTTAGCAAAACATTTATTTGCACACAGAGGTACTGCCTGTCTGCCTTCTTGATTTTTTGTGTGTTTTTTATGTCAATTCTGATACACAGAATGTTTTATTTAATCCATTGAGCTAAAGACTAAAAAAAAAATATTCAAAGATGACCAACTGTGTGAAAAGAAAGGACTCGACTCACAGGCTTAGACATTGCAGTGTGAGCTTACGCAGTGGCAAGAAGGTACACCTCATAGCTGCATCTGTGTCCTCTTACCAGTAATTCAGCAAATTTAGTCATTAAAAGTAGAAGACATATCACACATCACTTTAAAAAAATAATAATTTAGAGGTATTCAGTTGTCACGATGACAGCTCCCCTGGACACATATCACTGCTGTATATTTATGTTATCCATACCTTCTATATATTCTTCCTTTTTCCTTGCCCATAGCACGTGTGGCCTTGGTGAAGTGTCGTGACCTCCACTGGGCCATGATGGCTCACAAGGAGCAGAAAGACACCAACTTGTCTTCTATTCGAATGCTCATAGTGGCTGATGGAGCCAACCCATGTGAGTCACTTACCCACAATGCTTGTTATATAAAAGTCGGTTAGGTTTTTCTCATCTGTTAGTTCCAAAATGCTTTCCTGACATTCAATTTTTGGTTCTCAGGGTCCGTTTCTTCTTGCGATGCCTTCCTGAATGTTTTCCAGTCAAATGGTCTGAAGCCTGAGGTCATTTGTCCATGTGCCACCTCCGCTGAAGCCCTGACAGTAGCCATACGCAGGTACGGCTACACAGGACAGATCATTGAAATACTTCTACAGACGCTTAGATATTTTGCAGTGTGTGATGGTTGTTTGTTTTTAGTGGACACGGCTCATATTTTGTTAGAATTCAACCAACAAAATGTAGTCTTTTTTAACATAAATATTTTCAAAGTGAACGGACACATGTTTTATTTGTTTATTGGATTGGGTTAGGATTAGGTTAAGGTTACGGTTATAATCTCAGCCCGGAAGTAAACTCAGTACGTGACACCGGTGTCATGCAATCTCGTTCACATCGTAATGAGATTGTATATGCGCATTTCCGAAAAATGAATCTTTGCTAAAAAATTAACGGACACGTGTTTTATTTGTTTATTGGAATATGTTAGAGTTAGGGTTATAATCTCAGTACGGAGGTAAACTCAGACCGTGACACCGGTCAAAAGAAAAGTTTCTTTCAAAAAGAAGATAAGTCCAACATGAGTCATTAAATATTTTTTGTATTTTTTACAAGCTGTCCGTGACCCACTTTTGGCTCCCGACCCACCACTTGAAAATCACGGGTTTAGAGAACACTAGACTGCAGGAAAGTTCAACACTTTCGCATCTTATTTTCCTCAAAATTAGCTTTAAAATTAGGTGTCCTATTTTTAAAACTTATTTTTTCCTTCTACCTTGATGGCATGGCGATGCCTCTAACTGCAGCTCTTGAGCAGCTGCGTGACATCAAAATTAGGTCACCTTTAGTTTCCTTCCTGGCTGCCTTTTAGCGGAGTTTCACTTCTCTTTTGTGCATTTAAAGAACAGAATCTGTAATCAAGAAAAAAAGCAGTGGAAACATTATACCAATGGTTTCTTTATATCTTCCAGAAGATGTATAAAAACATAATTTAGGGTGGTCCAAAAAATACATTTTAGATTTTCTAGGTTAGAACCCTGCATTTGTTTCTATATTTTGCCAAATTATTTGGGTCCAAATTTTATGCATGTGAATGATTATTTAGAGGTTGCACAAGACACTTGAAAATTGCTTCATACCATAACATAGCGAGCCAAATAACAAAGGGATATTGGAAAATTTGTGGTTTTGTTCTGCAAAAACAAACAGCAACCACTGTGGTTTTAGTTGACATCACAGAAATGTTCCTGTGCTCTTTGAAAACTTAGAATAAGGATTTCAAAGAAATCATAATCTGCTTAATTAATGGCATCACAGCGCTTTGGGGGAATCTATGAACCTTCCTTTTTCATATTGTTGTATATGAATGATGTATATAGTCAATTTCCAGGAAACATCTCCTTTTTTCCCTAAATCGTCTTCTGGATGCCAAAACCTAATGCAGGGTTCTAATTGAGGTTATTTGAAACTTTATTTTTTCCTATGCTATGGACCACCCTAATATAGTACGGTACGGTATGAAAAAGTCCATCAATTTCTCATATGTGCAGGCCTGGTGCACGTGGAGCTCCTCTACCAGCCAGGGCCATTCTGTCCATGGGCGGACTGAGCCATGGGGTGATCAGAGTGAACACAGAGGACAAGAACTCTGCTCTCACTGTACAGGACGTGGGCCACATCATGCCTGGAGGTTCGACAACCACAATCAACTCGCATCAATTGTGTCAGACTAGTATTAATCTTAAATGATGGGTATCATATACACAGTTAATGTTTGGATGGGTTTGTGTTTTTTTATTTTATTTTATTTTTTAGCTCTGATGTGCATCGTAAAGCCCGACGGGCCTCCTCAGCTGTGCAAGACAGACGAGATTGGAGAAATTGTGATCAACTCTCGGGCTGGTGGCACCATGTACTACGGACTGCCAGGTCTCACCAAGAACACATTTGAGGTGTGAGAAGTTGTATTAGAGCTCGGACTCCATAGTTTATTGGTAACTGAAGTAATCATCTGTTTTACGGACATCTGTTTACATACACAAATTTACGACAAACGGTTAATAAACCACAGCATAATGACTAGGAGGAGGATTTAATTACACAGCTTACAAAAGTTGAACACACTGATGATGATCTATAGCAACATACCGTGATTGTAGTAATGATATAAGTTACACATTAAACACCTCTGGTTCATAATCTCTGCATTCATCCATCACAAGTAAGTACAAGTTGTTTGATTAGTCTTCCTGGTCTCTGATACTTTCTAGGTTATTCCCGTCAACCAAGCGGGGGCACCCATAGGAGAAATTCCCTTTAGCCGAACTGGTCTGCTTGGATTTGTGGGACCAGTAAGTACCTCCAGACATGCCTGTCATTTGTCATTTTATTTTATTCATTGGATATTCTGATAAAGGCCAATAGATTATCCTATGAAATTAGTCACATTTATTTACATTTTGTAAGAAAATTAAGGCCCAGGGGTTTTCAAACTTGGGGTCGTGACCCCATGTGAGGTTGCCTGGAAATAAAATGGTGTCGCCTGAAATGTCTAGTTATAATACAATTTCAAAAGTTACTCATTAAAATTCTAATTTTTTAATTAAAAAAAATATTATATAAATTTTTAGTTGCAGCAGTGTCCTTAGAGCAGGATTTTTCAACCTTGGAGTTGTGACTCCATCTGGGGTCACCTGGAATTAGAATTAAAATGGGGTTGCTTGAAATGTTTAATAATAAAATTAAAAAAATTACAATAAAATAAAAAAAAAACTATATATTAAAAAAAGGATCTATTTTGAAATGAAAATATATAAAAAACAAATTAAAAAATACATATCACAGAAATAGATATGCACTGCAGGAAGAGGAAGAAAGCTCAAAGAGCTTAAATATTAATATTTTTTTCAAATTCAAACACCGCACACAATCTCAAACAGTTGTTTCTATACTTTCACTTTCTCAAATATAAATCTATTTAAAATATATATCTGAGCTGGTGCTTGGTGTCACTATTGTGCACTAATACTGGCTACCCTGTGTTTGTAATGCAGTATAATAAACTTGATCAAATAACTAATTTTAGAGAAAGAAGTGTCCTGGGGTCGACAGAAATATGTGTTATAAAAATGGGGTCATGACAAGGAAAAAGTTAGGAACCTCTGGTATAACAGGAGACGATGCATAAAACCTAGATTTTGGCTGTACCGATCAGAACACAAAAAATTAAGAAAAGCATCTGTATTACACTTGTTTGCTCTGTGCTTTGATGATTATGCAGGTGGTTGGTGCACCCTCATGCTGAGTCATCTCTTTCCCTCTTTTTAGGGCAGTCTGGTGTTCGTTGTGGGTAAAAATGAGGGACTGCTGATTGTGAGCGGTCGGCGCCACAACGCTGATGATCTGGTGGCCACAGCCCTGGCAGTGGAGCCTGTCAAAACGGTTTACAGGGGCAGGTAAAACAAAGTCAATATTTACTGTTCTGTGTTCTATGTCTATCCGTTCGTCTATCCATGTGCCTGTGCTCACTCCTCTCTTTTTGCTTCTGTAGGATTGCCGTGTTCTCAGTGACAGTGTTTTATGATGAGAGGATTGTGATCGTGGCAGAGCAGCGACCAGATGCCAGTGAGGAGGACAGCTTTCAGTGGATGAGCAGAGTACTGCAGGTAAACAGAAACAAATTAGCTTTAACCAATCAGATTCCTCTCCATGCTGTCCACAGGTACATGTTTCTAGGGATGCACCGAAATAAAAATGTAGAAACTGAAAATGTAGAAACTGAAAATGTGAAAACCAAGGCCGTAAACCGAAACAACGAAAGAAATCCTAATGCAAATTACTGCATTTATGGTTCTGAATGTGTACTTACAGTACCTCACTAAAATTAAAGCATTGCAATTGTATAAATTAATATAAATGGTTCAAAGAAAAAATTTAATTGAAATATGAAAATATTTATTTTGCACTGACATCGCAAAATAAAATGAAAAAAATTGAAAATAACTTGACCCCACTCATACATTAAATAATATTGTACAGGCCTATAACTGACTGGGCTGCTGAAAGAGAGTCAAATTAAATGTTTTCACATAAAAACACAAAGTACTTTAAGTTCTTGATGAGAAGCAGCTTGACTGTGAGCTCTATTGTACTTTCCTGCACGGCACGTCTCCATTCTCTGCATTCATTGCAACGTGGATCACTGCTTTAATCCCATCCAAGTAATGTAGTAGTAAAGTAGGGCTCGGATGTATTGAAATATAGCCGCTCCGTGAGTCCATGGTAAAGTATGCCTGTTTCCAGACAAGCATGTGCGATGACCGCAGTGTTTGCTCGTGTCATCACAACATCCTGTTTCAGTTGGCTTGTTTCGCTGAGAGGCGTTTCAGCTGCATTGCCCTTTTGGGCCATTTTTGGTGGACGGAATTTCGGTGCGTCACTCCATGATTCTCTTGTAGCACATCTCTGTTAATACCAGGTCTCTGGTCCTTTCAGCAGAGTGGTCAGTTTAAGCATTTGTATCTTGTTCTCATGTTTGTTTGCAAACCTGCACACAAGCAGGCAACACAGAACATTATCTTCCAGGGTAGTTTGTTCTGATTTCACATTCTTCTGACTGCAACATTCAATGGTTGTGTTTTCAAAGGCCATCGACAGCATCCACCAGGTTGGCCTGTACTGCCTAGCACTTGTCCCCGCGAACACTCTCCCAAAGACGCCGCTCGGAGGCATCCACATCTGTGAAACAAAGCAGAACTTTCTGGAGGGAAACCTGCACCCCTGCAATATCCTCCTGTGCCCCCACACCTGTGTCACAAACCTGCCAAAGCCGAGACAGAAACAACCTGGTGGGTCATCTCACACACATGGTCTGCTTTAACGCTTTATACACCGTAAATATTTTGAACTGTTTGAGTGATGAGGATTGTTCTTGATCTGCTTCAGTGGATGTTGGTCCAGCTTCCATGCTCGTTGGAAACCTGGTGGCAGGGAAGAGAATCGCTCAGGCTACAGGCAGAGAACTGGGCATGGTGGAAGATCAGGATCTCATTCGAAAGGTGAACCAAAAAATACTTTTACTACACTGAACCCTTTTAAAGCATTTAGATAAATCTGCGATTCGTACTGTGGAAAATAATATTTTTTTCAGTTTCTTTGAGGTTTTCTTTTAGTTGTGGCTCCTCCACCATCTTTAAAAAGGTTCAATATTTATGTTAATTTGTAACCAAAAAGTTGGATTGTGGTTCCATAATATTAAACATTCAACATTCCTTGTGTTTTAAAGGAACCAATCAATTAAACAGTTTCGTTTGGGGTTTTGGTCGTGACTGTACCCAATGTCACTTGAAGCTTGAAAATGTATTAATAATGGCAGCGCTTTTTTAAAAAAAACTGTAGATAAATGTGACGAGTATTCCTTTGACAGTTAAAGGTAATTCAGAATCAGAATTAGAATAATTTATTAATGGCCACACAACGGGTGAAATTTGTTTTCAGTACGTCACATCATGCTCCCATCTCCTGATATCCAAAATATGATATCCAGATATTTTGTATTTGGTCTCCTGTTATTATAATATATGTATCTTTTTTCTGTATTTTTACAGAACACAGTGACCCAACATTCTGATTTTGAAAGAAGTCTTGCCACTTTTTTGTAGGTTTCACCTCCACTACTAATGGCCTGAATTGGCAACCAGAGCATTAGTGTTTGATTGGCTGGACTCACTACTAAAAGCCAGCAAATGTTATGCACTGTACAGAGTGAGGATCCCTTTTTTATTATTTTATCAACTTCTTGAAGACCCTAAAATAAATCACTGAACTGAGTCAGTAACTAGGAATACAGATGCTGGTCATAAAATTAGAATATCATGTAAAAGTTGATTTATTTCAGTAATTCCATTCAAAAAGGAAAACTTGTATATTATTTCATTACACACAGATTGATATATTTCAAATGTTAATTTCTTTTAATATTGATGATTATCACTGACAACTAATGAAAATCCCAAATTCAGTATCTCAGAAAATAAAGGTCAGGCGAGTTTGTTGGCCAAGCAAGAACAGGAATACCATGGTCCTTAAACCAGGTACTGGTAGCTTTGGCAGTGTGTGCAGGTGCCAAGTCTTGTTGGAAAATGAAATCTACATCTCCATAAAGCTGGTCAGCAGCAGGAAGCATGAAGTGCTCTAAAATGTTCTGGTAGATGGCTGCGTTGACCTTGGACCTAAGGAAACACAGTGGACCAACACCAGCACATGACATGGCACCCCAAACCATCACTGACTGTGGAAACTTTACACTCGACCTCAAGCAACATGGATTCTGTGTCTCTCTTCTCTTCCTCCAGACTCTGGAACCTTGATTTCCAAAGGACATGCAAAATTTACTTTAATCAGAGAACATAACTTTGGACCACTTAGCAGCAGTCCAGTCCTTTTTGTCATTAGCCCAGGCGAGACGCTTCTGACACTGTCTCTTGTTCAAGAGTGGCTTGACACAAGGAATGCAACAGCTGGAACCCATGTCTTGCATACGTCTGTAGGTGGTGGTTCTTGAAGCACTGTCTCCAGCTGCAGTCCACTCTTTGTGAATCTCCCCCACATTTTTGAATGGGTTTTGTTTCCCAATCCTCTCCAGGCCGCGGTTATCCCTATTGCTTGTACACTCTTTTCCTTCCCTTCGCCTCTCTCTTAATGTGTCTGGACACAGAGCTCTGTGAACAGCCAGCCTCTTTAGCCATGACCTTTTGTGTCTTGCCTTCCTTGTGTAAGGTGTCAATAGTCGTCTTTTAGACAACTGTCAGGTCAGCAGTCTCCCCCATGATTGTGTAGCCTACAGAACTAGACTTAGAGACCACTTAAAGGCCTTTGCAGGTGCACCAGGTGTCTTCAATATTGAACTTATCCCACAATATTTTAATTTTCTGAGATATTCAATTCGGGGTTTTCATTAGTTATCACTTATAATCATCAACATTAAAAGAAATAAACACTTGAAATATGTCAGTCTATGTGAAATGAATGTATAAATTATACAATTTTCACTTTTTGAATGGAATTACTGAAATAAATCAACTTTTTCATGATATTCTAATTGTTTGACCAGCACCTGTATAATAAAACAAAAAGCAATTCTCAGTTTAAATAGAATGAAAACAGAGTGTTCTCCGATTGCCATTGTCAAGTTAAAAATAACCTTTTTATCTTGTGGAGGAAAGCAGCTGCTGGTGTTGTTATCTTACACCTCTTGTTGTTTTACCTTTGGTTGGCTGGGCTTTAGCTCTGTATGTGGCCCACCATGATGGTAAGACTCCCGTTTCCGCTTGTGCTGCTTCTGTGGGTCACATGTGCTTCTGCTGTGGGGATCTCCTGATCTTCTAAATCGGCTGGCTCTGTGGCCAGCAGGGGTCCACACACCTAAAGAGTAATACGTGAAGTCTTAAAGGACAAGAAATAACCTCCTGTCCTTCAACTTTAGTATTAGCTCAGAGATGTCGAGTTGTAATAATAAAACTGATTAACACTCATGTACTATTTATAGGGACCAATAATTTTTCAGTGTTTAAAAAAAAAAAAGAAACTCTTTACAAACCTCAGTTGTGGACCCAGATCAGACAGACATGCTTTATTTAGTCTTGCATTCGAACAACAAGAACAAAGTGTCACTATGTAAAACTATGGTGTGCACCTCTGCTCGCTGTGTTTACTGTAACGCTCTCATGTGTTGCATGTCTTAATGAATGGTCTAGGCATGAATATTTACCATTGGCCAACACAGAAGAGTTGTTTGACTGAGTGTGAGTGTCAAAAAAGATCATGTTCCCTCTGTCTGTGGAGCTGCTGGAGATGTTTTTTGTGTAAAAACAGATTTGAGCTTAAATTTTGTCATTTTATGTGTTTCTTTTGGTAAGGTCCTCAGGTTTTGACATTTCATGGATGCATATATTCGTGTTTTCACTGTTTTATACAAGAAGACAGTAATGTGTGGCTTGTCAGCACTAGTGCTCTGGGGTATTTTGGAGGACTGTAGTTCATTAGTTTTTGATAGTGTGTGTATGAGCGCAGATGGTCTCAGTGTGACACTTCAGTTGTCGAATCATTCCATATGGAGGCCCCTGTTGTGCTCCTGTTGTGTGCTTCTATCAGAGATGGAATTGTCACATGATATATCTGTTTTTCTCCGTAAAATGTTGTCTGCGTATTCACCAGTCTTTAAGTACGAGGATGGTCTGCTCTTGGCTGTTGATTTGTTGGCTGGTTCCTTAGACTTTGTCAGTTCTCATGCCTTATTTTATATGTTGACATCTCTTCTCTGTTTCCTCTGGAATGTATCTACATTGATATTTTCTTCTGTTTGCCTTTTTAGCACCAGTTCTTGTCTGACGCTCTACAGTGGAGAGCTCAATCAGATCCCGACCATGTGCTATATGTGCTGCTCAATGCAAAGTAAAGACAACACATATTATCTCACACACTCCCACACACTTGTTGTTTTCCTTTTGTCATTCATCTGTACTTCTGTTCTTTGTCCTCCAGGGGGTAGCAGTGTGCACAGCAACGTGTGCTCAGCTGCACAAGAGAGCAGAGAAAATCACAGCCACTTTTATTAGAGAGAGGAGGTCTTACACTGGAGACAATGTGGTGCTGCTTTATCCCCCAGGTGTGCACACAAGCCTCAATATTATCCCTATTTATTTATTACATTTTTTAAACCAAATGTGCAATATCCATCAATAATTACAGTTCAATGTTTGCCACCATCTTCTGCTATTTCATCCATGTATAAATATGTTCATGATTCATGAATATACATAGGTGTGTATCAGGGTTGGGATCATTTACATTTTTAAATTACAATCGCTTCTTCAATTATTCATGTTCAAATACAATTCAATTTCGATTGTTGACCGGCATTTTTTACAGTTAAAATTAAAATTAAAATTATTATTTTCCCCGAGAAAGTCAATTTCAATTATGTTCTCAATTACTAAAGTTTAATTACAATCAATCACAATTACTGAGCCTTAAATAAAAAAGCCTATAAAAGGAAACCTTCCTCTTGTGTTAGATTTCTGTTAGCGTCTCTTATGATAACGGGTCAGTTTTGACCCATGTCTTAAATCCCCTGTAAAATACACATAAATATTATCCATCATCTAATTTGTTTCTCATCTCTTGGTTACCTTGCTCGGCTTCCTAATCAATAAAAATATTGGCTTTGTTATTTTTGGTGTGGAAATCTGAGCCTTTTTTCTGTCAGTGTAACCTTTGATTTTAAATTTCTTTTAAATAGTAAAATGATCCTGAAAAGAAGAAACAGGTAGTGGGAAAAGTTGATTTAATTTAAGTTGATTTATTTATTTTTTGCTTTATCTCTTTTTAGTAATAAATATGAGAAAACATGTTACAGAACCTTCCTTGACAACAAGACATCATATACTTGACAATGTGAGAAAACAAAAAACACAAAGAAAAAAGGAAAACATGTCGGGTCCCAGAAAACAAAACAAAGCCGACAAGAGACAAAAAAACAAATAAATAAATGAGAAATTAAGATGTTACAGCAGAGTGTAGGTGTCCCTTCAGTTACAGTTATTTTTTCTATAGGTAAGTTGATTTTTTTTATTGATTATCAACCATGCATGTGTAAGATATAGAACTATAACATGGTTCCCCAGTTTTGCATTAAATTACATCGTAAATGAATTTTTATTGAATTTCCATGCCAATTACAATTACAAAGTCAATTTCTGAACTCAATTACAATTCATTTATGAGTACAACAGCAACACCTTTTTTTCAATTACACAATTACAATTTTAATTGACCCCAACCCTGGTGTGTATACCTTTCTGTGTTGTGTTTACACTTTGTGTTGTTTTTGTAACTGTGACTGTTTGTGGCTGTGACGCTCTGCTTGTATTCATTGTGTTGATGCGTCTGTAGGTATTGACCTGATTGCTGCCTTCTACGGCTGCCTCTATGCTGGGGTCGTTCCTGTGACTGTGAGACCTCCTCATCCACAGAACCTGGCTGCTACTCTGCCCACCGTCCGCATGATCATTGATGTGAGCGCAATAGTGCATGTACTCAAACTGTCATCATGGAACACATTTGACTTTTTGACATTTAGCATTACTTTTTACTGACTAAGTCCTGTTATGATGTTAACTATGATTATTAGTTCAGGTATTTTTTTTTCATATTTAAAGCATTCAGGTCTCTGTCAAATATGTTTTTCCTTTAATACCGAAAAGCTTTAAACCCCACTTTAAATCTGTTTTTAAAGCCTTTTATATTCAAACATCTCCAGAGCCATCTGTTAAATTACATGTATTAGTTTTCACTAATGCCATAAAAATACTGATGTATGTTTTTCTTATTAGTTTTTTTATGAACACATTGGTGCATGGGTGATAGGGTTTCTGTTTTTGTGTCTCGCAGGTGAGCAAAGCATCCTGTATTCTCACTACTCAACCTCTGATGAGGATCCTCCGGTCCAGGGAAGCTGCCGCCAGCGTCAACGTCAAGACGTGGCCCACCATCATTGACACAGGTGCTGGACTCTGTCACATGATCAGCCGTTAATCAGTCTTTTTTCATGGATAATTGTAAAAGAGTGGTGAAACCACAAAGATCTGACATGGTTTGCATTAAAGCAATATAGATAACACTTTGCGCCTGTGATAGCCAACTGCAGCACATGGTAAAGTGGTGAGATATAATATTCTCATTTGTTTTGTGAATAAACATCAATTAACACATTTTTCAATCCCTGTGCTTGTTGTAGATGATCTTCCCAGAAAGCGACCTCCAAACATCTACAAACCTCCCACAGCAGAGATGTTGGCCTACCTGGACTTTAGTGTGTCCACCACAGGCATGTTGACTGGAGTTAAGGTAAAACTATGTCCAAACATCGCATCCTCTACTCATACTAGTGTTTTCACTTTGCCTTCTTCACTCGGCTGTTTTATTATCCACCGCCAAAAAGTGGAAGGGAGGAAGGGGATATACGGAGGTTTGAGCTTCGTTCGTCCGTCCGAGTTAAAGGGACAGCTTTTCTCAGAAACTGCTTAAGATAGGATAACCAAATTCGATGTGTGGCTTCAGGGTATCAATACCTTGATGGAGTTCGAAAATGAGAAGTGCACAATTCATTTTTCAGGAGTTATTGCCCTTGTTTCGTTTTTTGCTCCTGGTGAGTTTGGGTTTTGACCTAATACTGTTGCCGTAGTAGTCGGAAGTTGCCATCTGAAAGCCATGGCCCACGGGTTTTTACTGTTCTGTATTTTCAGCTGAAAAAACATATGCTGTACTGTTTGATGTTTATGTAAGCATAAAGCATAAACGGTGTGTGATATACAGGTATATCACCGCCGATCGCGGTAAATGTTAGCATGAGCATATACATGGGTTTTCCCATAGACGTTAGCATGAAGCTTGCTGACTTTTTGTATTGTGGTATTTTCTATTTATAAGAACACTAATATGTACAGTGGGGCAAAAAAGTATTTAGTCAGCCACCAATTGTGCAAGTTCTCCCACTTAAAATGATGACAGAGGTCTGTAATTTTCATCATAGGTACACTTCAACTGTGAGAGACAGAATGTGAAAAAAAAATCCAGGAATTCACATTGTAGGAATTTTAAAGAATTTATTTGTAAATTATGGTGGAAAATAAGTATTTGGTCACTTCAAACAAGAAAGATCTCTGGCTCTCACAGACCTGTAACTTCTTCTTTAAGAAGCTCTTCTGTCCTCCACTCGTTACCTGTATTAATGGCACCTGTTTGAACTCGTTATCTGTATAAAAGACACCTGTCCACAACCTCAAACAGTCAGACTCCAAACTCCACTATGGCCAAGACCAAAGAGCTGTCGAAGGACACCAGGAAAAGAATTGTAGACCTGTACAGACTGGGAGAGTGAATCTACAATAGGCAAGCAGCTTGGTGGTGAAAAATCAACTGTGGGAAGCAATTATCAGAAACATGTAAGACATACAAGACCACTGATAATCTCCCTCGATCTGGGGCTCCACGCAGATTTCATCCCGTGGGGTTCAAAATGATCATGAGAACGGTGAGCAAAAATCCCAGAACCACACGGGGGGACCTGTGAATGACCTGCAGAGAGCTGGGTCCAAAGTAACAAAGGTTACCAATCAGTAACACACTACGCCGACAGGGAATCAAATCCTGCGTGCCAGACGTGTCCCCTGCTTAAGCCAGTACATGTCCAGGCCCGTCTGAAGTTTTGCCAGGAGAGCACATGGATGATACAGCAGAGGATTGGGAGAATGTCATGTGGTCAGATGAAACCAAAATAGAACTTTTTGGTATAAACTCAACTCGTCGTGTTTGGAGGAAGAAGAATACTGAGTTGCATCCCAAGAACACCATACCTACTGTGAAGCATGGGGGTGGAAACATCATGCTTTGGGGCTGTTTTTCTGCTAAGGGGACAGGACGACTGATCCGTGTTAAGGAAAGAATGAATGGGGCCATGTATCGTGAGATTTTGAGCCAAAACCTCCTTCCATCAGTGAGAGCTTTGAAGATGAAACGTGGCTGGGTCTTCCAGCATGACAATGATCCCAAACACACCGCCCGGGCAACGAAGGAGTGGCTCCGTAAGAAGCATTTGAAAGTCCTGGAGTGGCCTAGCCAGTCTCCAGACCTCAACCCCATAGAAAATCTGTGGAGGGAGTTGAAAGTCCGTGTTGCTCGGCGACAGCCTCAAAACATCACTGCTCTCGAGAAGATCTGCATGGAGGAATGGGCCAAAATACCAGCTACTGTGTGTGCAAACCTGGTAAAGACCTATAGTAATCGTTTGACCTCTGTTATTGCCAACAAAGGTTATATTACAAAGTATTGAGTTGAATTTTTGTTATTGACCAAATACTTATTTTCCACCATAATTTACAAATAAATTCTTTAAAAATCCTACAATGTGAATTCCTGGATTATTTTTTCACATTCTGTCTCTCACAGTTGAAGTGTACCTATGATGAAAATTACAGACCTCTGTCATCATTTTAAGTGGGAGAACTTGCACAATTGGTGGCTGACTAAATACTTTTTTGCCCCACTGTATTTGTATGTTCAGTTTACAGTGTTTCCTGAGTAAAGACTTTAAGCGGATCTTCTGCTGATAAAATGTTCATATATCGTTTCTGATGTTACTTCAGTGCATGCAGTCTGTGAACACCTGACAAGGGCCAACTCCATCAATTAATTTACTATTTTTATATTCTGATGTGATGATATTTTCTTATGCATACATCTAAGTTCTTAGATTTAGGAAATTTAGGAAAAGGTTGCGAGTTATAATGAGAACCAATCTGGTGGGGGATGTTGATGACAGTCTTCTTGTCATTACGTTGAATTTGAAAATACCTGTACAGGGTTTAACAGCTGTTTCATATTATGCATCGAATTAATTTTAAATTTGTTGACACATATAAGCATTTATTTACTTACTTCTTTACAAAAACTTTAAAAACATTCAGTCATGATTGGCTAATGTGATGTGATTCAGTTCCATTTCATTGCTTTTATGTGTAGTTTTGTTGTTATTGTTGAATGTCAATAAGTTATTACACACTTATGTTATTAAGCTGTGTCATCATTCAGCTCTGTAGATTTCCTCATAACATCTAGGTTTCATTAATCAGAGACATTTAAATCACACAGGTCTTTGAGACCCGTACAAAAAATTATGATGACAAAGCACATATCAGCTAGTGTCATCTGGTCGACTAGAGCGCTTTGATGAAGCATGTGTTAAATATATACCCAAAGTACAAAACAGTCTGTCTCCCATATCTGGGAAGTCAGTCACTATAGATCCTTCAAAATAAGAGTTCAAAAATTGCACTTTGCTGCAAGTATTATCATAACAATTATCGGTACTTTCTTTTTTATTGTTTTAATTGTCTTTAGAGTGTCCATACTTGCAATAAAAGGAATACCTACAAAAAAGAAAGAAAATAAACTGAAAGGCAAAAGGGGAAAACAGTTGTAGCACAGAACCGAGGTGTAACTGAGGAAACTTAAAAATTATCATTATTACTTACAATACATTACAATCAAATTTTATATTTGTCCTGTAGAAAATGTATTTTACTTTGATTTTTTTTCTTTTGCCCAGTAGCTTTGGTTTCTAAACTATTTAGACGTGCAAGTCCTGTTTGACTTCAGCTGTTTTAAAGGGTTATTATTGTTGTAGATTTATTTTAGACCTGGATTGATGCAGCCTTGCCGGATGTGACACACACTAATTTAAAGTTTGGCTTATTGCTCAGATGTCTCATGCTGCGATCAGCACTCTGTGTCGCTCCATCAAGCTGCAGTGTGAGCTCTACTCCTCACGCCAAGTAGCCATCTGCCTGGACCCGTACTGTGGCCTGGGCTTCGTCCTGTGGTGCCTCTCCAGGTACCCAGACTCTCAATGATGAACACTCTGTGTTGTCCAGTCTACCACGTGCAGCTTCTGTATGTGTAGCCTTGTTGCTGTTGTGATTGTGTTTTTGTTTCTAGTGTTTACTCAGGTCACCAGTCCATCCTTATCCCTCCGCTGGAGCTGGAGAGCTCTCTGCCTCTGTGGCTGAGCACGCTCAGCCAGTACAAGATCAGAGACACGTTCTGCTCCTACTCTGTCATGGAGCTGTGCACCAAAGGCCTCGGCACACAAACAGAAATACTGAAGGTCAGAGTAACACATGCACACAATGGTTGAATGTGAATTAGTGCTGTCAATACAGATGGCACATATGTCTCTTTATTCTAATGTAAATGTGATTGCTTTGTAATGCTAAGTTTGAAGTGTTTCAGTAAAATGCCAGCTTTACGGCCCAAGTCTAGGAGTAGAGCGCAACATATTTGACAAAGACCAGGACTATGATTCCCATTCAGTTTATTTATCACTGTTTAACAAAGGAAACATAAGCAATGGCATCAGAGTGAGCACAGGCTAAAACAACAAGTAAACTCCTAATTCTAAAGAAATAATATGAAAGGACAACAAAAATGGCATCTCACTCCTACAGCTTCTTTACAGAACACAATAGATAAGGTTAAACTCAAGGCGCTGGATAAACCATGTATTCTAATAAACAGAAGGATTACTACAGGATTTCAACGTAAAACGCTCGTAAACCAGGAAAACACAGAACGCAAGGTACGCTAACGTGCTCCAAAAGTCTTAACACAAAGCACTGGGTATACCTGGGAAAAAATCACACAAATTACTAATTTCTCAATAAGAACACTCAGCACAGCAATACATACACTAATGCTCTCCACCGTCTGCAGGGCAGTCGGCTCCTTTGTAGACACCATTCAGGGCTTTAAAATAACTTTTTAGATCACCAGCCAGCATGGCTAATAGATTCTTAAAGTTACCAGCCAACCAGATTTTCCACGAGCCAAATGTTTTCCCAGCAAAAATAAACTACATTATCAGTGCCACAGAATAGATTTAAGCATTCATGTTTTTTTAAAACAGTTTGTTATTTAGTTGATTGCATAAATACATTAAAATAGTAATAATATTAAATTTCATTTTAAAACAATATTGTAACAATGCCTAAAAAGTGCAATATGGAACTTTGAGTGTGTCGGGGAAGTAAACATTTATATTCTCATAACTTAATAAACAAATTTAACTCAGATGAAAATTGGATCCCAGGAACATTGTTGTCAAGTTAGAAAAAATAGAAGTAATCAAGTTCTAATTTGTTTTCAGATCCTTTTGTCTTAATTTTCCCCTGTGTCGGCAGCAGCTTTCCTTTTTTGCAGGTTTAGGTTTTTCAACACTCGATAATTATTCCACGTTTGTTTGTTTGTGCCTAACTAATTTTACATCATCATTCCGTCTGACTCCTCCGATAATGAACCATAACAGTCATGCTAACGTAAGCACGTAGCCAGTTGTTGTATGACAACATATTGTTCATGGGAAATGTAGGATTAGTACAACCAGCAGGGTTGCCAGATACACATTACTTTTTAAAGTCTAAACACAGACAAAAACCCTCAAATTTCTTGGCAGAAAACAGCCCAAAATATTGTTTCTGCAGCCTGCCAATTCAAACAGACGCAGTGGTATTTGTTTCATTCTTCACCAGACAAATGACTAGTAACGCTACAATGTTACCCGCCAAAGTTAATTTTTTACCTGCGGTTGGCGGGTGCTAATTTAAAGCCCTGATGCCATTCCTGTGAAGAGCCAGTCTGGTTACAGTCCACCAGCCAATCACTTAAGATTGGCACTCAAAAATGTTAAATAGTGAGAGAGCTCTTACTCTCCCACCAGCGTCGAGTCACCTTGTAAACGCCATTAGTAGTGGTCCAAAAATTAGTCAGAATAATCTATTTGTTTTATTTCTGTGAACCATCTTTATTGTAATTTGTGAGTATAATAATGTGGTGTGTGTTCCCTCAGGCGCGGGGTCTGAACCTGTCGTGTGTGCGGAGCTGCGTGGTCATAGCTGAGGAACGTCCTCGTCTCGCTCTCACACAGTCTTTCTCCAAACTCTTCAAAGACATCGGCCTGTCGTCGCGCGCCGTCAGCACCGCCTTCGGATCCCGAGTCAACCTGGCCATCGGCATGCAGGTCGGTTTCTGACAACTTACACACTTTTAAATCAGTTTCAATGAATTAGAAATTATTTATTGCTACTTAATTGTGTGAAGATCGTTTTTATTCTTTGGTAAAGGTTTTATTTTGGGTTTGAAGCGGTCTGACTGATTGTTTTCCTCCCTTTGTATGACCAGGGCACTGCTGGACCAGACCCTTCCACAGTCTATGTTGACATGAAGTCCCTACGTCATGACCGGTAGACACAATGAATCAATGACGATGAAATTCTTAGTGTTCATATGATAAATCAGTGATTGATAGTGGTTTATCCTTTTCATCTGTTAGAGTGAGGCTGGTGGAACGAGGTGCGCCGCAAAGTCTTCCTCTCATGGAGTCTGGCACTGTAAGTATCCTGTAACATCGCAATTTAGTGACAGGTTTCAGCAAACTTGCTGTGTTTATTCTCCTCATATTCTTTTAACAGATCTTACCTGGTGTCAGAGTCATCATCGTTAACCCAGAGACTAGAGGACCTCTGGGAGACTCGCATCTTGGGGAGGTGAGTGAGCTTAGAGGATCATTGTTTACCCTTTTTTTATTTTGACTTCTCACTTCCCTCATGTGATGGTGCAGATCTGGGTGCACAGTCCTCACAGCGCCAGCGGCTACTACACCATCTATGGAGAGGAGAGCCTACAGGCTGATCATTTCAACACCAGACTGAGCTTTGGTGAGCCTCAGACTCTGTGGGCCAGGACAGGATACCTTGGTTTCATTAAGAGAACGGAGCTGCTGGACGCCAGTGGAGGTGAGGAGAGATTCAATTGAAGCGGATCTTACAGTTAATTTGTGTGATTAGAGCGGGGTATGGCCCGTAGTCTAAAAATTGTGGACATTTTTAAAATGATTGGAGGCCATGGAAAACTCTCCCCAACCATTGGCGGAGCGAAGAATAAGTTGACAAAAAACTTGGAACAAGGTTTTTGGCTAAATTGAGAGCCAAATGGCCCGTAGCTCTTGCTAATTTCCGATACTGGTTTGCGTAAGTATTGTAAAGTAATGTCCCTGCTGCATAACTGCTCCGTGCTTCGCCTTCTGTCAATCCCCACCACCTCAGTCTATGAAACGTATCTGTTGCCTTAATAATGCGTAATCTTGTGATATAGTGAGTTTTAGTTAAGACAAAGAGAACCACAAAGCCATACAAACAGTTAATTGTGTCCTCCGAGAGGAGCAGAAGGAAATCGACTCGATCCTGCCCTGTAGATCTTTTGCTTTTGTGGAGATTATTGTGATACAACCATGGATAAGTGCAATGTTCATATGTGAAATACGATCTACTGCCGCCCTGTCCTGGGTGTACCCCCGCATAGCACATGAAGAAAGCTGGATATAGGCACCGGCAGACCCACCGCCACCCTGAAAAGGAGCAAACAATATTTTATTTTGAAAATAAACCAGATGTTTTATTCTGTCTGTGCACTACTTCCTGTCCCACATGAGCCTATCTTTGCTGAATTTATGCGTTGTTACTCGGGCTTCCAACAAAAATAGAAGGTCTACGTATCTGTTTCGAAGGGCTGCAGCATGACTGAGTCCTTAATCAGCAGTGATGGACCGCATGGAAATTGACACATTTACTTTAATGGAAACGTATTAGCTCTGTTGCTGTTATGCAGCAGTTACTCATTCAGTGGAAAGTGGGGGTAACTTAACACCACGTCGAGGCGGGAATATTCAGTGCCTTGGTTATGGGGCAGGGCCCCTGGAACCAATGTTAATTTTGACAGCAAATTTGTGTGGTTGACAGCAAAATTGTGTAGTTTTAGTCATAGTCTTTTGACTAAAATGCAGCTTAGTGTAAAGCTTGTCTTATATTGTATAGTATACATGGGGTCACGAGAAGCGATTAACACCTCACAACCAGCTCTCAATCAGCAATCGAAAGCAAATCAAACATGTTTGAAATCCAGTCGCTCCTCATGAGGGTACCACACTGTTGAAGCAGTGCCACAGACCGGCTTACTTTTAACTCTCACACTGCTCATGCGCAAACACCGTAAGACCGCTGTAGAATTGAAGGATCGTACTGCCCCCGTCCAGTTCCTAGTCTATCTCATCGCCGCCTTTTCTTTTTAAAGCTTTTTTTGCTGAGATTTGCGAGTGTCTCTCCACTTCCGGGTTCTTCTGTTTTAATGGCGTTGCTTCAGAGTTCTTCTTCTTCTAATTTGTACGTTGAATTTCCGGAAACAAGACCCTGACGTGTCTTGTATGGAGGTACAGTGTGAGCATTCAGATCCTCTCAGACTGTCGACCCGTACAGTGTGAGAACATGAATTGTGAGCTTCGCACATTTGGACTCTGCAATTGAGTCGCACAACTTGAGCTGGACCTGAGTACAACTATTGAAAAAATTGCACAATGTATCCCAACCTTTATGTATTCAATGGCCCTGCTTGGCTGCATTTTCTGGAATGCTGGAATGGTTGACACTTGAAGATAAGGCTGGAATGCTGAGAGGTTTTCTACTAGTGTATCAATATTCATTATGTTCTGTGCCAGTTTTGACACCACATAGTGTACATACCTTTATTGAAATCCCAATGACAGAGGAAAGTGCAATGATGCTGTACTCTGTTCCAAAGGGAACATTTCCCACAAGTGTATTCTCAGGTTTTAATGAATAAATGTCTGAATTTAACTCATTCAGTGCCAGCCATTTTCAGATTTTCTACCCCCCCCAGTGCCAGCCATTTTGGGGCATTTTGACTGATTTTAAAGACCCACAGAATATTTTCTACTTTCATTAAAAAAAAGAATTTGTTTCTGGCTCATTTCGTTCTTTTGTAATCAGCTGTTGGATAGAGCAAGTTTTACACAAATCTTCAGTTTCAGAGCAAAAAGCTGAGAAAACAGCCTTTTTCTAAAAATAAAACCCTGTCAATGACTTTAAAGCTTTTTTTTTTTTTTTTTGCTTTAGTGACAACTCTAACATCTGAACATTGTTTCCTTACTGTATATAAAACAAATAAAAAAACACTGAGACCAGGCTTTTGATGGCAAAATTATTATTATTTTACTATCTGGGTCAGAGTTGAATGGATTTCTTACTGTATTTTGGCATTCCTCCAAGTTTCTCTCCCGTCAGTCTGCACACATGTAACTTTCTCTTCCTCCCAGACATGCAGAGTGTCACTGCGTTCCCCGCTTTTTTTTTTTTTTTTTTTTATCGTTTTATCTCACCATCGCCACACTATCCATGAGTTACACACATGCTCTGGTTGAGTATGCGCTGCTGGGAACGTCAACTCTCGTACATAGCCTCATTTTCTGTCTCGTAAACGCCTTTCCTCCTCTCCCTCTGAGCTCTGCTGAGCATGGATGATCCCTCATCCAAAGGTGCGCTGCTACCTCCTACATGTCACCTATTATTTTGCTATCTGGCTCACAGGCTGGGGGTATTTGGTTTTATCTCACCGTCGCAACATTATCAGTAATCTACTCGTGTCCACACATGTTCTGTGTTAGTATGTGGAGCTGTGAGCTGCTGGATACGTCACAATATCACTTCATAATGCCATAATCTCACTCGTTCCTGCTTCTTCCTCCTTTGCTGGGTAGCATCAGTGGCTAATCTCTCATCTAAAGGTGTACTGCTGCCATTTTCAGGGCACAGTTGGTCACTACAACACCCCACAGCTTAGATATTGATGAGGGACCTCCGCCAAGGTGTTTTCTAGTAATCCCCGTGAAAAAACGCAAATGACGAGTTATCTCATCAATGGCCCTGAGTGAATTAAGAAGTCTTAAAGTCATAAACTCATCTAACTTGTGTTTATTTTTCCTAACCTGATTGTCAAAATAATGATTTCACCTGTTTGCTTTCTGTGCCACAGACCGCCATGATGCTTTGTTTGTTGTGGGCTCCCTGGATGAAACGTTAGAGTTGAGGGGACTGCGTTATCACCCAATCGACATTGAGACGTCCGTGTCCCGTGCACACCGCAGCATTGCAGAGAGGTGAGTTTCTTCCCTGTTACATGTAGGGATGTCCCGATACAACTTTTTAATTTCTGATATACCAATATTGCTGTGTTGCGCATCGGCCAATACCGATATTGATCCGATATCAGCATGAATCATACATACTTTTTTCTTTTTTTTCTTCTTTTTTTAATAAATAAATAATAAATACTTATTTTGTAGAGTGGAATGATAGAAAAGGCTTGATCAACTGATGTTACTCAAACAGAGAATAATAGTCTGCAACATTAGGTATGAGAAAAACTGACCTATTTATTATTAACCAATTGGTTACAGACATTTAACATTCAACATAATATCTACAGTATTCTACAATTGAATGAAATAAATAAAAAATGAATTGGGGGGAAAAAGAATAAGAAAAAAATATCGGAGAATCAGGGAAATTTGAATTCGACATTCGTTTTCAGGCTAATATCGGACAGATATTGATATCGAATCGGGACACCCCTAGTTACATGTTCACGTATAGTGACTCGTTCTGGGCTCTGAATGCACTTCTGAATCCTCAGCGCCGTCTTCACATGGACCAACCTCCTCGTGGTGGTGGCGGAGCTCGGCGGCTCTGAGCAGGAGGCCTTAGACTTGGTGCCACTCGTCACCAACGTGGTTTTGGAGGAGCACCACCTCATCGTTGGGGTGGTGGTGATCGTGGACCCCGGGGTGATCCCCATCAACTCTAGAGGAGAGAAACAGAGGATGCACCTGCGAGACTCGTTCTTGGCCGACCAGCTGGACCCGATCTACGTGGCCTACAACATGTGAACGCTGCACAAGTCTGAGTCAGACTCCGAGAACAGACAGAAGGGCAGAGGACCCAGGATGTGCACATGTTTCAAAGCTCAGACATTTAGGACTGCAGACGATGTGCTTCACAGTGACTTCTGCTGCTGTGGGCCAAGAAATATCCTCCATCTCTCTGTGCATCCCACATCTTCCTCATCCATCCCATCTATATTTTTACTGTCATTCCTCATTTTTATTTTGAATCTTTCATCCACGCATGCTCTGTTGTTTTAAACCATTTCGATTCTAAGTGAAGTGTCGCTGCTCTGGCACCGACTTCTCCCCTCGTTGCACTTTAAGTCAATCTCGTGTCTCACCTACAGTACCTGAGGGGGACACACGCCTGCTGCTTTCACAAGAGCAAATCCACATCAGTATTAAAAAGTGCCAACAGCAGCAGCCAATCCCCACACGGTGTCGCTCCACCTGCTTCACACACCGTCTGCCACCAGATGAAGTGTCGGCATTCACACAAGACCAAACGTCCTAAAAGAAAGCAATTTCACAGTGATTTGGTGAGAGACAGATTAGCTTTTTGAATTCCAGAAGTGCAGAGACTTTGTTTTAATTTTGAGTGGGAATCTGTGAGATCTGTGTCCATGTCAGTGCTGGCAAAGGAGAAGGTTTGAAGCTGTATCTGGTGTTCAGATCTACAGTCAGTGTCACGAATAGAACCACTGACCCTCATTTAGTGGATCTGAAGGTTATTTATACTGTACAGGAATAGAAGCCTAGCTGCTGTTTATGGCTGTGGTGTGGCAGGTTTACAGCATCAGTGAACACATAAGGGTTGAACAGTTTTACCATTGTTACTCAAACCAAAATTTGAAAAATCAAAACCACTAATAGCAGGTATATACTCTTATTTCACAATTTAAATAACATCGCTTTGGTAAAATAATGTAAAATAAGTCATTTAGAACTTATAGAGTCAAATACCTAAGCTTGCTGTTGCTGCTTGGATATTTTAGTTTTTAAATATCTGAAAAACTGTCCTGTTTGAAGCGATATGATTTCGATCTGAGCACCATTTACATTTTACTCGCTGAAAGCATCCGTGTGATCGTTTCTGTGTGTTATTTCTGTGTCCGTGTTGTCTTGCGTGCTCTTGGACCTGATCAGGGTTAATGGATTAATAGATATCTAAGATGGATGTAGTCCCTGTTATGGCAATAGGAAAAAAAAAAAAAAAGCACAGAAAATGTTGTGCTGAGCTCTCGCTGGAAGCTACTGACTCTCACACACCTGATATAGAATATCACGTCACCTCACGTACTATTTGCTGAGCCATCAGAAGGCAGGTCAGTGCCTTTTATCTTAGTTTCTACATATAATCTAATGAATCACTAGAACAGTATCTTAAAACCATGGGGAGAACGTTGCCTTATCAAACCTGTGGAGCTTTTGTACTTTGAGTTATAAGAAATCAGACACCATGTCATAGCTTTTATTTTTTAGAAGAGGGGATGTCTTCATTTATTTTTTACTTTCTAGTCATGATTTTTTTTTGTGTTCAAACATTACCACATTTATTAAAGCCAGTCACTTCTGAATGTCTGTAACACTGAAAAGAAAAACAGGGTCGTTCACAAACAACCTGTGATTTGAAGAAGAAAAAAATTCTGTAGGATATGGGAGAACATTTCTGTAAACCGTACTCTACAGGTCACCTTCAGGGTCGCTGATGTTCATGTGTCAATGAGAAGGTATTCAGTAGATAAACAAAAACCTGGATGGAGCCTTTCATACTTGACAGCATCAGTGTAAAAGAAGCAAGATAATTTGGGCGGGAACAATTTGCACTTTCCCTATTATCTCCTGATGTGTGTGTTCATGAGGGAGTGTGTGTGCGTGGGCATATGTTTAGTACAACAGTCATGTTTGGCTTTTATGGTGCAACCCAACTTTTGTAAAAAAGAGAGAAAAAAATCCCAAAAGATTGAACTTTTGTTTTTAATGTCGACTCCACTGTATTTTTACTCTCTCCATACAGACTAGGAGATTAATATATTTTGTAGGGTTTCATCAATAATTTTCTTGACATGATCTTCAGATCAAACTGCACAGCTTCTTGCTTTAAGCTGGTTGACAAACACACTGGTGACCCACAGACTACCCCCAGTAAAGGGTTCTCTGTGAACCATAAGCTGGAGGTCGTTGTCAGACACCCATGTGATTATTGCCATTTTTTGCTACTGACCACGCCCATCTCTGACCTTCTAGCCTTTTTCACAAAACATTGGTGCTATTTGACAAAGGGAACAAACTTTGATCCTTCACTGTAAAGAGAAGAAAAAGCTTAGTCTTTTTTCTTCTCTTTAGTTGTTTCCCACACGTCATCCGGAGACAATCTTATCGCCTGGCGATCAGATGTCCCAACAGGCAAATGGACAAGGACAATAACACCTGTCATTTCCTGTTTGAATATTCACTCAGATTTTCTATTTGTGTTGCTACCAATGGCGTCTGATTCAAACTTTCTGAGTTGTCCTAAGCACAAAATATCAAATGTACTTGTGAGGTTACATAATTAGGAGTCTTCATATAAAAGAAGGAAAACCTACTCAAGGCCCCCCCACAATGTATACCTCAGCAAGTTAACTATGCATCGTCGAGCTGCCGCAAAGACGTCCTGAATCTGGTCAGTGGTGTAATAACTTCTTACTACATGTCTTACTTGATGAATAAACCCACTGTTACTCCGTCATTGGATGTGTCTCATGTTGAATAAAAAGAGCTTTGTCAGAGTTTGTGGCGCTTTGTTTACTGCAAAATGAGCGAGAACAAACTGGAAAAGAGAATCTTTGACATTTCAAACCAACTTTTGAATTTTATTTTAACCACATTGGAAACATTTGAAATGTCCATATGTATCCCGTCAGTATACTTCAAGTAGGCCTTTATTAAATAAAGATAAATAATATCCTTTATTAAAGAGTAACTAAACCCCTGCTTTCTCCTGACCTGTCACTTGGAGGGAATTTTTTTAAAAATGCCTTTATTATGAGCGGGGCTCCTAGAGCAGTTAAGAACCGCCAAGTCTATACTATAAAATCTCCAATGAAGTCTATTCTCTATGTTAACTGGCTACTCATTACTCAACATACGTCTGTACTCACTTCTCTCAATCCTCACCACAGATTTTAGAACCCACAGGTAATAGTTTTTATAAAAGGGGCGGGGCAAACAGTGCTTGTGACGCAAGATGGTCCCGAAACGTCACATGATCTTGATTTAGCCAATAGCAAAAATAAATTGTAATAGCCAGGTTTCAACACATAGGGGACAGTCACTGACATTTTACAACAAAATATGCCAAATTGAAATACTTTGACAAAAAGTTTTTTCTGTATTCACCAGAAAAAAATGGTTTTGGGGTTTAGTTACTCTTTAATTAAATAATAAATTTAAATGTAATTTACTTTCTTGCTAATATTGGGGGAAAAAATCAATGAGAGATGAAGGTTGAAGTGCAGCTTTGAGAGGCTTATTATTTTAAAAGAAAGTCTGTTTCAGTCCATCAATAGACTGGTGATCTGTCCAATGTGTGTATGAAGACCAGTCAGGATTAGCTGTAGATAATGGGTCTAATGCTAAATTGCTGAGATGTGTCTACAAAACACTGAAATAACAGATGCATATTTTCTTTGTAAAGATTTTTGTGCTGATGCCAAGACTAAAAATATTAAAACCTATGTTTTCATGGATAAGGAAGCTTAAGAAGATAACCAAGAGATGAGAAAATGTAATTAACCCCAACCCTGGCAAGCGTATAGGAGGACCGACCTGTTCACCACCTGGATTGACTACAAGAATGCCTTTGACTCAATGCGGCAAACATGGATGAATGTCTGGACTTGAACAAGATTAACAGGACACTAACTGCCTTCATGAAGAATTCCATGGGAACGATCAACATCAAGTACAATGTATGCCAAGGAGACGCACTGTTCGCACTGTTGTTCTGAATAGGCCTCATCCTCCTCAATCAGATCATCAACAACACATTCTGTAAATTACCAATTCTGAAATGGAGCAACTCTCAGTCATCTTTGCTGGATGTCTTCAAGCTGTAAGCTTAGAATGAGTGAGACATTGACTCACTGATCCACAACACCAGGATATTCAACTGGGATGCTGCTACCACCACCAGGCTACAGCAGTAACTACCACCACCAGGCTACAGCAGTAACTACCACCACCAGGCTACAGCAGTAACTACCACCACCACCAGGCTACAGCAGTAACTACCACCACCACCAGGCTACAGCAGTAACTACCACCACCACTAGGCTACAGCAGTAACTACCACCACCACCAGGCTACAGCAGTAACTACCACCACCACCAGGCTACAGCAGTAACTACCACCACCACCAGGCTACAGCAGCAACCACCACCACCAGGCTACAGCAGTAACTACCACACCACCAGGCTACAGCAGTAACTACCACCACCACCACCAGGCTACAGCAGTAACTACCACCACCACCAGGCTACAGCAGTAACTACCACCACCACCAGGCTACAGCAGTAACTACCACCACCACCAGGCTACAGCAGTAACTACCACCACCCCCAGGCTACAGCAGTAACTACCACCACCACCAGGCTACAGCAGTAACTACCACCACCACCAGGCTACAGCAGTAACTACCACCACCACCAGGCTACAGCAGTAACTACCACCACCACCAGGCTAAAGCAGTAACTACCACCACCACCAGGCTACAGCAGTAACTACCACCACCACCAGGCTACAGCAGTAACTACCACCACCACCAGGCTACAGCAGTAACTACCACCACCACCAGGCTACAGCAGTAACTACCACCACCACCAGGCTACAGCAGTAACTACCACCACCACCACCAGGCTACAGCAGTAACTACTACCACCACCACCAGACTACAACAGTAACTACCACCACCACCAGGCTACAGCAGTAACTACCACCACCACCAGGCTACAGCAGTAACTACCACCACCACCAGGCTACAGCAGTAACTACCACCACCACCAGGCTACAGCAGTAACTACCACCACCACCACCAGGCTACAGCAGTAACTACCACCACCAGGCCAGGCTACAGCAGTAACTACCACCACCACCAGGCTACAGCAGTAACTACCACCACCAGGCTACAGCAGTAGCTACAACTACCACCACCAGGCTACAACAGCAGCTACCACCACCAGGTCAGGCTACAGGCCAAGAAGCTGAACATTGGTCCTCACTCTCCTCTATTTTCCTGTGAAAGCTGTATTAACCATAGCCAAAAAGTGTCAGAGCTTGAAGCCAGGATTTCCACATTGCATAAAATTCAGGAGTATGAACGTGAGTTGGAGTGAATCCTCATCGGCCAAACACAAGCCCTTGCTACCAGTTCACAGTTAGCAGATACTATTCATGTGGAAATGGATACTAAATCCAGGATCACCACAAATACTCCTAGTGGATCTTTTGGTCTTCCTTATGCACCTGCTACTGTGGATAACCCCCGGTATCTACTAGGAGATAGACCTAAGGCCCTGTATGATCCACTCTATCCCGGCAGCACCTGCTGGACATAAAACCCTCCCAGCATGGAGAAGTTGTCCTTTCTCTCCTCCTGAGGGTGTAACACTGGAGAACAGATTCAGCATCCTTAACCCTGATGCCTTCCCACCTCTGACTGCTCCTTCTCGAACATCAGCCCACACTGGGTCGCGGGTGCGGAGTGCCTTGGGACGTGTTTGCAGTGTGTCTTGCTCCATGGTTGGATTTCAGCATGACGAGCAAGACTCCACACTGGCTCCACGGAGAAACAGCTCCAACCTGCTGACCACGCCTCCAGAGAGCCACTCCTGCAGTACACCTGAGCTCGCAGACACCAACAAAGTGGTTTCCCACTTGTCCCCTCCTTCATGAAGCTTATTATTGTCCATGTGGACTCTAATGACACTGGTAACTAAGAAGGATTATAACGGCCTCTTCAGTCTTTTAAAAAACAGTGAGAAGACTGTACTCATCAGCTGTCCTTTTCCCACACTGGGCCATGGAGTAGAGCATTTTAGCAAGATCCTGTCTGAACAGCTGGCTCCAATCCTCCTGCAGATTACATGGCATTGACTTTATTGACAATGGCCACGGAATTAGTTATTCCAAATTAAATCATTCGGAATTAAAATTTTCTGCTTCGTGTTTACATGGAAAATGTAATTCCTGAACTGAGGTTTACATGGTTTACATTTTTAACCTCTTTTGGAATAGATCCTCTTTTTACGTACAGGATAGGATCCACCCGAGTAGGCTGGGCAGCCGAGTATTGGTCTCCAACATGGGGTACGCTGTCCAGCCCTGCTACCATCCCATGCCTGACGGTGTCCCTCCTCCTCTGCACACATCCCCATTTTAATCACCATCAGAAGTCAATACAAGCAACAAAAAGGTAAAAACACTGCTAAATTTAACAATCTTTGGACTCCGCCCTTTTATCAAAAATCACCAATTATTCTTGTTGAGGCCTCACCACCAAATTTTAACTTCTCTTTTACCATATGTGATGGGTAAAATCCAGGTCGTTGGTGGTTATGGATGCTGTGCCACCTCCCCTCTTACCATCACGTCATGCAGTCAACTCACAACAGAGGACACACACTGGACCTGGTCATCACCCATGGCCTGTCCACGTGTGTGTCCTCTGTTATTAACTTGGCTGTCTCTGACCACTACTGTGTTTTTCAATATTAACAGCTTTATCCAGCGGTAGACCTAAGCCAGAACAGTGAGAAGGCGCTATATCACACCTGAAGTGGCTGCAAACTTTAAGGAGGTACTAAACAAATATGCACTGCCTGTTTTACCTCTCCCCTGTAATTTTACTGTGGATGACTTTAACAGTAAACTTCAGTCCTGTCTTGATTCTGTGGCCCCACTTGCAACAAAAAAGATTCATAAAAAATGTCAAACACAATGGAAAATTGAGGAACTGAACAGGCTAAAAAGAAGATGCAGGGTGGCAGAAAGAAGGTGGAGAAATAACAAAACAACAGTTAACCAACAAATCCTCTGTGATCAGTTAAAATCGTATAACAAAGCCATAAGAAACACAAGGAATTCTTACTTCTTACTAAAATAATAACAAAAGACAAACAGTGTTGGTTCTACTGGACCTTAGTGCCGCTTTCGACACAGTAGACCACACCATTCTTTTAATCAGACTGAAGCACCTGGTGTGCCTCTCTGGTGCTGTTCACAAATGGTTTTTATCATACCTCACAGACAGGACTTTTATGGTAAGTTTGGATATGTTTTCCTCTAAAGTCCATGACATAATATGTGGTGTGCCTCAGGGATCAACTTTAGGCCCTGTTTTATTTAATCTGTATATGCTCCCTCTTGGTGATGTCATTAGGAGACATGGAGTTCCACACTTACGCTGACGATACACAGCTGTACATCTCTGTGTCTCCTGATGACACCAGTCCAATGGATGATCTTTTTAACTGTATTTTAGATATCAAATCCTGGATGGCAGAAAACTTTCTCCAGCTCAATCAGGACAAAACTGAACTTTTAGTTCTAGGTCCTGATGCCCAGAGAGAGAAAATTTTACCTAAACTTCGAACAGCATCTTTGATTCCCTCTACACAAGTTAAAAACCTGGGCGTTATCTTAGACTCTGAGCTCACTTTTATTCCTCACATTAAAAATATAACAAAATTAGGTTTTTATCATTTGAAGAACATATCCAGAGTCTGTCCCATTTGCTCTCAGGCCAACATGGACACGCATGTTTTTATCACTAGTTGGATTGATTACTGTAATGCCCTGCTTACTGGTCTTCCCAAAAAGACTACTTCAAGTTCATAACAATTACAGAATTCAGTTGCACATGTGCCGATGAAGACCAGGAGGAGGGAACATTAGACCAATTTTAAAATCGCTGCATTGGCTCCCCGTGTGTTTCAGGATACATTTTAAGGTTCTCGTTCTGGTTTTTAAATGTCTTAATGGTCTTGGGCCCTCTTATCTTCAGAACTACTTTTACTTTATGAGCCTTCCCGAGCCCTGAGGTCCTCCAGTGCTGGTCTTTTAATAATCCCCAAAGTCAGGACACGCACACACAGTGCGGCGTCGTTCCAGTTTTACGGCCCCGTCTGTGGAACAGTTTGCCAGAGAACCTCAGTGCTGCAGAGAACGTTCATGTTTTTAAGAACAGGCTCAAGACCCACCTTTTCAAATTAGCTTTCAACGAATTATTTTTTCATTTTAGGATTGTTGTCTTTTTTGCTTTTATAGTTTTAGGTTTTGTTATATTTTATGATGTTTTTATAGTTTTAGGATTATTATCTTTTATGATGTTTTTATAGTTTTAGGATTGTTCTTGTATGTTATTTTATGTTTTAGTATTACTATCCCAGTATTTCCTCGGAGGGAGCCCTCTGCACTACGGGCTGTGAGGGGCCGTGGCTGCAGTGGTTCTGTCTGTGTTGGTAAATGGGTTTTGCTATTTAGCTGTGCTGGCGGCTCTGTCTCGTCACCCTGTGCCCATAGTCTGTGTCCTGCTCCTGGTGCAGACGGCTCCTTGTGATGTCTCCTTACCTAGATCCTCTGCACTTAGCCATGTCCCATTGACCTTATTTTAACCTGTGTCTGTGTGCGGTGGACAGGGTTTGTATGGGGTGGATGTTTTGTTTATTTTTATTTTTAACTTTGTAAAAGCACTTTGAGCTGCATTTTATTGTATAAAAAGCACTTTTTATAAATAAAGATTGATTGATTGATCGATGTCCTTCAGGTCAGACAAATGTAGCTGGAGGGTATCCAAGAGAAGGAAGATGATCAAGACTATAAGTGAGTTGACCAACAATATTAGGACAGACTCACAAAATTAGCCCGAGGGTGTATGGCCCCCCGGCTGCCAGTTGCCCATGTCTGCTCTATGCAATCAGTTAAAATACCTAACTAACTGAGGGTTAAGCAAAGCACCTCTAACCTTACTCGGATTTTAACTTTACAGTTTTCCCAAATTCATTCGAAAAAATACAATTCTTAATATAATGTGCATAATATACAAATATTTTAAGTGCCATAAAACAGTATGTATTACTGGTAGTGTCATGTCACAGATGTTAATTCTACCGCAGGTGTGTAGTGTAAGTTTTCAGTGAAATGATCCCAAACTTTTGAGACTTTAGGTTGGTTCTTCTTTTGTTGTGCAAAACTTCTTCACAATGTAAATGGTGAAGCGACACTGCACCCAGCAGCAAAAATGAATCAGAAAGGTGCCGCCGGCCTGATTTTATCATGAATTTACAACATTAAACGACTCGTCAACACAAATTTTTGGATTCAACATGAATCAGTTATGTTACTAATCCATTTTTGCATTATTGTATATGTTGCACACATTGTGGTTGGAGCAAATCTGGAGACGGTCTATATATTTAATTCTATTTTTTCTTTTGCCCCTCCTGGCTAGAATGCCTCCGACTTTGTAAAAAGCAACAAAAAAAAAAGAGTTTATTGGCTGGAAGTTTTGACATGTTTCTGCTCACTGTGCTGCAGTGAAGTAACAGCTGTTAAATTTAGCACCAACATCAACAAATAAGCGTTTGTGTCCAGGTTAAATGCCCATCTTGTTTTCCTCTGTTTGAGGTTTTTAAAGAATGATCAGATGAGTGTATCATCAATTTTGAAGTTCTATGCATGCAATGCACAGATAATCCACTAGGTGTCAGTAAGTGTAATTACGTCACCAGAGACGATTCTAGTCAAGGAACCACGTGATGGTTTTCAGTCTTACTACTGAAATTCTGTCAATTTAATCAAAATTGTCTATTAATTTAAAAAATATATCAAAAAGTGATGTTGATCGTTTGAATGTTATAAAGATAACAAACATTTCATTTTGTCGTAATGTTTTTCTAAAGGTCTGTAGCGTAAATCAAAATCAAACAAAATCGTTTTGTAAAATCTATTTCATCCAGAGTTTTAAATGGCTCAGAGTTTTGGATCGGATTATTATTATTATTATTATTATTATTATTATTATTATAATAGGACGCTATATAGGTCAAAAAGAGCTGCACTGTGTCTTTGAGGGTGTGTGTGGTGCCTGAGATGGACGTAAGAGGGATGTAAGACAACAGTGAGGTGTGCTGTCAGTGTGACAATGAAGTCAGGATACACAACCATGGAATTATGTCTTTGCAGATGACATGGTGGTGAACTGTAGTGAGAGCATGAGGAGCAAACCGACACTCCCTCACATTCTGCCCAGAGTCATCAATTATGCAGGGACAGCGCTCACAGTGAGGGGGAAGATAGCAGCAGCAGCAACAATATGGCGACAACCGCAGTTTCTCCCCAATCTTTCCCACATCTGCAGCCCCGCCGCGGCTCCACGGATTCATTTTAACGCTTTACAAAGTGAGTATCCTCGGTTCGTGCTTGTTTGGGGAGGGGGGCGGTGGGGGGGACGTGCATGGATGGGTGCGGGTTTGCGTCTCTCTCCATCCGTCGGTATCCTTGCTTTAGCCTGAATGTCGCAGAGCCGCTCTGCCCCGCATCTTTTCCTTTTTGTGTGTGTGTGGAGCGGGATGGATGAGGCAGTCTGCGCTCCCTGAGCCCAGCAAACATATGTCTATCCACCGTTTGGTGTCGATTACAAAGGATTCATTGGATTGTATCTATTTTTTCTAGGATACGCAGCAAAAGCTCTGAGACAGAGGCAGCAAATGTCTCACATGAGAGGCTTCAGGTGGGGCGCCGCCTGACAGCCCCGCTCCATAAATAACCAACAAACACCTTTGAATGCTCAGATCAGATGGACTGCGTTTCGAAATGTTTTTCTACCATTTGGACTCTACCGCGATGCACCAGTGTCCATAAGTCTGCTGCCATGTAAGTAGCTGCTCTCCATCCTGCTGGTTTTTCATGGTTGTGGCAGCGCCACAATCTGCATGTTTGTTTGTGGTCATGCTGTCAGCATGTGTGTTGTTTGTAGCTATTGACACGCAGATGGCTCCTATTGATTTGTCAGTCGACATGGCCTCACGGGTGTGGTGCAGATCCTTTAAGGCAACGCGTAAAAGCGCACGAAATATCTGGAAGGGAGAGGAAAACGCTGCAGCGCGTTCACCGAACAACACACAGGGCTGTCTCCCACTGGTTCATTATGAAACATCGACCTCACGGCTGTGACTTAGACAAACCATCGACTATCTAAGTCAGCAGAAACCAAAGCACTGCAGTAGAGCAGGAGATGCTTTGGTCACTTTGGTTACGGAGCGGCCCGCGCGTCTCTGCGCAAAAACCTTCCCGGGCTGAGCTGCCATGGACGTTTAGAATGAATGAAATGACAGAGGGACACCGATGACATACCCAGTGTATAACCATACAATATTGTTTGTGGGTTTTTTTTTTGGGGGGGGGGGGGGGGGTATGGTTCCCAAACTGTGGTGCGCGATAATGGTGAGACCTGGGACACGACCGGGGATGGAGACACGGGTGGACGGGGGACGGGGCCCGGTAGATCGGCAGTGTATGAGCCCCTCTCCACCCCGGGCGTGCATTCAGTCGTACACGCATACGTGCACATGCTGGCGTGCCGTTCAGAGAGAGAGAGAGAGAGAGAGAGAGAGAGAGAGAGAGAGAGAGAGAGAGACAGACTGTGATGATCCGGGGTCCATTTTAAAACAGTCTAAGCATCCTGTGCTCCATTCCTTTTTCTTTTCCTCATCCCAGCAGAGCAGAAATAGTGTTTGTTGGTCTGATTCCATTCCTGCATCCATTTTTAATCAGACTTTGCTATGCGAGAGGAAGCAGAAAAGTGACAACAGGCTTGGTTTTCAGTTATTATTATGGCTAATTCACGTTTTTTAAAGGCACACCTGAGTGGAACATGCACCTTGCTGTGCAGTAATGGTCAGAATGAGATCCTACATGTGAAATGGTTTCATTCATCTTTCAGGTGTGGCTATAAGCTCTAATCCCCTCTCCTCCCATCACTGCTCCAACACTGATGTTTAAACAGTTGTCATGCAACCTTTTTACACTTCGTCCTTCTGCTGAGGAAAAGAACTGAGTCATGTAGACGTGCACGTGTGATGGGTTTTCTGAGGCTATCCAAAATCAAAAATGATCATTAAAAAGGCTGTCAATGAAGAGTTTACACTAATGCTTTATTTGAGGTTTTATACATGAAGCTGACGTTATGCTGTCATTTTCTGTCATTAGCATGAATAAGGTGTCATGAAGCCTGTCATTAAGTGTTACCATTCGCTAAATTATGACACCTTTCGAGCTATGTTGGCATTTTTTTTTTGCTGAGATAAAGGGATCTAGTGGGGTTAGGGTAAAGGTAACGAAGGGTCAGGCTAACAAACGACACTTAATGACACCGTATTCATGTTAATGACAGTTGCCATGTCATAATAATGACAGTGTAACGTCAGCCTTATGAATAAAACTTGATGTAAAGTGTTACAATGATGTTGGGCGATGTATAAACTATGCAAACAATAGTCAAAGCAATGTAAAGTGTCATCTAATAGTCTTTTTAAACATGAAATGTGCTTTCACATCCCACTTAAACACAGTGAATTCTTCTGGCAGAGGGGAAGGTTTGTTATCAGGACGAATGCTCCCACGAACCATACTTTTGAAAATGGAGGAAAGCAGAGAAAACAAACTTCACACAGAAATCAAACCCAACACCATGTTGCTGCAGTATCAAAGTGCCAGTAACTACCGTAGGCTATACCAAAAATGCTGTCAAAAACATGTTTCACATATACCACAAGGTTATACTTATGAGAGGTTGGGAAAAGGTTAATTTATTATAAAGACTGTCTTTTTTATTTATTTATTTTTACTAATTATTAAAAATGATTTTTAAGACTTCTAATGACCATACAATTATTTCATTTGCCAAGGAGGTAATATATTCACCATTTACTTATTTGTCTGTTAGCAGGATTATGTCAAAACTACTTAACACATTTTAGACTAAATTTAAAATTAAACAAACCTTATGCCATGAAAGATTCCATTACATTTTGGAGCAGAATCCAGATCAAGATACTGATTCTGATTCAGTTTGAAAAATCGCTAAATTCTCTATCTTTCAACGTTGGCAAAAATCTAAAAATTCATGTTTCGATTCGTAATTGACCGATCCCTATGAAATTTGACTCAGTTATGTCGCGTTGGTTCCTCAATTAGCCCACCAAGTTTCATTGGCATCAGATCTTGATTGCACAGTTCATCGTGATTATTAAAAAAATAAAAATGGGGGTGCCCATGTACGTTTGGATTTACTGTATTGGTATTAATGGGGATACACATTTATTCCAAGCCTTTAAAATGTGAATGATCATGGTACACTGATCAATAACTGATCCAGATAACTGCCAATATCTGGCAAACAGGATATTTGGTGCTTAGGTGTGGTGTCCTGTGTGGAGAATATTCCCTCCTATCTCCTTTCCTATCCACTTTTCCATAACCACGTAGATGACGTCACAGGGTTAAAGAAAGTTGTTAGGAAAAGGCGATCCTTTTTGTTTTGACAATCAGATGCACTTCCACTAGGTGACGTAATAATCCGACGGCCGCGACGGTTAGTGATGTCTGCATAAATGTATCAAAGTACATTTATGACACTTTCCGCTGATATAAACTCAAATATCACAAGATTTGAATGTAAATCAAAGGAAAAGAGGATACCAGGCTACGAGGAACAAAAGTGAAACTAAAAGAACGTCACATTGAGAATGGTTGCTCACACTCACCTTCCACTCATTATTATCAATTATGTTGAATAAAACATATTGTGGCTAAAAATGTCTCTGATCCCTTTTTATGTCAGTTATAATCTGATAATATGTGTTACATATCATAAGAAATGGGTTTTAGATGATTTATTTAAAGTTATTAAAGGCATATTATTGCATTGGTAACTTACATGATCTCCGTCCCTTGTCGGTCATCGTGAGTTTCCGTAAGCGCTCGGCTGTGCGTGTTCCTTTAAATGTTGTTGCCGCAAGGAATTGTGGGTCAGCATTATCTCATCTCCTTTGGTAAAGGATGTATCAGTGTTTCCTAGGCTAAGGGAGGTTCTAAAGCAAGCATTGAGCCTCCTTTCCTTAGCTTAAAGAAAATATGAACGCTCTTTATCATGGCCACCACTTAAATACTTCCGGGGGTTAAAGAACAGTGGATAGGAAAGGAGATAGGAGGGACTATTCGGATGCAGCCAAGGAGTCTGGGAGCTCAGTAATTTCCCCCTGGGATAAATGAAGTACTTCTGATTCTAGTTAACCTCAACGCACTGGGCCCAGGTGTGTGACATTACCCAATCAGCAGGCTGCAACACTGAGCAATCAGCACATGATGCCATGGGCATCACAGTAACAAGATAGACCCAATACCTTTGCTTTTACCCGTAGATTGGGAATTCCTACCAATTGACCTTTCTTGGGCATCAATTTTTGGAGAAAGAAGCCAATCAAATGTTAACTAATATGTGGTCCTAATGTAATAGTCTGGCAGCCATTTATCGTGCCTAATACCGTGTTGTGACTTGTTCTTCCTGCAGAGCTGCTGCTGTGGATGATACAAACCTAAAGACCAATTAGCTGCAGGATGAAAACATGGCTTTACCCCTTCTTGCACCGCCAGGACCTGACAGCTTCAAGAGGTTTACTGTGGAATCTTTGGCGGTCCTTGAGCAACGCATCCAAGAGGAGAAAAACAGGAGGCCGCCTAAACAGGACAGCAGTTACCGTGACGACGATGACGAGAACAAACCCAAACCCAACGGCGACTTGGAGGCTGGGAAGAGCCTGCCCTACATCTACGGGGACATCCCTAAAGGAATGGTGGCGGTCCCACTGGAGGACCTGGACCCATTCTACGTGAATACTCAGAAAGTGAGTCCATAAAGACGCACCTTTGTGTTTTCATTGATGGCAGCAAAGTTACTCAGCTCATCACAGGGTGTTTCTGATGTCTTGGACTTTAGTTTAAATGGAAAATTTGGTTGGATTTAGAATGTTCTTTAGGAGAAGAATTTAGAAAAGAGTGGATCTTTGTATAAAAAGGTCAAAGTAAATATTGTATTTAGTTTGGTTTGAGAATTCACATGTAGTTCTTTTGGTATTTGCCTTTTTTCACGTGCCTCAAGATCTTTGCTCTCCTTAAAAGTTGGATTCAGGGGTTAAAACATGAAACTATCACCATTCAATACGTCTGTTAGCTCAAGTTTATTGCAGGTATTGTCTTTATCTAATGGATTCTAATAAATTACGTTTTTATTTGATTTCAGATATTTATATAATTTAGAATGAAAATAATTTCTGTTATCTTAAAGAGAAAAAACTCTTACTCTAATGTAATAATCATAACCCAATCTCTGAACGATCCTTAAATGTATAAGGTTTTTTCTCTTCCTTCTTCACAGATCTTTTAAATGAACAGCTTCAAGGAAAGATGACAAGAGTAATACTGTGTTTCAGGTGCAGTTTATTCTAAGTTAGTCACAAGTGAAATTTAGCAGAAAGCCTGCTGTTCCTTCAAACAGAACAGCTCACATGCAGGCGAGTATCAGAAGCAAGAGTGTCCAGAAAATTGGGGGTAGATATTTTATCTTCTAGGCCCGGGGCGTGTCCCGTACAATAGTTTGGTTGGTGCAAGACGTTTGGGCCAGTTCTAGTTCACACACCACAGACCAATCCCTGCAACTATGATTTCTGAGCTTTAATGTGGTATCAACAAAATGTGGGTGTATGGGTGTTGAGCAGGGTTGGGGTCAATTACATTTTTCAATTCCAATTACGTTTTCAATTACAATTAAATTATGACTACGCTGACTGGCATTTGTTCCAATTACAATCAAATTACCGTTTTTTTTCATCCTCAGAAAGTCAATTATGTTCACAATTACTAAAGTTCAATTACAGTTAATCACAATCACTGAGCCTGAAATAAATAATCTAATAAAAGTTAAACTTCCTCGTGTGTTAGCTTTCTGTTAGCATCTCTTATGATAACAGCTGTAAATGACATTAAAAACAATAGTTTTAATATTAATATTTAATAAATTTCTTTTAAATGATAAAATGTGGAAAAGCTTGATATGACACATATTTTAATAATTGTTAACTCCATATGTGTAGAACTGTATTTAGAACTGTAACATGGTCATTATTAACATCTTTTATATCATTTTCATGACAAGTACAGTCTATTATCTAAACTCAATTACAATTTAATTACGATTACCACAGCAACAGATTTTTAAAATTATAATTGTGCCATAAGTGTAATATATTATCGATTATGCATTTACAATTATAATTGGCCTCAACCCTGGTGTTTAGTCATGGTGACATATAGCTAACTGGTAGTTATAGAGTAGAAACCTAAATAATATATTTTAAACAGATCTAATCTTTTCTGCTTTATCGTTACAACAAACTGATCAGTTTGGGTTGTTCTTTAGTTCTTTGGATTATTGTGAACATCTATGACCAAATAGTGATTAAAGGGGTCACACAGTGATTGGACGTTGCAAATCAGACCAATCAGTGACGTGTGGTGTGTGTGTCTTGACTCTAAGGTGTGGTGTGTTTACAGTGTTTTAATCTGATAATGTGGTGGCTGAATGTAATTATGTTTTCCTCCCTGAGAAGCTCAGCGGTCTGAGAAGAGCCCAGCTCTCCAGCTCTTGATTGGGCTGTGGCAGTATCTGCAAAGTGCTTGCAGGGCTTTGGGGAAAAAGGTCAGGGACAGTTTGTGTTGAAAGACTTCTGTTCCACATGACAGCTTTTCCTAATTGTTCAGAGAAGCAGCAGCAGCAGTGTTGGGCGGACTCAGGCATGTTGTAGAGCAGTGATTCTCAACTGGTGGGTCGCGGACCTGTACTGGGTGGGTCGCGAACAGCTGGTCAAAAATAAATACTTAATGTCTCTCATGTTGGGTTGGACTTTTCTTTTGACAGGCCTGTTGTGAAATGCTTGTTGCATGGGCAAATATATAGATTCATGTTTTAAAAAAAGATTATATGGATTAATAGGATTAAATTTGGTTGGTTGAATCTGGATTTAATGACAGTGGCAAAATTGGGTCGCAAGGTGAGACCAGTTGAGAACCACTGTTGTAGAGGACACACGTGTGTCTCTGAAGGTTTCTGTCATGACTGACACTCAGCATGAGGACGTTTGGGTGACCTTGACAGTTTCCACCAATGTGTACCTGTTAACTGAGCTTTGGAAGGAGAACATTTTGTTAGTAAGCCTATATCATGTAGGTCAAACTCATGTAGATGCTCTGTTGGGCCAAGTTTGGCCCAACAGAGCATCTAATCTGGTAGATTTTGTTTGAAGTGAAATGACAGCAAAAACAGGACTTTTTTCTAAATGACCATTTAAGTTGTACATAAAAAACCTTGGGGGTTGCAGTACTACATTATTTACAGTAATATTAGATTTCAATTTAAAAAATGAAAAAAAAAATAAGATGGAAAATTCTGGCAAACTATTCGACGGAATTCTGGCAAATTACGTCGCAAATTTTTACCAATTGCTTAATATTCACGATTGATTTGAATTTGTGCTTTTTCCTTCACAAAAAGATGAAACACATTACGTAAAAGGCCAACGCTTTATACTCGCCGAAGGTTTTGAGAGTTTAATAGTGATAAAAACTGCTAGAATAATTTTTTTCTTCTGAAAAGCCAAAATAAAAAGCATAATAATAATCTGGATTTTAAGACATATTCAGATATACAGTATATATATATACTGTATATATGACAGGTTGTCTTTAAAATCATCTGGTTTGTTAGTTTGTGATGTTAAGTGTGCTGTGGTGAGGTAATGCTAGTGTAGACTGAGGAGAAAGGCTAAAGTCCTTCACCATGGAAACAATGTATTTTGTCTATTTTTAACAAGAATTATGTAACAAAACATGCATTTTTATTCAAATTGGTCAGCACTGATTCACTTTTCCATTCAAACGCTAACTAACTAAAGAGGAGAAGCTGCCCATTATATATCATCCGTGTTGTGTGCATGTCTGTGTGTTTTGTTTTGTTTTGTGTGTTATCAGCTGCACCATTACTGTCTCCTTCTGTGTTTTACACCTCCCTGTCTTTACACTGTGCACACTGGCTGTTATATAACACATCAGTCCAGTGCACAAAGATTTAGACACGATTCTGATGAAAACCTGCCCAGAAAAATGTGGGATTGTTGATTTCTCACTCACTGACGCACGCATACTTTCCTCGTCTGTTTCCAGCATGTTCCATACGTTTCTCCTCATGGATGCATGCGAGTCATCATCGTGCAATCTGCTTTGTGCCTTTTGTTTCTCGCCTTCAGCAGCAGTCCTACATGTAAGCTCTAAACTGCAGGCTAAGCTAGTTACAAACCCTCGATCTGGTCTCTCTGATGTCAAAGTAAAACTGACGCTGCCTCAGATCCGGCATTTTGAGGAGCTGTGACGTCAGATCAGGTGGTGACCTTGATGGAAGAACATTGCTCTGTATGTCTTTGTCATGAAGAGGAGGGCAGCTGATCCCTAATAGGTTTTTCACAACAGGGCGGAGGGATGAGTGTGAGAGAAGGCAGTTTATCTCCCTCATGACAAGTCTTCCAATTGTGACTCTTTTAGATTGTGTCACAGCCACGACAGAGGGCCGGCTGGTCGGCTGATGACGCAGCATCCCTCCATCCCCACCCCGCTGGTGTCCATAGCAGGGCAGTGCCTCACAGGGCTGAGCAAGGTTGAATTGAACTCAGCGTCACGGCGTGAGGACGATAGAAATTTCTCGTTTTCAAACAGAGGAGAAACGAATCCAAGGATGCACCGAAATGAAAATTTTTGGCCGAAACCAAAAACCGAAAATGAGAAAACCAAGGCTGAAAACCGAAACGCTGAAATAAATTATTATGCAAATGATGTCCCATTGCATTTATGGCTCTGACTGTGTAGTAACTTCACTAAAAATGAAATATAGCAATTATATGAATGCTTCAAAGGATAAATAAATTCAAAATATGAAAATATTTATTTAGCACGGGCATTCCAACAATGCACAATATATATATATAAAAAAAAATGTTTAACTTGTCCCCACTCATACATGAAATAATAATGTACAGGCCTATAACTGACTGAGTTGCTAGAAGAGAGTCAAATTAAACCTTTTCTCTCATTTACACACAAAGTGCATTTAAGTTATTGAGCGTGTGCGTCTCGGAGATGCACACTCTGTGATGGTACGTTCACACCAAACGCATTTCGGGCCTCAAAATTGTGCCTCACGCGCATTATTGGACGCCTGTGCTCATTGAACACAGATGCTTGTCACCAGCGTCAAAGGGGCTTCTCTGTTGCCAATGGTGTTCATACAATGGATGATATTGTGGCGATCAGTTACGTTCATAATTCACCCAGTGACTGTAATATGGTGGGAAACATTATTGTGTTGAGAAGGCAGTGTTTCTGGTCGGATGTATTTTGGTGTGACTCAGTGTGTGCACTGTGATGTTAGATGACCATAGAGAAGTGAGGTGAATGGAGAATAAAGTTTGCAGTCCTTGCTGAATATGCCGCCTCTGACCCCCGTTCATCGGCTCTACATTATCCAGAGAGTGGCTTGGCTTTATTTGCGCCTCGGCGCCGTTTCTGGATTTACCAGAGCTGCGCTTGGACGAGAGTTGCTTTCAGAGCTCTCTCCCGTGCCCAGTTTGACGACCTGCTGACCCGCATCGGTGCTCGCATCTCCTACCAGGACACCAACTACAGGTGCTATATTCCAAATTGGTCGACGCGCCGTGATGTGCCCCAAAATTTCAACAATCCCAACTCTAGCGTTGGCCACGTTGGAGGTGCACGACGCACGTCAAAAGCGTCCGCCGTGCGAAAAGCTTCAAAACGGGACACGCAGCGGGACCTCCAACGCTCCCTAGAAGCACGTCCACCATACAGTTTATTGTGAATTGTTACGGCAAAATTGCGGTTGACCTCATTTGGAGGCATGATTTATTGCTCTGGTTGAATGATGGAGTCCAGGCGAGGCATTGATGATTTTATAAAAAAGATTTATTATAAAATAAAATAAAAAGGAGTAAAAAAGAAGCTTCCATCCTGAAAGAATGAAAGGCAAAAGGCTCGTGGCAGAGCAAAAAGGCAAGACCCACTCTAACTAACAGTTTCACAGCTTATGCTTTTATACAGATAACAGAAAAGTTCCACCCTGAGGTGAGGAGAAGGAGGGAGTCAGATGCCCAACAGTGGAAACATTTGAGGATGATGAAGACGTGTATATTATGAGGAAGATTGGGTGCCACTCTTATCTGTCCTTGATAGTGTGTGCGTTCGTGTATATCTGCATGTGAGTTTGAGTTTTGGCCTTCAGCAGAGACTCTGTGTTGCACTGAGTACAATACGATCTGTACTGTTTAATCTAACATGATTCAGCTGTTCAAAAGTGCAAAGAGTAATGGAGTCATCATGTATTAAAACATGACAAATTGTACACATGAACATACATTTGACGATATGATGATGAATATAAAAATTGCCATAACAGAATGTACACCTGCAGCTTTCGATGCGTTTGGTGTGAATGCCACGAGTCTCTGTGTGCTATGATTGCAGCGTGGATCATTTCTTGTGCGCGCTGGTTTAATCCCATCCAAGTAATAATCTTCATTAAGTACTAAGTACCGTCTTGATGTAGTAAAGAGGATCTCTGTGAAACGTGCGCTGATAGACTGAAACCAGATTCTACTGCTGATGCTTTGTGGTCCGTGTAAACAGAGCGCAACACGTAACTACAGTGTCTACATGACACAAAAACACAAAACACACTTATGTACCTCGTCAACGCTGCTCAGATGACTTTTTAGTGCTCAGATGTATTGAAATACATGAGTCCGTGGACAAGTTGGCACGTTTCCTCTTTCGGTCGGCTTTTTTTCTGCGTATGCAGCATTTGAAGTTAGAAATGGAGCTAATGCTAAAGCTAGCGGGGCAAAGAGCCAGTGGCTGTTACATGTGTGGATGCCTTAATAACAGACGGAGTCGGGCTGTGTCTCATTGTAACTTGTATTACTACTAGTGTGAAATTATTCTACAATATTCACTCATCATGACAGTAAAATAGAGCATCCTAAGTAAATCTACTGCAGTAATTCCTCTCTCAACCAGTAGAAAATACTGTGAACACCTGATTATGAAAAAAAAAAAAAAAAAATACCGTCATATACCATGAAACAGTTAGAATTTTGAAAAATACCGCGATATACATTTTTGGTCATACCGCCCAGCCCTATGTAATATGCATTTATTTATTTTGTAATATGATTACTATTTGATTGGTGATACAAAGAAAGATAAGTGATACATTTGTTTGGTTACTTTAATTAATGGATGTCGACACATATACCTTGTTTAAAAGTATGAAGTAGCCACAAAGTGAGGAAAAGAAAAAAAGATGCATAAAAAATCGTGACAATTGTTAATATCTTGATGATCGTTGATTGATCTAATCGTAGCACCCTGAATCATAATCGAATCGTGAGGTTCCTTAGATGAAACGTTAAGTTCAGTTTATTAGCCACTTGCAGTATGAAAAAACCTCCCTACCATTGACTGCTGTGTATTTATCATTTACCATAAGGGTTCAGCGCTCTCTGAATGGTGCTGGATGGAGACGCTGCAGCTCTGGCTGTGGCCTCCAGCTCCCAGGCTGAAGCTGCTCTCCCTCAGCATTGACCCCCCCCCCCCCCCCACCACCCACCCCCTCCTCCTCTCCTCCTCCTCGCCTTATGCCAGCCTCCCTCCCTCCGTCCTGCTACTCCACAGCCTGCTGCTGCTACACTCACTGCCTGCCTCACAGCGCTGCCACTGCTCCATCCTTCTCCTTCTCCACCATCGCTCTCTCCTTTTTGCTCAGCTCTGGATTATGAAATTTTCAGTAGCTTTGCAGCAGTTTAGTCATGCATTACAAAAATGACTCCCTTACACGTGTGGCATTCGTGTGTGTCTGTGTGTGAATATGACAATACTGGATGACTAATTTTAGGCTTTGTGTACACATGCCACTTAATGTGTATATTTGCACATCAGGTTTTCTACATCCTTATACCTCGAATAGAGGATTTGTTGTTACATATTTACAACTCATTGTGGGAACCAAAACTGGTAGGTTTTCCAGTATGTCTAGGGTGACCATGACCATATTTTGATTTCTAAAAAAAAGAGGACAATTGGGCCGACCTTGTTGAGTACTCAAAAAGTACTCAACGTTTTCTTGAATCTACCTTGTAACGGTAAAATACAATAAAATGAATGAACAAGTTGTTATTGTCCATAACCATAAGGGTTAAAAAATGATGTTCTCTCTTTATAAGAAAGGGTTAGGGTTAAATCTGAAATCAGTGGTGACTCATGTCAATCACTTTTATTTTGCACTTTAGCAATCTGTTCTTGAAACATCTCATGTAAAACTTAAAATCTCTTAATCATTGAAACAAGGCAGTGGCTATCAGATGCCGTATCAATATACCGACATTCTATCCATACGCAGCGCCCCTCATTGGCCAGTTTAGGTCACGTGACTATGACTAAACCTAACCGTAAACCTAACCCCTAACCTTAACCCTAACCTTAAAAATTGTTGCAATATAGGGTTATGACCTAACCCTAAAGCTAACCTTAACCCTAAGACGCTAACGTACCCTTTCTTGAAACAGTTTGAGAAACATTACCTCCTAATTTATTAAAACTATAACAAAAACTCAAGGCTTACAGAACAGTATGTAATCAATAAATATACACTTTAATAAATAACTTTTTCAATTTAATCCACTGCTATTTGGTCTATTTGAACCCTTCTCTCTCTCTCTCTCTCTCTCCCCAACATTCTATCCGTTCACAGCGCTTCTCATTGGCCAGTTTAGGTCACGTGACTAAGACTATACCTAACCCTAAAAATTGTTGCATCATAGGGTTGTAACCTAACCATAAACCTAACCCTAGCTCTAAGTAAGTGTACTTTGGTAAACGTACAAATAGCAACGGGGGTTGTCCGTACAAACAGACACTTTCTTTTTATTAACGTGTTCTCCGAGATGCGTTCATGGTCCCTGTCAAACTCGGACAAATTCAATAATTTGTAAAATATCCTCGGACAAGACGTGAAAAAAGGACATGTCTGGGTAAATCCGGACATATGGTCACCCTATGTATGTTGTGATATCTGACCACTGTTTCGATTATTCATTTACATAGCGTATTCTAACTTTTTAAATGAGAGTATGACCCTGGTGTTCTAGTTATTACAGATCCAATATTAATAGTGTCCACTCATTGTCAACATTGCTTGAGTTGCTTTTGGATTCTTTCTCTCAAAGTGGGTCGGCTGTATTTTCTGCTCTTGCTATTGTTTTGGTTTCCTGTCAACAACTTCTCACACACGCACCTCATTTCTATGTGAAGTGCATGTTTTAGACTCCGTTATGTGACGCCACTACAAGGCCTTTAATACCACACCTCTCCTCCCCACCCTTGCTTCCTCACCCCCCACTCCCGGCCTCCTAGTCAGATGCTCTGCAGGGCTTAATGTATTGAGGGGTGCCTTGTTAAAAGCACAAGAGCCCATATCACTTGTGCAAATGCACAGTTTCATTAAAGTTTCATGCAAATCCCCATGCTTTATTTAAACACTCATGAGGTTATCCACAGGAAGTGGCTCGCCAACTTCTTTGGGTTTTGCTCGTTTCCTTTTCTTGAAGCCGAGCAGTGCAGAAGGAGCAAGACCGTGTTCAAACATCAGAAACATCTGCCCAGCTGTTTGCAAATTACCTTCGTTTAACATTGTGTGACACTGAATGTAAAACGCAAACATGGCACTCATATTTTATGTATTTTGAACATCATGATCTATTATATCGTTTCAATGCTTTTAGTGGTCTATTCTTGTCTTTTATGATCCATTGTGAACGCTACGTAGCAATTTATTAACGCTGTCCTTGTTTCTGTCTGTTTTCTTCTCTCCACAGACATTTATAGTGGTAAATAGAGGGAAGACAATCTTCCGCTTTAGTGCCACACCTGCCTTGTACTTCATAAGTCCTTTTAATCCGGTTAGGCAAGTAGCTATTAAAATTTTGATACATTCATATCCTTTGAAACAGTGTTTGTTCATGTGCATTATTGGTGATTAATAGATCATTGCTTCCTCTGATGTTTCACCTACTATAGGATATTAATAATGTCACATAATGTCAAGTACAATAAGCAGTGCATTAGTCATGTTGATACTGAAGATTCCTGCAGATAAATGTACTCCAAATGAGCTTTTGGCTGTTTTCAGTTCACCTGCTTTTTGTGTCATTCTCCTCAGGGCCAAGAATAGCAGTTTAACCTTGTACCAATACTTATTATAACGCTAATGAAACAGGGAAGAAATGCTGCTGCTGATGCAACAATGTTTAAATATGATACCGATAATTGTCTAGTACTGATTGTTGCAGAAAATGATCTGTATAAAACCTACTGACTGCAGTCATTTAAACTTAATTTTTACATTTATTCAACTTCATTTTAGCAACATATTGATGACCAAATTATGAGGCAAAGCAAAGCACATTTTAACCATTTGGTGAATTATTATTATTTTTTTTGCCAAACCAGTCCAAACTTGTTGATTTGTTGGAATATCACTGAATTGATGATTCATTTTCTACACTTGTTTGTGTACTTTTTGCAGGTCTGATTATTACCTCCGCCACGGCGGTAAAAAGTTTATTTATTTGTTTGTCTGTTAGCAGGATGAGGTCAAAAAGTAATTAACGGACACATTTTTTAACCACAGATAGACCTTACACCATTTAGGATTCCATTGATCTTTTGGAGGGAATCTGGATAAATACACTGATTCTTGATCAGTTTGTGTAGGGGACTGTGTGTATGCTAGGCTGGCTAGATTGTCTGAAACTGTGATTTACAGCTAAAATTAAAGATGGATCTATTGATCTAATGAAGGTGTTTTTTTTATGCTAAAAAAGCTCATTTTTAGTTTATTAGTTGAATTTGAATGAGATTTGCTTCTAAAGTCAAAGCTAAAATAACTTATACAACTAGATTGTTAACGTGCTCGAATACTCCACCACAACAACCTGACCTCTATATTAATCAACAGAAAAGTTGTTGCTTATGACATTTTAATGGATGTAAATGTAATACATATTTCAAAAGCAATAGATAAATTCATTAGAATAAAAAATCCCCTTGTTGCCAGGTTTCATGACCGTTTGTAAGCAGTCATATTGGAGCCTGGATCTCATCGACAAAAACAAGGCTCAATATTATAATACCATTTAGAAATATCCTTAATCTATATGTTTTAATGTTTTGGTATACATGCTTAACTTGTCTCCTATCACATCTATTACCTGATATTTAGCTGGAAGTTTTCACAACAAAAAAACCCCCATCTTTTTGTGTTTTTAATACTTCTGCTTGCCATCCTAAATTGCTTTTGTGATACTTTACCACTGTTTATTAGTTGACCTCTTGACCTCTTCCTTTAAATGTATTCCTGTGTTTTTTTTACATTTGCTTGTAAGTTTAGACCGCTCTAAAAGCTTTGCAACAGGGAAATACACCACTGTTACGGTCATACCGTAGAGGTTTCACTAAATATATACCACATGAATATTTCATGAGTGAAAAAATGATTTCCTTTGTTGTACATGTGTGTTGTGTAGTTTTAGCGCTTAGCAGGTAAATCAGATTGTAGCAACTGTTATAACTTGTGCTTCTTTGAGGTGTTGTTCTAATTGTGAAAGTCTTTTCCAATCCACATTTTCCTTAACCTGCTCCCCACTCTTTTCAGCATGATCATTATGTGTACTATTTTGACCAACTGTATATTCATGACCTTTAGTGATCCACCCGAGTGGTCAAAACAAGTAGAGTAAGTACACTTTTTACATTTTTATATATGTGTTTGATTGTGTTGCTGTTTGAATCACTAAATGGTTTCTAGTAGTTCTAGGCTAGGGGATACGTCTATTTATTTTATTATCTTGTTTTGTAAAGATCCTATTCAGTGCACAGAATACATTTTGTTTTCAGAATTCTCACTGATAAAATATTCAAAATATTTTTAGATTTTAGATGTTAGATAAAAAAAAAGATTTTGCAAACAACAGTGATGTGATCATATTTTACCATTTGCTCAATTACGTATCTGCTTGGTGGAATAAAGTATTATGTAAACATCATTTAATTTAATGCTAATTTGTCCGCATGTTGCTGTATCGAGTTCAGTGATTTGTCAAAAACTATTCACATTTTTTTTCCCACATGTACCACAAAATGAATTGCCATTAACTCTGTTTTGTTTCTGTCTGTTTTTGTTGTTTTTAATTAATTTGCTGTAATTTTCTGTATTTGTGTTGTGTTGTATTTTTATATTTTTTATCTTATTTTGTGTTTTTTTGTTGTTTCCTCGGTTTTTGGAGTAATTTTTGTATTGTTTAGTATATTTTTCATCTTTTGTATATTTATTCGAGTAATTCTGTGTATATTTGTTGTTATTTTGTGTATTTTTGTTGTTATTATGTGTATTTTTGTCCTTTTGTGTGTAGTTTTTGTGTGTTTTCACTGGGGTTTTTTTGTGTGTATTTTTGCAGGATTTTTTGTGTGTATTTATTTATATTTTTGGAGTCATTCAGTGCATTCATTTTGGGGGGCCGCACAAAATTAGAACGAGGGCTGCATATGGTCCCTGGGCCACCAGTTGCCAATGTCATGTCTACACCACAGTATTGGATTCATCCGCTTTTGCTTCGTGCTAATGCTAATAATATTATATTATCACATATGTGAAAATTTGGCTTAAAACCAATCAAATGCTGCATGGCAAAATCAGGGTAGCACAAGTTGCTAGCTTCTAGGGAATAAAAATATTAGCAGCTAGCATTGTTAGCATGCTAACTTAGCTGTCAGCCAGTCATGGTGCAAACATTACCAATATTTTTTTTTAAATAACTGTTTGCTAAAACTGGCTCATGCGCCTTCATGAATAACATCTGGATGTGACACACAATTTTTTTTATTAACATATCGTGGTAATCTTTCTGTTCTAAATATATCTCTTGCTCAACACCAACTTCAAATATCTGTTTTAAATCACCTTGAATATTGTGGGCTTTGATCCAGAATGGATGAACTCATTCTGTCAACCTTTTTGTCTTTCAGGTACACATTCACAGGAATTTATACATTTGAGTCTCTTGTAAAAATCACAGCGCGAGGTTTCTGTATAGATGGGTTTACATTCCTACGAGATCCATGGAACTGGCTGGATTTTATGGTCATTTCAATGGCGTAAGTATTATATGTTCTGGGTTCAGAATGTTGTTGAGGGAAAAATGCAATATTCTGCATGATGATCCATTTTCTGTACTTCCCTGAAATATCTGATCTTTCTCTTTAAGAATTCAAGGTTTCCATCTTATGCAGTGTGGCCTCCTTCACAACCAGCTATATCGATCCCATTTAACTGTTTAGTCTTCTCTTGTCATGTATCTGCTTCTGATTTACACTCACTGTAGAAGTGTGTCATTAGGTGGTGCTATAGTGGGTGCAAATACATTTTAACCTATAACTTTCTCGTCTTCATAAACTTTATATCCACTTGTTCCCTAAATAGAGTTGCATCTTCTGACATAGGCCACGCCCACTCCCAAGGTATACTTTAGTTTGTAAGTCACTGCACATCAAAAACCTACTGTGTCCTGACGCTCGCCACAAGCCCGTCGTCATTCGTGGCGTACTTCCATGGGCTCCGCAAAACCTGGGGGCCGAGTCGCGCAGGAAAGCTTGGCCCCTTTTCATAACTGCTTGCAGTTCTAGTTATATTTGTAATGTTGCTGTTGTAATCGTAATTAAATTGCAATTGAGTTCAGATAATTCACTTTGTAATTGTAATTGCCATGAAAATACCATAAAAATGGTCAATTATAATTTCACACAAAAGAGGGGAACCATATTACAGCTCTACACATATGTAGTTAACAATTATTAAAATTCATTTCCCACATTTTACCATTTTAAATAAATTTATACTGAGACAGAAAAGGCTCAGATGCCCACACCAAAAATAATAAAAACCAATATTTTCTATGATTAGGAAGCCTAACATGGTAACCAATAGATAGGAAAGAAAGAAATTAGATGATAGATATTTGTTTTTAGTGTATTTTACAGCTGATTTAGGACCCGTTATCATAAGTTGACTTTTATTACGTTGTTTATTTCAGGCTCAGTAATTGTGATTTATTGTAATTGACTTTCTGAGGATACAAAGTAATTAATTTAATGTAATTTATTCTATTTTGAAAAAATGCTGGTAACTATAATCGTAATTGAATTGTTATTGAATCAGAATCCAATTTTTTTTAAGTTATCCCCGAGGGGTAATTAGAAAGGCAAGGTGCGGGATATTAAAAAATAAAATAGAATAAATAAACACAGCACTAATAATGATAATAATAATTATTATTATATACACACACACACACACACACACACACACACACACACACACACACACACACACACACACACACACACACACACACACACACACACACACACACACACACACACACACACATAAAACAAGGAGGTTGTAAGGTAAACTGAATCACAAGGTGCAAATGAATGATAAGGAGCTAAATGCTTATCATTTTAAAGATATTCAAATCTAAAATAATAATAAAAATGAATCCAATAAAATAAAAATGATATTTACATTAGTAAACAGATCTTTTTTTTTAATTTATTGAATTTTAAAGACCAGTGGCAGGTCAGCCACTAGAAGTGGTGAAAAAGAGTCTGATTATTGTAACTCTTTAGTGTTCAGGAGGACATCAGCTTAACGTAAATGTAATTGTATTTGAAAAAAGTAATTGATCCCACCCCTGGCTGTACTGATGCATCTTCCTCACCAAAGCTATTCTCCTCTTAGTAAACACATGTCATTGTTCCTGTGGCTCTCACACAGACCATCTGTATGTCAGCTCATCCTTTTCTCCGTACATCCACATGAAAATAACGAGCTGTTGTAACTGTGGTTTGATCCTGCAGGTATATAACAGAGTTTGTAAACCTAGGCAATGTCTCAGCTCTGCGCACGTTCAGGGTGTTGAGGGCATTGAAAACTATTTCTGTAATTCCAGGTAAGACAGGATTGGGGCGGGGGGTAGCTGGGCGGGGTCGGTGTTAGGTGTGTGTGTCTCTCTTTCCTTTTTACCTTCCACCCTTCTCCTCAGTGGACAGGCTCTGTGAGTGGCGTCGTTTCCTTCCTGGTTCGGTGGTGTTGTGCTCTTGGTGTGTGTGGTTATTGTCATCGTGTTTGTTCTGTGTGTGATCCTTCCCCTATTTCAGATATATAACAGAGTTTGTGGACCTGGGCAATGTATCTGCGCTGAGAACATTCAGAGTTCTCCGAGCATTGAAAACTATCTCTGTCATTCCAGGTGAGACTCAGTTTAAACACTAAGGCTGATCCTCTCACCCTTTTTTTTTTTTTTTACACACTATTATTATGATTACAATTATGATTTAAGCAATAACAAAAAAAATAATAATTGGAAACTACCATTTTTTGATTTTTTTTTTTTCCAAAATTATCAAAAATGGTACTAATACATTTTTGATAGGCTTTGCAGTCTCCTCTAGGGCCTTTTAAAGTGTCTATGACTCTCTTCTGCCCCAGTAACGCTCTATGAGGCTTTTCTCAAAGGCGGCTGTGTTTCTCCTCAAATAACATTAAACTCTTATTTATGTCCTTTTATGTAAAGAAATCTTTAGAAATGAGATACTAAAGGGTTGGTGGTAATAGTGTTTATCCTAAGGTAACAGGTTGCCTCTCAAATATTTTGACTCCATTGTAAGAGGACAAAAAAAAAAGTAATAAAAATACAGTTTTGTTCCATCTGTAAAAGTCATGCCTGAATTGGAACAAGAGGATTCCTGTTGGTAAACCTGGTTTATTTGATGCTGTTTAAAGGGAGTAGCTCTAAGAAAGATCCCACAGAATGTGGTGATTATTTATGCATGAAGACTGCCAAGCCTAGTTTGTGAACATATCTCTTATGCTGCATGATGCTTTTCGGTCACTTGCTTTTAACAATATTAGTCTATTAAGAGCTTGGCTGACAAATGGCATTGGAAGTTTGGGTTGTCCTCTTTTGTTCAAAGTTATATGGTATTGATTTCTTCTTTCTGTTTATTATTCCGATTCGATACAGTTTGTTGGAATGATAAACAATCCATAAGATGTAGTAATGGGTTCATGGTTAATGTTTATAGAGTGACAGATTGGGTCGTCGACCATCAGGTTCCAATCTGCTTAACATGAGTGTAGCTACAGTATATACTGGAAATAAATATTACCAAAATATTATTAAAGCTAGACAGAGCTTCTACAAGAAGAACATATTTTACTGGTATATGCAAGAAACAATATATCCCAAAAGTTTGTAATTCGATAGGTAATGATTTCATTACGGTATTGGCAAATAAGAATTCGATTCAGTAAATTTTAAGCCAAAATAATAATTCAACCAGTGTGACTGTAATAAATCCATGGACACTGGACAGTGCAGGTGATCTTTCATAGATTCCTGTTGTTTCTTGTAAGGGGATCGTCTATAAATTAATTATGGACATGAACAAACAAGTAAACAACATTTAATGGCAAATGTATTCACATTTCATTTAAATGAAGTCCAACCAACGCTTTAATTTAAACCAACAGGATGTTAACCTTTTCTGATCTCATTTTCAATACTCAATACATTTTCAGTAAAATTACATATTAGGTTTACCTGACCCTTCTGCTTGTTTTTCACATAAAAATAATGCAATATTAATATCAGAGATGAAGTGCAACCAAGATCTGTTAATGTTAAATGAGCAGTAGTTAAACCTGTCACAGACATACAGACGTCTATCATATTAAAAGTGCTTTTAAAACACATCCATATAAAGTCTGCTGTACTTAAATCCTCTGTGTTGTTTCCTTGTATCGATACAATTGATTGATTAACTTTTAAAACAATTTTAGATCGATTAATGTCATCCGGCAGGCCAACTGTAGGAATATTAATCGATTCATGGATCTAATGGATGAATCGTTACACCGTTACGCTTTTCTGAGGCATCACATTAAAAGTAGGGGATATACAGTATATTATGTGACCTAAAATTGGAAGGACAATATTAGCATATTGGATATCGAAGAAAAAAAAAAAAGATAATATCGAGCATCCCGAATAAATTATTTTTTTCCTGCCTCCTGTAACTTCTTGTAGTTTGACACCAGCGTCATTTCTTCCACTTTAACTAAAGCAGATGATTAGATTTGAAATGGGTAATTGTTCATCCTAATTGTCATATATGTACTACATATTATGTGTTCTGTGCTTTTAACCCATCCCTGAGGAACAGTGTAGCACTCAGGGAGTAGTTAGGGTTATTGGCCATGCTCAAGGTCCCACAGTGGATTCAAACCATCGACCCATCAGTTACAAACATTCCAGCCCACTTCCTTAACCCTTAGGCCTCTGCCACCCACCAATGGCTACTAACTGTGTTTAATTTATTGGTTACGGACTACAGAAAGTGTACAAGCTTTATTATATAATGCAAGATAACCAAATAAATAAGCTTTGAAAAGGGAATGTGAATACAAATTGTGTTCTACTTAGTTTTCCTAAATCCTGTATAGCTCGATGAGATTCTTGTTAAACTAATACAGTATATTGTAGCCAAAGAAATGGGTTTTATTAGATGCCGTTGGACTATTATGTTTCTCGTGGATCCACGTGAAGGTTGCCAAAGGATCCCTGCCTGAAAGGTAAAGTGATTTTGTCTTTAGATATTTTTTGAATGAGACGCACCACAGGGTCGAGGTATGGGGTCAGTGTTTTCCTCATACAAGACAGTTCAAGAAAGTGCCCACACTGGTGCTGGCATTGAATTGCTCCCGTTCAGCCTTGGAGTTTAAATGACCTGCATGTGTTTTCCAGCCCCCCCTGCCTGTGCCTCTATCATTTCATGGACCTTTGTTGTGCTGCTGTGCTCTTTTCCTTAAATATTTCTAGTCTTCCCACTCTTCCTCTAAATTATCCCACCTATTTCTTGGGTTTTATATTGACACATTTTGTTTATTCCATCCTTTTTCTTTTCTTTTTTTTTTTTTTTTAATAAATCTGTTGGGGTAAATATGAGAAGAGTGGAAAGGCTTTGTAATATGTTATGTTTATTGTCTCTAGAGATATATGTATTGTGTCTAATTTGTCAATTGTAAATCACAAATGCTTTTTTGCTGGAATTTATATAAATCTGTGCCATACTCAGCAATTGTTAGCATTACCCAGCTAATAGACACTTGTAAAATTGTTGTAATTTGATTTTTTAAATGAAATTTTACTTTTAATTATTCAAAATTGAATTAACTTGTATGCTAATGCTGCATTTTAATCATAAAACGACGAGTTCAAAATCTAAAACCTGAAACATCGGCAGCTCCTGCATCACTATTGCGTGTGTTTGTGTGCGTGTGTGTGTGTGTGCGTGTGTGTGTGCATGTGCCCCTGCCATCCAGGCCTAAAGACCATTGTGGGCGCCCTCATCCAGTCTGTAAAGAAGCTCTCGGACGTGATGATTCTGACTGTCTTCTGCTTGAGCGTCTTTGCCCTCATCGGCCTCCAGCTCTTCATGGGCAACCTGCGCCAAAAGTGCGTGATGTGGCCAATCAACATCACCGAGAGTTACCTATCCAACGGCAGCAAGGGCTTTGACTGGGATGAGTTCATACACAACAATAGTAAGTGGTGGTGAAGCGTAACCAGCATGAACCTGGCATAGATCAAGGTGTTTGAGTCAGCCCATATGCTGGAAAGACGCTACAATATGTCACTTTGGCAGCAATGAGGACAAAAGGAATGGATTTGTAATGAGTTGCACTAATATGAAAAGAATGTGTCAGCAAAGTCAGATCAGAAATTGGTCTTTATGGATTCACAGACACATTTATTAGTCGTAGCTGTGACACAGTGACTCATCTGGTTTGTTTTTTTCAGGCAACTTCTACATCCTGCATGGTCAGGTGGACGCTCTGCTCTGTGGGAACAGCTCTGACTCTGGGTGAGGTTTTTCTGCCACTGATCCTATCAGGACCTGCGGCAATGCCTCCGTCTGTAGTAACATTAAATTATATGCAGAGGTGACAAGTAGCAAAGTGCAAATACTCCTTACATTTTAAAAATGAGCTCGTTACTTTTAAGACCTTCAAAGATGATGTCACAACGTAAAAAGACGCAAACCAACAACCGCCTCTGCTGCCTGTGAAAGGTTTTTCAGCTGAACAAGTTATTTTCAGACCAAAAATGACACATTTTCAGACCAAAAATGACACATTTCCATTCCAAAAACCTGGAGAACATGATTCTCTTGTGGCTAAATGAAAAATGTTGGTAGTTTGAGCTTTTGGCAAGTACCTTAGTTTTATGGTTAACATTTTCAAGTTTTTAAAAATGTTAAACTTAAAGCTGCTCTGGGTTTAATTGAGCATTTGCATTTTTTTTTTCTTGAAACATTTTATTTTTCAAATTTGATCTATAAGGAGTGCTAAATTATCTAGGTGTTCAAAGGTAACAGATTTAATTTATTTCCATGTACATGTACCAGTGTTCTAGAAGATCTTATATAAAAAAAAAAGATACGAAATTTGCTGGTTTTAAAACCCTCTTATTATTGAAGAGACATTTGTTTTACTTTTTACTTAAGTGCATTTAGTAGAATGTACTTTTTTTTACTTTTACTAAAGTAAGGGAGCAACTTTATTACTTTTACTTTTACCAAAGTCATTTTGTATTCAAGTATCTACAGGTGTATACTTTTACTTGAGTACTGAAGACTAGTACTTTTGCCACCTCTGATTATATGTATCTCTCTCTTTCTCATTCCCTCCACCCCTCAGCCGCTGCCCGGAGGGCTTCACATGCATGAAAGCTGGGAGAAATCCAAACTATGGCTACACCAGCTTTGACAGCTTCGGCTGGGCCTTCCTGGCTCTCTTCCGACTGATGACACAAGACTTCTGGGAAAACTTGTATATGCTGGTAAAGCTCTGGACTTGACTTTTTATTTATTTTATGTAGGATTAAGAGGTGATATGCCTCTTTTTTCTCCTATATTTGCTTTTAAAAGGTTAAGATTACAAAAGTCTAATTCACACATTTCTGACCCATGGTAGCCAGATTTGTGGATCATTTCAAAAATGGAGCCGAACTAAAGAAAACACTAAAGTAGCAAAAACAGAGGTTTGTCATGTACCAGGAACATAGGATTTTAAACCGGGTTAAAACTCAATCAAATCTTTAATGTAAATCAAACCATTTTCTAAACACTGCATTTCTTTTTAATACAACATCAACTCTTAATAATACTGCATCATTGCACTTCAAGAAAACAAAAAATATGGAGTTTTCCAGGCTTTAAATGTTGCAGAGTTGAAATATTGAGTGTAAATAGCATTACAGTAACTTATGCAAAGGCTTATTATTATGTTTTATTATTATGTTTTATTAATGTTTTTCTTTTCCAATCTGGAAATGATTTATCTTTAGGTTTTGGCACATTTTAGTTATGAAAAAAATCCAAGTATTATTGTGATCTTAATTTCTAACATGTATACACACATACTGAGGTTTAGTCTGTTTGTTTTATTTGTCATAGTTTCATAGTTGAATTTGGCTCAGTGCAGCGCAAACTTTAAAAGTACGAGACAATCAATGTTAATTTAAAGGGCAATAATCAACAAAATTCACTCTGAATTTAGTGTAATTGTCCGTGTCAACACACTTACACTGTATTTAGTGGTCTGCCTGTGTAAATTGAAAGGAAAATAACTTTTATTTTAGCTTAACACTAGATACTGTGCCATGTACCATAGTTGTGTGTTGGGCTGCTCCACTCTGGGTTGCTTTGAAATGGTGGAGACACACTAATGCCTGCACATTCAGAGGCCAAGTGAAGGAGGAAGCATGAAATATTCACGGCTCAGGATTACAGTACGCCTGTAATCAGAGAGGTAAGACCTGATGAGATTGGATGGGAGCACCCAGCACATATCTCTATTTTTGGTCCTGCCTTTGAAATTCACCCACCAACTAGTGTTGAGAAAAACTATTATTCAGCTCTGTACTGTTCTACTGGTCAGACTTCAGTATTACTACAAATAAGTCTCTGGCTTTATCTTATTCTATAATTTTGTAATCAGTGGTACAAAAGCAAAAAAAAACAAAACATTAAACCTTCTTTTGAGAAACCATTGGATTCCAGACAGTGCCTTAGTGTCATTTGGCAAGTAAGACTTACATTTCACTGTATGAATGTAGATGTTATTGGTCTAAGTCAAGGGCGTCAAACTCATATAATTCAAGGATTAAATATCAACAAGTGGGCGGCAGGTTTTTGGCCGGAAAACAAACAATTTCAACATTAATGTGCCCGAGTTTGCACTTTCTTAGTTATAAATTAGACATAAAGAATGAAAGGCAACAACAATATCAAAGCAATAAGTGACAGATCCTTAAATGTGCTTTGATTTATTTATTTTTTGACCAAACTTTATTTAATTTGAGGAGATTTTGTTGAATAATTTCAGAAAAATTGCATCATTTTAGAAAAATAACTAAATTATTTGGTAATTTAAACAATGATTCATGTTTTCTCTGTCATTTTCACTTTCTCCTGTGGGCCAAATCGGATGCTTTGATGGGCTTTATTTGGCCCCCTGGCCTTGAGTTAGACACATATGGCCTAGTTGGTGTTGGTGAGATCCAGCTTCCTTCTCCAGAGTTATTGAAATTAATGAAATGGTGAACATGAACTGGGCTACATATTATTCTTATTTCTGTTGGGCAGCTACATGTAGGAAAATGTGTGTCTCAAGGCATCTGCTGAATGTGTGTTTGTATTCTAAGCCTTTGAAAACAACAAATTGTTGTAGAATTGTCACCATGCATAAGAACTTGCGTCTCTATCTTAAACTGTTGGTGGATGTTCAACTTCAAAGAAAAGACACTGTAAGTGATAACACCGGTGTTGGACAACCCATCCATTTTTCAACTTCAGGTTAGCTTCTTATATTTAAAAGCCAGGAAAGGTGAACATAATTGAAGTGCCCTTTATGCTACATGTAAACATAATCATATATACGCACATGCTATTATCAAAGTAGCTCAGTATTTATTTTCTTCTGGCAGCGCTAACATACTGCGTAGTGACATGTATCCGATGGCTTAAGAGTCTCCTTGTGTTCTTCCTCTTACAGACCCTAAGAGCCGCAGGAAAAACCTACATGATCTTCTTTGTCTTGGTGATCTTTGTGGGCTCCTTCTATTTGGTGAATCTAATCCTGGCTGTGGTAGCCATGGCCTATGAAGAGCAGAACCAGGCCACCATGGAAGAGGCTCAGCGGAAGGAGGACGAATTCAAGGCCATGCTGGACCAGCTTAAGAAACAACAGGAAGATGCACAGGTAAGTAAGGGTCAAAGTCTTCTTTAATCTTTTGGTAAAACTTTACTTGAAGTTTTATACATAATGCTGACATTACGCTGTCATTATCTGTCATTAGCATAAATAAGGTGTCATAAAGGCTGTCGTTAAGTGTCGTTTGCTAAATTATGACACCTTTGGAGCTATGTTGGCATTTTTTGGTTTCGGTGGAGGGATCTAGTGGGGTTTGGTAGGGTTAGGGTTTGTGGTAGGGGTTAGGTAGGGATAGACATGTTAAGGCACAGATTACAGGAACCCCTTCCTCCTCCCTATAACAATAGATTTAAAATGGTAAAATCAAAATAAAAGAAAAAATGAAAACTAGGAATAATAGAACAAAGTAGAATAACCTCCAATAAAATAGGTCCAAGATTCAATAAAAGAGGAAAGGGTCTGCAGCTTCCTGTGAGAATAAAACCATATTATTGCCCCACCCAATTTAAACGTTTCATAAAAATAAATAATTAAAATATGGATATGAAAGATAAAGTGCTTATACTGGGATGTTCAGGAGGGGGTTGGGGAATAGTAGGGTTTGGAGGTATCTGGGGTCATGGTTAGGCTTAAGGAAGGGAAGGTTCGGGTTAGGGTAAGAAAAAGTTGGATTGTGTTAGGGTAAGGAAAAGTGGTTTAGGGTTAGGGTGGGGGGAAATGGGTTAGGGTTAAGTGTGGGGAAGGAGAGGTTAGGGTTAAGGTAAGGGAAAATAGGTTAGGGTTTAGGAAGTATGTGTAGGAACCTGAGTAATTAAAGATGGGGGTTAAGTGCTTGCATCAAGGGTTAGGGGTTTGGGTAATGAAGGGTTAGGGTTAGGGTAACGAACGAGAATTAATGACAGCCTTCATGATACCTTTTCCATGCTAATGACAGGTATTGTGTCAAAATAATGACAGTGTAATGCCATCTTTATTTATACAACTTCAAGTAAAGTGTTACCAATCTTTTCTAGTTGTGCTTTCTAACCCTGCTTATACCATATGTTGTAGCAGGGGTTGCTGGACCATAATCCTGCTCTTTCCTTTGATATAATTCTTTCTGGATCAGGCCATATTGTTTTTCGGAATTTATACGTGGTGTTTGTCTTTTTAGACTGCTGCCATGGCAACCTCTGCAGGCACTGTGTCAGAGGATGCAGTTGAGGACGATGGAGGAGGCCATTTGTCTTGCAGCTCCTCCGAGATGTCAAAGCTCAGCTCCAAGAGTGCCAAAGAGCGGCGCAATCGAAAGAAGAAGTGGCGACAGAAAGAACAGGAGAAGGAGAAGGGTGACAGTGAGAAGTTTGTCAAGTCAGAGTCAGACGACGGCAGCAAGAGAAGTCGCTTCCGTTTCCCAGATAACCGCCTTGGTCGAAAGTCTTCCATAATGAACCAGGTTAGAAAACAGGCTCCATGATGTGAAGCTGAAGGAAGCAAAAATAAGTCTGAGAGACATAAAAGTTAGTGTACTATGTTTTAACACAGAGATGTCCCCAAATATTGAGGCCAGATTGAGAACATACAGTATGGTTGATGTTGCACAAACTCACACACATGAGCATATAGTGGCTAAAGATACAGAAGCACAAGTTCAGATCATGAATTATTGACTGTACTAACATGAATGTTTCAGAGGGTGCTGAAGTGCTTTGTTTAGGCCTCACTTGGGCAACACTGGCTCATGTTTTACATTGTAACAATAGGGCTGTACTCAGACTTTCACTTGTGTGAAATAAGTTTGATAGGGGTGATAGATCACCTTTATTGTTGTCACGTATGTAGAGCTACATACATGAAATTCTTTCTCTGCATTTAACCCATCCCTGAGGAGCAGTGGGCAGGCCCAGTGTAGCGCCCGGGGAGTAGTTAGAGTTAAGGGACTTGCTTAAAGGCACACCGTGGACTTTTTAACTTAAAGAGTTGAACCATATGAGTTATTTTAAATGATTCCACAGGCCAATATACAGCGCTTGACAGTATCAATATCTCTCCAGGCATTCTCCAGGTAATGTGACCTGGAGAATGCCTGGAGAAGTTTCACTTTACGGCTGTCACGTGACCACAGGCTCGGATATATATCGTTACCACGTGACGTCACAACATATGGTCATTTCCCGACCCAGCGCCATTGCTGTGGGCAGCTGAAAAGAGTTAGCCTCTGTTTACAGCCAAAATAACATAATATGGTAGTTTCGTGTTGGGTTAATGGTGCACTATTTGCTGCGATAGTTCAGTTAAACGTGGATTCTTTAGTAAGGGAAGTCGGCAAGTCAAATCTGTAATTTCGGGATAAGGATTGGCTCTCAGGGCTGGGGCGCGAAGCGGAGCTGGGCTCGTGCCACGGCTACAGTTTATGGGCTGGAGTATGGGCTGGAGGAGCAGCCGCCACTAGCCTCGCCACCGTTGTCGGTCCACTTCTACGGGGGTCGGAGGGGACAGGCGACCCTCTGCGAAGGGGGCCGACGACTGCGGCGAGGCCAGGGAGTGGGAGGAAGCGCCATTGACGCGGCAAGAAGGCCGAGCGCTGGGACTCCAGCGGTGAGGAGAGGAGGGCGGTGGTGGCGGCTGCTCCTCCAGCCCATACTTCAGCCCATAGACTGTAGCCGCGACGCGAGCCCTTAGAGCCAATCCTTATCTCGAATTTAAGGATCTGACTTGGCGACTTCCCTTACTAAAGAATCCACGTTGATTTTTGCGACAGTGCTGCGGCGCTTATGGCCACTAGGGGTGCTTGCGTGAAAATTACCGATCGAGTTGCCAAAAGTTACACAATGTGCCTTTAGCATCCCACAGTGATGGCCCAGGTGAGATTCGAACTGTTGACCTTCCAATTACAAGCCTCGGCCACCACTGCCCAGTTAATTACTATTTGCTTTGTGGTTTGTGAACTTACTGGAGATAATCATTTTGGTGCTGGTGTAATAATACTTCAATAATACAGACACATTTTAAAGAATCTAATTTTGTAAATAAGTGGATAGAAACAGTAGATGGTTCCCAACCTTAAGCAGAAAAAAAATTCTGGCAACCCGAAAGACATTTTTTTCTAGAATTAATTTTTGATCATGTTTTAGCTCAGATATAAAACTTTTTTTTTACTGCGTTTTAGTTAAACTAGATTTATATTTCACAAAGTGAAAGTATAGAAGTACAGTTGTTTCTCAAATTTATTATAAATTTTCAGAAATTTCAGGCGACCCCAGTTGGGGTCTTGACCCCAAGGTTGAAAAACACTGATTAAGTGGCCCCTGAATAGATTTTTTTTAATAATTTCCAGTCATCTCACGCCTGGTGTGAGACCAAGACTGACACTTTATTTGTTAATTTTCCACTCTCTCTCTCTCTCTCTCTCTCTCTCTCTCTCAAGTACACGTACCCCCATTTGAGAAACATTGTAATTGAGAAAAACCCCGGCAACTTCACACTTAACAATGTCTTTTTCTTCTCTCCTCCTGTCTAGTCCCTCCTCAGCATACCTGGCTCACCCTTCCTCTCCCGCCACAACAGCAAGAGCAGCATCTTCAGTTTTAAAGGCCGCAGTAAGGATGTGGGTTCGGAGAACGAGTTTGCAGACGATGAGCATAGCACTGTCGAGGAGTGCGAGGAGCGTCGCGGCTCTTTGTTCAGCCCGTATCGACGGAACAGCTACAGCGGATTCCACGGAAAGAGGAACAGCACGGTGGATTGCAATGGCGTGGTGTCCCTCATCGGCCCAGGGCCCGGTGGACGTCTTCTGCCTGAGGTGAAAATAGATAAGGCAGCTACTGACGACAGCGTAAGGAAGTCAATTAGTAGACCTATCTAGGCATGGCCCCCTCTCGTCCGTTACGTTTCTTTCTGGCTCTCTTATCTCTACTCTGTCATCTTTGCAAGTTCGTATGTATCTCTTGGCTAAGCGCTCGCGCCTCCCCTCCCCTACCCTATAGTGTATGCTGCCCTCCAACAGTAGGCACAGGATGGTGAATTATAGTAAACACACGAAAAACATTTTCACATTTGATTGATTGGTGACACTAAGTCTATCAGTGACTTCCAGAAGATAGGGTTGATTGATAAAATTGTAGTGTTGTTTTTGTAAAACTTTGATTCATTCACACACACAGCAATACAAAGGTGTTTATTTGCCTTATTTGTAATTGGCACATTACATATTTCCATTAGACTATTTAGGAATTAATACCCAACTTTATTTAACTTAGTTTTGTGATTAAAAAATGAAAACAGCATTCAGTAATGAGCGAAAATGATTCAATTTATTGATACAGTAGAAGTTGGAGGAAACAGAGTGGACTGTTTAACAGGTTCCCTCATTCCTGACACTAGCCTATACATATTAAATCATGTCTTAATGTATATTTGGTAAGAAAGGAGGGCTGTTGTCCTTGTCTGTCTTTACTTTTCTCTGTTTTCCAAACTCTCCCTGGTCAACAGTAGTTAATTAGCCGTGTCTCATTCTAGTTAGCATGTTAGATTTATAGCATAAAATAGACCAAGCATGAATTAGACAAGTAGAACATTGGCTATGATGTTTGTAATTTCATCACCTTCACTTTGACTTGGAGCATGCTCATGCATGACAACTGAATGAATCAGAACTCCATATGATCTCCTTTACAATGCACTTCACTTGAGTGTTGCAATATAAATTGTATGGTTTCAAAGTAGGAAGATTCAGTAGCTTCAATCTGCAAGAAGCCCTACCGTGGCCATATTTGAGCGACATTATGTAAAATAACCTCATGATTATATTGCAATGACAGCAAAGCCTCTTACCACTACATAGCAGGACTGAAATGCATTCATGCAGAAGCCGTCCTCCTTAAAAAGTATCTCACAGGGCAGCTCCTGTCTAATTTGGATGAGCTAATTACATTCAAATACAATTAGGTCAAGTAGCCTTAGATCACTGCTCCCACGTTGGCTGAGACGTGCATGCATTTACAGCAGACACACATCTTCCTTGAAACCAGCATTGAAATGAAGAAGAATGTAACTTACCCCCTCCCCCATCACCCCAAATATCTGACCCTCAATTACTTTTTCCTGCCAATGCTGTTGTGCACTTCCCTCCACCGGCCACCGGTGGTTATGTGGGATGGTGATCATGTCCTCTCCATGGGTGCTTGATTCTTCCTCTCCTCCTGACAGCCAACAACTGAGGTTGAGGTGAAGAAGAAGCTGTCGGGCTCCTTGATGGTGTCTGTGGACCAGCTCAATACCTCCTATGGGCGGAAAGAGCGGGCCAACAGTGTCATGAGCGTCATTACCAACACACTAGTGGAGGGTACTGCCACTTTAACCCAGCTATTTAACCTGCTCTCTCATTATTCTTTAACTAGGGCTGCTCTTATTGATTTTTTTGACATGAATTTCCTGCTTATCTGCTTTGCATATCCAATAGTACCAGATACATACAAAGTTACTTTCTGCCATTAAATACCATTGCATGCTGAATGCTCATGCACGCAACTATGTTGGGCTTTGATGTTTTATCCGCGCTATGTCTTTAGAACTGGAGGAGTCTCAGCGCAAGTGTCCACCATGCTGGTATAACTTTTCTAACACATTCCTGATCTGGGAGTGCTCCCCCACATGGATTAAGATCAAGGAAATAGTGAACCTGATAGTCATGGATCCCTTTGTGGACTTGGCCATCACCATCTGTATCGTCCTGAACACCCTCTTCATGGCCATGGAGCATTACCCCATGAGCACTGACTTTGAAGACATGCTGTCTGTAGGAAATCTGGTGAGTGTCAACCTTTTTTTAATTTCTCAGTCACTGAAGCCTCATTTGTCTCTTTTCTGTCCCCTTTTATTTTGGACTTAATTGGCAGGGTTTTTATTGAGTTGAGAAGGACAGTCATTACAAAAAAATCTGTTTGTCTTTCTGTGTGATTGTTCATTTTTCTAATTCATCCAAACTCAAATGTTCCCTGTCTTCTTTTGCTTTGATGTCTTTCCTCTTCTCTTCACTGGGTGAGTGGAGCTGCCGCTCACTTCTCTGGTACCAGCCTGTTTTTGTGCTAGTTGGCTGACTGGTTGGAGGCTTCCATTAATATTCCATGGGGCATGATGATCAATGAGTTTTTATTAAAATGATGCCTGAATCACAGCTCAAATAGCACAATCGGGCTACTTTCACACTCATTAGATTTTGGAAGGGGTGTGATCATTCTAATAATCTTGATCTCCTTTGTTTAGCACACCTGTGATGGTGCAGGTGTATATGTGTATACATAAATGTGTTCATATATTCATTATTCATTATTTGTTGTCCAGAGTAAGGGATTATCAAATAATACAGGGGAAAGTACGGGTAGGGGTTTCGAGGTCACCTTGATGCAATATGAGTCATAGTCATGCAACAGCCTGTACAGCACACACAGAGATGTAAAGAGTACTGATAAGTCCTACTCAAGTAGAATTACTGTTACTTGATTGAAATTGTACTCAAATACAAGTCAGTACAAGTAAAAAGTAGCTCAATTAAATAGTACTCAAAGTAAAAGCTACTAGTTACTTTCATGTGTAAACTTACAAAAGGAACACAACTTCATTTATTTTCCACAAAGGCATCTGTAATAAAATAAAAGGTTTGTCAAAATCTACAGTTCTTTTTTAAAATAAAATAACACCAATAAATTATATATTACAAATAAAAACAATTCTCAAGTTCTAAGTACAGTACAGCTACATTTATGAACTTTAAAACTGTCATGATAAAAATGTGCCATGTGGGTAACAACGTCATAGGTAGAAACCCCAACCTGAACCCAAGAAAATGGCTGGGCTTTAATCATATGGATTATGTTCAATGAGACCATGAAACAGAAATAAAAATAATCACAAAAAATAATAATTTACTCAGTAACGGTTGGGTGTAGAAACCTTGTAAAACTTACTTAAGTACAAGTAAAATGACTGATTTAGAAATATACTTAAAAAAAGTACAAGTACCCATAAAAGCAACTCAATTACAGTAACGTGAGTACTTGTAATCCATTACTTTCACCTCTGGGCACACATATACAGTATGCACACACATTTTTTTTATTTTTATCTGTTAATTGGTCAAGTATCAAACAAGAAATCTGCCTATTTACAATTTCTTTTAAAGTCGATTTGTTCAAATCAGTCCTCCCTCCCACATCCAGGTGTTCACTGGGATCTTTGCTGGAGAGATGCTTTTCAAGCTTGTGGCTATGGACCCATACTACTACTTCCAGGAGGCCTGGAACTGTTTCGATGGTTTCATCGTGACTTTGAGTTTAGTGGAGCTCGCTTTGGCGGACGTCGAAGGCCTGTCTGTGCTGCGGTCATTCCGTTTGGTAAATTTCCATTTTTGTCAGTCCATCCATCCATCCATCCATCCATCCATCCATCCATCCATCCAGATAGCTGAATAACTAATTAATGATCTTCCCCATCCTCCCACAGCTGAGAGTGTTTAAATTGGCCAAGTCATGGCCTACCCTCAACATGCTGATAAAGATTATTGGTAACTCAGTGGGAGCCTTGGGAAATCTGACCCTGGTGCTGGCCATCATCGTCTTTATCTTTGCTGTGGTGGGCATGCAGCTGTTTGGAAAGAACTACAAAGACTGTGTGTGTAAGATATCGGCTGATTGCGAGCTCCCCCGCTGGCACATGAACGACTTCTTCCACTCCTTCCTGATTGTCTTCCGAGTGCTATGTGGAGAATGGATCGAAACCATGTGGGACTGTATGGAGGTGGCAGGCCAGGCCATGTGCCTCATTGTTTTCATGATGGTCATGGTCATTGGTAACCTGGTGGTAAGTGTCAAATCTGGCAATCTTTTAATGAGCAACAAGTGTTGTCATTTTAACAGAGCTACAGTTGGGTTAAGGACATGGCCTTATTAGTTTCTTCTTATGTGTTTGAAGGTGTTGAACCTGTTTCTGGCCTTGCTGCTGAGCTCATTTAGTGCCGACAACTTGGCGGCAACGGATGATGATGGGGAACTCAACAACCTGCAAATATCAGTCATACGCATTAAGAAAGGTATTGCCTGGATAAAGAAAAAAGTCCGCATTTTGGTGGCCAGTTTGTTGAAGAAACCCCCCCTTGAGGATGAGCAGAAACCCTTAGATGACATGTATGATAAGAAGCTAAACTGCATTGCCAATCATGCCGGGGTGGACATCAATCGGGATCTGGACTATGCAAAGAACGGAAATGGTACCACCAGTGGTATTGGCAGCAGTGTTGGGAAGTACATGATTGATGAGGACCACATGTCGTTCATCCACAACCCCAATTTGACCGTCTGCGTGCCCATCGCTGTTGGAGAATCTGACTTTGAGAATCTCAACACAGAGGACTTCAGCAGCGAGTCAGACATTGAGAACAGCAAAGAGGTTAGCGATAGAGTGAATTTTTCTACCAAATGAGCAGCATCTTTTTAGGACGTGAACATTTAACAGACAAGAATGTGCTGCACATTAACAAAACACAGTTTTTTGTTTTCTCTGAAATGGTTTGCTATTTTTAACTGGTTTTTGACTGAAACTTGTACTTTTCTACTTATTTTTTTAATTGACTAAAACTTCATTACACTTTTCGGACCTGCACTGTAATGTGAAGAGTGTCCGCACAACTCAGACACTAATATAACTTCATTATTCAATAGAACCACATGAGGTTTTTAGAAGAGGCAAGCAGTGTTAATGAAAGGATGTCTTCTTACATTTGTCTAGTGTGAAATTAGTTTATAAGACTTACAGTATATAGCAGATTTGACATAGGATATTCCCTTTCAGTGATAGAGTGGGTAATATATGAGGTGCGGGGCTGGTATAATGCCCATATCTGTGATCAAAGGGTGTTAAGGTGGAGCCAATAAAATCTGAAAATAATATGCATTGTACATTTTCTCACTAGCACCAGAATGTTGGATAAATTTGTCTTTTACATAACCCTGCACCATCTCCAAATGACAACTATTCTGAACCAGTGCTTGTGTCTAATCGCCATTTAAATTTTAGTAACCATGCATATGTTACCCATCTGCTCTCCTGCAGCTGGACGACACCAGCTCTTCAGAGGGCAGCACCATCGACATCAAGCCAGACGTGGAGGAGGTGGTGGTTGTGGAGACGGTGGAGGAGTATTTGGATCCAGAGGCATGCTGGACAGATGGTGAGAGCACTGTTTTCACTACAACCATTATCTCCACTTCACAAGACAGACGTTCCCTCTAGGCTGAATGGGAATTGTAGGGCAGGAGGGTGAAGGACGGCTTCATTATGAAGGATCACTCAACCATCAAGATCCTATTTATTAGCCTTTCTGTGTAACTGATGCTCACACAAACACATTGGTGGTAGATTTATGACTAAAAGCAAAATATAATTTTTTAACTTTGTTGTTCTTTTATTTATTCCTTCATATTGTTTACCCGTTTATCGCTGCTTACAGGGTCATGGACCTTCTGGTGCATATATCAGACATAAGAGAGAGGTATAAAGGATGCCATTCTGTCTCAGGGACCAATACATAGATACAGACAACCCCCCACACCCATTCATTTCCATATACATTTTTTTTTTAATTTTTTGTATGTCCAGCACATGTTTAAAAATTGACAATTAAGATTACTATGACTAATTTGGACACTCTCATCAACCAAACAAGTACAGTATGTGTTTTTAGTCCAATTAGTGTAATAATGGTTGGGAATTTACAGTCTACGAATAGATCAATAGATACTTAAAATGTATCGAGGCCACTGTAATTTCTTTTTAATCATTATAATTACGCTTTTCAAAAGTTTTGATATAATTGATCCAAACTGTTCGTTATTATGGTTTGAGTGTTTAAAAAAAAAAAAAAAAAAAAAAAGCTCAGGTAAAATCTTCTCTAGCTTGTAGTTTTTTAATGTTGTAGAGCAGGGGTCCCCAACCACCAAGCTGTGGACCAGTAGTACACTTACGTATCAGCAGATTTTCATTCAGAAAGGCAACTTATTTAACTAGATCAAATCAACAAAGACAATTAACACAATTAACATGACTAGGACACTCATAAAACTTTGCAATGACCCATAAATAAAGGATGATACTTACATGTAGAACAGGTTTGATCAAGCAATCGCGTCGGTATCTGGGCATTGCTGGTTTATTTCTATTATGTTGCAAAACATTAACATGTGGAGGAGGGCGACAAAAGGGCATTATACTTCGATATAATATCTAAAAACGCCTTATTATGTGTAAAACAATTTAGCAAAACATACCATAATTTCATCCATATTTTAGTTTTCACATTGTTTGCTTTTTTCCCCCTTTTTTTTCACTTTATGGACCTTCATCTGTACTCTCGCAGCTTACATTTTTTAGTCAGTAACAATATAAGCCCTTATCTCTAAAGTTTAAGGATCCCAGGGTTGGTAAGCCTTATTTCACTTTTCAGTATTATGAACATGGTATGCTGATGATAAAGAAAATAAGAAGTATTTAATTTCCTGCACATTGAATATGGATTCTTACTTTCTTAAAAAAGGCTTATTAGGGTTCCTTCTTCGAAGTTAAGGTTTAAGAAATGAGGGGGGTTGGGCGCGGGGGTGTGGGGGGGGTGGGGGGGGATGGGGTGGGGGGTCTGGGGGTTGGGGGTTGGATTGGTGGCGTGGTGCGCTGGGTCCTTGGCTCCTTGGGGCTTTCTCGGGTGTGTATGGGGGGGGCGATGGTTGCCTCTCGGTTTGGGATCTTGGGGGCGTTCGGGGGGCTGCTTGGCCGTGTGGTGGTCGCCGGGGGCCCCCGGGTTGCCCGCTCTTGCTGCTGGCCTGGCTGCTTCCGGGGCCCGGGGGCGGCTCGTGGGTTTTGCAGTGGCGGTTCTTGGAAATACATTTGTCATGGATGCACTGGCCTTGGGCTGTGGGATAACACTCATACTGGGCTCAACCACAGACACGTTGTTCCCAAATACCTGTTCTATGGAATTTCCACTCACTTCTTCCTCTGCTCACAGCCACCACCATTATTCCTAAGCCGCACACTGGTCACCAAACTGGCTTGATAACTCAACAATAAGCACAATATACACAACCACAATTTCACATCGCATCACTTGAAATCTATCGACTACTCCCCACCCATTCCATTTCCTATCTTGTATTCCTCTTCCCTGTTAACTTCCCCACCCCTCTCCAACCCCTCACCTTGGTGTAACACTGCCCTCTCTTTTTTTACATCCTCCCTTTAATAAAGTATTTCTTACCCTTCCCTAGGGAGGGCTGGTGATGGTCACAATTATGCAATGAAATAAATAAATTTATTTAATTGCAATAACAAAATATGCATTGCTGTTAAAAGATTGCACTTCTTGTAGTGTTAACCTTCGACAGAATGTGCAGACAAGAGAAAAAAATTAAAAAAAAAAAAAAAAAAAAAAAAAAAGAAATGATTTGTTGGAATGATTGGAAAGTGGGTTGTAATATCTTTGATGGTATAATATGCAGGTTTTAGTGATTTAAGTAAATCTGTGATTGTTTCAGCTGTTGAAGACATCAGCACTGCTAATTCTAAATGGGAGCTCTTATTTAAATACACAACTGCAATAGGCAAAATTTTTGCAAAATACAAGATATATTTCATGTATTTAAACTCATCTGGGGTTAGTAATTGTCTTGTCTTGTTAGTAATTGTGTAATCTTTTTTTTAATTATACTTACGCTGTTTCATAACTCACAGTATCTTGGATAAATTCTCCAAATGTCACCTCTTGTGTGTTCTCAGGTTGTGTCGCCAAGTACAAGTGCTGCGAGGTTGACATCACAGTGGGCAAATGGAAGAGCTGGTGGTACCTGAGAAAAACCTGCTACCTGATAGTGGAACACAACTGGTTTGAAACCCTCATCATCTTCATGATTCTTCTGAGCAGTGGTGCCCTGGTAAGGACTGGATGTCTGCAGCTAGCATACAAACAAATAAAGAAAAAAAAACCTCAAAATCTCCTTTAAACTGTATTTACCGTATTTTCCATCGTATAGGATGCTTTTTTTAATTTTAAATTTGAGGAAGCGGACAATACAACAGAGTGCTCTCTCTGTGTGTGGATTTTGCAGCAAGTCTGCACACATTTGTCCAGTTAAAGTGGCTGTCAGGAGGCAAAACAGTGTGTTATCGACCGTCACCCCTGGTACATCTCCGTGAACCAAACGTTCATAAACAAGCTTTGGAAGTTGTGGGAAAAGTGATGCACTGAAGCTTGCACAGCACACAGGCTTCATAAGCCCAGGACAGTTTCCAAGTGGGGAAGCTCATGTGCATTTTTGGCAGGAAGGGGTAAATGTTGGATACGTAACACTTTACTTGACATTGTTTTCATAAGGCTGACATTACGCCATCATTATCTGTCATTAGCATCAATAAGGTGTCATGAAGGCTGTCATTAAGTGTTGTTCGCTCAATTATGACACCTGTAGCTAAGTTATGACACATTTGAAGTTATGTTGGCATTTTTGGGTTAGGTGGAGAGATCTAGTTGTGGTAGGATTAGGGTTAGAGTTAAGTAGGGTTAGGGTTAAGGTAAGAGTTATGGTTAGGTGTTAGGGTAACAAACAACACTTAATTGCAGCCTTCATGACACCTTATTATTATGACATGATACCTGTCATTAGTATGAATAACAGTGTAATGTCAGCCTTATGTATAAAACTTTAAGTAAAGTGTTACCCAAGTTACAATAAGGTTTAAATGTAAGATTACTCAGTTTTTTTTTTTTTTGTTATAGCAGGAAATAATGAAGGGCATAAAGTTTCCAAATCACCACATTAGGTTTGTTCTGGAGCAAGTGCAGCGCTGGCACAAGCCTTGTTACAGTAAAAAGTGAGAATAAAAAGCTGTAAATGGGCTGATATGCAGACGTGGAGCAGTGAGGAGGTGACTTCATGTGTAGGTGGTGGACACTCATCAGTTGAAACTCATCAGAATACTTATGAATCTCTGTTAATCAAAACCGGCGTAGCAGCCCGCCTACCTGCACGTTCTGATAGAGTTTGGCTTATCCGGGAATATTGTACATTTCTTGTAAAGCAGCCAATACTGCGGTGCACTCAATAGCCCAGAAAATACCATAATATTTTTTAAAGGTTTAAACTAGGGTTTAAAGGTAGGGTAGGTGATTTTCAAAAGCTAGCATGATTTTGAATGTAGCTTCCCTGATGGCTCCACCTTTATCCCCCTCGCCCCTCCCTCCTGTGCGCCGTCTCACTCACAGGCATGCGCACAGCTGCTCTAATAGCAGACCTCAGCTCATCGCTTGTATTGTGCAGAAACTTTGTTGTCTCATGTCTCATTCAGCAGTAAGTAAACAATAAACTTTTCCATCATATATGTTAAACAACATGACCAAAAACTGGGAGACATGATTGGTTAAAAAAGACGGTTTGTTTTTTACCATTGGTCAAAGTTATTACAGATTTACAGCTGCTATAGTTGACATATTTTCTTCATTCCTTTTTCAGAGCACATAAGATCTTCATTTCTGTCAGGACATAAATAAAATTTCAACCAAAAACCTAAAAAGTGTATCTGGAGAAAATTGCCAACCCTCAATACAATCTAAATTACCTAAATAACTTGATAGATTTAAAGATATATTTTTGCATCTTTTTGTTACTGAAGATGTGAATAAGTGGTGTAGTGTAGGAAGCTGTTTGGAAGACGGACCATCAGTACTGATGATTAATGGACTCTGCTCTTTATCAATCTAGAGGTGCACTTGTGGGGGTTAAGTGTCCAGCATGTCTAGTGCCACTGAAATAGAAATACAGTCTCAAATCCAGAGCATTACCAGTGCAGGGTGTTGGAATATTTTATTTGGAACAGATTTATTTTCATTCTCTGAATCACTGTAAGTCATAAACTCCCTACAGGGCTGTAGAGCTGTGCACAATTTCATTAGCAGAGCTATAAATCCTCATGTGTAATAATTCTCTCTGCAGGCCTTTGAGGATGTGTACATTGAGCAGAGGAAGACGATCAGGATCATTTTGGAGTACGCCGACAGGGTTTTCACTTACATCTTCATCCTGGAGATGTTGCTGAAATGGGTGGCCTATGGTTTTGTCAAGTATTTCACTAATGCCTGGTGTTGGCTGGACTTCTTCATTGTGGATGTAAGTATGACTTTCTCTATCTTACATCATGTGTTGTAAATGAAGTCAACCCCCGTTGCACCTTAACCACACCCTGGTGCAACAGCAGCACACAGTGACAAATACAGAAAGACTGTCCATTGTGGATTTAGGCAATTATGGCTGCAGTAAAGTTAGATTTGTTTTAATACATAATCAGAAGTATACTGTGAGCTGCACACAAGTGCAGCCTATCATGCTGTTTTGGTCTTTTGGGTGTGGTTAGGTTCTGAAGGTGATATTGTTGATTAAATGTGTGTGTCTTGGCTTTTATAAGGTGACGGTGTATGTGGTGTACAACATAGAAGCTTATTTTTTGAAGCATTTGTGGGCAGTGTTTTACAAAGACTGTGATGCAGTCTGTCCACATTGAGTCTCCACACACCTTGGTCACCTTCGACAAAGCCATCACACTTACTGATTACTCACTCTGAGCTGCTTGAGTATATAATAATTAAAACCAGTCTCTGAATGAACTTCAGACTTTGACTTTCTCTCCATCGGCTAATTCTTAACTCGAAATGACTCATGTTCATGAGCTTGTGTCAACAGAAGAAAAAATCAATAAATAAACTGTAAATCAGTGATTAACTAATATATTCAAGCTCTGCTCGAGGAAAATGATGTGACAAAAATGTGTTTCTGTAAAAGTGTTTTAGCCTGACTTTCTGAACTGTATGATGTCAGATATGTGTCTTTGTCCTCTCTCTCTGTGTACTGCTCTGCTCCTTGTGTCAAGTCAAGACTGAAAGTCCAGAACTGGGACTCCTTACTCTATTCACTTCCAGTTACACGTCTTCAAATTAGGACTTGGACGTTGCTGGGATATCTGAGACAAACTAAGTCAGATATCAAAAAAGGGGGGAAATGCACCAGTGTTTGAAGAAAAAACAAAAGCATGTGATTTTTACCTGTATTCTAAATCAGGTGTGCGACTTTTTGAATAGAACTGGAGTTTCCTTGACTTCTGACTTTCTTCTTGAACTAATCACCTCTCCACAGTATCCAACACCTCAGACAATACCAGTGAAAGGACACCTGTCAATGGCAGATCAATTCAATGATTGATTATCATATATATATATATATATATATATATATATATATATATATACAGTATATTTATTTATTTTTACCTTTTATTATACCCACAGTTAAAAAAATGGCAACTTCTTCATAATTTAGGAGAACAGAGATTTTTGTTCCTGAGGTGAAAAGAACAAGAACTCAGGTGCAGAACACCTTATATCAGCTGACACACACACACACACACACACACACACACACACACACACACACACACACACACACACACACACACACACAAAGACACACACCTCACTACCTCATATTTGACAGATGGAGACAATAGAGCAGTTTTTTTCTCTTGATGGAAGAAAATACCTTAGAAGACACACTGTTATGTAATGATGTGATAAGATGTGCAAAAGATCCCAATGGTCAAACCAAGATGGGTGTATTAGCTCCTCTGGTTATCATTACAACTGCTGATGTTTTACAGCAGAAACAAGGCTTTAGTGCTGTTACTTCTAGTGTTTACATTCATCTGAAAATGCTGGTTTGGTCACATTACCTTAAAAACATTTTTTCAGTTTTCAGAGCAAAATAAAAAGTATGTTAGTTGTACGTTAACCCAAATGTAAGTGGCTGCTCATTGCAATAAATGTTCAGTTCAGCCTTTACAGCACCCAAATGAAATGAGAGAAGGAATTTGAACTATTTCAGAATATCTGCTGGTAACTTTGTCTGTGAATTGCATTTTATAAAAAAATCAAACAAACAAACAATTTAATGCAATACTATCTATTCTTTTTATTTTTATTATTAATATTATTATTACTTATTACCAATTGTCACAATCGTGTCAGATCATGTCATGGATTTAGCTTGCGGTAGGCTATCCAATAATGAACACTAATAACCTTACCATTAACATCAAATTTCTGACCAGTCACACAGTGTTTCTTACAGACTTTTACAGAATTAGGTTTTCTTTGGACAATATAGCAACTCCCAAGAGTTCTTGTAAACAATGCAGAGGCCTTTGTTGCCATGGTAATGTAAAATACACACATTACAGAGGAACTTTTCAAAGAAACAGCAACAACTCTTTCCATTTCCTACCTTTAGACCTCACACTACACACCCAGAGCCTTTATTCGGCCACATCAAAGTTTTTCAAGTCCATCAAAGTCTTTTCCCCAAATGCAGTTCTGGTTAATAAAGTAGACTTTTCGCTGAACTGCAGTTTTTTCTCTTGCCAAACTCTCAGTGCGAGGTGCTTTGTTTCCCAATCTGTGAACCTTCATTCCTCGTCCTCCTTCCAACCCCTCTTAGAAGTGTAACCCTGGGAATGTGGTGATATTGTGCTGAGATGTAATGATGGTGGGTGAAAGGCGGCCGAGGGTAAGTTTGGTGTTTAATGGTGCTTCCCCCACGAGAAAACCTGTGCTTTATGAGTGTATTCTGTGCTGTGGCTTGACTGCTGTTCTGTGTTGTGTGGTGAAACCCTTCCTGTTGACTCAGAAGAGGTATGGGGGGTGGGGGGGTTGTGAACACCATCATTAGACCGGCCTGTATTTCTCTCCAAAAGTTTTTCTGCCTGAATCCTTCTTTAGATGTTCTCCTCATTTTCCTGTTGTTGCATCTGTCTGCTTTCTGTGGATTTTTCTTTTTTGTTTTGTTCAGATATTCATTATCAAGATGATTTAGACATTTTTTTCTGTTGTCAGAAATATTTATATTTATTTATTTGAGTAAAGGTTCAGGTTAGGTTTGACATTGTCATACAGGACACACCAGTTTCTGGTGGGTTTTTCTGCTTTAGATTTAGAATAAATGCATGATAAAGGTATCACGCTCCATTCATCTTTCTTTGTCACTCAGGATTTTCTCATTGTTTTGTTTTGTTTTTGTTTCTTTTCACTTTCTTTTGTTTTATTTTTGTTTGGTTCGTGCTGTCGTCATCATGGGATCACAGCCCCAGATGTCATTGGGCTTGACTTGCAGAGCTCTGTGAGAGGGACGTTGAGACACTGAGGCCAATACCGTACAGCTGGCCCACCGTGGGGGCCACGGCCCAAAGGCACCCCAAGAGTTGGGGTGCTCTCCAAGGGGTCAGCTGAAGGTGACAATTACCCCAAATACTGTAGCGTAGATGAAGGCAAAATCTTTATTTTACTGCCTTTGTAGCAGAACATCTGCAAATGTAGGAAAGTTCTTGGACCAAAAAAAAACCAAACCAGCATCTTTTTTTACCTATTACTTAAACACGAACAAGAAATTAAATTCAAGGTCAATCTCCTGCTTTTCCAAAGCTCTGCTGATTTTGGCATCAGTCAAAATGAAGATTTTGCTGAAAAAAAGCGTCCTCCTGTGATTTTGGTAAGCTTTGAATGTCATGTATTTCTTGCGGTGAGTTTGAAAAGTTTGTGTCGGTGACTGGTTGAACGGGCTTTCATGTCTGTTTATTGTTGGTAATTTTCCTTATCTTTTAGGAACTGGTACTCCCCCTGTTTCAGATCCTCCAACTACCAGACCAAGTAAACCACAGTTAGAAGTGAACAACTTTATTTGAAGGGGTATATATGCAGTTGACATTAAGCTGGTATTATTATGACATTATACCTGTCATTAGCATTAAGTGTCATCAAGGCTGTCATCAAATGTCATTCGCTAAATTCTAAAACCTTGAATCTATATTGACATTTTTTGGGTTAGTGTTGGGTAGGGCTTGGGTTAAGGTGAGGTTTGTGGTTATTTTCTCTCGATGAAACTTCCTGAACGGTTCTAGACCGTTCAGTTTGGTATGGGGAGTCAAAGGCAAGGCACAGGCCGGCGCATGTTACTCGGGTTTCTTGGTATCGTACACCGTTCATCAAGAAATTTGTGAAGGTGTATCAGTGTAGGGCAGGGGTGCCGGACTCCAGTCCTCGAGGACCAGATTCCTGAGACTTTTAGATGTCTCCCTGCTCCAACACATCTCATTGAAACCAATGTGTTGTCATCAACCTCTGCAGAAGCATGATAACGAGGCATTTAGTTGATTCAAGTGTGTTGGAGCAGGGAGATATCTAAAAGTTTCAGGAATCTGGTCCATCTGGTATAGGGAGTGTCTGAGATGTGTTCAGGGACCAGAAGCGGGTATACCGGATGCAGTCAGCCACAACTGAGCCTACTTGGCAAAGATGGGAATGAGCATGGGATGTGGGTGTGTAGTGCAGACACCAGTGTATAGTGGGTATGTAAGCAGTGTGGGGAATATTGAGGGTTAGGGGATCGTTAGAGGTTAGGGCAGGAGTGGCCAATCCTGGTCCTCAAGAGCCGCTATTCAGCATGTTTTAGATGTTTCCCTCTTCCAACACACCTGATTGAAATGACCAGGATCGTTATCAGGCTTCTGCATAGCTTGATGATGAGTTCATCATTTGAATTAGGTGTGTTGGAACAGGGAAACATCTAAAACATGCTGGATTGTGGCTCTTGAGGACCAGGATTGGCCACCCCTGGGTTAGGGTAACAAACGACACTTAATGACAGCCTCCATGACACCTTATTCATGCTAATGACAGGTGTTGAGTCATAATAATGACAGTGTAATGTCAGCCATATGTATACCCCTTAAAAAAAGTGTTACCACATGTTCTATATTGTTTTCTTTTCATGTGGTTATCATGCAACAAGCAGATTTATTTGATTACATTACACTCTGCTTTCTCCATCTTGTTTCATCTAAAGTATCCTATTTTGAAGACTTCCTTGTGCTGCAGACAACCTGTAATGGACAGCCAGGACACTTTAGTTACTGAAGTTACTCTTGAAGAGCATCACTCTCTCCAGTACTCAAGATACAATATGGTTTGGAGCTACTCCTCTAGAGCAAAATAAAGAATTGTCCTTTTCACACATACCTTGTCTCAAATTCTCTAAGAAAGAGACTAAGTGCATCATCCTCTTATCTTGAAATTGATTAATACATATTTCATGTAACCCTATATTTATGTGTACCTATCAGAGCAAAGAGCAAAACATATTATGTTACTAACACCCAGAGTCAGAACGTCTAAATTTCAGTATTGTGTTGCTATAAGAAAAATCCTCTGCATTTTATGGGTTAAAGTTAATGTTAAGTTGATCTGGTGGATCAAAGTAAGTTGTAGTTATCTCTTGATGGCTATGGTTGGATTTGATAGGGGGCTGCACTGGTTCCTTTGAGGTTTTGTGCCGTTATTGTGCTAACTGTGTGTAACCCAACTGTACTCCATGTATTTTTGTCCTTTCAGTGGCATCCAGTGCTAATAACTATTTCTGATTTGCCCCTAACCTTCATCCCTGTTTCTCGTGTGTGGTTCATGTGACTGTGGCTCTCCTATTTGACTTCCAAACCTGTGTGATGAACTGGATTTTAATGTTTGAGAAAGAAAAAAAGAAAATGACACAATTGTACATGTTTACTTGTATTCTTTCTCTTAGGTTCCATTAGTTTGTCTGTCTTAAATTTAAGGAGATTTTATGCCTCTGCCTGAGCGCGACATGAAGAGACAATGTTAGAGGGGCAAGGGTAAGGCTCTCATGTCTGTTGGGTTTTTATCAGCTTCCACAGGATAACCTCTCTCCTTCCCTCCATCCCTTAAAACCTCTTCCCCTGCTCCTCTTGTCCCTTGGCTTGTGTCTCTACTAAAAACATGTAGCACACTCTTTACTGCCTAAGTTACCCTCTTTTGAGTCTTATGTCTCTATCTCCTCTCTCTTTCTCAACCTAAAATTTCTTTGCAGGTACAAAGGACTTTTCACATCCCATGAACTGCCCCAAATAACAGATAAACAATCCCTATGGCCTACTGCTACTAAAAATACTACACACATAAAACCAATACTAAACAATGACCTTCTCTCTCTGTGTATATTCATGTATAAATGCAATATTATACATGTGTATACATGCATAGATTTATGTGTGTGTGTCAAGCAACTCGTCTACACCAGGGCCTTCTCACTTCCCTAGTGGATATTCTCACTTCTAACAGTTTGGAACCTCTTTTGCTTCTCTGTTTTTGTATAGGTGTCTATAGTCACCCTTGTAGCTAATGCGCTGGGCTACTCCGATCTAGGGCCCATTAAATCACTCAGGACACTAAGGGCCTTGAGACCCCTCAGAGCCTTGTCACGTTTTGAAGGGATGAGGGTAAGATCCAAAGCTAAGCAGCTGATCCTTCCGCATGCCCATTCAACAGTTTTAAGCATGCTAGAACTGATTAAAAAAAAGAAAAAAAAAACAAACTTTGAAGACAATAAAAGCCATCAAATTATCGGGGATTGTTTTTAAAAAGGAAGTGAAAGATATTTCACCTTTCCATGCGCAATCCTGTACCATGCCTTTGTTAGAATGAAAAGTAAGTCATGATGCAGCTGGGAGACTGAGTAAAGTAACATTAAAACTGTAAGGACAACAGATTAAAAACAACAACAAAAAAACACTCAAATTGAGTTTCTTTACAAAATCTTCAATTTGGTGATAAAATGCTCTCAAATATGTTTTCACTAAGCTGCCTCATCACATAAATTACTAAGTAGAAGTTTACCTTATTTTCACTTTCTTTCCTCTCAATTGGCTTAAGTGAATGCCAAACTGGTCAAAGCTAACCAAACGTACATCTCATCTCATAGAGCATTCAGAACCAGACCTAGGAATTAATCTGGCCTGATTCTTAATCACTGCTTTCAATTCAAACCTTCCTTATTGTCACCTTCCATATGCCCCTCCCTCCCTGCTGCCATAAATTCCCCTGTCCTAGCTCACACCATTCCTTAATTGCATCGAGAACAACCAGCAGGGACCGGGGAGCTGCAGGACACCAAACCCTCTGCCTAACCAGTCACACAAAAACTCTTTTGTGGGGCGGCTGTAAAGCAACCACTCCTGAGGATTCTGCGTTTTGTTGAGCAGAATTGACGCTCAGTTTTCCTGGTTGCTTCAGTTACCGCTATCTAACTTTAGTAGATCTGATTGGTTGCCTCTGTGGCTGATGGTAGTAATAGGTTGTGCCTGGTTGTTGTCATATCTTAGTCTCCCCTGTCTCTTTCTCACTTTCCCTCTCTTGACTCCATTCCTGTTTCCCTCTCCCTACTCTTGGACTTGTTGCCTTGTTTTCTAGTTTGACCTTTCCTTTTCACCAGACACTTTTACTCCCTCCTCAGTCCCCACGTGTGCTGCCCAGGGCAGCACCTCACCCTGCCTTTCCTGTCCTCCCCTGTCTTCTTCGCACCCTTCCCTTTCACTACTCATTCCATCTTGACCTGGTTCAGACCACTTGAGTGTCATTACTCTCCTCTGCTTGTCCAGGATCTTTCTGCATCAGGGACTGAGACAGAACCCACACACTCACAGTGTTGTGGCTTTGGGAGGAAAGTATTTGTTAAGCTTCTGCTAGCATCAACACTTTGAATCCCAACGTCTGAGCAGCTGACTTTCCAGCAATCTGTCCCAGTGTCAGGCCCTCATTATTGAGTATGTACAATTAGTTATTATACTTCATTTTGGAGCTGCAAGCAGAAGTTTAGCAAATATTTAAGGCTGCCATTTCACTTAAGGCATTAATGCTGTCATGTCATGGCACCACACAGTGTAGTGGACATGGCAGAATTCTGGCTTTGTGTTGCCTCTTAGTTTCACAGCCTGTGAAAGTGGAAGGCAACACTGGGCCCAGTTAAGTTCCAGCTTTGACTTCTGAGTGAGCGGTGGCCCATAGGTTGACTGGAACTCCAGTGTTGGAACAACACTTGACAGAAAATGTGTCATCCATCTACAGCATGTCCCAAAAATGACAGACCTGTAGGGGAAGAATCCTGAGAAATCCCTCAGAAAATGAATCAATTGTTATTTAGACAAATTCTGCTTTCAGTTTACTTTATTTTTGATATACAATGACCAATAAACAATGCAGTTGCACATGAGCCGACATCAATGCTTTTATGCCCTGGATAGTTGGTGTTTAATTGATAGTTTAACACAAAATCTGAGATGTTTTTTTTATTGGTTATGGGTTAGAGTTGTTAAAAATATGCCATTTTTGGGGTTTGAATTCATGGCACATTTGCTTCAATATAAAGATTAATGATGCCAATACCAATGCCCCTCTGAATGAAATAATTTACTGGGTGATTGTGGTAAGAGAGGCAATGGTGGTCCAGTAGTGCACAGGGATACAAACTGAGGAATTTAATCCTTCTGTATCACTTTTTAACTTTTATGTCTTTGTTTATCAATTTAGTAATAAAGTATTGTTTGAACTGCAAATGAACAATTTCAGATCAAAGAATAGATAAATAAACAGGGAAGTAAATGAATGGAGAGATGATCATAAAATACAGATTCTGAAGTATTCGAACGATGAAATCTTTTGCACCCTTGCTCTTTGAACTTAATGGCACCATACATGACAGAGTCCATATGCAACTCCAAAGCATTGCTGCCTTAATTGGACTATGTAATATGCACTGCTTAACCAGCAATGAATATATGCAGTTTGACTTTGTACTTTGCTCTCTCTCTTTCTCTTAATGCTGCTTTTTAAACTTAGTTTCTTGAGAAACGCATTGTACAGGAATGACTACCTTTATCACTATGATAATCATTATATTTTTTGATTGGGTTGTAAATATAAATTGTTAACCCGTTTAGAAGGCTAACATATACTTCAGGCGATTCGATAAAATGTTGGCCCTTGAATTTCAGTCAGTGTAGATGTTTGTCAATCATATAATGATGGAAAAGACTCCTCAGACAAACAAGTACAGTTTCTGACATGACCTTAGCTGCTATCTCTCTATCACATTTCTCTATTTATTTATCTATTGATTTGAGCGGTTCTTGAGATTGCACAATGCCATGTAACACGCATGTATTATTACTGCTGATGCACTTTATGCATTTTTGAAAGCCATTTTCCCTCTTTATGAGAATGCCCAATTCTGTTTTTTTTTTTTTTTAACACTGTGAAAGAGGTTAAATTTAAACTCGACTCAAGCAGCCGGAGTTGTTCTCTCAGTGAGTGCTTTGGGAGGAGGCGTTTCAACTGGGATTATAAGTTTCATCCTTTTTTAATCAAAATACATTCTATTATTAAATCTATACACAATGCGTCATTTGCATTTTATATGAGTAATTTTATTTCTGACAGTAAATCCCAAACCTCCGTGAAGGTTGGGCACATGCTGAGAGAATCTAACTCCAGAGCTCGCCCCTGTCTGTCTGTGATGGGGAGGGAATATGGCTCCACAAAACAAAGACATGCATGCTCAGCTGTCTGCCTGAGAGCTGCTGGTCGGCCTGCCTAACACTGGTAGTGAGCGGTTCACTGCTGAGCTTCTACTGCTGATAGAAAATCTATAAGAATTAAGAGGGGAATGCTAAACTGTTTGGATTTTGAGGGGCGGTGGGATTGAAATTATTTTCCCAGCGATGTTAGAAACACTGTTGTTGGGGGAAAAGTGTTGACACTTCATAGTGGTATGGCAAACACTGCTTTCCGAAATAGAAACCATGTTGCAAAAATAAACATAAAGCCAATAAGGACACTAAGCTTAAAAACAAGTTTGTTTATTTTTGTGTTTGCTGAGAAGTAAAACACACTTTGATCTACATCCTGTATAAAGGAAGTGAATGAATCCCTTAACAAATAAATCTTTACATTTCAAATCCTGATTTTTAGATGGGTGCGTTAGACCCAGGAATAATTATTTTGTGTCTACTCGTACTGTGTGCGTGTGTTGGAGTTGGAGTGTTCCTTAAGTCATTCTCGCTGCGTGCTTCAATAGATCAAAGAGCATCTCAGAGTCAAATCAGTGCTTCTCTAATTAAACTGGGACGCTCATTCCATTAATTGCCCACACTTCTGTATGCACGTCACAGTTGTTTGCAGCGCTCATCAGACTCTGCTTTTAATTCATGATCGTGTTGAACTAGTGAGCGTACAAAAAAACCCACCTGTAACAAACCTAAACTAAAGTAGCATTTTCAAGTGTCATGCCATAACAGTATGTAGTGTCTTTTCAAAAAGAGGTAACAGAGCTGACGGTTGTTTCCTAAGTCTCACACTGTCATATCCTGTCTTTCCTGGTCTGGTCTAGGTGGTAGTCAACGCCTTGGTGGGTGCCATTCCTTCCATTATGAATGTGTTGCTGGTTTGCCTCATCTTTTGGCTGATTTTTAGTATCATGGGGGTCAACCTGTTCGCGGGCAAGTACTACTACTGTTTCAATCAGACGTCAGAGGAATACTTGCCAGTCGATTTGGTTAACAACAAGTCTGAGTGTGAGGCGCTTATTCGTGATAACCACACTGAGGTCAGGTGGAAAAATGTCAAGATCAACTTTGACAACGTGGGCGCTGGCTATCTCGCCCTGCTCCAAGTGGTGAGAACAGCAACTCTGATGTCTGCATTTAACTTTTTCATTCTTGCTCCACTCTTTGTTTCAAATCTTTTCTACTCTTCACTAAATGATCTTGATCTTGCCGTTTCGTCCCTCTTTAACTTAATGTTATCGCATCATAAGCAAATGATTTGTTCTCCATTGTGTTTATTGCTTTTAATTCTCACCTTTCATCCAGTCTTTCTGTCCATGTGCAAGCTTTACCACAGGCCAGTTCATTTCAGCTTGATCATTCACTGATGAATGTAATGCTAATTATAGTTCATCTGTTTTTAAAACCATTTAAATATGGTCTCTCTCTTTTCAAAGGCTACATTTAAAGGCTGGATGGACATTATGTATGCAGCTGTGGATTCCAGAATGGTATAATCAAAGTTTTTCTTAATTTAAAAATATGAATGTTTATTTTCAGAAGTGAGTCTGACATTGGTTTTAGTTGCTTGTTGGCAGTCACACTTTCTGCCTGTGAACAATATTTTATAAATAATTATGCAAATTGTTAATAAATATATGGGCTAAATCAATTTACTGTCATTCTGTAATGACTACCAGCTTGAAAGATCACAACAACATTTGTCTCTATAGCGAACGGGAAAAAAAACATTAGTTTTATGGTTTTCCCCCCTCACACTTACTGTAGCTTGAATTGAATCAAATATTCCAGATTGAACAGGATTATTAAAAAAGATCATATCTGTAACGTGAGTGTGTGAGTGGAACAGCTGATCAGCTGTCATGTTTTGTCAGTCAGCTTTGAATGCTACCAGATTTCTGGTTACTTTAATCTGTCTTTCACCTGAGAAATTAGATTTTATTTTCTACAAAATATTAAACAAACATATACTTGCTAGTAATTATCACAGCATAAAGTTTTGTTTATCTTTAGTGCTTATTGTTCTTGAATTGTAACTTCTTTAGGTCTTCTACATCATAAAATATTATCATAAAAATGATATTCTAATGTGGTTTGTAAAGAAATGTGATGGGATGCAACTAAAACTAACCCATAGTTTTTATTGATCATTTTTATGACATTGCTTTCAATTGTTCTTATTATATTTAAGGTTGAAGATCAGCCATCCTATGAGGTCAACATCTACATGTACATTTACTTTGTGGTTTTCATCATATTTGGTTCCTTCTTCACCCTGAATCTTTTCATTGGTGTCATCATTGACAACTTCAACCAACAAAAGAAAAAGATAAGGGCTGCTCTGTCACCTTTAAAAAACTAAACAATATCATTATTACTTTAAATATTGTAAAAAGATTGTAACCAAGTCTGCATTCATCCCTTTACTTTGGAGGTCAGGATATCTTCATGACAGAGGAACAGAAGAAATACTACAATGCCATGAAAAAACTTGGCTCAAAAAAGCCTCAAAAACCAATTCCTCGTCCACAGGTATGCATTTTTTTTTTTAACAACTTCTGATTATGCAGCAAATAAATTGACTGTTTCAAATTTGAATAACCATTGACCTAATCATGTTTTGTGTCCTCTACCCACACAGAACAGAGTCCAGGGAATGATTTTTGACTTTGTGACACAGCAAGTCTTTGACATCTCAATCATGATACTGATCTGCCTCAATATGGTCACGATGATGGTGGAAACAGATGACCAGTCCGATGAAACGGAAAACGTTCTCTACTGGGTCAACTTCATCTTCATTGTTGTCTTCACTACAGAGTTTTTGCTAAAGCTCTTTGCCCTGAGGCACTATTACTTCACTAACGGGTGGAATATCTTCGACGTGGTGGTGGTCATTTTGTCAATTGTTGGTAAGCAACATTGGTGGAAACAATGTACCTTGAGGTAACCCATAGAATGAGGTCTTCTTCTGATTCTTTTGTTTCCCCCCTCTTCACTACAGGTATGTTTCTGGCTGATATTATTGAAAAGTATTTTGTATCACCAACCTTGTTCAGGGTGATCCGATTAGCTCGTATTGGTCGTATTCTTCGCCTGATCAAAGGAGCCAAGGGAATACGGACTCTACTTTTTGCTTTGATGATGTCACTGCCAGCTCTGTTTAATATTGGACTGCTGCTCTTCCTGGTCATGTTCATCTTCTCCATTTTCGGCATGTCCAACTTTGGATACGTGAAACACGGGGCAGGCATTGATGACCTGTATAACTTTGAAACGTTTGGCAACAGTATGATCATCCTCTTCATGATCACAACGTCGGCTGGCTGGGACGGCTTACTTCTGCCGATTCTCAACTATCCGCCAGACTGCGACCCCAAGTTAGAGAATCCGGGTACTTCAGTAAAAGGTGACTGCGGTAATCCCTCAGTGGGAATCTTCTTTTTTGTAATGTATATCATTATTTCCTTCCTTATTGTGGTAAACATGTACATCGCCATCATTCTGGAGAATTTCAGCGTAGCCACAGAGGAGAGTGCTGATCCACTGAGTGAAGATGACTTTGAGACCTTCTACGAAATCTGGGAGAAGTTTGATCCCACTGCATCCCAGTTCATCACTTTTGCCAAGCTCTCAGACTTTGCAGACACACTGGAGCACCCACTTCGAGTGCCAAAGCCTAACACCATAGAACTAATTGCCATGGACTTGCCCATGGTGAGCGGTGATCGCATTCACTGCCTTGACATCCTGTTTGCCTTCACTAAGCGTGTGCTGGGTGACAGCGGTGAGTTAGACATGCTGAGGCAACAGATGGAGGAGCGTTTTGTGGCCGCAAACCCCTCCAAGGTGTCGTATGAGCCCATCACCACCACACTCCGCCGCAAACAGGAGGACGTCTCTGCCAGAATCATCCAGAACTCATACCGCGCTCACCTCATCAGGCGTGGCATCATCTTCAAGCGCTTCACTTTTACCAACAATAAGGTGGAGAATGGGGGGACCAACCAAGAAAAAAAAGAGAGCACGCCCTCGACAGCCTCTCTTCCTTCCTATGACAGCGTGACCAAACCTGACAAGGAGAAACAAGATGATAATAAGGACAAATACCAAAAAGATGAATGGGAATCCAAGTGTTAGGATCAAACACAGCGAGATTAGACTCTGGGCCCAAACCCAACAGATGTAGAAAAATGATCATTTGTGAGTTAGAAACACACCAAGAAAAATATTGTTTACATACTCCAGTACTATGGAGGCGATGTGGTTTCCTATGTTGTCAAAGACAGCTAAACCAAACACAATCAGTTTACTGTGGGACCTTTGCTGCATCGCGATCGTGTGAGTAGAAAAAAAGGTACAAAATGAAAAACACTGATTAACTGTGTGTTGTCTGATGGCACACATTTCTTTGGGGACCAACTGCCAAGGCACAGAAATCTCTGCGAGAATGGAGAATAGCAAAATCCCTGCCACCACCAAGTGTGGAACCCTGCAGCAGAGCGTCAGTGCTCCGGGACTGGATCCCACAGATCCCATTAGAACTGTATCAGCAGTCTGATGGGGCTCTGACAACACTACGTTTGCTGTCTTTATGGAGAAGAACTTGATATTGCACCAAACATGTTTAGCACATGGAGGAAACGCTAACAAGCAAGAGGCGATCCAGTATTGTAAAGATTTTTTTTTTGTTTATTTGTGTTGAGTGTTCTGGTCTAAATACATTATTTGAGCAGCAAAAAAAAGATAGCATTCAGCCCATGTCACTGGTCTTTTTCATCTCCTCTGTTATACTGACATTAAAAAGACATTTTCTTCATGGGCTTTCACACTGACCAGGTCAGGGTCATCAGTCTTTGTTTTAACTTGGGCTGAAGGAGATTTGGTCAGAACAAGTTCCAGATAAATACTAACTATTGTGCTCGTTCAATGCATAGAAATGATTTGCATGAAGGCATGTTTTGGTCAGGAATCATGCATGAGTAATCATATTCCACAAGACACTAAATCTCAGACCACTGCAGTGGCTTGAACTCAGATTTGAGGCTGTCCAGTTGGAAAAGTTAGAAGAACTATAGATGGGAAAAAAAATGAAGATTTAGGCTGAGGTTATGTAAAATATTTAGGGATTCCTGCCCTCCACTGGTTTTGCTTTTTTTTTTACTGACAGATCTTTCAATTCATCTCATTATCAAAACTTTATGTGAGTAAAATATGTAAGCACTCAAAAAAGAATTACTTTTACATCAGTCATCAGCACTCATCAGGTTTTTTTTTTCTGCTCTGAATGTCTATAGCTTAGACAAAGTGGTGAGTGTTAAAAAGCAGAAAAGCCTCATGTTGAGGGGACACAACCGAGTCAGAAGCCCGAAACCAAATCTGGGGCTCACACCGTGTCCCTGTTTCTGCAGTAATTCCTACAAAGAGAAAGAAATATGGTTGAGGTTGTTTGCTTAAAGTTAGTTTTTCCTATTTGTGTGCGTTTTAGGCTAGTAGAAGAACTGAAAACAGGTGCACAAATATATTAGGAGCTATTTCTACTGATTGTTCTATTCAAGTTCCTTTTTTTATACTGTCAGATCCATACCAGTCTTTTCCAGTGAGTGGTAACTCGGGCAGCACTTTTAATATAATTTTAGTTGCCAGTGTTTGGAAAAAGCCTTGAAGAGTTTCTCTGAATGTCCTTCTGATGCAATCATTCGCAGGAAAGGCTTTGATCAGTGAGCGTGACACTGACCATCTGATGCAGCAGACTTTGCAGAGAATTATTGCAAGGACATGCCTTGTCGTGCCTAGCATGTGTGGAAGGTGGACCGCTGTGAAGGGCTTGTGGGTTGGACTGGAGAACTGAATGGATTGTTTCTATTGTGTCAGGGAGGAGGATGAATTATATAAAAATAACATAGCGTTAACAATGGACCAATGTATCGGTAGCTCCTCCCCTTCAGGGTTTTTAGACTGACTGCCATTAGAACTTATAGGTTGTGCTTTGGTCTGAGGTGGAGTGCTCAAAGTCCCATGTTTGTCAGTGTATCATTGTGCTTTTGTGGGACCTCTTAAAACACTGTGTGCTGTTGGACCCGGGCTCACCCCATCTTCCTACAAACCTGCAGACTTTCAGATGCTTCTCCTCAAGACAACACTTGCTGAGAAGAAACTTCAGCAGGCCTCACATAGATGCAGCTATGTTGTATAATAAACTCTGTGGGTGTTTTTTTCCGAGGTTTGACAGAACAGGCTTTTTCAAGGAATGGAGAAAACACAACTGCCTCTCTTCGTGTCCTGCCATTTCTTTTCTACACAGGAGTGACGGTCCTATTTCCAAGTGGATGACTAGACAGGAATCTTGCGTCCATTGTCACATCACTGATGCCATTTGGTGTGTTTAACACTGCCCGTACCAGATTTCCCTGTACAACAATAACTGAGGTCTGTTTACATGATGAGGTCTCTGAATCAGTTTGTCTGCTGCACTCTGAAACCAAATACATTCCCAATGAGAACCACAGGAGTGAGTTAGTCATCCAATTTAACCACGCTCATCTTGGATGTAATATTTTAGAATGATACATTCACACTTCAAAAAAAAAAAAAAAGTTTAAAAAAAACAACTAAAGAAAATAAAAAAGACAAAAAAGAAAACACGAAAAAACATATATGTACAGTGCAGGCTATGATGTAAATGGCTTTTTGAGAGAAACTATAAATATTGTATTATATTTTATTTTATCGGCATGCTTTGTTGTGTTTTTTGTACATATGGGATTTTAAAAATGTTACTACTAATAATCAAAAAAATGAATAACAACAATAATATACAATGGCTTCCAGCTATGCCCTTTGTCACATTTGTTACCTTTGGGATTTTTTGAGACACTTTTCACTTTGTCGATTGAAATTAAATGAACTATAGATATTATATAATACAAAAGATATATACATGTATACATATATGTCAATATGTATATACGTAAAAACTGAAGAACACTGTCACATTTGATTTATGTGCAACACTTTCAGTCGATATCTAAAACTGGTTGTTTCCAGCACTATGTCGCTCAATGTGGGGGAATAGCTCATGTTTGATCCAACTGGATGTAGCCTGATCATGACAAAAGGATAATGTTACCAGCACATTTCTTACTTAACTGTCACATCTGTCACCTTCAGAGTATACAGGACCCACACACAGACACAAACACACAAAGATGATCTGCACTGCCCACCATCTCTACCAGTGATTGTTTCCTGAAGGACATCAGCTGGTGTAACTGACTGCCACATGCTCCCTGAGAGGGTACCTAACCTCACAGGGGCTTTTCTCACACACACACACACACATCAGTGCCATTACAGCTCTACACACACACACAGACACACACCATTATATCCTTGCTTTTTAACCTCTCATTCCTTTTGTTGAATGGTTTGTTTCTAGTGTTCCACTCGATGGCATGTGCCTTTTTTTCTGCAAATTTGGATGTCAATGCCACACTGGAAAAAGAAGAAAAATCAAAACTAAAACATCTTTTTAAACTATGGGATGGGCTTTGGGGGTGAGCACAACATAAATCAGGGATGTGGAGACAGAAATACTGCCGGTGGGTCATCCAGGCACCCCACTTCTTTTGAATATTCAAGTGTGTGATGTTAACAGAAAAAAAAAACAGCTAACTCAAAAATGTCCTGTTCTTAGTGCTATATGTGTCACCCACTTGGCTTGTGAAAAAGCAGCTTGCCTTCTATATTTCAGTTGAGTTTCTTCTCTCTTTCTGTTTACCATCTGAAGTTTATTTTTGTATCGATATTTATTAGAAGGACTCATTGTTACTTTTTAAAAAAAATTATTTTAGTTTTTTTTAGCATGGTTTAAAATTGGTGGGTTTTTTTTCTTTCTTTTTTTCTGCTAAAAATTTAAAGTGCTTTTTAAAACTGTTATCATTTGACACCGTGGTAGAAGAAGATATATACAGTACAATATGATGGTGTGTTGCACAACCACTTGGACTCTTGGTAAGAATATATGAAAGATTGTCTTCATTTGAGCACGAACCTTTTTATTACCAATAAAGCAGCCTTCCAGTTACTGCACGTCTGGTGTTTTTACTAGCTGAATGTTTGATCCTTTTTGCAGAAGAAGTATCCAGAATTGTGTGTAAACATTATATAAATAATGTATTTATGACAATAATATTGATTTTTTAATAACATGAATAATTGGTTAATAAATAATTAACTTTTTTCAAACTATATTATAAGTTATTGATCACAGCTATAGTCATTTTAACTTGTTTTTGTCAAATTGCACACAACAGTTTACATCTGAGGTGCAGCTCATGCAAATAGGGCGAGAACTGGCTGACCAAAATATTTCAATCCTGCCCTCAGGTGCTTTTGGAATGGGTAAAAAAAAAAAAATCAGTAGTAATAATAATTATCAAAGATATTGTTTAGTGGTTCAGCCTCAGAAACCCTTGGTGTTAAAGCTTTTTATAGTTTATTCATTGATCATTTTAATATGAAAAACATGAACAGGGTGGCTAAAAACAACATTCTGATAAATAAATAAATGCTTTCATTGGAAACCTACATCTTTACGCTTACATTTTTGGCTACATATATTCTATTACTCGATATGGGTTGACCTCTTCTTGGTTCCAATAAGATTATAATGCATTAAAAATGTTACTATTGTAATAGGGATTGTTGAGTTTGTTAAGAGTGTAGAGATGCTGGGGGTTAGTGATCCATTTTAACTTATTTTGAATTGCTCTCCAGAGGAGGAGCATCAATCAATCCATCCATCCATCTTGCTTGTTAGCCATCAGCCTTCTCCTGGATGCTCTGCCATGCACCAGGACGGCTGTGATTGGTAGGGGAGGGGAGGGGAGGTATGGAACCATGGAGAAGATGGGTGGTGGTGGTGTTGGTGGAGCACTGCAGTGCAGATAAATGAATGCAGCAGAGGAGGCTGAGTCAGCAGCATCCTCACCAGGAGAACCCTACGATCCAGCAGCATGGAGCTGTCCATGGTGCTGGAGGTCACACCGGGACGACCGCTGTCCTCTCACCGGACAGATGCCGCTCTGGGTGGGGCTGGGACGGCGGGAATGCGGCGCCGGTGGCGGGACAAACCTTGTCGGATGCGTTTTTGTGTGGAGGAGCTCGAGCCACACCTACACACCCCCACCTTCATCCTCTTCTTCATCAGCCTCTCATCCCGCTCACCAGCTGGGTTTCCTCTCCTCGTGCCATTTAACCATGCTATTACATGTTCTTTGCAATAATCAGATGTTACGATTGAGTTGTTGATTCAAATCAAATCTGTGCATCACATCTACAACCTCGCCTTGCTTTGAGGAGCATTGTTGGTTTGTTCTGCAGAGATGCTGTTAAACAGCAGGAGGGGGTTCCCTCATGTCAGACACTATTTTAACCCTTTGCTCTTATTAGAAACCACTGTTTCTGCATCTGCTGGTATTCCCTCCACCCTCCTGATGCCGCTCCTCCTTTACAAGGGCCTGATGGAGATGGAAACCAGCAGGGCCCATGACCACCTCCCCTCACACACAACAATCCCATCACAGCAGCCTGCACCCCCAGCGTTAGCTTTTCTAAATGGGATGACACAAATTCCCACAACCTCACTTCAATATTTCCCACCCACACCCTCCTTTTTCCACTGAATGTGACCTATACTTTTAGGTGTCTGATTCATTGCATAAATGACCATAAATCACCATAAACTGGTTTTGGATGTGGTGCACACAGGCAGCTTTTAAAAACAGACCAAATATCGGTGGATTTGTTTTTCCCTGTGTAATTATTGCTCATATCTTTGTGAGATAAGAGAGGAACTGGATTTTTCCCTTTGGATGTGTTTCTTTCCACAGCTCTGGGATGTTTTACACAACAGCGCCTACCTGTGGCTATAAGGTGTATAGATAGACTGTGTCTAACAGTTTCCCCACCTTTTATAAATATCATTAACTGTGTTCATTTGTTCATTTTTTTTTTTTTTTAAAAAGCACCCTTGAAGTGTTTCACTTTTTAACTTTAAATTGTTTTAAATCAGGGGTCACCAACACGGTGCCCGCGGGCACCAGGTAGCCCACATGGACCATGTGAGGTGTCCTCAGGGGCTCTAGTCACCAATGAGCTCCATCTAAAATCTGATTTACTCTCCAGGACTCAAATTAATAAAGATACATACAAATTATACATGTAGTTAGTACTTAGTAAAGTCAAATACTGCTGATAAAATTTTAGTATTAAATTAACCATATTCAGTTTTAGTTTCAGTCTAAAAAAATATTCAAACATAAATCACAATTTAAAAATATATATATAACAAGACTGAAACAGACAGAAGCAAAATGCTTATAAATATAAATATAAATAACATTCAAGTAAGTTACATACAAAAGAAATGCAAGCATTTAACAATTACATGTGAGTTGTATTTTTTTCAAATAATGCAACATATATAAATACATATATACACATGTACCTTATTTTATATACAACATTTAACAAATGCCAAAAAAAAAAACCCACAAACATAAAACTAAAATATATTGTGATATTTTCTTTTTGAAATTAAAAAGAAATGTTAATTTCTTTTTAATAACAGAATTTGTGGAATTCTGTTATTTCTTTATCAACAGAATTCCACAAATTAATTAACTCCACGAACAGACAGACATCTTTGTTTAACTACTAATCTTGCTTTTGGTCAAATAAACATAAATTAATCTCTGAGGCTGTATTTGCTGCTCTGGAGTGTGAAGAGTATTATCTGTGTTATTTTACAATAACAAAAAAAAATTATAATTTAAATGTTTATTTTCAGTGAAACATTGTTACAAATGTTTTAAGTGTTGCAGATCTGGTAAATGGTCAGTGGTATGTTATATACAAAATTATAATATTCATAAGATATATATTTTTTTTAAATCAAGGGGAATTTTCCACACAATTTAATGAAAATGAAATAATCATATAAATTAGGAGAAATAACATGTTTCGTTTTGAAACCTCAACATTTCCTTCCTTTTTAAGTTACTGCTAGCCTTCCTTATACCCTCTGATTAAAGTGAAATGTAGTATTTAAGTAGTACTTTTCTAACTGGCAGCTCTTCAGACTATTCAGTACCTATAAAGTAGCTCACAGTTTCAGAAAGGTTTGTGACCCATGTTTTAGATACATTCGTTTGCAGATTAAATAAAACAGAAAAGTACAAATACATGGCACACTTTGGTTTATTAGTGCTGTAGAGGAAAATAACTAGACGCGTGATTTTAACCTTAGAGTGTAGCTTTCGTTTACATTTTAGAAATGAAACTTGAAATAAATCTGACGTTGCACTATGACAAAGTGCTCATACATGTACATCTATCAAAACGAAGAACACAGGATTTGGTTGGTATCATCTCTGACGTTTCTCTCAATCAAACAAAGACATTTACATTTATTCAGGAGTATCTCATTCCTCTGCTGCAATTTCGAGGAATGTTCCACGACATCTAAAGAACAAAAATAAATGAATTATCACTAAATAAACCCAGTGGATCACACAGTTTATTGAAAAGTAGTTCCATTAAATAGTGGCGGGTCAACAGCATTTTAAAAACATGAGATATCTTTGGAAACTTTGTCATTTATTTTAATGCCATGAGCTGTAAGTGTTTTTCACTCACCTTTTTCCATTGGTGCTGGTCAGCCACTTTACAAAGTTTTTGGCCTTTGTCTTATCAATGTAGTTTATCAGGTCACTGGTGAACGTCCCATCCGAGTGCCTTTTTAATTTTTGGATAATTTGTTGACCTTTTTCCATCCGATACGACTGCCATCTATCCAAACAACATCACACGGTTTTTTTTTTTACATTGAGTATACCACATGTTTTACGCTTTTTCCAACAGCCACAACAATGTCACAATTAGATTTTAGGTAATTGGGTTTTTCATTGGAAAAACTCCTCCACAATCTTTGCAACATGCCCAAGTTATTATCCAATAGATATAAAACCCAAGTATGACTTCAGCATATTTAGTATTTAAAGTTTGAAAGATACCTGGACAAATACTTTGATGGTCTGCTTTGATGATGATCCTCAGCCATCTGCTTGGTGTTTGAAAAGAGAAGCAGCACCAGCATTGACCACATGAGTAAATCCATCCTCAGATTACCTAGTCAACACAGACAGGATGAGAAATATCACACGACTTTAATACAAGCAGTAGGTTTTAGATGTTTGGCTATGATGAGGGAAAACTCACCTTGTGGAAGCTCCTCAGTGAAGTTCCTCGTGCACATACCAATGGTTTTTGATAAAGCCTCCGTGACGTGGGTTTGCGTGATGAAACAACACCTTGAGGATACACCTAAAGTGGGCTAAACCTTTAACTCTCAGTGCATTTTATAGGACAGCAGCTGTGTGGGTGTGACATGAAACTCACCTCCGAGTCCCGACGACCCTTTTCCTCGTTACGGTGCTGAGGAATCGAACTGGAATTGTGTGCACTCCACACAGAGGTCAAAAGTCAGGGCCCAGTTTCACAGAGTCAGACAGCAGCAGGTGTGAAGAGGTGTTCTAATGTGTGATGACAACAGCAGAGCACCAAACATTACCGCTCACCTTTTAAACAGTGAACACAGTGATTGCATCAATAGGGGTTAAACTGTCTTCTAGGTCAGTGACGGACAGCACAAAAATGTGATTATATCTGATCCAAGGGCCACATTATCAACATTTATGTTAGCATTTAGAATAATGATTGATCTGAGCATTACGGGGGAAGGGTTTCGACTTTTTTATGGATCTTTGTCTGTGGTTTTAGCCGTTTTGAATTATTTTGTGTGTTTTTTCTGAGTCATTATGTGCATTTTTCTGATTTTTGTTTTTGTTGTCATTTTGTGTCATTTTCTGCATTTATGTTGTCGATTTGTGCATTTTGGGGGTCACTTTCTGTATTTTTGTTGCTGTTTTCTGTATTTTTCTGTCATTTTGTGTAATTTTGTTGACACTTTGTGTGTCTTTGGAGCTACTGAGTAATGATGTGTTGTTGTTTTTTGTGTTTTCATCATCATTTTGTTTATTTGAGTAGTTGTTGTGTCTGTCTTTGTTGTCATTTTGTGCTTCATGATGAGTCATTTTGTGTATTTTAGGATTTTTTTTGTGCACCTAATTTTGATGTTGATTTGTGGGTTTTGGGAGTTATTTTCTGTATTACGTTGGGCTTTATATTTCTTCCAACTTCTTGAAGTACAATTTTGGGGGATTTGTTTTGGGGGCCACCAGTTGCCTATGTCTGTTCTAGGTTATTGATCGGCTGCTAAAAAAAAAAAGGTTTAAATCTGTTTTGGGAAAATTGAGGATCTTCTCATGTGTCCCTGCTGTAGTTCATATTATTACAAGCGGAGAGCTTTTCAAACACTCTCCACAAGATGAATTACACAATGTGATGTTAACACCATGCAATAGTGATTATTACATGATCTCACAGTATAAAGGTTTGGACATTAAACCTCTAGATCAGACATTGGCAACTCGCGGCACAGGGGCATCCAAAATTACAGAAAAACACACTAGATAATAAAAAAAAATACACTAAATGACTCCAAAACACAAAGTTACAACAAAAATACATCCACATGACTCCACAATTATAAAATTACAACAAATATACACAAAAATGACTCCAAAAAACACGAGTGACAACCGAAATACACAACCTGCTGACAACAGACGAATCAGATAAAACCCCCAAAATTAAACAAAAATACACAAATTTGCAACAAAAAAAAAAAAAGAAAGAAAATGTTATTTGTTGTTTTTTTCTGCTCAGATGGGTCATTGTTTTAAATTCGGACATGGAAGTTGATAATGTGGCCCTCGGATCAAAGACGATCACATTTTTGTGATCCTTGCTGTGATAAAACTTGCTTATCCATGCACTATATGCTCCATTCTCCCACTGCCACAGAACGCTTGTGAGGAATATTAGTCATGGATGGTGTTTAAAATAGAATGAATAAAAGAACAATATACTATTTAAACCAATGCTCAATGTTAGGCAGTTCATAGGGAGAGCTTTATAGGGAGAGCTGCAAATAAAATATGTCAATGAAATATAACAAAATTAGAAGCAGCCAAGTTATATTTACATGCTTACACTTAAAGGCGATCGACAAGAGGTATTTCAATATAATGTTTCATTCAAACTGTGCCCATTTACAGAGTTTATCCACTTGATTACATATTGTTAAGTTTGTCTGTGTTTTTTTTTTTTAATAAAAAAGAAGGACATATAAAGGAAGAAAACACAAATATGGGAATTTTTACAGATACCAAAAAGATCAACCACAAAAGTGAAATCATTTTCTCAGTTTTTAGATTTTTTTTTGTCAATTTATTTTGTAAATGTTGTTGTATTTATTTAATTATTCATTTTATTTTATTTTATTATGAACATGAACACAACAACAGTGTATTTACCACACTGTGAAAATAATAATAATAATAATAATAATAATAATAATAATAATAATAATAATAATAATAATAATAATAATAATAATAATAATAATAATAATAATAAAATAAAACAAAGAAAAGAGATGATACGTGAAGCCTGTACATGTTGGTATGACGTAAGAAGTTGGCTTTTGTTATAGTTTTCCTCAGGTAAAAAAAAAAAAAGTAATGAAAATGAAAGGTGGGCAAAGCTTCTCAACATTGATCAGAAAACAGGACATGTGTGCGAGGAAAGCCTGAAACACGAACGTGAAAGTAATGCAGTTTATTTTGAAATACTACTTTATTTTATTTTATTTTATTTTGAAATACACAAACTTTCAGAGCTGTAGACAGTTTTTTTTTCCCATTTAGTTATTCAAACGGATTCAGGACCGACTTATCTCCTCTAAGCTGAACATGAAGCTGAGGTAATAATGGAAATGGATTCTGTGCATATTTGTGACTTTGATAATAATAATAATATTTTGTGTTTTAGCTACAGAGGTTAGCATGTCTAGGTTAGCATGTGAGAGAACACCTACACCTCCAACCATTGCTCCGTTACAAGACTTAAACCGCTCCTTCTGAAACAAGTAAGTGTTTGTCTTTTTTATTGTAGTTTATTTTAGTCAATAGGTAAATTAGCTATCACAGTAATTTGGTAAAAGGTTTAAGAAACGTGAATACAGGTAGAGGCTCTCTGACCACTAGGTGTCACTGTTGATTAGCAGGTGTTCAGTCTTCCACGTGGTGGCGCTGTAACCTTTAGTAAACACTCAGCATGTCAAAAATCAACATTGTGTCATTGAATAATGTATAATCTAGAGTTTGATTGTGAATTTAGTGGAGCAGCAGAAGATTTTTTAAATTTTTTTTCATTTTTAAAGCTTCTTATATTAAAAGTGAAATTAAAAGCATTTTTTTCTAGGCTTGCTTTGTGCAAACGATGAAATAATTTATAGATACCTGAGGTGATCAGATAAAGGCACTGATGTGGAGAGCAAATATTTAATCAGATTGTATGAAGCTCAGGCAGCAGCCGGATGGTGTAGTGATATAGTATTTATGAACACACACACACACACACACACACACACACACATACACACACACTATAACTCATATTTTATTCTGTTCTCCCAGTGGAGGAGGATGAGGTAAAAAGTCTACATTCAATATATATATGATCATGAAGAGCAGACATGGAGTCCAGTCCGTAATGACCAAGATCTTCAAAGCTTTTCTCACAGCTCCTCTCGTGTTAATCAATACATTAATAATTAATATTGCATTAATCTGCACCTTCACTCATGTAGATGCAGCTTTTTAATACCGTGCATCACTTTACTCAGGGTTCCTGCGGATCCTTAAAAAGTCTTAAAAGTCATTAAATGCATTAATCTAAAAATAAGGGCTTCATTGTCATTAAAGTGTCTTAAATCATTGTTTCAATTTTAACACATAAGTATGATTTTATGATTGTAATTAGTCTCACATTTTAAAATAAATGGTAAATTACTTTTTTTTTTTTAAATCTGTAAACAACATGGGAAAATGTAAATTTAACAAAAAATTCCTGTCCAACAAAGATTTTTTTAAATGGTTTTTCTTAATGGTTTTTATTTTTTGTATTTTTGTTGTTGTTTCCAGCTTTTTTTTTGTCGTCATCTTGTGTTGTTGGAGTAATTTTGATTATTTTAGTCTGCACCTTTTGTGTATTTTACTGTCATTTTGTGTATTTTTGTGTGTTTACTTTAAGGGCCGCCAATTGCATGTCTGCACGAGACACTAGAAAATACCCTACCCTCCCAATTATGTTTACTGTGAAGTTGGTCTTCAATTTCATTTCAAATGACAAAAAAAACTCTTAAAAAGTCTTGAATTTAAATTGACTAAAGTTGTAGGAACCTTGATGTTTTGCAATGCTTTGATTACTTATTTGACATTTTTGTAATCCCAGAATTGTGCAATCCATTACGCGATAATACTACTTTATTTTTCTGATTGCTTCGATCCGATAGACATTTTCTTTCACTTTATATTAAGATAAGATTGTCTAACCCTGGCATTAATCCTACCTTTTAAAAGGAAAGTAATTGGTGTAGCTTGCGTCAAAGTAGATGCTACATAAAGTGTAAAATTGGTTTAGATTGAAGAGGCACTCCTACACACGGTGTCTGTACACATTGTGCTTCATTTGGGGTTAAGAGGGCAATGTGTGTGAATCACTGTGGACGCCACACATTAGACCATTTATCTGCAACAACAAACACCACCTAGGCGACGGATAAACCGTTCTTTGAAACACCGCAGGAGACACAACAATACACATATCGCTTTTAAACATCATCACCGAGGGCTGTGCTTTGGGCTGAGATTTCTCCTTCAATTTATTTGGGGAGTTAATGACAGGCTATCAGATTTCTATCTACCTTTCCTGCTCTCTTTCCTCTTTCTGCCTCCCGCTGTTGCCTGGAGGACTGTTTTTGGTGGAGCATCTGTGGGCAGGCTGTTGAATAGGCTTCCTTCTTGCAGGGGCCTTGTGCTCCAGTGAGCGAGCAGCGCTCAGGGCAGGGATGCATGGCCACAGTCCGGGTGAAGAGAGGCTGAGCTGGCAGTGGGGGCTGGGAGGAGGCAGAAACAAAAGGAAACCAATGGAAACACACAGGTTTACACACTGGTTGTGATTTATTTTTTTCCTTAAGTGGATTTTTTTTTTTCCATGCAGCTAAACCTCACTAATAGTTTTTTCACCCAGGCTCAATTTCACCATCTTTTTTCTGCTACCTTTCATTTCTCTGGTGTAGTGTAGCTTGTTGGACATGTGGCACTTAAAACTCTTCAGGAGAAGATTGATAAAACCAGAAGGTGTTTGTGCTTTGTTATAGGACAGTGGTTCTTAAAGTTTCTTTTACATTTGAATCCAAGTACCCCCTTATGTCTAATACTATATATATATATATATATATATATATATATATATATATATATATATATATATATATATATATATATAATAGAGCATAATGATGGAATGAATGAGCAATAACACACATTTTAAACGATCTCATTTTGTAAATAAGTGGAATGAAACAGTATAGCGCTGCCTGAATATATTTATTTCTATAGTTTTTACCATTTATGGTCATCTCCCTCCTGATGTGTGACCAAGACTGATCCTATTTTAAGTTCATGTTTTGTGTGTTTTCGGTGTCATTTTTTGGTGTATTTTGTTGTTGTTTGTCTGTTGTTTTTATTATCCAGTATATATATTTCTCTCTTATTTTTCTGTGTGTTTTTGTTGTCCTTTTTGTGTGTCGTCGTTGGTATTATTTAAATTATTCTATCTCAGTGTGTGTGTTTTTGGTGTCGTTTGGTTTTTTCTTGTGTCGTTTTGTATGTTTCTCTGTTATTTTTGTGTATGTTTCTGTCGTTTAGTGTCTTTGTTGTCGTTTGTGTGTTGTTGGTATTTTTCTCTCTTGGTATGTGTGTTTTTGGTGTCATTTTGTACGTTTTTTTTATTTTTATTATTCTGTATATTTTTCTCTTATTTTGTGTGTTTTTGCTGTTTTGTGAGTTGCTGGTAATATTTAATATGATTAGCATTTTTAACTACCCCCGATTTAGGAAACACTGGTATAGGACGATCTTAAATAGTGAACGTTGCTGTGCTTGGGGAGTTGGAGGCGGGGTAGTAGCATTGGTCAGTGTGGTGGGGTATAGCAGCTGAGGAAGTCTATTTTCTATTTTGGAGGATGCTTGTGGACAGCTGTGGTCTCAAAGCTCAGACTCCAGTGATTGCCTCTTATCCTTCATGGCATTTCCTGTGGGAAAACAGATTGAATGGTTTTGGAGCAGTTTAGAATTAGAATTAAGAATTAAGACTTACTGTAAACACAAAGATTTTGTGTATTTGAAAACTAATAATAGCCCCCCCCCCCCCCCCCCCCCCCCCACACACACACACACATCTCCAAGCAGAGATTTGGATTTGAAGATTTTATTCAATATCATTTATTCTCAGGGAAAAATTCTGTCTAAGTAATTTTTTTAATCTTTAAACCTACTTAGATGAAAATCATTTCATATCCTGTTTTGTGATTTGCTTTGTGATTCCCACACATTTTTATTTCATGTGTCAAACTCAAGGCCCGGAGGCCAAATCTGGCCCATTAGAGCTTCCAATTCAGCCGACACGAGGAAGTAAAAATGATAGAGAAAACATGAATTATTCTGTGAATTACCAAATAATCTAGTTGTAAAATAAAAAATTACCAATTTAATGAAACTCCACAATATTTTTAGGGGCTTGAGTTTTTCCTTTGTTTATATCACATGAATGCAGTCATTTTTAATAGCAAATTGTGGAAAGAGCTCTAATTTTTTACTCAAATCTTGCAATTTGTCCCAAAAAAATTCCACAAAACTTCCTCTAAATTACACAAAAAATGGTAAGAAAATCTACATTTTTTAAGTGAATTAAACTGATATTGAAAACTAGGCCACAATGATGTTAAAATTGTTCTCCCCCCTACCCCACCCTCCACCTATAATCTGCTGCCCACTTGAGATCAAACTGGTCTGTATTTGGGCCCTGAGCTAAAATAAGTTTGACACCCCTGCTTTATTTCATGGTAATTGTGTAGTTGTGAGTCTCTGAATACGTGTCTCGGCTATTGTTCTGTTGAATCAATGTGTTTATGTCCGTGTATGGGAGCTGTGGTTTTGACCAGAGATGTAATGAGATAATAAGTGTTTGCAGGAGTGACAGTTTTCACAGTCTGCTTTTTATTTTATTTTCTTAAAGATGCTCTCACCATTTTATGTGTAGTATGTAAAGTTCAATGTGTTTGAGCCCATGTTTAAACTGTCCAGGAGTGTTTGTTTAACAGTGAATGAGCCACAGTAGCTATGAGCTTCTAAGACTATTCCATCTAAAGAAATCTTGTTTCTTTCTTTTTCATATTTCTCCAAATCCTTGCATATTGCCCTCTGGTCATTGTGTTTATACTTTGAAATCATCATATCGGTGCATAAGCCCTATATGTATCCTGGTGTCATTTGGTTTGAGAGCAGAAATGGCAGATTAGTCCTAAATCTGCCCAAGTAGATTATCCGCTCATCTCTAAAGCCAAGGCTTTCAGGGTTTCTCATAATTGTCGTTTGCAGTTTCGAGAGCAGGAGTTCAAAGCTTACCCACCGTCATGAACACAAGTCCAGTCTGCTTCCTCAATGCCGTCCATGACTGCTTATTAAAAGATGTGGTTGACCCCGGTTTATCTCCTGTGCGCCTCTTCCTATTGTACTCTATCTGACTGATGTTGGCTGAGGTCACCTAAGCCCACGCAGGGATCACGGCACAGTGCACAGGGGGCTAAATGTTTACATGCATTCATTTGACTTTCCTCAGGGGTCTGCTGGTCCAATTCAGAGCCCAGTCTGCTGATTGAGCTGATGAGCCCATATGTTATGTTTTTCTCACCACCGGAGTGAAGGTCACACCACTGGGTTACAGAGGCCAGTCAGCAAGCATAAATACTCCTCTGGGTGAATTCTTAACTTGTGTTTATGTGTGGCTCTGTGGCTTCGACTGTGAAAGACATGACTTTATAATAATCTGCTTTGCTGAGATGTTTGACGGTAATGTTTCAGCAAAAGGATGCGGAGAAGTGTAGTTGCCACACTTCTTAAACACTGTGTGTTTTTAGGTTAACTATCCTGGACTAGTGTTATTAGAGTTGCTCTTACAACAATCAAGAAGCTTCATGTCCTCAATGTACAGCCCTGTCCATTACACTCTAATATGTAGAGTGTAATGGACAGGGCTTCGAAAGCATACCAAAAATGCTAAATAGCGTTAACAGAGTCAAATACTGTAATTAATTTCATATTTTATGTGCTTTTCTTCAGCTGTGATAACCAGTTTAACCAACAACTAAACCAATTTAAGTACCGATATTGTAATTTTCTATATCGCCAAAGGAGAAAATTCGATATTACATGAATCTCTATATATTGCCCCAAAAAACGCATGTTAGGGCCCAATGCTAAATATGTTGGTTCACCATCCTTCATCGTGGCTACCATGGTACTATGCACAGATTAACAAGCCTTTAATTAAAACACCTATCTTTCACTTGTGACTGTAAACTGAATCATATACTGTACAGGTTTTCTACAGTTATTGTTGCAGTAGTTGTGTTTTATTACATTGACTCTTCTTTTTTCCTTTTTCAAACCCTGTTATCCAGAGAGATTTTTATGGCATACTAGCAGGTTGTGTTTCCATTGGGCCACACTCTAATATTATTTACCAGATCCCATTGTACCTCCTCACCTGCCATTATATCCAGGGCTGCACAGACACCAAATGATGATGTAAGACAAGGTAACGCTCTGATTGGTGCCTTTCAGCAGCCACGGCCATCTCATGGTCGTATTACTTTAGTAACGTCATTGTGCTTGTGTTCAGAAAAGACATAAATAATGTCACTGAACTCTAATGGAAAATCTCCCCAAAAATACAACCTAGTCAATTGGTGTAATGCCTAGCCGATACCATTAAGGGAAATTAGCCATTAGACCGAGAGACAAATAAACCAGAGGGTGGGGGGGAGGGGAGACCATTACTAATTTCTAATTTTGTTATTTTGCTTGTTAAGAATGAATACTTCCAGGATTTTTATTATAAAAAAACAAGGAACCCCTATTATGGTCTTTTGTGTCTTTTTGCCTTTGCCTTTGAAATCAGAAGCTGTCACCAGCTAAGAGTTGACATAATCCAGCAGTAGCAGCCAAGAAAACACCATTTTTTGTAGCTGACTTTAGTCACAAGTTCCATTCAGAGTTATAGCAAAAAGGCCAACAAGTAGCTCAGACACGCAGTGATCATTGATCTCTCGACTAAGAACTCAAAATATGTAGTAACTGGCTGGAGCAGAATGCAGTTTGTTTACAGCCTACAGGCAAAAAACTGAGACATGATGAAAGTGTCATGCAAGTTTGGGGCTGCATTTTTGCAAGAGGATTTGCAGATATGGCGAGTAAAACTGTTGTCAATGCCTACAGAATGGTTATGTATTACCAAAGCAGAGACATTATGTAGGACTAAAATGATTGAACAATACAATCAATTCCATTATTGAGACATATTGATGACTATGATGTCAATGACACACATATTAAACACCCCACATTTCTTTTTTTTTTTTTTAACCAAATTGAGAAGAAAAATCTGAAAAGGCACTGATACAATTTCCTAATAAATGCTAATAACAATATGTGTTTTTATCATAGCTTTTAGGTAGTGACATGGCCCACAGTTTCTGCTGACTGTGAATTTTGTTGTGTGTGTGTGTGTGTGTGTGCGTGTGTGTGCGTGCGCGTGTGTGTGTCAGCCTGCCAGAGCATCCTTGTGTGTTGCAGCCTCTGCTGTTATAATTCACCAAATGATTTAACAGCAGCCATTGATCCGTCTGGTAAACATTCATAGTGTTCAAAGAGATTTTCCACTCTGTGTAAAGATCTCTCTCTCTCTCGCTCTCTCTCTTTCATGCTTATGCATTGGAATGCAAGTGTGTTTTTGTGTGTGTGTGTGTGTATGTGTAGGCTTGTGCTGAATGTTAACAGGCGGTTGGGGGTGGGGCAACCGTGAGTGAACGTTGGCAGAATGTGGTAAGGGCTAAGAGAAGAATGGGACGGAGAAGAAGTGACAGTGTGGTAGGACACAGAAGTGACTCTCACCCATTAACCAGACAGAGCCATTGTTGCGCTCACTTCCCACTGGCACGCTGTTGCTGTGACTGACAGGCCGACAAACCGCCTGTGCAGATCTGCCACATGGTGGGCTGGTGAATAGAGAATACAAAAACATCAGTGCTTTGTAAAAACAGCTTACCTCAACTCTTTATGTTGCAAAAAGCTTTCACCTGCGCTTCACTTAACACTTACTGTGGTAATTGCTCTTGCTTCACACGCCTAAGGGTGAAACGCAGCAAGTGTGTTTTGTGTTGTAAGCCTTTCACATGATTACAAGTGCAAGTGATCGCATGTTTATTGATACATAAGTGGGTGAATGCCAGATTTGACATTGTGTAAACCCTGTGACTGATGCCATAGTAGTGCTGCTTTGACTAGTTAACATCAATACATCAGAGCCATTTTAACACGTCAGACAGTTTTCACACAGTGTTGGGATCAGTTTTAGTTTTGATTGGTTAGTGTACCCCCTTTTTTAAGTTTCAAAGTGTCTGACCATGTCCTCTGATTCAGCACCAGTGAGGGAGTAGTCAGCATCAAGGGCAGACTGGCCATCTGGCATACCTGGCATCGTCATGGTGGACTGTTGACTCGAAGTGGGTTGGTCTACTACATTTTTTCTTTTCTTGAAGAGCAAGTGGAGGCAGACCTGGTAACAGGTGGCCAAAAATGGTCCAAAGTGGCAAAAACGTGACAAGAAAAGAGTGTAAAGTGACAAAAATTGGCCAAAAGCAGTGAAGAGTGGCCAAAAAAATGGCAAATAAAGAGGAACCAGCTGGTATTTAATGGTAAAGGGTAGCTTAAATGAGCAAAATGTGGCAAACAAGGCTTTTAAGGTTTTCTGGGGGAATAATAATTAAAATTAAGACATAAAGAGCCACATGTTAAGCATTACTGACTTAATAACGGCTTCTACAGGGTGTCACTAATAATGTAGTGGGCTGGTCTGGACAGAAAATACCAGGACTGCATTTTTGTCCCAGTCCACTGCTAGTGAGCATGAGACGAGTTGCGTTGAGCAGCGCTCACAGACGGAGGCGTCTCACGAATTCCGAGTTAGAGCAGGAGGCAGAGAGGAGGCTGCTGGGCTAACAATGGCCACGGACATCTGTCATGCGTGGCTGCACTCCCTTTTGCTCTCAATGGGTCCAGGGGACTTTTTTTTTTCCTCTCTTCTCCTTTCCGGGGACACTTCTGTCCCTTACAATGGGCCTTTTGTCCCCTCCCCGCTTTTTGCCAACGTTTAACCCTTCGAGCCTGCTCCTTTTTCTGCCTTTTTTGTCTCTACTTGAAACAAAACATATACTGACTTTGCATTGACCGCCATTTGCTTTTTTCCATCATGACTTTTAGCGTCATGCCAGGTTACACATTGTGCACTTGTGTCAGAGTGTTCTACTTATGCATACATGGATGAAAATGCCATGTCCAGCTCTCACTAAACACCCTGACAGATCTGATTTCCCTTCACCATAGTCGCTACGGTTTCACAAACAATGGCCGAGGCCTCTGGCACTCAGGAAACTTTATGGACTCAATGTGCTCTTTCACCTTCATGGTGTCCTCTTCCAACATGCTCCATTATGTTACAACCAGGTTGCAATGTACCAGGGAAGTCAGAGCACTAAGAGGTTGTCATCACACACTTACCGCCTGTTGATGCGTCACAAATCACCTCCCCTGTGAGATATCCGATTGATCGTCAAAGCTATGATGATGTTAGCACCGCAGCAGTGTTCTGGCTTTCGATGTAATTATACACCAAGCTGTCTGTTTCTTAGCGTTTTCAACACTCATCAGCCTGATGTAAATTGCAAATTGATTTTTCCCCAGCCTCTCATTCTTAAGGACTTAAGGGGTTCAAGCTAGTCTGCAATTGATTGGTCAGATTGCAATTTATTATTGCTGTCAGCAACAAGACTTTTCAAGGGGAAACTTGGATGTCCATGGGGTGAGCCCAACTCATCACTTCTGTGGAGCCACGTCGACGAAGCAAAAACAAGACAAAAAAGACACACATTCTGACATTGTGTGATATTAGTGAAGGGTCACACACAAAATGTTTCCACAATCCACTAAGTCTTTAAAGTTTGTCTAAAGCAAATTCAGCCAATTTCTTCTAAACACATTAAATAGAACATAAATGTATTACTTAAAACATGTAAAAAGCCATTCAACCATTTATTTTATTGGGAGCAAGGTTTCACAAACTGTCTTTCAAATTTCTGTGTTCAGGATTTAATGGGCGGGTCAGAAATCATAGCCGCGTTACGTAACGGAGCTATCATTAGCATAAACCATTACCACACCAAACTTCCACGGCATCCAGCGAGCGCAATTCGGCCACTAGCCAAAAACAAACCTCATATTCGTACTTGAGGGAATAAAACGCGTCCGCTGGTGCCGCATTTTCCATGAAATGAGCACTTTTTATGCATCACAATTTTGTTTTTGGCCTCTAGCAGGCGCAGTTCTGATTCTACCCGGGAGAGATGCACATATTCGGACTCGGGCGGAGAAGACCTTTCCGCTGACACTGTTTGGCCATTTTCACACTGCTCTCTACCATAGGGTTAGGGTCAATACACGGAGGTGGCGTGCTTCCCGCATGTGGGCGTGGTTCCAACGCCTCTAACTGACATGCCCTCAGCATTTAAGAGCAGAGAGAAGTGATTGTTTTTCCATGATTTTGAGACCTAATTTTATACACAGCAATTTTATTCATCTTTTAAATTTGGCTCAGTGCTCAATGACACGTTTCTGTGGTGTGTCAAACTCATAACACAAATTTATTTCTGCTTTACATGGACTTTGATATCTAAGTAAGTACTGTAAACTTTATTTATAAAGCACTTTTTACAGACAGTAAGTGCTTTACATCAAATGAAACAAATAACAAAAGCTTTGTTGCTTTCAACAATGGACTCAAAAAATGGCTAAAATTAAAACAACGATGTTCACATTAAAAGTTTTACCTGGTTTCTCGCTTGCCCGTGTTGCCTCTGCCCTATAACTAATGACTGTATATAACTTTGAATATTGCTTTTCTTTTTGTAATGTTTTTTGCAGTGCATTGTTCCTTACTTTCTTATTATTTCTGTTACTTTTAACCCTTTTAAAAGCCTCCTGTGGACAGGTGTTGTAAATTAGCACATGTGCGAACACACTCAAAACAATACATCTGGGTTACCAATGTAATTGTAATGTGCATATCAAATAATGGGGATCTAATCAAATCTTTAAAAGCTTTTTAAAAGACTCTAGGGAGTCAGAAGAATGGATTAACATGGGTAGGGAGTTCCAGAGTTTTGGTGCTAAGGCTAAAAATTCTCGGTCACCACGTGTTATAAAGTTAAAATTGGCTTATCAAGTTGTAATAAATGATGCCATATCCCTTTTTTGAGGTCTGATGAAACACATAAATATTTCCCTCTGATCACGTTTAAATTTCTGCTTTGACCTAGCGGTGATTCTTCTTCCTGGTGCTGTAGATGAGCAACTTCCAATGCGATTATGCGAATGTCTTAAAAAGAAAAAAGACTTTGTACGGTGAATCTCAATGTATCGATTGCTGACCGTTGCCATGGTAACAGGATACAGCAGAAGTTTCTAAACCACTGAAAAATCCGCACCTATCTAATTTATTGCCCCCGGCTCTTGTGAATCTACTCCCATTTTGCCCTTGGCCCTCCACCATTATAGAGCAACTGGCGAGCTGGACTGCAGTGTGTCCTGTCTTGGCAGCTAATTGCTGCCAGCTGCCGAGGGGTCGAAGAACAAAGGCCTGTTTGAAAAAGGTGATCTGTTGTTGGAGGAGCTGTCCATCATCCTTTAATGGGACGTGCATGGGATGCGGCATCTGCGAACGCCGCCGCCTCCTCATTCTCGTACACGTCCCCGGGGCCGAGCGCACTGTAACAAACACCAGCTCATCTGGGCTGCGTATACGTGGATGTCCACAGATGGACTCAGAGGGTGAATAACGAGGTAGAATGTGCAGGAATATGGGTGAAGGAGAAATGGGTCATTTATGGTATTGGAGTGGGAGAGTGGGATGGGATTTTTAAACTTTTATTGGTGTACTGTAGATTTATTTCCCAGACTCTGTGAATATTTGTAAAAGATGAGAAAAAGGCTTTAAAAAAGACATTTGATCTTATCTGCATTCTCTTTCTTTTTAACGCATATACCTTTTTAACTATAGCTTAAAGCAAAGGAGGAGTAGGAGGGATTTTAGGATGTAAGTGTTTCATGTGAGTGGCTGAGTCAGTTGTTAAAGATAACATTCTTGTCTTTCCCCCGTCAGCATAAATATTTAAGTGAAGCTGTCAGTGTTGCACCCTCACTTTTGTTCGTTTTCTCAGACAGAGGAGAGAGAACCAGAGAGAAATGGAAGGCAGGAGGGAAAGAGGGATCCTCAAAGAGAGGGAGGGAGACATAAGGGCCACTGAATGATAGCTGTCTGTCAGCGGGGCTGTACTCTGTGTCCATAGCAAGGACTATGTACATGCTGACGGGTCTCGCTCTCTCTCTCTGCTCTTTCTGTGTGTGTATATGTGTGTGTCTTATACCGCTTAGTGCCGTCTAGCTCATCGTACAACCCTTCAGGCGTCCTGTTATGACAGCTCACTCTCCGCCTTGAGAGAGCTCATCTGGGGCGTGCTCTGACAGGGCAGCCGCTTGGAATAGCTTTGCTGAGAGGCAAGCACAGACCTCTCATTCTGCTGCTGCTCCCCGTCACTCTCGCTTTCTTTCCTTATTTCTCTGGGTGTGCATGCATGTCGGCTGTTTGTTCTTTGCCATGTAAGGGACAACAGGTTTGCAAAAGCTGTTTTATCTGAACAATGATGAGAAAAATATTTTAGACTTTGTTATCCATGCATTTTAGTTTGGGTGAGAATAACGTGTCCATTCGTGCATTCATCCATTCATCCACATTGTTTATTATTATTTAATTGCCAAGTGTGAATTAGAAATACAATTTAATGAAAACATTTACTCTATTCACATATTTGTATCTTTTTATTTTCTTTTATTACTATGTTTTTCAAAATCAGTATCAGAATCACAAAATACTTTATTAAACCCCGAGGGGTAGTTAGATCAGCAAAGAGCGACATATTTAAAAAAAGGAAACAACTAATATTAATAATTATACACACGCAGAACAAAGGAGCACGACTACACAAAAAATGTACAAATGAAAGATAAGGTACTAAAATTATACAAATAATTAATACAAATAAATAAAGGTACCTATACATATGGAAACATAGTGTTTCCACTATTATCTTATGTTAGAATTTATTTTAGTTCTTACTGTCTGCACTTATATTGTGTTGCTGCAAATATGAATTTCCCCTCTTGGGATCAATAAAGGTGTATTCTATGCTATTCTATTATTGTTTCACAAGTTGAAGTTATTTTTCCCCCACTGAGATTTATTAAACAATGGTTAGATGATAAAGCATGATAAATAACATCTTAGTGGTCTATTTACGATCAATAAATCTCATTTTTTAAGCAGATTGTGAAACAGATGTTTCAATGTAAGTTTGTATCTCTTTAAATATTTGTGTAAAATGATGTAAAAGAACTAAATTATGTCAAAGTTTAAGAGATGTCTGTTATTTATCAAAAGTGTTCAGATTTTACAAACAGAAGAGATCCAATTGAATGAATTTAAACAAAAATCTATTCAGCAATATATACATACTGTCTACATTATTTTGTGGTTTAAACAAAAAGAGGAATACTTTCCAGAATAAAATTGTAGAAGCAACTATTTGAACTATTGAAAAAAACATTTTGGATGAAGATTTTAAGGTTGTATTCATTTATTTCCATACCATAATTGAAAAATATATTTTTATTTGTGTTGTGCTGTTGTGGAAGTTTAACTGCTGAGTAAACCATAATCCAGAAATGTAATGAAGTTCACATAAAATAGTAGCTCCAGAGGACAAGTGCTGATTGACGTTGTGAGGGCGAGATAAGGAGATCAAAGCAGTAAAAACGTCCTTGACACAGCTCCATAGTTAACAGATCAACCAGCACCATCTGTGACAACCCCAGAAGCAATTATCCCATATCACATCCCCACTGACCAGTTATATGAAAACCTGCTCACAACACCTGAGATTAACCCTCACTCGCAGCTCTACCGCTATAATAGTGCATGTCTGCTGAGCTTCGTTGTTCTGCTGGACTGCTTTAGGGTCAGCCTTCACCCTGTTCTCTGCATTCAGCCTGTCAATGCCAGCGGCCTGCTCGACAATCATAGCTATGGCTGTCATAAAATGTCCAATAGCTTAAAATGACTATAAGCCATGTTATTACAGAAGAGAAGCAGAGAGAGAAAGGAGGGGGGGGGTTGCCTGTAAAAGCAGAACCATGACTTCTATATAATATGGCACCTTGAAGGTCAATGGTCGGTGGGACTGTGCGCTGAAGCTGGCCGCTTGTCTTCATCTGGCTTTTCCTCTTTAAATTTGTCCAATCAGCCTCTTCTGTGTCTTCATTAGATTTTTTTTTTTCATTAAAATACATTTTGTTTCAGTTATTACACAAATTTGACTTCATTTGGGAGTTTTAGGTTTTATCTTTTGCAGGACTCCATATTTTTACAACTGAAGCGAATATGGCAAAAGTTAATAAGCCCAGAGGTTTTGGCTGATGGTTCTAGGCTAGAAATTCAAAAGATGTTTTGATTATGGGCGGGGCTTCTGGAGCATTTAAGACACGCCCAGTTTATACTATAAAATGTACAAAGAATAGTTTATGCTAGGGGTTCTCAACTGGTCTCACCTGGGACCCACATAAATCGTGATCGACTTTCTTTTACAATTCAACCAACCATTTAGTTTTTCAAAAATAGCTGCTGAAAACACACATATATATATATATATATATATTTAAAACATAAATCCATATATTTTCCTGTGCAACATGCATTTCACAGCATGCCTGTCAAAAGAAAAAGTTTATTTCAAAATAAAAGACAAGTCCAACATGAGAGACATTAAGTATTTGTTTATGTTTGACCAGCTGTCCACAACCTACCCAGTGCAGGTCCGCGACCCAGTTGAGAATCACTGGTTTATGCTGTGCTAATATCTGCTCAATGCTCACTTTACCTCTCTATTTGCAATTCTCTCAATCCAACCTTCTCGCCACACTTATCAACAGATGCTAATTTTAAAAAGACGGGCGCGGCTAAGCGTGACGTAAGAAGGCAACAAAAACATTTGGTTTAGATAGTCTAAAGTTTAGATACTCTTCAAAGGATGTTTAATACAATGGTTGAGATGGGCATTAAAAACCTTCAAAGTTAATCCCTTTGAAGGTCTGCCTAACTGGAGGTCTAGGATGTGCAACTACAGTACTTTAAAAAGTAACTTACCCTAAAAACCACTTTTTTTGCCGAAAACAAATGTATTTGGGTATGAGGTAGTGTTTTTGGTTGATTTTTGTCCAACTTTTGACATTTTAGTCATATTTTGTTGTAAAAATGTAATAGTGACTGCCCTCTATGGGTTGGAACCCGGAATACAGGTACAGGAATACAGGTTTGCTATTGGCTGAGAATGGTGGTTTGTGACATTTTGGCTTACATAACAAATGAGCACTGTTGGCCCAGCTGCTCCATAAAGAATAGCATCTGTTGACTTTGTTGTGAATAGAGAGGTATAATGAGTATTGAGTAGGCAGTTAGCATAGCATAGATTATAGCATGGACTAAGCGAGTCTTAATAGCTTCAGTAGCCTGGCCCATAATCAAGGTACTGTTTGATTCTCCAGCCTAGATGCGTCACACACGTCAGGCTAAAACCTCAGAGTTAACTTACTCTTTAAGTTGGCTACTTTAACTTAAGTATGAGGTTAATCTTTGAAAAAATGACTGCTGAGCTGCTCTTATCACTTACCTACAGTGTAGGGCTGGGCGATATGGCCTTTTATAAATACCGCGATATTTTTAGGTCATGTCACGATACACGATATATATCTCGATATTTTGCATTACCCTTGAATTAACACTTTGATGCACAAAATCACACCAGTATGATGATTCTATATCTCTACATTAAAACATTCTTGATCATACTGCATTAATATATGCCAATTTTAAACTTTCATGCAAAAAAGGGGATATCACAACTAAGTCAAAGTTGACATAACTGTATTTATTAAACAGTGAGTGGCTCAAACATAAAATTGTCAACAGAAAGTGCACGTTCTGTGCAAAATTGTCACAGAGACATTTCAAAACAAGACATTAGTGCAGGATGCAACTCACATGGCATTTCAAAACACAAAATTAAAGTGCACTTTTTGTACATAATGCCACTACAATATATTAAAAAGTAGTGCCCTTTTGTGCATGTTGTCATTAAGATGACATTTCAAAACAACACTAAATTTAAGTGCACCTTTTGTGCATAATGCCACTAAGATATTTAAAAAAAAAAAAAAAAAAAAAAAAAAAAAAAAGTCCGCGAGTTTAACGGTATGGTCATTTTCAACACCGCACAGACTACAAGCTGCGATATATCGAGTATATTCGATATATCGCCCAGCCCTACTACAGTGTAATCATTTGATTATTGTTCACATTTCACATTACTTGGTAGTGAAAGCCCAAAGAACTGTTTATCTGAGGTGTATAAAATAGTTCAGTGTGTAACTAAAGGCGAAGCTCTTTACAACTGAGATGGTTTTCTTCATTAACTTTTTGATCGCACTGGGATTTATTGACTGTGTCCATGGTTGAGAAGAAAAAAAATCTGTTGACAATTAAGTCTGGCCAAGTGCGGCTACATGCTTTGCGAAAGTTTAAAAAAGTGCGTGGAATGTATTGCCATTCTTTGTGTCTTCATCTTTGGAAATGAACAGATCTTTAGAGTGCAGAAGGACGCAGAGACAGCTAGCGTACACACTTGTGGTGCTGTCAAAATGGAAGGTATTGAAATGGTACTGACAAAGCTGCTGTTGCTTGTTAGATTGAAAGGTGAATAGGGACATAGAATTCTGTCCAGGCTTATACACTTGGCTTGATTGTGTGAGAAGCTCTTGAGTCAGTGCTGGTAAATGCCCGAGGCTGTTCTTATGTGCACTGTCCTTGTGTTGGGAGCTGCTGCCTGTGAAAGGCACATACATCAATTTAGCTTTCTGTATGTTACAGGGTCATATGGAAATGTTGACAACATGTTTCTTGCATCCCTCCACAAACACTGAATTCTGCCTCACATTGTTACATCACATAGTCTGAATGAATATGGGGCACATTTGATAACTCCATGTTTGTGTCCTCTGCTTGTTTTTCCCTCTTCGTGGGGGCCATTAACCTATCAAATGTGGCCTGTGAAGAAATGAAACATTGTCCAGAGAGCAGGAGAATTCCTCAGAGCTGGGGGAGGATAGAGAGAAGGAGCAGTGGATGTGTGTGTGGAGGGAGGATTAGAGGAGTTTTGGAGGTGGAGGAGAGGGGAGACGATGATGATGGACAGACACGGGGGAGCCCCCCCAGTATCAAAGCAGCAGGAATGTAGAGCGGGCTGGTAGGACCTGGAACGCTCTCTGAGCTCTCTGATCTAATGTGATGTGTGAAGTGGAGGGGTGAGTCAGAGCTTAGCACGGCACACAGCACCCAAGATACAGAGCAGGCCCACGGTCCTACAGCTGGATAGCAGACTGCTGCATCTGTTGCACATAAAGGAGACCAAAAAGGTGGACACTTTGATAGTGCCCAGTCAGTTTTTATTTAAGTGGATGTGTTTTGTTTTATGAGTATTTTTCCATGCTCTGAAGAACTTTTTATGTTTTCTCAACCTCTAAGCCCTGAAAGAAGGTCAATAAATCTTTGAACCTCCAGTACATCTGGTAAAATCCAAAACAGACAGAAGAAACACCCTCAGTTTTAGGGCGACCATGGCTCAGGTGGTAGAGGGGTCGTCTTTTGATCAAGAGGTTTGATCCCGACCTCTTTGTGTCGAAGTGTCCTTGGGCAAGACACTGAACCCTAAGTTTCTCCCAGTGGTCGACTAGCGCCTTGCATGGCAGCTCTGTCCCATTGGTGTGTGAATGAACTGATATTGTAAAGCGATGAGACTACTTCAGTGTGGGGATAAAGTGCTATATATATCAAGACCATTTACCTATTGATAATGTGTTGATTTGAGCTGGACCTGTATCTTACCAAGTTATTGTGCTTGTGCCGGATGGACTGAGACAGTTCTTCATCCCTACTGGAGTCACGAGCTCCAGACTTTGTGCCTCCTCACTGTTTTATTTCCTGCTAATAGACTAAGCCAGCTCTCTCTATGACTGTTCAATCACAACAAGAAGGAAACACATGGAGTCTATCTTCTTGACCTGATGCGTATCCATGTGCATATGTGAACAGAGACGGACAGGACAGTGCTTGTCTGTGGTTTGCCATTATAGAGAGGCCTAAAGCTTTTACAGGACCAGTTCAATTATGGCTGTACATCCAGCTCTGCTGAAGTCCATTTGCTTTCACTTAATGCTCAACCTATTCCCCTATGCTTTGTTCTTTGCTCTAAATACAAATCTCTGGATCCATTTCTCGGTCCCTCTCCCCTTTCGCCTTACACTTGAGAGGCGCCTTGTCTTTTCTTTTCGCCTCCCACTGAACATGTAAGCTTTTCATTGCTGGCTAAAGGGGTCATTACTCGCCAGAAATTTTGGCTTTGTTTCTTATAGGCTTTTTTTTTTACGCTCCTCTGTGACAAAAGGGAAAACATTCGATAGTTATTGATTTGGTGACATACAACTTTTACTGGAGATCCCATTTAATCACAAAAGCTGATTTATTGTAGGCTCTCTGACAATCCCATTAAATTGCTGTCCAGCTAATCAAGTCAATTCTTTCTCCTGGAGGACTAATCTTTTATAGGAGCAGCAGAACAAATTCAGGCAGTAACAGGATTGGTAGGGAAGGCTAAGAGCTGCCTTACAATACCATGAAAAAGTCCCACAAATCTCAGGAAATAATGAAAAAACACATTCACCCCGTTTTAGCAGTCATTTATCTTCTCTGTAATTCACAATGATATTAAGTGACAAGTCACTGATTTTGTCAGACATTATTTTTGCAACACTAGTTTATCTTTTTTTTTTGGCTATTTGTCTTTAAAAACCTTTGAAACATGCTCCTATTCCTAGTTATTTTATCTACTTGTTATGCATGTAAAATGTATAAAAAGTAGAGCCTTATGTTTTTCTTTATCTTTATGAGTTTGGATGTGTTTATTGAAAGTCTCTCCAAAAGATGCGATGCTAATCTCAATGAGATATCCTGGGTAAAGAAAGGTGTAGATATATAGCCGCAGCAATAAAAAATATTACCACCAGCCAAAATGATGTGTCCTCTGACACTGTCTGAGCATAAAGCTGCTATCCCTGATACTTTTTAATAGATAAAATCAGAGTGTATGCCTCATAGATGAATTAATCAAATATCATTCACTTAAAAAAAAAGAGGAAAAAAGTTGAATTTGACAGTTGAAAGTTTGTTTTCATCTCCGCTGTAAACACTCCGTTTGTTGACATTTTCACGCATTTCATCGTGGGATGTGGAGTCCCGTAATCGGATACACAGAATTGTTTTCACTTCATTCTGATATCATGGGCAATACTGAGAACAAACATGAACAAAAAGTGGTGTCAAGCAAATTACTGTCCTGTCAAAAAACAATCAGGAAATCACAGTAAGAGTGAAATGAATCTGTTTATGGGACTACATATCCCCCAATGCAATACACAAAATTGTCAACAAATAGAGCGTTGAGTTGGAGAAACATATATTTAAGCAAATTTGACCTTTTGGATAGAAATTTCTTACAAGCCTTTTAAGTGTGAATGTGTGAGTCCTTGTGTGCTGTTGGGTGTTGATAAGGATAAGTGGGTTCAGGCGAAGGATAGTCCGAGGGTGTGTATTCTGTCCGAGGGTGTGTATTCTGTGTTTTTGTGTTTAGACTTGAAAAATGTGATGGCAGACACTAGGGGTGGGAACCTCTGGGTACCTCACGATACGCGATACAAAGCTCACGATAACGTTTATCTCACAATATGACGATACTGTGATTATCGATATATTGGTCAGAAATCAATCTACGATAATCTATGACATAACAAGAAAAAAAAAGATTAAGTGAAAAAAAAACAATTTTTATTTACCAGTGACACCATTATAGTGCAATATTCTAGTAAACAAAATATTGGTTCCTTCAACAAACAGTGACAAAATTTCTGTGAAGACCTACCTGCACATGTTAGTGAAAAAGCAGAAAAGGTTTTGACAATAATAAAATAAATATTAAATCCAAAAAAAAAAAAAATTGATACAAGCATATCGATAATCGATCGTGCGAAAAAATAGTGCGATATATCACCGTATCGAGATATTGTCACACTCCTTGCAGACACAGTATCCCCCAAAGCTCCATAATTACATTGTTCTTGTAAACCTTTTTGTTGTTTATTTGCTGTGTGTGTGTGTGCGTCCACTTTATGAGTCACAAACCCATTCATCTTCTGCACATCTATTAAAAAAGGTGGGAGCCCAAAATAAAAGACAAATAAACCTGAAGAGGCAGGACTGATGTCATGACTTGCTGATAAAAAATTCACTAGCTTTGATTTCATTGGGTAAGATCCAGAAAGATATGACTGGATGTTCCCTTTTTTAAAATGATGTTCGATTTGTATTTGTTCATTTTTCTCCATAGCTCAACCTCACACATTGTATCTTTTCTTAAGTCCAGTGTTTTAATGCTGTTTATTTTTGTGATAAAATGTCAGTTTTGACATTTCCATCCAAGCTCATGTTATTTCAAACCCTATGTGTTGGAAGCTATGATTGCACGCAGTGCCTTTAGCAATTCAATACTGTCAATAGAGTGGAATTTTGGGTCATTTACTGTTACTCAGCTGAGCATGTTTGATTGTCATCTGTAGGCTAACACTAAGTGGGCCGCAGGGTATCTGATATACTGTAAGTGCTGTATTACAAATCTTAACAGTTGCATTTAGACTTTTTCAATTAATCAATCTGAAGCTATACGATGTCCTTGTATAAGAAATTTAAGGCAGCCATATTTGAACAAAATCCGGTAAAAAGAAATCAGTTTTAACGTGTCTCTTGAAAGTGTCTCAAATTAATAAGTTTCTTTGGGTATTAAGCAGTAGGTCATTGACTATATTTGGTCATAGACTTTGAAAAGAGATAAGATTTGTTATTAAATCATAAATACATGATTGGGGACACAGAAATCTGATGATGCTCAAATGCATCGCCTTGTTTTACTAAATTGTCCTGAATGTACAGTACATCCTAGATAACAAACACATCAAGTGCAGATTTTACATGCTGACCTGAACTTTTAAAGTAAATCTTAAAACATATTGTATCTTACACATTTCTCTCTTTCATTTAATCTTTAGCTTTTTTTTTTTGTTGTATATCAATTTGGGACCATTTGCTGGTGCTGTACGTCATGTTGATGATTCACGCTATTTTGTAATTGGCTTTCATTGGATGATTTTGCGATTGAGGTTGGAACTATTAAAGCTCAAATAGAAAGTGAGAAAAACTAATCATACAATATATATTGCTTCTTATTGTCTGAGTAGCAATGTTTTTGTATTAGAAGATTTTATCTGGCACTCACTTTGGAAAGGCTTCTATTGTTCTTATTACACCTGATATTCCCATTAGAATGAATGAGATTTGATCAGCCTGCGCTACAGGTAGAACATGTCTGTCCCTAGTGAGAAAGAGAAAATCATCAATAGCAAGGTCCATGGTCTCTGTTTGTTAGGAACTATCTGTATTATCCCATGTAAGTCCAGGACTGACACACCCAATATTTAGTGCAGTTAGAGCAGAATGCTGCCTATGCAGGCTGTTTCAGAAGTCCAGCTCAGCACCCCTGGACCTCAGTGGAGCATTGATTTGATCTCTTCTCTTATTCACCGATTGACATAGATACACTATGTCACAGCTCCTTGACAGACTAAATCTTAGTCCAAACAGGCGTATTGTCAGCAGACATTTTAAGGTTTTTCCTTTGGTGTTTACAGGGATTTTTGGCTTCCCGTTCAATAGCTCCACTTTAGATGGACATTGCTTTTCTCTCTGCTTATTTGCATACTAAGAGTAGTTTCTCACTGAAAAGATCAAGGCAATCTATGTGTGGCCAATGCTGGGTGCCTGCCAGAAAGACTGTCGATTCCATTAAAGGTGGGGCCAGATGTTTGTCATTACCTTTATTGATAACCGCAAGATCAATACTGTGATTTATTCTGCTGGGATGGGACTGAGCTTTAGTCACAAGTTTCACCAGCTTGATCAATAGTACACAATGGACAAGTACAACATGACCACACATGAACAAAACATTGCAGCACGACCATAAATCTATCCTAAAGTTTTGTGGTCAGGTGAGTGGCGAGTATACGAACTGTTGAGAAATCAGTAGAATTTGCCTCTTTTTCACTTTTTATCTGAAGTTAAGGACCTGTCTAACCTGTTCAGACAAAATGGGCCTTTAAAAAACGAAAGTAAAATTCTACAAATTTTTCCAAATGACGTTATTTGAAAACAAAAGTAAATACTGATAAGTTACTTCAACATTCACTTTGTCTTCAATGAAATGTGTTGCAAACTGCTCAAATGCTGCTATTTATAGTCAGTTTAACAATAATTGTATGTATTTATCAAGATTTTTCCCATTTTAGTGAAGAATTATCAATTCCCAATGATGGTCTCAATAAACTCCTCATACGTGTCATTTAAGTACTTGGTGAAAACCTGTGCATAATCAGGGAAAACAGGCAAACCTCACATGGAATGAACAGGACAGTGGGCGCTCCAACCAATGACAATCTTGCTCGAGATCACTCGATAATCACTTACTCCAGTCTATTGACAATGGAAATGTGTAATACAGTGTAGTACCTATGCTCTTGTGAATATGGTAACTTGCTTAATAGCTTAAATTTATTCCATTTAAAAGCTTAACATTGTGCTCAAGCATGAAAGTAAAGTTAAAGGGTCGTCAAAGTAGGTTTCAACTCCAACAAAAACAGATTTGGGATTTTCTTTCCACCATATAGTTTGTACATAAAAATGCAAAGGAAACATTTGTTATTTTTAGTTTTTATATTTTGGCTAAAATTCAGAAGGAATAACTGATTATTAAATAATTTCCAAATATAACTGTTTACAGTAAAGGTGAATATCTTGCTAAAAGAGAAACAAGCTGTGCTCATTTTCTTTATGTCTTGATGATATTTGTTTGTTTGGGTGATGATACTGTATGTATAGTGCTTGGTCCGTATGTATTTTAGTGTACTGCTTAAGGCAGTTCCACAATGATTGACGCTTATTGGCCCGTTGTGATGATTTTATGTGTTTTTAAATGTGTGTTGGGTTGTATGGGGTTGTTTTAGCAAGTGTACGTTTTACATAAAGTGCATTAATTATAATATCTTATGTAAATGCCCAACTAGGGACACGATTAGGAAATTAGTAACAGCTATAAACTAGGGATGCACCGAAATGAAAATTTGAGGCCGAAGCCGAATAAAATATAAACGTTTTTCGCTATTTTTTTAAATAGTGCATCAATAGCCTGGAATACGTTTTTAGACATGTTTTTTAAAGAAAGTAAATGTTTATTGAATATTATGACATTTTTTAAATATCCCAGTAGCCTTTGCTTTTCAAAAAAAGCACAACAAAGTTTTTCATTTACTTTAGGCCTTCAAATAAAACAAAACATGCATTCCAAAAGAAGCTAAAGTGCATTAAAGGGGAGGTATGATGAAAAAATCACTTTATAATGGTTTTGCTACAGTGATATACATCCCTTTAGCCTCATTCAGAAGGCCAAAGTTGAAAAAGTACTGTTTCCTTCCTCCCTTGTTATTCCACTTTTTGTAAAAAGTCAGCTTTAAACGGGCAAGTTGGATTTTGCCCACGTTGGTAGGTGACATCACCTAACACGCCTCCCAGAATGTGAGCTCCTCCCTCTCCAACTATCAAACAGCTAAAACAAACACTGCGGTTTCATATAGAATATATATTATACTTTATTGCCGTATATGTAAATACAAACTGCACGACTGGACGCCCAAACTGCACTACTTTTTCTGCTACCGATCGTGTTGGGAGTCACTGTTTGGAGCCACGGACCCATTGTTTACACACATCAACTGTTAGCACTCCGTGCTCATGCTACACCAGCCTATGCAGCGAACCCCGTTGTAGTGTAAGGAAGAAATGGGGAGAGATGGGGATGTTTACGGATTCGTGGCTCACGGCGCTAACAACGGGCTCGGTTGTGGAATTAGACGGTTTCCAACTTTTACGCGGCGACGGAGAGCGGTAAGCGGAAAGGAGGAGCAGCTGCTGTACTCCTGCAGCAAAGCACACACTTTTCCGACTCAAAATAACTTGTTTGATTGCGTCATTGCGTCACACGCTACTATTCGGCCTTGCTTTTAACTCACTAAACCGAAGTCCGAATGTTGCTTTTTTTGCAATATTTGGCCGAACATTCGGTGTATCTTTACTATAAACTCTTTGGACAAAACATTCATTGATTCAATTCCATTCATTGTTTTGGAACTTCATGCAATTGTATTGATTCATCCCTATTTAAATTCTATTACTTTGTTTTGATGGATTGTGACATTCAAAATCTTTTTACTTTGAGCCTTAGAAATGCACATTAAGACTCCATCAAAAGTTCTCCTAAGTCAGTATCTCAATGTATTGGGGCAACAAAACATAAAGTATGTTGAATATTTGTTTTGTTGAGATCCTACTACTTGAAGGATGGACTGTGCTGCACAGCATTATCACAGCAAGATAATGCTGTGATAATGCTGTGCAGCACAGTCCGTCCTTATCATGTACACAGGGTGTATTTTAGTTTGTTGGATACCTGCATAAAGACGTTAATTAATTCTATTAAAAAGTTTAATGTTGCTGTAGGTGAAACAAGTCAGTAGCTCATACAATTATTATGTATACCGCCTTTCATAATTAATTAAAATCAAACAGTGCAAGACAGACAATTTTCAAAAGGTTTGGTAAGGATCCATTATGTTTATGTTACTGTTTTTCCTAAAATGAAGCAGGGTGGTCCTCTGAGAGCCATGGACAATGTTTTATAAAAAACGAGTCACACCAAGGCTTCAATGCTTATTCTTTAAAACAAACTGTGTTGATTTTTTTTCTTTTAAATGTTTTACAAATTAAATTCCATCAGCAGTGACTCCAGCTATTTGTCTAGACACTTGTATTCCTCGCTGGACATTCCTCCGGTGGCTGTGGTCTGTAGGAGGAGGGCACTGACAGCACCCTATGAATAGACGCTGAGTCGCCGAACTGGACCAAAATGTAATTACCTCTCGCTCACAATGTCACGGCACAGACCCGAGCCTGACAGCGGCCTCAAAATGGAACATGCTGGGATTGAATTAACCTCCAGCTGGGAACGCTGTGTGTGCGTGTGTGTATATGTGTAAGTGTGTTTATGTATGTGTGTAGCTGTGTTGGTGTGAAACCCTCCTACACTTTTTACAGATTTTGCTCGAACTAACACTGTCAGACCATTATGCAGCACAGAATCGGTTTTCTAAAATGCTTGAGCAAGCAGGGCTGTTTTGTGGCATTTTGTGGCTTTTGGCCCAACCAGCCATCCACACGTCTGCTCGGACCACTGAGTAGTGTAATGCAGTAGATTGAACCTCTAAGCTTTGTAGCTGTGGAACCAGTGTTTCAGATGTACTAAAATTAGATTTTTCACAAAATGTTTGTGATGGTAAACTAATTGACTTGAGGCTAAATAAAGCAATGCATAGAATCCATACATGAATCAAAGATTTGAAAATGTGCTGCACATGCAAATGTTTTTGATTTATAAAAATGTGCGTACACACACCTGCAAGTATTAGTTACTCAATAAATCACAATCCACCTTTAAAGTTTAATTTTATTTAATATTAAATTCAATACATCCACATTGTACCATAAATGGTCAATGCAAAGGACCTTGTGAATGGGTGAACGAGTTTGCTAACCAATGGCATTTTACGCTTGTTATGGTAGAAATGAAAAGAGATTCTAGAATGAAGTAGAAGTTAAGTGCGCAAGACGTGCCTCTTGTTTTTTCCCAACACTGCTGCATGTCAGGATACATTAATCATCTGTTGAGCCACCATGCACCGAGTGCTAAATTGATTGTATCCACATTTTTAATGTAGGCCGATATGCTTTTCATTTTCACTCAAATTTTTAATATGAACTTATTTGCAATGATAGTGTCTCGATCCAATATCGATCAGATTATATCAGCCTGCGTTTAAAATATCTGGTATAATATATATTAGTTTTATTGAGGTAAATTTGCAGGGTCTTCTAATTTATTATTTATTTATTCTATTTGATTATAGAATATTCATTTGTTCAAGGTCAAAATGTATGTGAACCATTGGTTAGTAATAAATGGGTCAGTTTTTCTGCAGACTATTGTTTTCTCTGAGCATTATCACTTGACCAAGCCTTTTCTAACATTCCACGCTCAAAAATAAATTATAAAAATATGTATGATTAGGGATAATAACGTATTGGATCAAAATCCTCTAATACGCAAGGCTACAAAATGTGTATCGTATCGGATGTGAACAAGTTGTGATGAGACAACCCTAATTAGTATACGTGGCTAACTAAAGAACACATCTTTAACACAGCAGGCTTGGATATTTATTGATCACGCAGAACTATAACTTTGATATGTTATTACATGTATGACATGAATCTGGCTTCGATTCACCACCTCACCACTGGCGGCGTCATTTACTCCAAGATGTTTGTGCACAAGGGTCAAACAATGTCCATCCACTAGGCACACTCCCACCTCCTTTAAGAGGAGGAGGCGGACGACACACAAATTTCAAAATAAGCACCTCTTCTCACTCGCCCAAGCAAGAAGGGTTGTCTGGTGTGACATCTCACTCATATTGCTCATAGAATCGGGTGTATGTAAATAAGCTGAAGTTCTATTTCATAATATTTTGTGAGATGTCTCACTATGGAATGGAAAGTAGAATATCAAAATGTGGTAATTTGATGCATAAAACTCGCGGAAACACATTTTATATGACGACATTTCTGAGATTTTCGGAGACCCGCCATTGTGCTACTGACAAAACTTCCAGTTAACTTCAAAGCAAAAGCCCTATTTACAAACACCTTAAAAACAAATGGAAGACAAGAAGAGATGCTTTTGTTGGAAAAGGAGATGTTTCATTTTTAGCTTGAAGCTGCTCCCATACCCATTTTACGTTCCGCTCGCAATGCATCATGGGACGGTTAGGTATGACTAGTAGAGATGTATATTGATAATTTATATACTATTGATTTAGCGATTCCGATGCTTTATCGATTCCTGCTTATCGATCTGGTCTTATCGATTCCCAAATAGGCTGAAAAACAACTAGTACATGAGTACAGAAAATAATACAGCTTGGTTTATTAAAGTAAATATCAGGTTCATATAAATCTTCATTATTCACCGCTGAGAATAAAAAATACTCAAATGAGTCCTCAATAAACAAATAAACAATACTCAATAAAATTAGTCCACAAGTCAAGTGGCTATTGGCTTAGGATAATAAATTAACCTCATTTTTATCTTCATCACACAACGTTAGTAAGTAAGTACATTTTATTTATATAGCACCTTTCACAGATAGAAATCACAAAGTGATGTCAAAACAGAATAAACAGTGATTTACAAAGATACAAATCCAGACAGTCCTTCAAAACAAGGAAAAAGAAAATGCAATGTTAACACCAAGTTTATAAAAGAGGTTAATTAAAATCTTGTCTGAATAAAAGTGTCTTTAGCTGCATTTTAAAGGAGTCAATGGAGTTTGTTGCAGCGTAGAGCCAGCGGCAGAGTTGTTTAATTTTACCTGCTGTGCTAGTGCTAGCACTGGTGTTGCTAAGTGCGTCAAAGACACGGCATTGCTTGAGTATAATGCCGTGACCAAATGTTTGGACATATTGGTTGTGTTACCGCCTTTCGCACACAGATCCCTCTTGCAGGAATTACAGGTGACGATCCCCGAGGTGTCGTCCTTCTTTGTTAAATGCAGCAGCTCAGCTCACCTCTGCTCTCACCTCAGCAGCTTGTGTGTGTGACGCAGTGGGCGTGCACTGTAGCTGTTCCCACTCAACATGCTTGAAGCCAAAATACAGTGCTTAGGGGTGCTGCCATCTTGCAAATTTGACTTCATTTGGAGCCAGAGTCTGCGCAGTAGAGTCCGGTGGGAGGAGCCCTGGTAACACGCCCCCGCCCATTACTGCCCTGATGATTTACGCCAAATTGAACGTACTAATGCACACATTCTCATGCTAAGTTTATTTTAATAGATCACAAACTTTGCGTGGAATGTATGCCGATCTATCAGACCCCGTTTTGTGCGTGAGCAACAGTTATGAATGAAACTCCTGCTCTGCTCTTAGAGTCCGTAAATCTTCGTGAGTGACAGTAATTTGCTGCTCTCAATATAAACCTCTCTCAAAGACTTGAACATCGAAGAGATTATGTGAAGGCACTTATTGAGATTGATTAATTTTTTCATTATGTGATTTATTTTCTTGGAAGTGTACGGGATGTGCTGCTTGAGTGGACTAATGTAATGTAATGGGGACTTAAATGAGCCATTAATCTGGCCGACCCGAGGGTAAAAGGGACAGCACAACAGGGAAGCGGGGATGTAACCAAGATGTAGGGTGCTGCAGATTACCACAAATTAGTTTTGATTTCAACCTCAAATTAATTGAATGGATTTTGTCAATATTAGACTGGGATGTTACCATGCAACAGAATTTTCTAGTTGATGAATAAATCATCCCGTTATGAATATATTTCATCAGCTCTCATTGGAATTCAGTTGGCCTAACATCTTTCCAAAGCTGCTTATTCATAACTCAAGACTAGGTGCAAGCTGAGGACTCAGAAACAGATTGCATGCTTTAGGATCTGAAAATTGAAAGTGGGGATAACAATATAGAGGAGAGAGAACGAGATGAAGTACAATTACATATGGGAGGTGTTGGTTGTTAGAAATGACCCCACGAGGCCAGGGAGAGAATGAGAGGGGGGGTCTGAGCCATTGAGCACCTTGGCTGAATAATCAAAAAATCATTCAGACAGCTGTACAGTTTAACCTTAGTGGGCCATGTCTTAGTCACTAATTGATGGGTTGGCATGTAGAGCAGTTGAAAAGTGTGAAGTACGTGGATAGACATTGAACAGGTTAGTGTCATTGTAGATTGCAGAAAGCCTGAGAAAACAGCATGAATGGCTGCTCCTTCATAAAGATGCTTCAATGGCTTCTTGTCCTTTTCCATTTAATTAATTCCAAGGCTTGCAGCTATATAACTCATCCCTGAAGGGGTTCACTCTTTGTATATGTTTCTAACGTCCACGTGTGGGCTAATGTCTGAACATCTCTAGCTGGGTTTCCATTACAGATTTTCGCAAAATAAAAGTGATGTTTCTGAATGTTGACGAAGTATATTTGCGCTTTGAACGTGTTTCCATTCAACATTGTTTTTGGCAGGAGCCTCGTAACCCCCGAGAAATCTCATTCAGCGAGACTTCGCTGCAAGAAGATGAACGCTAACAACTTCCTCAGGGCTCGAGACTGTGACCAAAATGGTCGCATATGCGAGTATATTTTCAATGTGTGCGAGTGAAACATTTATCTGGTTGCATCCGTGCGAGTACGTATAGGGTGACGTTATTTTATATGGAGCTAATGAGCGCATCGTCACGTCCCACAGAGTGCACTTCTCTCTCACGCTCCGCGCTGCGGGATTACCGTAAAACCATCTATAAACATGCACTGCAAATTGGCTGGCGGCTAGGTTGACCGAGTGGATGCTGGCTTGACCGCAGTGCTGCGACTGAGGAGACGGTGCACGCTCACGCAACTTTGCTGCGGGTAATGCAACGGTGAATAAGCTGAGTATAAACACCAATGTTCTCCTTTGGAGTGTGCGCGGTCCGCTATGAATGGAGCCAGGCATAATGAGTCGTTCACTGAGTGCGCGCTCACATTGAGGGCAGCAGTAAAAAGGAAGAACGTGCTGAGCGCAGTGATAGAACGTACACACTCATCAGAATCAGCATGGAGGGACCAGAACTGATGGACTATGATACCAGGCCAGATGTTCAACTGTGGTTCTCTCAGAGCAGGAGTCTGCTAACTGTGGCTCTGGGGCCTAACTATTTTGCGATGGCTGCCTATAATTTAAAAAAAAAAACGATTGAAATAAAGTTATTTTTACAGAGGCTATTAATGATTAATGACAAATAAAATCAAGATATAACAATTTGTTCACCTAAAATAGATCACATTATCCAATGACTCAGCACCTTCCTACTTCACCTCCTGCAACATCTACAGACCATCAACTTTCCTGCACCTGTGACTAACCTTAAGTTTTAAATCCCTGGTAAGATAACTAAACCAATAAAAACACTATTCTGGAAGAAAATAGAGATTTTAATTGTGTGGGAACAGATTCATTTAACCACCAATGTGCTGGTTAAATATGCATGCTTTATGTGTGGCAAGAAAAGAGCAATCAGCATGCCTTGACCACATGATCATGTTATCAAATTAAATTACTTTTTGTAGCCTTTCAAATACATTAACTAAAACAAAATATTCTTTATATAACATTGTGTTCATGTAAAGTGAGATGTGTAAGAATTTGAAGATGCAAGATACTGTTTTATTTTTACAATTTACTGTATTTTATTTTAAACTATTTTTAAGTTTCCATTTACATGATCAATATAAATCACATCAAATTAAATCAAACATTATTCTATATAATTTTAACAGCATATAATTTAATACACTGTATTGTCTTCATTGAGAAGGTATTTTTTCGGTTCCAGGAGGACTTTAATCCAGGTGAGATGAGGTTAAATGTTTCCTTGTAGAGTAAAGGTTGCAGACCCCTGACCAGGGGAAGAGGATTAGGAGACCCCACTATAAATGCTGGAGCCTCTGAATTTAGTTCCATGGGGTGAAGCAATGCAGATGCTACGTTGGTTATGTTACTGTTAAGTTAATTCAAGTACAGCATTTCTGCAAAATAAAAAAAAAAACAGAATACATGTAACCTGTTGTTATGCTTTGCTTTGATTGACTTCATTTTAAATTATATAAAAGAAATGACCTGTTATTTCAGCCACTGCTTGTTGCAAAAAAACTTAATATTGTCACTAAAACATTAAAACATTTAGAAAATATATCTCGAGTCATTGTCAATCTTTACTTCATACAAAACTACGGTACGCCAGTTAGGTCCACTATTTATCCTTATGCATGACTATGGTGTACACCCTCCTCACCCCCGCAAAAAAAAAAGGAAAAAAAGGTGTGACCAAATTCTGTGCTGGTGCGACCAACTGAGAAAGTTAGTCGCACCACTGAAAAAAATAGTGAAGAACCCTGCTCCTTATAACACTCTGTATTCCTTTGTTGTTTTACGTCTAATGTGGCAGTAATGATTTTTATGTATAATGCTAAGAAATGTCCCGGTCTCCTCTTCTGTTTACACGTACCGCGCCAAGTTTTCTAGGAGAAAAGTGGTCATGTGACCAGGTACCTCACGTCATGTGACCATGTGTGTCACGTTTTTGTGACGTGTATTTGCGTAAAAAGTGTTTCCATAGCCCTTTTGCGACACATTTCAATATCGAAACGTCTGAAATTCCTCCTCAATTTTTCATAATTTATGTGTTTCAATTACCAGTTTTTTTTGCGCTATTTAGAATTTGAGCATTTCCGAGGGTAATGGAAACGCAGCTTCTGTCAGTCCGATAGCATTTAATGACTGATAAAATTATCTGTTCTTTTAAAAAAAATAGAAGCAAACTTTAAGGAATTTAAGGAAAGAAGCTCTGTCTTAGCCAGTGAGAGCAGAATACTGTCTCCTTCCTTGGTGCAGGATGCTGGAGCTGTGTGCTTGTTTCTTCCTTCATGGAACCAGATGCATTATTGATGGATGGCTGATTGGGAACTCAATTACACAAAGAATACTGGGCGGGCAGACACTGGGACACTACTACACTGTCAGAGCTATTGAATTAGAGTACAGGAGAGGAGGGAAAGTGTCCTTCAGAGACGCCTCTCTGTTTCTCCCCAGACCTCCTGGGGACGTCAAATAGCTACGGCCTCGTGCAGACTGTGACAGATGACCTTTACAACGACTGTTGCTGTGCGGCCAGCTGGGTGAATCCTGCTGCTGCAGTGAGCGCTGGTGATAAGTTTATTACAAACTAACCTGTATCTGGACAGCACGGAAAACCAGCTCATCGTGTGGCTGCAGCTCAGAGTGCATGTACGTGCGCGCGTCTCTGTATTGCTCTGTATAATTTGATGTATCAAATGACAGCTGCTCTACCTTCAGTCCTGAAGTGGATGCAATGATGAAAAAAGGCATTTCACCAAATCTCATTCATATAACATGGCCCACCCGAATGAGAATTGTGCCTTGCAGGGGTCGTATGCTATTACAAGTTTAATGTGAAATCTGGATCAAAGGAGATGAGAGAAGGGGGTTTCAGCATCGGAAATGGAAGGATTCATCTTCTTTTCCTTTTGGTCAGCAAATGTTTTCAGAAGAAGAGTAAAATGCGAGGTGCGAAAAGGCTGATCTCAAAGAAGAGAAATCATTTTAAACCAAGACCACACAGTGCAGCCTATTTCACCCCTTGGTCTGCTGCAACTGCCTGTCCTCAGCTTCTGTTTATTGCCTTCATCAGTAAAGCTGTGAAAGAACAATCTGCAGGCTCCACATTTCTGCGATAAGAGTGTTTTCACAGAGAATCCTTGATTCATTTCAGACATTTAAAATACAGTTTTGTTTTTGTATCCTTTGTAGAGAAAGAATGTGTGATCCTGGACAAGGTTTTTTCATTCCTTGAGTGTCTTCTTCTTTTGTCACTCTGTCAGTGTGTCAGTGAAGAGAAGGACTCGTGAAAGACGCCATTGTTTAGGTTTGCTTTGTCAATAGAGACAGGGCCATGGCTGGGATTAGGTGGACAACAGGCAGCTTTCACCGTGCTGCTGCTTTATCCAGGTCTCCTCCAACGAGCTGGACACTTTAGAAAAGACACCCTGGTGAGCTGTGCCCCGCTCTGTTGCCCCTGTGTCCATGAACACTGGGCATGAGTTAGCCTCAAGAGAAAAGGTTTAAAAGAAGTGGGGAATAGCTATTAGCTCCCTACCAACCTCCGTTGATGGAGGAGAAAATGGAGAAACCAATAGACCAACAGGAACTTGTGGAGCCTACGACATCACAGGAAAACTAATTCCTTCTCAGGATTTAGAGCATTTCCACCAATTCTGAGCTAAAAAGACTCTGCCTGTTTAGGTTCAGTAATGACTTATGTAGAGTTAACTTTGAATGAATGAAGGTTTTTATTTTGGACATAACATTTTAATTCAAGACAAATAATAAAAAAAAAAAATTATATAAACAAAATTCTAAAATATTATTTAAACCAAAGACCGAATAATCCAACAAAACTGAAAAGAATTACTTTTTTTTTTTTTACTTTGTCGGCACATGCTGTTGAAGGTCAACACTACAAGAATTGCAGTCGTTTAAAGACAGCAATGCATGTTTTGTTATTGCAATTAAATAAATTAATTTATTTTATTGCAGCCCTCCCTAAGGAAGGGTAAGAAACACTTTATTATAGGGAGGATATAAAAAGAGAGGGCAGTGTTACACCTAGGTGAGGGGGAAGGGAACAGGGAAGAGGGAGTCAGGGTAGGAAATGGAAAGGGTGGGGAAGAGTTGACTGCTTTAAAGTGAGAGTGAGATGTGATGTTATAGTTGTGCATATTGTGTTGTGTAATCCGTTCATGCAGTCTGGTGGCAAGTGTGGAGCTTAAGTATAATTAATGGTGGTGGCCGTGAACAGAGAGAAGGAGTGAGTGGTTATACCTAAAACTGGTATTTGGGATCAATGTGTTTAAGGTTAAGCCCAGAACAAGTTTATCCCACAGCCCAAGACATGCCAGTGTGTCAATGACCAATGTTTGTGCAAGAATCGCTTCTACGAACCCAAGCGCCACCCGGGCCCGAAGACGCAGCTTGGCCAGCAGAAAGAGCGGGGGCCAAGGAGCCCCAGGCCACCCCCCCACAACCGGGCGTCCCAGGTGCCCCTGAGATCCCAGCGCACCCCGCCACCGACCTGAATTGTCATTCATGCTCACGTAAACATAGATAAAATGAAATTACGTATCCGAGTCCCCCGTTAAGTGCTTTTTATAAATACATATATAAAATAGGAAAACACATGTACAGTATATACAAGGTGTCAGACCGCAACTGTAGGTTGAACCTTTTTCCTCTTTTCTACATCCTTATTACACTAGAATGCATTCATATGCATTATGTGCAAGCATACATAGACAATTTACTGCAGCTCTATCTTGGCAGCTGACATTAATAATATTCCCATATTTCCTTGCTCTGATGTTTTTTGGTAGCAGAAGCAGTCTCGTCTCATCTCTATTTTGCATGTAGAGAGCAAACATTGATTTTTCCTCTTGCTTGTCTTGCATATCTGAATGGTCATCTTCAAATGAAATCAATTTCCGAGACTTCTCTGTCAAAAACACATTTATCAATAGTTGCTGAACTGAGAAAATAGTGATCGAGTCATGATAAAGTGAGATTTTATCCACGGATACCTCAACTGTTTAAGTGGCCAGATAGACTCATTTTTAATCATTTTTCTATCAATCTCTAAAAACAGAATTTACTCTTCATTCTGACTTTTTATTTTTTTTTTTTTTTGCATGTATTGTATAGCAGTAATTAAATGAAAATATTTTTAAGGCTTAAAGTTTTAAATTACAGGTTCAGGTAAGAATGCATAGTGTTGTTTGGTATTGTCCTTTGGAAGTTATTTGTGATAATGTCTGCATCCATCTGATTTAAATCTGACCTTTTCACTATGAACACATGCATACTATTATAGAAATTACCTTAATTAAGTAAGCATTTTTACAAATTACCATCAATGACTTGTAACATCAAGTTAAAAGCTACCTCTGTAAGCAAGGTTAAGTTTTAGGTCAGTTATTATTCTAATACATTCAAATCATGCACATGCACTTCTTAAAGCTGCTTTTCGGGCTGCAATTTTGATCTGTTAGGGATACAATACACCATGAATTTGTCTAACAAAAATCATTGTGGGTAGAAGCTTTAATGCACTTATTATTATTATTATTATTATTATTATTGTTATTGTTTTTTTGTTTTTTGTTTTTAATTCTTTCTTGTTCTTCGCACCAACCACCAAGTTCAATTTCCTTGTACTGTACTTGTTGAATAAAAACTTTTTTTTTCTTCTGATCTTCTGATTAAAGTGGGAGCATTGTAGGATTGTAGTTTAAGTGTGTTTCTATCTCTGTATTTGCTCATAGAAAGGAGGAATAAGCTTCAGTGACCTATAAATAAGTCAATTTTACTCTGATCAAATATGTTGAATAAATAATCCTGCAGCACTCATTTTTATTTTTTACTATCTTTGTGGTAAATTATATTAATTCCTCTGTTATCTTTTATTATTGCTCATTTATAATCTGAATTGAACTCTCTGGCCTACATGTGTTCAAAGGTCGTTCTCCTTGCTATTGGGCTGCATACTGATGTTGTGGAAAGTTCAGGTTTCCCAGTTCCCAGGGTCACATACTGTATCTCGCCAGATTAACAACATGCATGAACGTGACCACAGAACCTCAGGTTCCTTCCACTGATCTACCCAACACAGAATTTCTGCATGTGCAAAGGAGGCGTTTGCACCCAGATATGCTGAGCTGGCTTCTGTGGTTCTTCCTTGGTCACAGGTGATGATTCACAACACCAAGAAAAGGATTTAGTAACAGACAACAGTTTGAATTTAAGGTTTACTTTTCCCAGTCCCGTACCCCTCCAGACATTTAACCTGAAATCATGTATTCCCTACTCCTGCACACTTAAAAAAACATAATAATGTAATGTCATATACAATGTATCCCTACAGTGAAATGTCTCTGAATTTTACCTATCCTGTTGAGGAATAATATATAATAATGAAGAAAAAGCAATATGTAAGCACACAAGAAAACATCATAGTCAGAATAATCACTTGATTTATTTAATCAATTAGCCTACTGGCATTTTCATTGAGAAACAATCTCTACCAAACATTTGTTGATATAGCAGTAATACAACATATTCATTACCCTGAAACTGTAAAATACAACTCACTACAACTGTAATGATAATGGTGAAGATGGCGGTTGCACATAACTGCAGTGTTTGGCTGAATTTGAGAGTCTGAGTCTAAAATCGTTCTCCACGCAAAGTCTTGTTGTTCTATATTCTGTTTTCATGTTTGTCAAAGCTGAAAATCCACTTTCACACAAGTATTTTGGTGACAAAGGGCATCAAACACGTTTGGCTAGCGCAAAGCCTTTTAGCTTTAGCCATATTTTTGTTTTTTTGATATTGAGATTGTTTTTCTTTCACCGCTAGAGGTTAGTCTTACTAAGGCCAATGTGTAATTTGTGGCAATGCATGGAGGCTCCTGACTGCTGGTCTATTTATAGTCTAGTTTCCAATGTTGTCTCGCTGTTTTATTCTGGAAACAACAATTATAGAAGATGATTAAAGATAACTAAAACTGACATCCCTGTTTGTTCAAAGGCTCCCACACTTCTGTAATGTCAAGCTATTCCAGCAACCTGTGAACTTTGTGAGTGTCTTAACACTTGAAAGTGGTAAGACTGATGTGCGTGTTAAGTTTTTGGAATGACCTCTGCGGTGTCTGTGTGCGTGTGTGTTTGTGTGTGTGCTGCGTCAGGATCTGTGAGCGCTGTCAGTGTGTGCCACAGGGTTTAACCCCTCTGCATTGATCCCCAGGTTCCACAGGGCGACCACCTAATTCTCCAATTTTTAGCTGTTAGCGATAGAATAGGAATAATAAACAGCTGAACCTCCCACTAATAATCCCCGTACACTTTTGCAAACACAAAAATACACACACACTTTGTCCTCTTCTCCCCTGTTGAGCCAACAAACTTCAGGATAACTGTGGCTGGGGTAGAGTTTCTCTGTCTGCTCTAATCTCAGCTAAATCCACAGCACTCGCTCCTTTGCGTTAATGAAATGATATCGGTCAACCTTTGGCAGCCTGGAACTGATTATCACCACCAGCACACACACATACATCTCCTCCCACACACCCACTGACACTGCTGGCTTGTGGATTGGTGAAATTCTCACTCCTTTACTTAACCCAGTGCAGCCTAAGATTTCACTAGTTTGGTCTTTACCATTTTCTCTTCTGAGCTGTTTAAAATTCAAGGGGGTTAATAATTGGTCATGACTATATTTTTTTTTACAAAAAGTGTTTTTGATCTAATATTTAATTTTGCTTTTGTTGCTTGGCAGTTTCAAAAATACTCAGCTGAGTTGGTCCAATCCCCCGTTCCAACTTCAACCACACCCTGAGTTGTAGGCAGTTGAGTAATGATAATGTGAGGGATTTGACTATCCATTCTGATGTTAGTGTTCAGCAGTTAATCAGCAACTAAACCTCCAAGTCAAGCATTAGGATGACCTGCTTTCACTATACCAAAGGAGGTTTTCTAAGGTTAAACCTTATGAGAATATCAGTGCCAAAATTAGCACTGTGAAACACTGTATGCACTTAAAAAAAAAATTATTCAGTGCATCATTCATAAAAGTCACTGTTATTCTAACAAAAAGTGGTTTAAAAGCAGAAGTGCTTTCACAGAGAACTCATTTATTTTATATTAACATGCAAAGAGGATCATGGTGGGGCAGTGTATTAGAGTCAAATGTATTGAAAGAGAATAATAAATGTACTTCACTAAAAGCATCAGTAGCTAGGTTTCCATTACAGATTTTTGCAAAATAAAAGCGATATTTCTAAAAGTCGATATAGTATAATCGCACTTTGAACGTTGTTTTAGGCAGGAGCCTTGTAACTACCGTGAAATCTCATCCAGCGAGACTTCACTGCAGGAAGAGGGATGCTCAGAACCTCCTTATACTGTAACACTCGGTATCTCTTTGTTGTTTCACGTCTAATGTGGCTTTTATTTGGTTTTTAAGTATAATGCTAAGAAATATCTCGGTCTCTTCTTCTGTTTACATGTACCGCGCCATGTTTTCTCATAGAGAAGTGGTCTTGTGACCATGTACGTCACGCTCTGTGAAGTGTATTTGCGGAAAAAAGTGTTTCCATAGCGCTTTAGCAACACATTTCAATATCGAAACGTTTGAAATTCCTCGTAAAAACTTTTTTGCAATATTTGAGTTTTTTTTTAAAATTCATGTGTTTCCATTACCAGTTTTTATTGCGTTATTGAGATTTTGTGCATTTCCAAGGGTAATGGAAACACAGCTAATTATTACTCACTGTGATCTGTCCATCGTCCTTCAATATCTGTGAATATCCACTGTAAGGCCTACTTCAGCAAATGTAGAAGTTTGACTCATGGATTAAAGCTGCTATCTGGAGTTTCTAAGAAATGTCTCGATGTCCTGCCCTAAACAGCCTCACTTCCTCTGCCTCTCCCTATATACCAGAAGCCACGCCTCTACTTTTATACACGCGCATCGCGGAACAGAACAAGGTTGCATCGGGTCACATTGATATACTGTAGGTCTGTGGGTCAGGTAAGAGCCAAAATCATATTTACCTGTTTGCTGTTGTGATGCGTGGCGTTGTTTCCATGCACAGTTCCTTATTCACTTTGATTGACAGTCTCAAAAATATGAAGTCGAAGCCTATTGGCTGGGTGCACTCGGTGATCGTTACCATTTGTATAAGGGTCTATAGGACGAAGGCGGGACTTATATACATTAATGTATATGAATGACCACCGACAGTAGACCATAGTAAAAGACTAGTTAGGTATTTTTTTGCATTTCAAAAGAATTATACATAAACATAGATTTCTCCGAAAATCCGGATATCAGCTTTAAGGACTGAATATTAGTGCAGCTGCTTAGCATAATATGCAGCTTAGCTAATCATCCTGGGCTGCTCTGCATGCAGATTGTCATTTAACTAAATTAAACATAAGCCATATTCATCATTTTGACTTGAGGCTGACCTGCTAACACAGTTCATCATTGGAGATCAACCTGCTGAATGGAGGTGTTGAGTTGACATGCGCTGGAGTATCAGGTCGCGTGTTGACCTGCACCCTTTGTTCATTCCGGAGTCATTTTCAGCTGCCACGGCTCTTTTGTCTGCTACACATATCTCTCCATTAACCTTAAACTACCAGGCACCTATGCAACCTCCAAGCCCTGACATTAACCCATGTCCCCTGGTACCCACTAACTTCAAATATTTTGAGCATCTGTGATGTCAGGATGTCACAGGGAAGAAGATACATCTTCATACATGAAGGTGAATGCTGCTTAAAAAAAATAGAAGAAATTCACTTATACGTTATTTTATAGCAGGAGCCCTGCACTTATTACAAATGAGGTTTTACCCAGTTTTTGGCTTGCTTTGAGTCCTGAAGTCTTTGTGCCTCAGTACTGCTAGGCTCAGCATGCAGCCTGTGTCCACACACTGCTGCCTCAGCACTAATAAGGCAATAGAGTGATAGAGAGCGCCAGTTGTCTGCTTTCAATGTCCCTACTCAACCGTACCCTCACCTAACCCCCCATCGAGGCAACATTAGCAAATCTATTGAGGATCCCATATTAGGGAAAACATCAAGGAGTCTAATTGTGGTTCTGAACTGGGACTCACTGGGTGTGTTAAGTTTTGTAACCACTCTAATGAGCTGCAGTGTTTCCTCCAATGGTTTTATTGCCCTACATTCCTATTTCAGCCATGTCACTGACCAGTGGGGCATGTCCTAAAATAGCTCAACCCTCATGTCACGTTACCTATAAGGATTTCTGTGACCATGTGGCTAAAGATCATTTTGTTCATTTGGATCTTATTTGTTCCATTGTCTCTACCAGTTGGGACACTGTAATCATTAAGGTTCTTCAGAGAGCCGGACTTCCAAGTACTACACGACACGAACAAGCATAGGCATAAGTAAACATTACACCATGGTATTGTCCAAGGTGCACACACCTCTTATAACTGTTCCATGAATGTGAGTATTTCATAAAAACACAAAAATATTGTGGTCATTAAAAGTTTTAAACCGCTTTCTTTTTGGTTTTAATCTGTTTTGTTTGTGCATGTTTTTGCCAGGATATCAATTGTATAGATATCCTTTGCATACCTTAAGTAAATAACTTTCTTTTAAGATGAATCATGTTCTTATTCCTCGTATTTTCAGACTCGTGTCAAGCAACAGAGCTGCCTTTATTTGTAGTGTTACATCAGATTTTGGACAGGAAGTTGTTCAGTCCTGTTCAGGGTGTTTCATATCACAAGTAACAGAATTATAATATAAAATAAATGCTTGATTCATCATTCAAACAGTGCATCAGTGATTCACTTCTTGTCAGCACATGCTTGTAAAAACCCCATTTATCATTTTAGATGATAATGTCAAAGACTAAAAACCTGGAAGTTCAGTGTCCAGCTTTATTTCAAGCCGTTACTCTGATTCTTTGTGTTAACCTCTATGTGAATATGCGTGGTCGTGGCCTGTGAGGGAAGCCTGACTGATGTACATGCTCTGTGTAACTGGAGGACATGACTGGACCATGTGACCCTCAGTGTGGCGCTAAAAACAGCCTGACAGCTGTGTGTAAAGAGGGAATAAGACTAAAAAAGCATTTGATCAAGAGTGAGGTGGTGTGCCTGAATAGTTGAAGAGATGGTTGAATTATAAACTCTTTAAAACAAATATTTTCTATCAATTTCTGAAACATGAGAAAACACCATTTATTTTGACATTGTATTGTGAGTAAAGTGAAATTTGCAGGGTTGCAGGTCTGTGTTTATTCTGAAAGCAATAGATGAACCAAAATTATTGTACAATAATCTAAAATAATACATTATGCAACCCTGGATGATGTCAAGGCTTTTGGTACATGTACAGCATTATATCAGAGATGAGTAGAAGTTCTTGTGACTCCTTTGGATACTGTGAAATTGTTTTACTCATTTACTGAGTCGGTTAATTTCCTTAAAGGGGACATATCATGCTTTTAAATCCTTCCTTTTTACATATAAATCATACAGTTGTGGTCAATATAAAGCGGAACTGCAATGCTTGAGTCTGAATTCCTCATTATTATAGCTCCACAGGCCCCTTTTCTACCCCTTTTCTGATGTGCTTCTGAGAGCAACTGGTTTTGGTGCTGTCTCTTTAAATGCAAATGAGACACTCCATATCCCGCCCCCTCTTCAGGTGACACTCGGTTCAACTCCACCCTGCTCGGCCATTTTTGTAGTTTGATAGAAGAGATACGGCTATGTAGCGGCGCATAAACTTTTTATTCAGAGGTTATTTACAAAATGTCAACAACGGAAGACTTGTCCATCCAGCCTTACATGTTCCAGCCAGAGTCTGACCCAGCGGAGCGAGATGAAAATGAAGATGATGAACCTGCAGAACCCTAACAAGTGAGCTAACACAAGCACCGAGCTAACGCCAGCGCCAAGCTAACGTCACGAAATGCATTTTAATACAATCTTTTCGGAGACAAAAACGACAAAATGAAATGACTAATGAAAACTTTAGACTTAAATTAAATCACGTAGGCCATATCATCAAGGATCTAAAACGAGCACACAGCGCTAACATATGAAGTCTGAAGACGGTGCAACTGCTAAGCAACTGCTAATGCTAACCAAACAATGACAGGGACGTCTTATCATCACACTTTTTAGCATTATTTACAGCTTACCGAAGTGCTCTGTTCGTCGTCTCCAAAGATAGAAGGAATTGAACCCTCAATCAGACAAAGTCTTTTGGCAAATCCTTCTTTATACTGGTGGAGGTTGCTGAAGCAGTCATCCTTTAAGTGCTTCGTGCACACAAAAATGACCTTACCCACAGATGTGGGTACATTTCCATAAAAAATAAAACTCAACCAGGCACTTCGAAAAGGTTCTGATGCTGGGAGACAGTGTAATGAAGCGTGTGGGTTACTACATCCAACAACCGAACATTTTGATTTCTCCTCTCGTAACTTCGGCATCCTTGAGCGTGGACTACAAAATCGCAGCGAGAAATAAAAATGGCGGATTGCTCGAAGTGAGTCGATGTCCTAATTTGGCAGTTCCGCTGCAAATACTGTGATGTAATAGTTCAAAAAACGTAATAGAGAATAGAAAAATCGAAACAGATTGAAAAATATGACCAAAACAGAATATAAAGATATCTACGGAGCACCTGAAGAGACTAATTTGATTTTTTCTGTACTTCTAAGCACTCTAAATATACAACAAAATGCATTTAAGGGCTAAAAAAGTGGAATTAGCATGATATGTCCCCTTTAAGTCTTTGACTTATTTGATAGTTGAGAAGCTGGAAGTTGATTGATTCACATTGAGGAGGAGCCTTGATGGTCTTTGAAGCCAACATTTTAGTGATAAAAACTGTCAAGAGAAGAATGCAGACAGAAATGCCTTCTTTAGGTTCGTGCAGTAAAAAGCTATGTTCAAGCTGGTACCTGTAAAGCAGAGGAGCTCACACTTGTTCACACACACTTCTTTGCATCAGTGTAAATCATTTCAATACTTTACACCCACGTGAATACATAACACACAACTAAAAAGATGTACTTCTGCTAGCAGTGAAAACAAAGCACATCCCCTGATGATTAATCCAGTTTAACTAAAACAAAAACTAAATAATAATAGTATAATGTAATAATCATTAATGTTTATGTTGCACATGTTTATAACGAATATTGTCCATTGTTATTTCAAATATCTCACTTCAGGAATGCTATATATTTTAAAAAAAACTTTCCTAAAGACCAGTTTTGAGATAAATCTAAAGGAAGGAAGCTTTTTGCACAATTCATTTGATAAAGTTCACAATTATCATGTGTCTTACTGGAAAAGCAACGCATCAACCACTTTTCTTTAAAGCAAGGGAATTGTATTTGTTGTTTGTCACTTCCCCCACAAGACAATTCATTGTGATTTATATGAATAAAAGTGCAAAATTTAGTAAGAAACTATAAACAGAGCAATTCAAGAGGTTGATGATGGTTCCCTCATTGCTATGCCCTCAAGTTCCAACAAGCAAGACAGCACCTTGCATAGTATTAGCAATGACGAAAACATTTATATTATTGACAATTCCCAGTTTTTAGTGTATGTCAGATTTTACCATGCAGATATTTTTATGAGGAAATCTTGGGTTTCAGAGCTCCTCCAACACACACCAGAAGGGAAGATGTACATCAGGCCATAAAAGAAGAAATGTTTACACAAAGAGGCATTAGCCTGAAAAATGTTGTCCATCACCACAGATGGAGCTCTATCCTTGATAGGAAAATGAAAAGGAGCAGTGAGTCGAATGAGAGAGGACAACCCAGACGTCTCCTCATATCAGTGTAATATCCACCAGTCTGTGCTGTTTATGCAGATGTTATGAATACAGCGCTGCAACTCGTGAACTTTCTAAGGGCATCGTCATCTCACCAGCTTCATCATCTTTGAGAATTCCTGCTTGAAGTGAATGTAGATTCAAATGATCTGCTGTAATTTTAGATGGTGTTAGAGTTTGAGCTGATCTCTGCGTATGTGTCTGCACCTGCTTGTCAGTCGTACTATTTTCTGCAGCAATCACTGCAAACAGTTTCTGGTTTGATGAATTGCATTGCGCTCACTGCATTAATTTATTTGCATGTCCTCCTCCCAGATTTTTTTAACCCCTTGGGAGCTACGCTTATTATACATATTCATTAGAGGGGAAACTCGCTAAATGGAATGACGGCGCATTGCGACGTGAAGCAGCACTCCTGATTCCTTAGGGTTTGTATGGCTTATTAGCACATGGAGTGACGTTTGGACACGTTTAAATACCACTAAACCTTTAATGAATCTGCCCCTCAAAGCGCTTTACATGGCATTATTCTTTTACTCCGCACTAAAGGCTCAAACATACTCGGGCGGACACCCGCAAAGCGTAGTCCACGCGGACTCCTCGCAGAGTCCGCCAGGCCAATTAAATGTAAAGCTCCGATTTTACTACCGCAAGGCCTTCCTCTTGTAGTTGGCGTCACACAAAACACTGCTCGGCATTGTATCGACCCGCATTAAATGAAACACCGACCTGGATTTCACCGCCTGGTGAAACATAGCAGGAGAGATTAACACAAGTTTAGAGGAGAGACTAGCAGACTAGCTGTTAAAGTAGCGACACCTTTCAAACACGTCCCAGGAGAACAAGGACTACAGAGAAGTGCTAAGAATCATGGGACATGTAGGATTTTAATGGAAACTGGGTGTGCCCGGGTATGCTTTGACAAATGTAATCTTGGACAGCAGCTCCATTCAAAATCCCTTTCTGATGAGAAATGTCACCACATTTTCAGAAGATGCTAAACAGATCTACAAGTGGACACATATAACTGAGAATTCTGATTCTCAGCTGTATGTGTAAACATGAGTACAAGGAAATAGAATTGGTAATAAACATTTAAATGCCTGTTTGAGATAGAGAAACTGCCTTTAACATTTCCTGCCACTGACTAAAAACGTAGGTAAGTAAAGATGAACTGACACTCTGTAAGTGGGATTTGATGTCATTTTTTTTTATTCATTTAAAAAAAAAATTCTCAAGTTTTTACTTTTAGTTTAGCTTTTAGAACACTTTGAAAAGGTTTAATTAATTAATTAATTTAACTGGAAGCAATGCTTTTACACTGTTTTTCATTGATCAAACATTTGTTCATTACAAGTTCTTTATTTTTGAAAGCCTAAATCACGTATCTCCCATGGATATAGGGAAGTAGAGATCTGAATTTACTATTACATTAATATGATTTTCATGTATTGAAAAGAATGCATTTCTAAAAAAAATTTAAATATGATGGGTTTAGGGCACTTGAGTGCCCTAGGGCACTGATTGAGTTTATTAATGTATCAAAAGCTTTTTCAGAAGGACACTGTTCAAAATCGTACATTTTACATATTTTTGTCCCTAAGAATGTTATACCAAAACTAGGTTTTTGCAAAATATTTAACAATGTTGGCTACTTTGTTCAATAATGTGTTAAACTTAGATTTATTTGTTTGATTTTAAATGGATTTTAAAAAAACAATTATTAACATGTACAAATGAGGTTGTATGACATGCATTTCAGGTATGTAATTGCTCGGATCTCAGCAGGGGTGCAAGGTTGACTTACTGGACTTCTCACAGTTTTAGTTTATTATCCTTGCTTTATGCATCTCTGTTAAACTGTGTCTACGTCTATACACCAATACATCATGCAAAAGAATGAGAAAACATCTGCATGACCGTGATGTGGTGGCTTTTTAGTTTATTTGTCTGTTGTTAATGAGTAAATACCTAAAACCTGCTTTGTACCTGCCAAACCACATTGTCCTGTTTTCTATATCTCATTGTTTTAGAGTTTGGGTTGTGTAGGTGCGGCAGCTTTGCAACATGTTCTAGCGCTTCTTTGATGAAGCTCAAAACCCTATATAACTGGTAATATAACATTTTTTTTTAGTAATCAGTCAAGTATGTACTTTTTCATGAGACATGTTGTCAACAAAGAATTTAAAAACCAGAATCTGGATGCTTTTGTTTTTGGATTGTAGTGAAATAAACAAAACTTGTTAAAATATGGATTATTATTCATGGATTCTTTTTTTTTTTAACATACTATAATTAAATGTCCAATAGCTCTTATTTACTCATAATAAAATACAATCAGGTCAACTTTCTCACAAACTATTTTTTGGAACAAAAAAAAAGAGTTTGACCAAAATTCACAAACTCTAAATCATTAACAAATAAGAATAATTCTATTCTAAATATTACACTTTTAATACGCAGTAAACAACGCATATACATATACCTAATAAATCAAATAAACAGACACAATATACCCCTAGATGATAAATAATAGTAATGAATACATCAATAATCTTGAACATATGTGTTGCTTTATATCAACAGTAAATGTCATCTTTAACTAACTACAATAAATTGATCGTTTGATTTCTAAATGTAAAACATCTAAATAAAAGAATACTGTTAGATTTGAACTTTTGAAAACTGTGCTTTGACCTATATCATTTGTGTATGTCTTTATCTTTGATCAGCTCATGTTTGACCCTGACAATCACAAATGTTTTAAGTATCATGACAAAAGAAGACACACGTGCTGCACATGGGAGGAGAAACGCCAGATAACAAAATAGAATAAAAAGAAAATGACGTTTGAGGCCCAGGAGTGAACCGACCCTGACGCCCACAGCGGTGTTTTAGATGAGTGCCTGTTATATCCTATTGACTTAATATTGTTGTTGATTCATTTTCTGTTAATCTGTAATAAACTGATTGATTGATTCAGCAAAGCTAAACCTCTGACTATATTTCTCTGTATGCAATCTCAGGTACTGAATACTAGAGTATCTCAAAACTCTAACACTTCCTTTGGTCACTCCCCCCCACCAACCCATTTCTCTCTTCCCAATGCTCCCAATGTCCAGCTTTTGGAAGAAATGCCCACTCTCTCCCCTTCAGGTCATCCCTCCACCCTCGCCGAAGCCCTCCCCACATTCTCTCCCTCTCTTTTCCTACTTAGATACTTTTAGCATAAAGCAAGAGAAGAAGGGAGGGAGGGGGAGGGGAGCTCTATGGGGGAGGGTAGCTGAGTACTCACTCTGTTGTCACTGGCCAGAGAGAGAGCGAGAGAGAGAGACGGGGGGAGAGGGAGAGAGCAAGCAGAGTTGTGTCCCATATGTGGAAAAAACATAACCGTGCACACACGGGTCTGGTCTGCTCCAGGGATTATCCTTGCGCTTTCAGATCTGATGGAGGACATGCAGGCATGAATAGGTAAGGCTGCTTGTCTTCTGTGCATCTGTGTGCTGATCTGCTGTCATAGCCTACTGCTCTAGTCTCCCCCCACGTTGGACTCGGCTTTGTAGATAACCTGACTGAAGTTAAAGCAAGGCTAGAGCAGAACGTGTCAGAGCAGGCTCTCCTCTGGCCACTGACCATGACAACTTCCTCAGAGCCAAGCCAAACATCTCCATGGACTGTAAAATGACACAGCTGTTAGTTGATGATGTACATTGTGGTTTTCTACTTTAGAGTGGATTGTTATTCTGGGCAAAGTGATAAAAGTTAACTGTCACTCAAGCCATTAGACAGTGTTTCTGTCCAGAGACAACCGAGTGGTTGTTGCACAATAATTTATCTGCTATATTGTTGGCACAGAAGTGGATGTAAATTAGTAACTGACCAGAAGTTCAATTTTGAGCCACAATTAAAAATAAATCTCTATCTACAATACTTCGGGTAACAAATTACATTTGTGTTCTTTTTTTTGTTCCTAAATGAAACATAATTTCTGTACTATGCACTTTTTAGGACAAAGATTTTATTTTGACAACATTACCGTTTAATAGTGAACTTTGGTATTCACAAAACAGCTACAATCCAGCTATATCTCAAAGTTATGTTGTTTTACAGGCTTTAAATTCAATTAAAAAATAGATTATCTTTTGCTGTTTATGAGTTGTTGTTTTGTAAAATGTCATTGTGCTTTTGTGCAATGACAAATAAAAAGATTCTGATTATCTTGTTAAAAACGGTGCTTAACTAAAATCCAACAAAAATTTGTTTAGACATTTTATTTGATGATGCATAGATGCAGCTGCTAAACTCATTCTACATGTAAAATAAAAATTGTCTTTTGTACATCAAATGATAGATGTGAAACTATTTTTAGTTGACATAAATTTAGAGGACGTTTGTGACTACAGACCACATACATTCCCATACATTTTTGCTCATATTCCTCCAAAAGTGTTTGGTGTCTTAAGAATGCAGTCTTTATTGCCCCAGTGCACAGAGCAATGGTATGCATGAGTCTTTTTGTAAGGCAGATTTAGAAAGCCCTCTTTAGAAGCTGGACGAAGCTTCACAATCAGCTTAATGCTGCCTATAATGAATGCCCTTGTGTTCCACAATTTGGCCGTTTGTGTGCATGTGTGAGTCACTGTGACCATGTTTGTTACACTGATTCTCAGGTTGGTAAGTAATTCTGTCACACACCGGTTCATGTGTGCTCTGTATGTGTGTAGCAGTGTGTGCTTGGTTGACTTGTGAATAAGTGTCCACTCGTCAGTAACTGCATCACCTCTGTCTCTCAATCTCTCGCTCAAGGCTGCTCTGTAGCCACTGCACGCTCACGCCAGTGATGGACCACAGCCGGACGTGCGCTAACCTTAGCTGGTATTCACAAAACAGCATTCCTTCTTCCTGATACCAACTCCACAGAATGCTGAGTCCGATTGTCCCCTATAGTGAGTATGCTACATCACACTGGCACTCTACGCTACACATGCGCTTTGGTTCTGCCAAGTGACATTTCACTGATACAACTCATGACTTACAACCACTATGCTGCCTCCTGCTTCCCTCCTCTTTCCCCTTCATCCTTTTTTTCCCTTTAGTGCTGACCTAATAACTGACGTGTCCAGTGCTGCTGCCCCCACCCCCTCCAACACCCTCCCACCAGGTTTCATTTCAGTCCAGTGCTCTGGTTCTCCAAAACAGCATTGTTTGCTGGTCAGCATGGGGCTGCCTCCTTGGCCGTGGTCTCAAGAGACCCCTTTTTCCCGGCTCTTTGACTCACCTCAAAGAAGCATTATTGGCATGACAGTTACAAGAACAGAAAGGAAAAAAGTCCAGCAGAATAGTAATCTAAAAAGTATTGCTTCAAAATGGATCTTTTGAATGTTTAAAGGATAAACTGACGAGCAACTGCTGGCAAGGGTGTGGGTTTGAGACTCAACAGCCCCATCAGTGTTTCATTATCAGATGTTTGAATGTAACAAGAGATTTTCTTTATATAAACATGTTTTATTCTTAGAAAAGCTGAATAAGTCGTTAAAGTTGTTTTGTGAAACATGTCCTCCCGCAAGTGTCCCTCAGTTGACTCGTTGCCAGTTCTTACAGGATGTTTCCCGTAGTTACATGATGTTTATCACTTCACATTCAGCCATTTTTGAAGGAAATGTACATGTGTGTACTGCATCCTCCCACTGTTTGACTGGTTGTTCCATCAGCTCCTTGTACCCCAATGGTCCACGCTGGCTGAACACACTGGTTGTTGCAGGAGTGGACAGAATGTCGCAAACTGATGATGAAATACTTAACATGCCTTCAGTGAAGGCACACTACTGGCCCTTCATGTGAAATATCCAGCTCAACAAACACAGGCCTTTGTATGCAGTTAGCTTTTATGATCAGGACACAAAGTCTAGGTTTTTATCATGCCTGTCCAAGAAAAACTCTTTTTGAGACTTGTTGTGTTGAGATGTGTTTAGAACATTCTTGCAAGTGTGTGTAAGTGTGTTTGTGTGTGTGTAAATGCGGAGATCTTTGGAGCACACACGGCAGTGTTAGGTAGTCACATTGTTTACTCTCAAACGAGTGACACACAAACACGCCCCTGTATGGGTGAGTGGCATTGCAGCTCACTGTCCTGCTGTTAAAGACGCTAGTCATAATTCTGCCTCGTGAAGTGAACTCAGCGAATGAGCAGGACATGCGAAGACTCTCACCTCCATGTTGGAATCCCCTGTGTGGAAATGTGTAGAGCGTTCTTCTTAGTTACTGTACGACATTGTCATAGGTTCTCAAGGTGACATTTAGGTTGGACAAGTATCTGCAACAGCATTCGCTAGTCTGGACTTTCAGGAATATAGGTGTAGTTCTTCCATTCAGCCATTCTGTGTGTCTAGTTATTATTTGGCATTGGTCATCATCTCTGACCAGGTCAGAAAACCTCAAGCTGTGGTGAATAGCTACGGTTGGACCTGAGGAGAAACCTGAGAGAGATTCCAGAGGCCATGGATACTCCTGGAGGGATTTGGTGCAAAGAATCTGTAATCTGCACTTCAAACACACTCTTAAATCAGTCCCAGGCCGCCAACCCAGGAGTGCCCTAACTCTTATTGCTGGGGGCCCCTGCTGGTGTAGCGATACTTTTTCTTTTAAAACATGCACGCACACACAGACACACACAGATCTGGTAGCTTTTATAGCTCTCCTCTGACTGACCTCCCTTCTTTCTTTCTCTGGCTCTGTTTTTATGTTTTTTTTTTTTTTTGTAAGTGCCTTTGTGAATGACTCTGCTAAGTCATGGTGCAGTTTTCATCGAGGAAAAATAAAGTAGATCTCATCCTGGCCTCTATTGAGCAGGTTGGAGGGCTGTGCCAAGCGTCCATCCCCATTGTGGGCAGAGTGGTATAAGTGGTGCAGTAGAGGTGCCTGTGAGGCCCTTGAGTAAACACACAGCCTGCTCAAGAGTGTGTGAATAAGTGCTAGGATCATTAGTGTGGGTGTGAATGAGCTCTAATTAGCCTCCAGTGCGCTTGTGTGTTTGTATGCATGTGTGTGTAGATGTGTGCATGCTTCTGTGTACATAAGAAAAGAAGGTTAGGAACCCAGAGCCCTCTGAGTCCACAGGCCCTGTGCTCCGACTCTCCAAGGGTTTATCAACTCATTAAGGAGGCCAGCGCTCCCATTAAGAGTCCAATTAAGAAGCAGGGTGGTGAGGCTCATTTGGATAGCAACACTTCACTGAATTCCTGAGGCAGCACAATTCACAGCTTTGACAATGCGACACAACTTTCACACAAGCACAACTAATTAGTAAATGACCACACTTGAGAAATAACACACTTTAATTGTTGCACCGTTAGTTGTTGAAGTGCTTTCGATAATAACATTCAACACAAGAGCCAGAAGCTTTTTTCTAATTTGTGCATGTACTAACAGTCAACAACAAATCCCAGAGCTGTCCATGTGCTGAGAGCATAAGCTGTGAGCACAGAGGGGACAGAGGATTTGGTCAGAAAAGGGGGAATGCAACATGCTCACTGGGAATGGGGGAGGAAAAAAGGGAGGTGGAGATCCAGAGAAACAGGGATGGAAGGAGATTGGATGGAAAAGATGGAGGCAGAGAGGAGGAGATAGAGCGAGTGAGAGATTGGGTGAGTGAGACAGATGGAAGGGGTGATTGGTCATCACAGAGCCTTAGGACAGCTGTTCTTTGATATATTAGTGGACACAATGACCTAAAGCCAGCCCGCAGTCACAGAAAATAGGGACCCTGTTTTTCTTGAAGGGAAGGGGGAGGGTGGTGTTTTTTGGAGGGGCTGGACAGGCTTCTGTCATTTGTGGACGTGCAATAGCAGGCTCGGGGGATGGGGGAGTTGTTTCTAAAATTACGAGCATGAAGTGACGCATCCAGCAAGTATTCGGAAGGCTTTCTTGTTTTTGGAGAGTCCTAAGGAAAGTGCAGTAAAATAAGCACACTTCCAGATGGGCCTTTGCCTGTTGCTGCACTATCATTAGCAATTCTAAACACATCCATCGATTAATCAGTGTTTAAAAATGCCATCAAGTTGTTTGGCTCCTGCTTCTCTACTTAATAACAACTTTTAATGATCAATATTTGGATGCCGCTCATGAATCACAGATTTAAAGCTTAGAGGTGTCCTTTACTTTGTCTCAGTATTGACTAGGATTTTAACAGTAGCAGCAGTTGAATTTTGATACTGCTTTTGTTCCTGTATTAAAGGGACATCTTCGAATAAAACATTTGCTACACATGCTGACAAAAACTCTTCTGACAGCTGGCCTGGAACATTCCCACAGGAGGATGAAACAAAAAAAGAGTAGTCAAACTGTCAACCTGATACATGGAGTAAAGATAGCTTCATCCACCAAAAGAGGAAGAGTAAATGGATGAGAGAGAGAGGATAGAGGGGTGCATACGCACACTTACACACAGAGGACATCCCTCAATGCCACTGCAGGAGATGGGCTCCTTCCTCTTGGGACTGTTCTGGTGGTGAGGCATGTTTGAAAAGAGCTGCGTCTGCTCGCGATCTGGTCAGCAGGTGTGAAAACTTCAGACTAGAGCTTCTGTTATTACATCTTTTTCGAGAGCCATGAAAGACAGCAGATGAGCTAAAATTTCATTTTTTAAGAAAGGCCAGTCTTACTTGTAATAGCTGACACGTGACCATCACCTACAAAAGTCCAATCCTGCATGGCTAATTGGTGATGGTTCTGTGTTTTAAGCAGTGGTATAAAGAGTACTGATATATCCTACTCAAGTAGAAGTACTGTTACTTGATTTAAACTGTACTCATGTACAAGTACAAATAAGTCATAAATAAAATACTCAAGTACAATTAAAAAGTAGCTCAGTTAAATAGTACTCAAAGTAAACATTACTGGTTACTTTCAACCCCCACATTTATTTTTGGTAATAAATCTTGCCACTGTTCCCTTGCATACAGTAAACATCTCATGTATAAACTTAAAAAGGAAGAGACCAAATCTTGCACAATTGGAACTTAATTTATTTTCCACAAAGGCATCTGTATATAATAAAAAATATACAATTCTTTTAAAAATAAAATAACACCAATTAATTCAATTCAAAATTTAAAAAACGATCAGGCTCTAAGTATAGCTACATTTATGAATTGTAAAACTGAGTAAATAACCGACATTTAATGCCGTTTTGGCACTGTGCATTACGTTTAATCTGGTTGGTTCAGTAGGATGTGATGTATTTCATTGTTGTTGCATTTTTTGTAGTTTCACGATGTCAGTTGATAATTTTTAAACAAAAAATTATAATTTACTCAGTAACGATTGGGTGTAGAATTGTAACAAATTACTTTAATTCTTTTAAAACGTACTTAAGTACAAGTAAAATTACCGATTTAGAAATATACTCAAAAAAGCATCATCTTTTAGCAAATGTTCTGCTCCAAGCACAGAATAGCAATAATGCTGAACATCAGCAACGATATACAGTGTAACCCTGTGTAGCATAGGTCTCATACAACATACATAATCTACAATTTATGTTAGTAATTTATCAATTTCCAGTTGGCTCAGGTTACTTTTAAGTGCTGATAAATAACGCACTTCATATCAAAGTAAGAGGACATCCAGAGACAATTTTCCAGTGTCTCCACGAGCTGTGCTGTGAAATGTGGCCCACCTCAGATTGGTGTTTTTATGACAGACCGGTTGAATGCGGCTCCGTACACCCTACAAAGAATGTCCTGTTTGATATTAGTGTCATAAATCACAGTGAACTTGAGAACAGAGGACTGAAGGGGTTTCCAACGACAAATCAAGATAACAAACATAAATAACCCATTCCGAGTAGCTTCATGCTTGGCAAACTAACCTTGTGTTTGTTTATTACATTTCCCCTTTGAAGCACTTCTTCAGTCTGTTTGTTTGCACAAAAGTGTTTGGAAATTCTTCAACAGGGTGATAATTTGTTCTACATATTTATGAACGTCAAGCAGGAGTTTCATCCAATAAGTCATTGATCAGCTTGTGCTTGTTGAATACAGATCATCCAATCCAGTCATCAGAGCATCAACTTTGTGATTTATCAGCACAAATATTGTGTCGGTCACACCTCGCCCTTACCACTGCTCCCTGCCTGTCATCTCTTCTTGTAAAGGCGGTGTGTTTTGTATTGAAAGTGCAGCGCTGTCAAGCATTTATTTTCAAGTGTTGTATCTAAGATAAATTGAACGCCTGACGTGCTGCGTTTCAAACAGAGCAGCATTTTCTGAACATTTTACATATTTTCAGTGTTTTATTTTGAAAGGCTGTGGTCACATTTATGCATGTGCTGATTCTTAATGTTTCCTACATATTGAGGACCTTTGGGCCTCTACTAGATCAGCAGAATAAATTAGAGAAGAGGGCAAATGTGGCCAAAACTACATATTTAGATAGTTTGTAATCTGACACTTGTTCTGCTAAGCAAATCACTTTATCATTATTGTTTAGGTTCTACTTCACTGCATTATAAACATGTACATGGACTCAAAGCCGTCTGCTCTACCTGCTGCGTTCCTCCTCCTCTGTGCAGATGTGTCTGATTGTATGGCCGTGGATGGGGGAGTGGAGCTAAACCCTGAATAGAACCATGATTGGATTGATCCACAGAGCTCTTGTTTACAAGCCTACTCTTCCCGATCGGCACAGTTTTAATAGCGTGCTGTCCCAGTAGGCTTGTTGCATCCATGTCTGTTTTGTTCCTCGGGGCAGGAAAAACAAAAGTGCCAAAGGGAGATAGGAAACGCAGCCTCAGGGGAGCTGTGAAGCAGCACCGGAGCCCTCCGTCTCAGGACTTTCTGCCAAGATAATGTTTCACCTTTCCCACTGATACTTCCTTTATTGGAACCCACAACAAGACCGACAGTGATACAAGCCTTTAAGAGCCAGAAGCTGTTTCCTTTCACCCAGTTGCCAGGAAATTCAGTAAATCTGAAAGGGCCAGAACTAAAATGATAAAGATTTAAACCTCAGCACTTCCCTCAAACCAGCATAAGCCATAAGAATGTTGTGTTTTGATTCTCATTAAAAATAAGGAGAAGTGCACCACTGTCTTCATCATGGTCCTCTACAATAGAATGCAGCGCACACTGGTCCCCCAATAAATCCCAGGCTGATACAAAAGCTGTCAGTGGACTGCTGCTGAATAGATTAATAAGATTTCCATAATTAGACAGGCCCCTGACAATAGGATCCTTTTGGCTTTGTCTCAGGGCCAACTGGATTGTCGGATTCATGCACGTCTGCTGGATGGTCTTCCACCACAATGGCCACACAGACAGTAAGGCGGTCAGCAGAAGAACATCTGTCTCTCTTGGGGCCAAGGACACATGCATTTAAACAGAAGAAAGTTTCATGAGCATGCACAGAAGGCTCTTATCAATGATGCAGCAGCCAAGCAAAGCCGTCTGTCAATAGAAGCAAGTGCATATTAATGTTTTTAACTTGGTCTCTAATGGTGCTTTTTTTTTCTTCTTTCCTTTTTACAAATGAATTACGAAATTCTTTTCAAGAGAAAAATATTTTAATTTGTGAGCTTAAAGCATTTCACAAGAGGTCATCAAAGGGTTGCACTGCACAGCACTATATACTCTCATTGTCCTGGTTTTCTACTTCTAATCTTAGCTTTCTTCCAGCTCCTCTAGTGAATTAATCTACATGATGGCTCTTATTTAAGCAGAAGTGTAGATTAGAGCTTGCTCAGTTATTGTAGAGTGCCATAGCGCTAAAAACCACAATCTAGCACAAGGCGAGATCTAATTACGTGAAAAGGGCTAAACTGCTCAGTAGATTGGAGCTTCATCTTCATCCAACAAAGTAAAACTACAGAATATAGGTTTATTTGTAAAAAAAAAAAAAAAAAAAAAAAAAAAAGTAAAATAAAGATATACTCAAAGTAATAACTTTTAGATTTGAGAGTGAAATGTTTTGTCAGGTATAGACAGCTGGTCATTACATTGATGATGTGAGTGGTGGACCACTCTGCGTTGACGCTACACTGATGAAGTGCACAGCAGTTAGCCCGCCTCACTGAGTCCTCTAATGTCTGCTTCAGTCCGGGTAGAAAGGACGAAGGGCCGGCTGTCCACTCTTTCCCCTCCCTCCATCCAAGCTTCTTCCATTCCTCCCTCCCTGCTTCAGGTTTTATGAGCTCCCCTGGGCTCTCATCCATCTCTGTCACACACAGGCCCCATTATTGGGTCTGCTCACAAACGGGTTGGACTGCAGATGGGAAAGGCCTGTAGGACATATATATGGTTTTTGCAGCCTGGACAAAGACCTACGGGTCAGACCACAAAAAAAAATACATGATCATCTAGTTGTGGACCGGCCCAATGTCCTCAGTTTTATTTATTTAATTTTTAAAAGTATATTTGAGTACTAGTCAGCACATGTTTTTTGCACTTCTTGTGTGGTGGGTGTGTGACCGTGTGGGCTGCCTGGAGTTTAGGAAAGTACTTGAACTGGTTTGGCCATTGGGAACTTAAGGCAGTGCATTTGAATATGAAGGACATGATAATCCAATGGCCATCTGGCCTGCTGGTCTCATCTGAATGAATAAACAACGGACATAATCTGAAAGCACACACAGGGTTGGTTTAGAAATCTGGTTAAAGAAAAGAGACCAAAGTTTAGGAGTGAGCTGGAGAGCAGGGCTGGGTCTGAGGCTGTAGATATTGAGGTTTGATTTAATTGCCAATAAGAATCTTGGCTCCACACACACCCACAGACAGCCATGAATAATGAATCATCTATTGAATTAAAGGCAGAGAGGGTAGTCATGATGGCTTTTTGCCATATTCCTCTTTACTTCCCTGTTTCTGGCAAGATTAGCCCTCACCTAAGGCGAAATCATGACAGTTCAATAATACCAAGCTATGTGTGGAATGTCAAGCTAATGCCTCAGCAAGTGCTGCTCTTCATGAAATAATCCACTTCATAGCAAGTCATTATAGAGTATATATCTGTATGTGTGTGTGTGTGTGACTGTGTATTAAGTGGCTGGTGCACAGTGTGTTTGCACTGTTCATTGTGCATGTCATTTATGAACAATTAAACCGTTGAAAGCGCAGACTTTAGATAAACTGTAGTTTTGGATCAAAACATCTTTTTCTGTGGCTGCTTTTCTCTTCTTTGCTCATGATGATCAATCAAAATCTGGGCCGGTGCTGTAGTCAGCCAGAGGAACACACATTCCACTTTTCCAATGTTCCATGAGAGCCTGTGCTGATGAATAGCACACTATGCTGCAGTCCCCCCACCTCCTTTCTTTCTCTCTCCCCTCCACGCCACTGTCCACACACACTTTCTCCACACACCCCCTCTGTGTCCACTCAGCCGCTAGGCCCTTGGAGCTGTGGTGTACGGTGGGGGGGTGTTAGGTGGGGGTAAAAGGCAGAGAGAGCGCACATTCAGAGCAACATGCACGAGGAGATAACAATAGGTCCCCTGGGCGCAGATGCAAGAAATTGCAGGGAATAGTAGTGGGGTCTTATCGGTCCACCAACATAAGCTGTGAAACTGCAAAAACAACACATCTGACTAAGTAATCAGCTATCAGCCGCTGTCTTTCTTTCTGTAGCTTTCCCCGACTTCCACTACCTCCCGTTTACTTTCCTCCCCCTCTTGAGGGAAATTCGACTCTGCTGCCACACATGATGGTAACAATAGGAAAAGATGCCTTTGCAAACAGAAGAATGGCAATATTTTTGTCACTCACTGTTTGAGGAAGACAGAGACTAACAGAATAACTTAAACTTAGTTCACGCTAATAATATTGTCTCAAAAGCAATGATCATATCGTGCAGAGCTTGGAATTCCTGCTTTTTAGAAGTCAGATTAAAATAAAATAACATTAAACATTATTGAAATTCATCATTAGTTTGTTTATTTTTGATTGTGTATCCATACCTTTGTAAGAACATAGAGCGTTCAGAAGAAAAACTAATACATACCATGTATTAACAACAATGAAATATTTAACAAGACTACTGACTTCTATTTAACTTAACTTTAAGTTGAAGGTCTAAAGTCTTTTTTCACTCGTTTCACCTTTCCATTCTATAACCACAGCAACATATCTTTTTTTTTCTCCTCATACATTAACATTTCTTCCGTGTGTTTTTCTTTTTCTCAGGCCTGTTAAAGATGCACTGGAATCCAGAGCATGCCCAGCCCCTCAGCCAGTGGCCTGAGCAGCACCTGGACGTCTCCTCTACCACCTCCTCCCCGGCCCACAAGGCTGACCTCTACCCAGGTCGTAATCGCAGCTCCTACAACTATGCCTGGGCCAATGATGACATCTCTGCCCTTACAGCCTCCAACTTATTGAAGCGCTACGCTGAAAAGTATGCCGGTGTCCTGGACTCACCTTATGACCGGTCTGCTGTTGGTACTTACCCAGAGCCAGGAGCATTTGGAGTCCTTAATGGCCAGAAAACTGAGTTAGAGCAGTGGCCACTGACCCACAGCACTGATTCCTCCTATCCCCTGGTGCCCCCTGGAGGCCATGACAGCCTTTCTGGATCCAAGACCGTAAACACATCGGCAGGTCCTCCAGGGGTGGGCAGTGTGTCTGTAGTGAGCAGTAACCTCTCAGACTCTGGTTACAGTGGCAGTAGCTCCTGCAGTGGTTCCAGTGATTATCCCACCAGTTACAATGGCACCTATTTATCCTCAGGGTTTGTTTCACAAGCCAATGCAGCACTTCCCCCTGCAACCCTCCACACTCTCCAATCTACTCCCACACTTGTACCAAGCTATAGTCCCACAACACCTGTCTATAACTACCCTCCTAGCACGTACCCCCCGCAGACTAGCCTCGCTAGCAGCTACAACCATCCCTCTGCCACGTACCTGCCAACTCCTTCTCCTGTTCCCTCAAGGCCGACAGCATTAGGAGGTAGTTACACTTATCAAAGTGCCAACCTTGGAACCCCTGAGTCTGGCGGCACATTAAAAAGAAAAGCGTTTGATATGAGTGTAGATGATGATGAAGGTGCTGAAAGGTCTCGGTACAGAAAGTATGGCTATGACCCAATGAAAGCTGGGGGTACCTCACCCTATAGTGTTAATGATAAGACAGGAAATGGTTTTAGCAGTTCAGGCAGCACAGAACCACAAAACTTCAAAACTAGCAAGCCTTCCACCCAGCCCCTGGTTTCTCCGCAGTTCGGAGCATCAGGGGAGTATAGCCCTCCAACAGGCATGACGGGGGAGAATGGTGTGGCCGAGCAGGGCTTCAGCCAGCAGCAACAGCACCGCTCCCAGGCTCTCAAATGTCCCTCTATCTGTACACCAACTGTTGAGACCCTAAAGAGCCCAGATCCCCGTCTGTTGGACCTTGTAAATGGGGAATTATTGGACTGCAGCCCAGCGCTGGGCTGGGGGGAACTTGCTGGGCTCACCCATGTCAAAGCTGCCCTGGAGGAGGACTTGCTTTGGCCTGTGTTAAGGCCTAGTCCAGTGGTGCGCCCACCAAGAACCGTCCTACTGTTTGGCCCCAGGGGAGGGGGTAAGACAACTCTGACTCGTTCTTTAGCATCGCAATTGGGGGCTTCATTCTATCGATTAAGTGGCACTATGCTAGCCTCCAAAGGGAAGCCAGAGGCTGAGCACATTCTGGGGTCTTTGTTGCAGATGGCTGGAGCACGGCAGCCCTCAGTGGTGCTACTTAGCCAGGTGGAGGCCATGGAAGAGGAGGGGCTGAGGCATATACTGCTGACCACCCTGGAAAAAGTCCAAGTGGGAACCACAGGCTTAGTAATTCTAGTGTGTGCTACTGGAAGGCCAGATCTGCTGCAAGAGGCCGTTCATCGGAGCTTTGCCAAGCGGTATCATGTCGGCCTACCAGATGCAAATATGCGCAGACAGGTGCTGTTGCAGACGCTGGCCCCCCAGGGCTGGAGCATGAGTGAGAGAGAGCTGAACGCTGTGCTACAGCGCAGCGAGGGCTTCTCAGTTTGTGAGGTTTTGCAGCTCTGCCAGCAATCACTCTCATCTGCATCCTCCTCTGCTGGAGCAATGCATGGCCTCACCGGATCATCTAAACCCCCAGATTTCACAGACTTTGAGAACGCCTTCTGCAAGGTGCGGCCACACACAACCACAAAAGAACTGGACGCTTCTATAGAGTGGAGCAAGCTGTATAACCACTGAGAAGGCAGCCAATCTCTGCAGTCGGACTGCACTATTGACCCTGTGTGTGCTTTGACATAGAAAGACTTGGGAATGTTTTGTTGTCGTCGTTTCGTAATAGATTATGCAGCCAAAAGTGAGAGGCTCAACTACCCAGGAGAGCTGACTGAGAAGTTTCACTGGCAAAGGCATGCTACATCGTGCTGCATTTATTTTGCAATGAACACACAATGTTTTATTTTCCCAAAGAAGATAACAAATAGGCCTTGCAGAGTAAGGCAATCCATTAGTGCTTTGGCCAATGGGAAAATCAGATAGCTTTTTGAATGCTCTCAGAGACCCTGATTAGCCTTGGTCCTGGACAAAATCAATTGTTTGTTGCTAGGTGATGTGGTCCAAGATTATAGATAATCAGGGTTTGGTAAATCCCCCCTTTGGCTGCTCTCTCAGGATCCTATTTATTACCAGTCCGCTTCCGAGTTATCTTGATGTTGATTTACTCATTGAATTGTCAATAATCATTCAGTGCAAAGGGCTTGGGATCAGCAAAACCTCGGCAGATCACAGATTTTGACCAAAAACCTAAATCAAATCCATTCATTTAATGTTGTTGAAACAAACTGGTCGTATAAATGAAAAAGTATTGACTTTTTTTTTTAAAAGCTTGCAACCAAAAGAGGACGTGACAGCTGATCTTTACTAATTTAACTATAGGAAAGATGTGTTAACTAAATCACCCACAACTTGAATTTGTGCTTTTCCACTGGACTTCTTTGGTCATAGACATGTTTGTCATGCTGTCAAACATGTGAATTCATAAACCACGGTTACATTGCGCAATCCGCAATTTACTGAGGACAAACTTTGTGAGTCACATTCCACACTCACACACAGTTTTCTGATGTACGAATCCAGAGATGTATGAATTGTACACCTGCACATCCAGCTTCTCCCACAGCATGTTTGCTTTCCACTTACTCTCTTTGATTTGCATAGTGTTTAGTCTTGTTTGAAATGCTCAGGAAGATTTTCTTTACCTCAGAAATATGAAATAAAGAATGTATGTAATCTTAGGGTCTTAGTAGAGATTTGCGCTGAGCGAAATATAAAATTGAGGAGTTTTGTGACACGCGCTGCAGCTGGGCTTTTACCTCGGGAGAGAAACTTGAATCTGCTACAAAGAGTAACAATGAATGTAATTCAGGTATTTCAAAGGATATTTGATGCCATAAATCCATGTATTATTATATATGAATATATAAAGAAGTTTTTTTTCTGTTCTTTTACTCTTTATTTTTATTGTAGTTTATGGTGCAGTGACGATTGTCTTCAGAAAATGCTAGAAATACAGAAAATATTTTGTTGGACAAACTGCTTGCAAATCTCAATGTTACATAGTGTCTACATATCCTCTATATGCATGTCACGTCAAGATAGTTTTTCTTGTTTCATAATGTAATTTGTAAATGTAAATATAACACACAATCATACATATGCACTCATTCAATATTTGAGCACAAACTATTACCTCAGATGACAAAAAAAAACTACAAAAAAAAAAAAAAAAAAAAAAAAGACTTCCAAAGTGATCACGTGTAGCTTTTAATGAAGTCTTTCAACGTTGAAGCCAATGTCAGGGTTGGGGTTAATTACATTTTTCAGTTACAATTACATTTTCAATTACCCATGTTCAATTACAATTAAATTACGATTACAGTGACCAGCATTTTTTCCAATTACAACTTTTTTTATTGTCAGAAAGTAAGCTATAATTACCATCTCAATGACTAAAGTTCAGTTAAAATCTAGTCACAGTTACTGATAACCTAATAAAAATTAACCTCCCTTTTGTGTTAGCTTTCTGTTAGCATCTCTTATGATAACGGGCCCTAAATCAGCTTTAAAACACACTAAGAACAAATATCTATCAGCTAATTGCTTTCCTATCTATTGGTTACATTGTTAGGCTTCCTAATCAATGAAAACTTAAGTTTTAATATTTTTGGTGTGGGCATCTGAGCCTTTTTTGTATCAGTATACCCCTACACTTCATTTTTTTAAAAATGGTAAAATGAGGGAAAGCCTGATATGAAGCATATTTGAATAATTGTCAACTATATTTGTGTAGAACTGTACATAGAACGTGGTTCCCCAGTTTAGCATTAAATTATAATTGACAATTTTTATAAAATTTTCATGGCAATTAGAATTACAAAGTCAATTATCTGAATTAATTATGATTATGACAGCAACAGAATTTTAAAATTACAATTATAATTATGCCATCAATCAATCAATCTTTAATTTGTATAGCGCCAAATCATAACCAATGGTATCTCAAGACACTTTACAGTAGAGCAGTCTTAAGGACGGACTCTTCATTCATTCATTGTAATTAATCATCAATTACACGATTACAATGATAATTGACCCCAAACCCTGGCCAATGTGTACATTTTGTAGATGAAACCAACATGTAGACAATCCATAAAAGTCTGTCTTTCCTCAGTTGTGGCATATTTGTATTCAACAAGGTGGAAAAATGCCCTCACTGGGTTGTATGTGTTAGATGGTTGCCATGGTGCTGAGGATGTACACACAGGGTGATGTAATATTTCCTACCATCAGCCTCTCTCTGTTTCCCCCGCCCTCATCACTCCCCCCACTCTTTCTCCCTCCCCAATGCAATCTCATTAGATTGGATTGCCTCCTGGTCACAAGCCCCAGTGGCCACATGGCACCCCCCCCCCCCCCCCCCACACACACACACACATCACCCGTTCCTCACACCCATTCTACCAGAGTGGAAGTGGTCTGATTGATGTCCAGCAATCCTATATCACAGTGCAGCCTTTCCTCTCCAGCTGGTGGCTTTAGTCATGCCGTACAGCCAGATCAATCATAGTGACCCCCACTGTGCATGCTGATCAGTCTCACAAGCACAAAAAAAAAAACAAAACACTTTTACAAATTACACAAGACGCCGCATTCGAATCCAGTAATCAACCACATCAGATTACAAAAATAAAAGGATAATAATGACTTATTGGGTTTCTTGGTTGCTTCACTCTTGACAGTTTGTCCAACAAAACAAGCTTTTATTCTATGTTTTGATTACGGCAGAAACTTTGTTCTGGGTTAGTGTACATTTTTCTGTAACCATTTCTACCTCATTTTTGCGGCATATTGTACATGAAAGTATTTATTTCATGTCTTTTTTGGATGTCTGTTTTAAAAAACAATAATGTTCTTGAACTGTAATAGTCTACCTCAGAAAAGACTGTATTTTAAAAAAAGAGTATCACACAATATTAAACAGAATTTGTCAATATTGTATGGAGATTTTTTTTGTGTGTTTTCTTTTTTATTGTTTACAGGAGTGAACCTAAACGTGACCTTTTTGAAGGCACAAAAGCACATTAGAAGAAATATTAAGGATTTATAAAGATCTAATTCCTTAAAATGAGCAAATGAATCTGTGTGTGCTTTGCAGACAAACTCAAAGCAAGCCAACAGATTTGTTCATGTCCGTGTGAACCTGACTGTACGGTTTTTTTCATGTGCGTGTTGTAGCATCCGTCCATAGCAGCAGTGCTGGTTCACCCCGGAGGCTTTAGGCCCAGCACCAAAGCACAGAGGTCCTTCATCGCTGTCACTGTGTGTAAACAACAGTTCATCCCAGCGGCCTGCCCACCACTATTTCTTGCCTTTCCTGACATTTTTCATTGAGTGCAAAATAACAGTGAGAATAAAGGAAATCCGAGCAACTTCTGTGCAAAACAGTTAACGTTGAGTTGATGCATGAAACAGGATCGTTTGCGTCTTCGTTACAGATTGCACTGTCAAAATGTAGTTTGTAACATCTGTGCCTGAATCCCAGTAGAACAGTGGGGCTGCCGGTGTTAATGACAAAAACGATTAATTGTAGAAAAGTGATGCATAGCTTTGCTCTGATGAACATGGATCTTGTTCAGCAGCTGCCATTTTGGTGTATATAGGTACTTTAACATAGAACCAGCAAAGCAGCATTAGTGAGAAAACCATGAGAAATGAAACCAGGAGTCACTACTAAGTCCGTGTACCGCTCGTTCTTTGGTTATTCCATTTTAAAACCAAATCAAAATAACAAATAAATGGTGTGGTTATTTTGTTTTACTGACTTAAAGCCAAAACAAACATAACAAATAAATAGATAAGCAGCACTTTTTTGTTTTAAAATTAAATCTTGATCTGAAGAAGCAACGCAAAAGTCACATAACTGATGAACTGGTGAATAGAAACGTTATTAATACATCAAAAAGAAAGGAAAAAAAGGATGTTATGAAAAGCATGCACATGATATGTGATTAAAGGAACCAGTGGTGGTGTAATTATTCTACTGGTGCTTCTCGTTTCTTGTGATCAACCTCCGTGTGTGTTGACGGCTGCCGTTGGTGGCTGGCTTTATTATAACAAAATAAATATTTTTACTTTAAGGTTTTGCTTAAACGAGAGTAAAAGCTAAAGTAGTGGGACTTATTAGTAAACATAGAAGGCTGGCTTCCTTCCTGTGAGTTTAGCATAAGCTATAATCACCTAACTTCAGCTGAGGAAACCTGAAGCCCATAGAAGCTGTTTGTTTTATTTTGAGAACTGAAAACTAATGGAAGAAAGTCATGTACCACCCCTCAGAGAGCACACTTTCCCCCTAAAAGGACTTTGATCCAGTGTGGCCATATGTCTGGCATTGCCTTGTACAAGTCTGGTCCAAAACACGTCTTATTTAAAAACACAGCAGCAGAGACAGAAGAGTGAATTGCTGCAGAAGCTGTGTTGCCAGGTTGGGCTTAAGAGTTTCCACATTCCAACATATACACTTTAGATTTTGATTTACCATATAGATTAAACATTTACATTTAACATTTAGATTTCACATTCAGCATTTATATTCAAATGTAACATTTAGATTATACATTTAGATTTCACATTCAGCATTTATATTCAAATGTAACATTTAGATTATACATTTAGATTTCACATTTAGCATTTATATTCAAATGTAACATTTAGATTTAACATTGAAAATAAAATTTTATGAGAAAAAAATATCACAAATATTGCTGTAAATCTGGTCAAAAGTATCATAAAAAAATTCACATTGTTGCAAAAAGTATTTTTTTATTTTAGCATGCGCAACTTTACAATTGGCACACCATATTTAAAGACATAATTTGTTGTATTTTTACTTACAATGTGACACTTTACTCTCTCTTCTCTCAGACTAAAATGTTATCTTTTTTTTTGTCTTTATCCTGGCTATGTCAAGTCCTGAAAAATGTCCTCATTTTTTAAAGTTATGGAAATGACCAGGCACTTTGATCAAAAAGGTGGGTAGAAGGATGGAAAGTGCATTTGTTCTGGGAGCTTTAATAATTAGCCTAGCTTGTCTTCTCATTTGTGACTTTGTATAAACTGACCGACAATCCCACAAATAACCACAACATCCTTCTTGTCCTGGCGAGTCGACGTCTTCAGGAAGTCAATCATTTTCATCTCCTGCCTATTGGTGGTAATTATAGGCACAGTTTCTAATTGGATGATAAAGGATGCTCATGAGTTGCTGTCCAATGTACTCATAAGGATACAAAATGATCCTCAGCTGCTCAGTGGAGCAGTATTTAGCACAGACATGGGCAACTGGCGGCCCATTTCATGCGGCCCCCGAAGTGAACACACAAAATGACAGAAAAATACACAAAAAAAAGCAAGAATACAGTATTGCAAGAAAATATATTTAAAGATGAGAAAAACACAAAAAATACATTAAAACACAAAACTAAAGGTAATACAGCAATATACAAAATTACTCAAAATTACACCAAATGACAACAAAAGTACACAAAAAATAATTATCACTAAAGCAGATTTTTATGCACCAACAAACCCTATTTTTGTAGAACTGAATTTATTGAAAATCCATGATCTTGTTGACCTTAACACATTAGTAATGGTGTACAAGGCACGTAATAATCTTCTACCTCCTCACATCCAGGAGCTTTTTAAACACAGGAAAAGTCAGTCTAACCTCAGAGGAACCGGCATTTTCAAAAAAAAGTAAAAGCTGGAGCAAATAAAAAAAGTTGATGTATCTCTATAAGAGGTGTTAATCTGTGGAATGACACGACAGATCAAATAAAACAGTCACAGCTTTCAAAAATATGTATACATCTACTATAATTAAAATATAAGGTCAGAATGAATAAAGTAGCAACTTTAATAAATCCATTATGGATGAAATGAATTAAATGATGACATGGGTTAGTTTAAAAAAAAAAACATAAAACAAAATTAAATTTATGTTAAAGTAACTATTCTAAATACATGTGTATTTCTCTTCTGTTGGACACTTGAAATTGGTTATTATTAATCTTTGTGATTTTGTCTCGCAAAAGTCTGTAAACAAGGTTAGGCATATTAAGTATTAACTTCAGCCTGAACCCTTTTGGTCGTGCTGTACACAAAATAATGGAAATGTTTTGTTTAGTGTTTAATGGAATGAAATGACTACTAAAAGACAAGAAAAATACCAAAAAATGACTGCAGACCCACAGTACGAGCAAACAACAGAAATTACTCCAAAAAAACACAAAATGACAACACAAATACACAATATGACTCCAAAACACATACATTTCACTGGAAAAAAATATACAAATGCACAAACATACACAGAATGACAGAAAAACACACAAAATTGACATAAAAACGCTTGCTTCTTTTCTGTGTTAAGGCTAAGATTGGTCATTATTCTAAATGCTGACATGAATGTTAATAATGTGGCCCTTTGGTCAAACAAAAACATTTGTGTGGCCCTTGCTGTACCACTCATTCAGCATCACTGCCTTTCAGGGCTGAGATTCTGTGGTGGATTTACACGTAAACAAGTACGGACAAAGAGCGGAGGAGACAAAGTGATCCTGAGAGTAGAGTGCAGAATATTCAAAAAGAATGATGTGTGCTGATTATCAGATTTACTGCTAATGTTGGGTTTCGAAGAGATTACTTATGAGGGAGGAAAAGCTTTTCAGTGGACTGCTCTGCAGATAAATGCAATTTTTTTTAAATGCACTTTAAAAAATTCAGTTTACTTTGTGTTTGCTTGGACGATATATAAAACACTCCATGAATTTACACCACCACCATTAAGGGAATTCATCAAACTAAAATGTACTTGTGGTAGAATCATTAGGCCCATGGTTAGAGGACACTGTGACGTGCCCTACAGATGAACCACCTTTGGACAGTCAGTTATAAGAAGATTAATGTATAGAAATAAAGTATAGTACTAGATATTACAAGGTGGTGTAGGATCACATACGTTTATACTTCCTCCTACTCTGTTTTGAACATGTACAGGCTTCACGTGCAGTATTTTCTAACCATTTATCCTCACTTTGCTTTGTTTGATTTCTCTCTTTTTTTTTCTAACTATTATTATATTATTATTTTGTCATTGTGGTAAATACACTGCTGTTGTGTTCATGTTCCAAATAAAATGTAAATCAAATCAAATCAAATATTATGCTACCACTATGACTTTTCTACTGATGTTGACACTATACACCTTGTCCAGGGACTAGGGCTGGGCGATATGAACCAAAATTCATTCCTTAATATTATTTCTCAAAATGGCGATATTCAATATAAATCTCATTATTTTTAACTCAATAAAGTCTTACAATAAAGACAATTCTGGGTTAAATTTGCTGAAAAATGCCACACAGGGATATTTAATAACAAACAGCTGCACAAACTATTCCACTTTAGTTTTTTTCTCCTATAAGGGACAGCACGTGTGAGTGAATTCTGTAGTGTAGCTTGTTTAGTTGAAGGTCTGGCTTAGGACGCAGTCAGAAATCCATCTAACTGTGCTTTGTTCTGAGAAGTAGCAACAGCAAAATATTCTAATACAATATAAGCTCAAATTAAAACATATCGATATAGGCGATATTGGAATTTTCTATATCGCCAAAATAAACAACTTGATTTATCTTGAATTTTGATATATTGCCCAGGCCTACCAGGGACAATAGTTGACAATTAGCTCTGTAGCTAATAATGGCACATTTACTGTCCCTGTCAAATAAACTAAGATAATACAAAGAAATAGTTAATATGTTGCTATTTAAAACTGTTTTGCAGCATTGACATCTTGTGTGTGTATATATACAGATTTAGTTGATTTATACATTTCAGTGTATTTAACAAACAGCCATTTCACTGTCATCTTTTTTTCTCTTTTTGTTCAAAAATGTAAAAAAAAGATGTGTGTGAATGTTGTGCACTCTGCTGCTGCCCCTCCTTTGTCCGGGCCTTGATACTGACAAGGTTGACATCAGAGGAGAGCTCTGACACAGGGTGAGTTAGCACTGCCAGCTGTTAGCAATCAAGTCTATTTTGAAGTCAGGGACACACAGACCCCCGGGGCCAAAGTAGCAACTAGCCCAGCCCCCCCCCCACCCACCAATGCAGCCTGCAACCTCCAAAGCCCTTTGGTCCCAAAGATAGCCGGCACATCTGTATTGGTTCCAGATGTTGCAACTCACAAGCCTGCAGTGGAGCTCCTTCACCTAAGAGCACCTTAAAACAGTGACAGGCCTGCACACACACACACACACAGAGGTTAGCAAAAGGTTTTTTATTTATTTATTTCACTTTTTCAAAACATCCTCACGACTCAACCTGTAACTACAAGGAGACAAGCTTATATTGTTGTAATTCAATATTTCATTTAACAACACAAGATATCTTGAGTAAATTATCATGAGTATTACCAGAAATAATATTATATATATATATATATATAAATTGTGAATTTAATTTCTCTTAGTTTGTGTTCTTTTAAATTACAGAATGTTTTTTAATCTGCTTCAAATAACCAAAAATAACTGCATACCAGGACTGTAAAATAAGCTACATCTGTGCACGTATGTTGTCAAATAGTTACATGATCGACATTTTTAAAAGACAAGTTTAAAATGTTAAAAAAAATACATATTTTTGACAAACTAAATGAGGGAGCAAATGATGAAAGGGTGCAGCTAATAGTTATATATATATCAGAATCAGAATCAGCTTTATTGACCAAGAGTGTATGAATACACACGAGGAATTTGTTTTGGTGACCTGTGCTCTCTCAGATAGTGTAACATTAAATAATAACAATCAACTAGAATAAAGAAAAATAAATAAAAAAAGAAGTATAAACATAAATATAAGAGTAGTTAGACTAATATGTGCAAACTAAATAAAAAATAACAAGATAATAATAGTAATAATAATAATAATAATAATAATAATAATAATAATAATAATAATAATAACGAATAAAAATACAATAATAATAATAAGATAATAGTGCAGTAGTGCATTGATGAGTAGTGCAGGTGAACATTTAAATGAAAATATTATGTCCATGAACATTTCGCAGTGACAGGTTGATCCAGGGTTGTTATATATATATATATATATATATTCTTCATTTATATAATTTATATATATTATAATCATTATTATTATAGTGTTTCTCGTTTGTTTTTTGTTCTTCACACCATCCACCAAGTCACCTTCCTTGTGTTGTTTTTAAACTATAAAACTTTTCTCATTCTGATATAGTTATAGATCTATGACCAACAAGCACATAGGACACTGTTCAGAGTAAATGTCCGACCCTATGCAGCTGCATTGTTTCTGTGTCGGTCAGTCAAACCTGTCAGGAAATGAAAGCTGACAGGTGGAATGTCCTGGTCAAATCTCATGGCTCCGCCCCTTCCTTCACCACTTATAGGTGATCACTGGATAAACAAATAGTCAACAATTTAAATTGTGAGTATTCAACTTAATAAAACCACCAAACATGGAGGCAGAGAGGGGGAAATGTAAGGATTTAGATTAACTTCATGTATGTTGTTTGAAGGTGAACATGTGTGACGCTGTTGTGATGTCAGATCAGTTTTATGATTCAAACTGATCGCTGCTGCCCTCATGTGGTCAGAAATGGTAAGTGCAGTGAACGTGACCTGACGTCACGATTTAAAAAAAATGTGTTTGAAAAAAGGTGGAAACAAAATTTACATAATAATAGTAACAACAATATGAATAATATCTAGAAATCTACTACTACTACTTCTATACTACTACTACTACTACTACTACTACTATTACTACTACTACTACTACTACTACTACTACTACTACTATTACTACTACTACTACTACTACTACTACTATGCTACTACTACTACTACTACTACTACTTCTATACTACTACTACTACTACTACTACTACTACTACTACTATTACTACTACTACTACTACTACTACTACTACTACTACTACTTCTATACTACTACTACTACTACTACTACTACTACTACTACTCCTACTACTACTACTACTACTTCTACTACTTCTATACTACTACTACTACTACTACTACTACTACTACTACTTCTATACTACTACTACTACTACTACTACTACTACTACTACTACTATGCTACTACTACTACTACTACTACTACTTCTATACTACTACTACTACTACTACTACTACTATGCTACTACTACTACTACTACTACTACTATACTACTATACTACTACTACTACTACTACTACTACTACTACTACTACTACTACTACTACCACCACTATACTTCTACTACTACTACTACTACTACTACTTCTATACTACTACTACTACTACTACTACTACTACTACTATGCTACTACTACTACTACTACTACTTCTATACTACTACTACTACTACTACTACTACTACTACTACTATGCTACTACTACTTCTATACTACTACTACTACTACTACTACTACTATGCTACTACTACTACTGCTACTACTTCTATACTACTACTACTACTACTACTATGCTACTACTACTACTACTTCTATACTACTACTACTACTTCTATACTACTACTACTACTACTACTACTATGCTGCTACTACTACTACTACTTCTATACTACTACTACTACTTCTATACTACTACTACTACTACTACTACTATACTACTACTACTATGCTACTACTACTACTACTACTTCTATACTACTACTACTACTACTACTACTACTACTACTACTACTATGCTACTACTACTACTACTACTACTACTACTACTTCTATACTACTACTACTACTACTACTACTACTACTACTAACTAACTACGACTACTACTAATGGCTACTACTATCTTACGACACACTACTAACTTTATACTACTACTACTACTACTACTACTACTACTACTACTACTACTACTACTATGCTACTACTACTACTACTACTTTTATACTACTACTACTACTACTATGCTACTACTACTACTACTTCTATACTACTACTACTACTTCTATACTACTACTACTACTACTACTACTACTACTACTACTACTACTAGGGCGACCGTGGCTCAGGTGGTAGTGGGTCGTCTTCTGATCGAGAGGTTGAGGGTTCGATCCCAGTACTTCCAGTGGTCGACTAGTGCCTTGCATGGCAGTCCTGTCCCACTGGTGTGTGAATGTGAGAGTGATTGGGTGAATGAGCTGATATGTAAAGCACTTTGAGACTGTTTCAGTGTGGTGATAAAGCGCTATATAAAATCAAGTCCATTTACCATTTACTAATACTACTTCTACTAATACTACTACAACTATACTTCTACTATTACTATACTACTATGACTACTACTACTACTACTACAACTACTACGACGATGACGACAACTACTACTACTACAATACATGCCAAAATCTATAGGGCATTAGCAACATAAGCTCCAAGATGAGCCATATTAACACTACTGATAGCCCAAATGACTGAAAACAACTTTGTCACACACTGTGACACTCTGGTGTCACAGTGTGTGACAAAGTTGTCTGTGTTAACAGTTAAAAAGAACAACCTCATATACATAGTTGCTCCGTGTTTGCGACGCTTTCAGTTTCCAGTTTTTATTTACAGATAAAGTGTCTCATCATAAACAAACAAAAACTCCTGTTTGTTTATGATGCTGCAGTCACTACACCAGGCGCTTTATATGAATTCCTATCACCATACCTTTTTATCCATAAGGGATTATGCGTTCGTGTATGTATATATGTATGTAGGTATGTAAATACCTAACATATTTATTATAAGGACACCTTCTGATCTACAGCTTTCTCTAACATGCTCTTTAATGATGAAGAAAAATCATCTCATTCTGGACCCATCCAGATATCTCTTCTGTATCTAAATTATTCTCAGTGTTCAGAGAATCAGTTGTGGGTTTTGAATGACAATAAAACAAAAGAAGCATAATTAACATAAATAAAATATGTATATTTGTCTTGATGATAAATATACTCTTCAGGTATGTTTGGACTACAGTGGCTGATCTTTTTCCTGATTTGTTTTGTGGTGATAAATATGTCTTTATACAATTACAGATCTAAATAGCACTATTTAAGTCCTGCACAACTGACAGTCAGCTGAAAGATTTTATCCATGTTTGGAGCAAGAGTGCAACCCAAAAGGCAGTAATGTGTAAGGCAGAATGTATTTTTAGCACAAATAATATGATATATAATAATAGGAAATTTGAAAAACGCATTGGGTATACTTAGTTTCTTCTTTCATTTTGTGTTCCTTTAAATTACATTTCATTACATTTGTCTTTGAATCTGTTTCAAATAACCAGAAATAATTAATTGCCGGGACTGTAAAATGTGTTACATTTGTGCACTTATGATATCATTGACATTTTTAGTCTAAAACAAGTGTCAAACTCGTGGCCCGGGGGAAAATCCGGCCCTTTGAAGCATCCAATTCGGCCGACATGAGAAAGCCAAAATGAAAAACAAAACTTTAGTCATTGTGTAAATGAAACTCAACAATATTTGCAGGGACTCACAGTTTACGCGGTGCTTATAGGGCATGACTGTAGTCAATTTTAATGTTAAACAGTTACAAAATCTTTGAATTTTCATCAAATTAAGACATAATATTTTCCTTAATTTAATCAAAATTGGTCACAAAATCTAGGAAATTAAAAGTGAAGTTCCTGTTGCTACTGATATCTGTCACTTATTGCTTGTATATAGTCAGTTTCTTACATATTTTGTATTTTATGTATACATAGAAGTGCAAAAACTAGCACACAATAAAGTTGAAATTACTTGTTTTCCCACAATAATTTGTGGCCCAGTTGAGACCAAACTGTTCCTTATTCCCTGAACTAAAATGAGTTTGACACCCCTGGTCTGAAATGTTAAACAAATAAAAGTTCTTACTCAATGTAGATAAAGTAGTTTTTAATGAACCCTTTAACGTGGTAAAGTTATTAAGTACCATAATTATTCATGGCAATTAAAGTGTTGTGATTATGCTTAAGATTACTTAAATCATCTGTAAAATATGCAAAAAAATTATTAGCTATTACCCTGTTAGGCTTCCTTATACTTGAAAATATCGGTATTAATATTTTTGGTGTGGGTGTCTTAGCCTTCTTTGTGTCAGTATACCCCTCAATTATATATATATATATATATATATATATATATATATATATATATATATATATATATATATATATATATATATATATATATATATTAATGGTAAAATGATCTTTACGAGAACTGACAGGTAAACTTGATATGAAACATATTTTGATAATTGACTTTAGCTACCTTTTGCCAATAAATACCCCTTTTTTCTATTTTTTGTCCATTTTTGCAAGTTCATTTTGGCACCTTTATCCAATTCTTGTCCTTTCTTTAATTTTTTTTTTTTTTTTTTTTTTTTTTACCATTTTTCATCCAAATAAGCTAACTTTTGCCCAATAAACACCACTTGTTTCCTTTTTCCCTACAAATTTTTTTGCCACATTTTGCCCATTAAAGCTACCCTTTGCCATTAAATACCAGCTTGTTTTTCTATAACTGCCAATTTTTTGGCTACTCTTGGCTGTTTTTGGTCCATTTTAGTCACTTTACACTCTTTTCTTGCCACGTTTCTGCTACTTTTGGACCATTTTTGGCCACTTCGGGTGGAAGGTCCACCATATGCCAGATGGCCAGTCCGTCCATCCCAGCATAGAACTAGAACATGATTCCCCAGGTTTTATGAAATTGTAAATAACAGTTTTATAGAATGTGTATGTCAATTACAAAGTCAATTATCTTAATTCAATTACAATTCAATGAGGATTTAACAGCAACATGTTTCTTTTAAAATTACGATTACAATGCAGAGACAAAACAAGGAACTTCGAAAGACGATGAAGTTTTCTTTTGAACTGGAGGAACGTAAACAAAGTCGGGGAATGAAATCTGCAGGGAACAAGGATGGAGAGGAGGAATGAAAAAAGACAACACTGACTACAGATGAGAATAAATCCGACATAAAAAAGGACAAAAAAAAAAAAAAAATGAAATTGTGTTCAGAACAACCTAAGACTGTTTGACCAGAGAGACAAGCTTTGATGTAAATTTTCGGTGTACAAAACAGGGGACGGGACTTGGATAAGCAAACTGCTTCTCTCGTCTCCTTTTTCGGCATGTACAAAAAAAAAGAAAAGAATAACAAAACTTCTGTGAATGCAACCATGTCGGAAATAAACTGAATAAATAAATAAAAATAAATTGATAATTGTACCCAAGTCTGGAGAAAGCTGTAGATGTTCTTCATGGTTTACAGTTGGGATGTTTGTGTGCTGCAGTCAGCAGATATGATATCGTGAACGTCCGCAGCTGAAACTTACTGGAAGTGGTTGTTGCCTCGTGTGACGTTTATCCGCCTCTTCAGTGGAGGAGGAGACCGTTCACCTATGGTTCACCTCCCACCCATGTGCAGTCTGAGTCACGGCCACAGAAAGATAATGAGTGGAAATGAATAACAGTTAATGAAGAATAACCGTGTGTCGCTCTCTGCGCCTTTCCCATTTTCATCACAAACTGTTTCACCACTCTGTCACAAAAAATGCTGACACGCGTGTGAACTTCTGCCCTGCATTTAAAAAGTTGTAGAGCAGGAAATAAAACGCGATCCACTGTTGAGTCGCGCGCTTGCATAAACGGGAAGTGAGCCTCACCCCCTTTAACTCTCCCCTCAGGCGCTGTCAGGCGCTGTGTTTGGTGCTGCTGAGCGCACACAGTGCAGTTGTTTTTTCAGTTTTTCTTTAATTTTACATTAAATCATCTTTCCGGATGCTTTTGACAAGCGCGCAGATGCAGCGAGTGAACTGAGGAGGAAGTATCGCAGCACGCGGCTTGTTGTCAACACTTGGTAGTAAAGATAATATCTAAGGTAAGACATGTATTTTATTTTATTTATTTCATTTAGCTTTGTGTGTACGTCATGTGAATGGGTTTGAAAGAGAGCGTTCTCTTGTTTACCCATCATTCGACACAAATACTGTAAGTTACACCAAGCTTCCTGTGTGTACCGTCACGCATGTTCACAGTTAACATCATTGTCTCTATTGACATTCAAACCTGTTTTCTAAACATATAAACGTTCAGTTTTGGTCATTTCAAAATATTCAATTTGGCATCAAATGTACATTTTTGATCAATAATCTAAGTATAATAAACACGTATGGTAAACACTTTACTTAAGGTTTAATACATACTGACATTACACTGTCATTAGCATGACAGGATTACGAAGGATCCACCTAAACAACAACACTACTGATGGTAATCATGGATATGGACCCAGATCTATATAAACACTGGAAACAAAACTCAGACTGTGATTATTTTACGGAGACTGAATTAAATGTGGAAACCAAGAGTTAAAAAGGTCTGTCATTTATTCATTTCAATTGCTAGGTGGTGGGGTGATTAAGGATTACATTAAATTTAAATTCAAAGTGTTTATTGTCGTATGTGCAGTTAGAAACACGTTTTCTTGTACAATGAAATAACTACCTTGCATATGAACTAAGATATAATAATGTGTTTATACAAGTTAAATCTAACAGTGGAAAATACAACACTGCCAATAGAACTAACAACAGCAGTTAGAAACACGCTTATGAACTAAGATATAATACATTAAAATACTACCTTGCTTGTGAACTAGGGTATAATAATGTGTTTATACAAGTTGGATCTGACAGTGGAGAACGCAACACTGCCAATAGAGCTGACAACAGCTGGATTAGCCTTGATGTAGAGACAAAACAAGCTGCAAACTTGTGTGTCCAAAAGAGACATTCCCGAGTGGTGACATTATGGATGAAAAGGGAAAAAACCTTCCAAACACCTTCGAAAGAGGAACTGTTCTTGAACTGGAGGAATGCTAACAACGTCTGGCAGGGAACAAGGCCAACACGAACAACGATAGAGAGGAGGAGGACAACACTGACTACAGATGAGAATACACAAAAAAGGACGGTTCAGAACAACTCAAGAATGTTTGACCAGAGAGACATGTAAACCCATGTAAATTTGCGATGGTAAAACAGGGGACGGGACCCGGATAAGCAAACTGCTTTTCTCGTCTCCTTTTTCGGCATGTACAAAAAGAAAAAAAAAATGTGAAAAAAAAAAAAAAAGTGAATGTAACCATGTCGGAAATAAACTGAATAAATAAATAAATAAATAAATAAATAAAAATAAAGGTGTCATGAAGGGTGTCTTTAAGTGTTATTCTCTAAATTATGACACCTTTAGGGTTAGGGTAATGAACGACACTTAATGACAGCTTTCACGACACTTATTTATGATAATGAGTCATGACCGGTGTCATGTCATAATAACGACAGCGTCATCTCAGCCTTATGTGTAGAACTTCAAGTAAAGTGTTACCGAAAATATTATATACACAAATGCAGATATGCTAAATGCCCCCCTTCATGGTCTGCTTTAAAATCTGAGATTTTCCTGTTTCAACGAAAAATAGAAAATATAATTTGATACTTAGGTTAAATTTATAGAAAAAAATAACTTTTGCAATGTTTTGTTATTATTATTATTATTATTATTTAGTTATCTCTTATGTTTTCCTTTTGTGTGCATTTTCTCTTGTCGATTTGGGTGTTGAACTGTAATTAGTTCATGTTTGTAGATGTTGGGCATCCAGGGTTGGTCCCAGTGCTTTATAGGCCTGGTGGGCTCCCAGGCTTTTCTTGCACTTTTCTTCTACTGCCGCACGTTTGCAGCACTTATCGTAGACAGCGCCACCTGTACGTACGGTTTATTGCTCAATTTACGTAGTTACTAAAGGTAGGGTACATGTAAAGGGATGTTTTATTGATGTACAAAGTCCCTACCAAATATTCCAAATAAAAATTTATCAAAAATACAGAGCTTTTCATAGACAATGCTACATTAACTTACAGAGTTACTAAAGGATGATTTCACTCAAAATATGCACTTATTATTTAAAAGGCTTATTGAAGGAGTATGAATGCCACTTTCATTTCTAATCCTAGTTTGGCTACAGAGCTGGATGCTTCACTTTCAGGGCCAGAGAACACACAAATTACTACTCATATTCTATCTAAGATTTTAAAAGTTTAATTCACCGTCATAGTAATTATTAATATTATAATATCATACCTTGTTTGCTGAGACTGGCATTTAAACATATGTAATGGCCTTTGTGGTTTATTTCAAACATGACAGTTTGAAATACAGGAAAAGAGTCAATACTCAAGGACAACTCTGGAGGCAGGTATTTATTTATTTTATAATTAATAAAAAAAAAGTTGTATGTGTATGTGACTCCCGCTGTTAAATGTCACTACCGCCTGAGAGAGACACATAGAGACAGACATTAGCAACAACAAAAAAAGGCAGCTATAGTAGATAATATAATACTGACATATCTGATAGAATCAGAATCAGGAGGGGGCTGGATCTCGGCGGTGTCTCCTTAGCCTCCTCAGAAGCAGTTTGAAACTTTTTGCTTGCCTCGGTCATGACCAGGAGTCGAACAGGCAGAACAATACTAGCAAAAGCCTTAGCCCAATGAGTATACTTGAGCCTGTGGTCATGTGACTGCCTTAAAGTCATATGTTATTTAGGCATTCTCCAGGTCACATGACCTGGCCAAAGACGGTCAGTCTCTCCAAAGTTACATGGTCAGTATTTCAAGAGGGAAGCCCCGCTCGGATCATTGATACTGTCAAGCACTGTATATTGGTCTGAGCAATCATTTAAAATAACTCATATGGTTCAACTCTTTAGGTCAAAAAAGTTTACATATTTTTGTCCGCATGTGCCACTGCTTTTGGCTATTGTGATTACCTGTTGCAGTAGGTGGCGCTGTTTATGATAAGTGCTGTAAACGTGCAGTACCCATAAATACATTTAATAAAAAACAACATCTTCCAAGTAGTTATCACATGGTCTGATGGGCAGCTTTGGGATCATATCACTTGGAGTCAGCAGCTCACTGATAGCAAACTACTGGTTAAATATTGACATTCACATAGTTAAATAGACATCAGCTCCAAAAACAAGTGTGCAAATGTGTCTCTTTTGTTTATGTTGTAGATAAACATTCCTGAACAGTGGGTTTTTGTTGAAATTCACACATGCTCAAACGGAAAGACAAAGGGGCGGATTCACTAAAGGTTTAAGGGTATTAAAACGTGTGCAAACGTCACTCCACATGCTAATAAGGGGTACAAACCCCAGGGAATCAGGACTGCACGTCTTCAGCGTGTCACAATGCGCCCACAATCCATTAAACACATTATTTCCCTTTATACTATATGTATAGTAGGCGTATCTCATAAGGGGCACAAAAAAAAATGCAATTCATCAAACCAGGAACTGTTTCCGGTGATTGTTTTATGTGCCAAAAATAGTACGACCCACATTCAGGTACAAACACACACACACAGATCATCGCTGCACTGAATAAAAAGAGTGGAGATGGAAAAAATGCTCCTGTTAACCTTTCTAATATAAGAAAATGATATATATAAAAAAAAAAAAAGTCAAAATAGCAAAGACCCGTCCCATCCACTCAATAGGGAGTTTGAACTTCTCCCTTCGGGTAGACGTTACAAAGTGCCAAGGGCAAATCGTAATATTTTTAAAAATTCCTTTATCCCTAAAGCAGTTGGGGTACTGAACACCATGTCCCGTTGATGTGTTGTATACATGCTGCTGTCCTGCTTCTTGCCCTGAAGATGTCTGTGTGTAAATGTTGTTGTTGCTGTTGTTGTTGTTGTTGTTATGCTGTTCTGCTTGTTGTTTTTATATGAGACCAAAGATTAATATCCACACTGTGGACAATAAATGAATTAACTAACTAACTAACTAACTAACTAACTAACTAACTAACTAACTAACTAACTAACAGCCACTGAATAAGAAAATGCAGAGTAAAGTGCTCCTGTGTATTTCTCTTGTGTTGCGTTGATGCTAGGTCAGAATCAGCTGAGCAGCAGGTGTAATTCACGCAGCGATGGCACGATATTCACAAATGAGAGTGTGCGTGACTACTCAGGAGCTCAGACGTGCTGGATGATGGTCAGTTGACCATCTTCAAATGGTGCTGATTGACAGACTCTGTTGCTGCATTAACTCAGATCAATGGCATCAACAGATCAATAGGACGGTTTCTGACTAAATCTGCCTGTTTTAAGAGCAAAGTTACAGGACCTAACGGAGCACCCACATTAAAGTAGGAAAATAGGTTTTAGGTTAAGTTTTTTGTTTAAAAAAAAACATTTTTTTTTTAATTTGTTTAGTTTGTTTTCTTCATTATTAAATGTCTGTGCAACAGACAGAGAAGTCCACCTGCCTCCAATTGAACTTCTTCAAATGTCATTTTGTGCTTCTGTGCACTCACCTCTCCACGTTGAATGAGCTAAATGTTAATTCTCCTCTCTGGACTTAAGCGCTTTTTTACGCGCCTACAGTTACGTGCTTCAATCAACAGGTTGAGGAAATAATAACATTTCAGTAGACCCTTAAAGCTGATATCTGGAGTTTCTTTTTTTTTTTTTTTTTTTTTCTTACCTTGTCTGCACATGCTGTCGAAGGTTAACACTACAAGAAGTGCAATCTTTTAACAGCAGTGCATATTTTATTATTGCAATTAAATAAATTTATTTATTTCATTGCATAATTGTGACCATCACCAGCCCTCCCTAGGGAAGGGTAAGAAATACTTTATTAAAGGGAGGATGTAAAAAAAGAGAGGGCAGTGTTTACACCAAGGTGAGGGGTTGGAGGGGGGTGGGGAAGTTAACAGGGAAGAGGGATACAAGATAGGATATGGAATGAGTGGGGAATAGTTGTTAGGTTCCAAGTGATGCGATGTGAAATTGTGGTTGTGTATATTGTGCAGTTTGGTGACCAGTGTGCGGTTTAGGAATAATAGTGGTGGCTGTGAACAGAGGAAGAGGTGAGTGGAAATTCCATAAAACAGGTATTTGGGAACAAGGTGTCTAAGGTTGAGCCCAGTATGAGTGTTATCCCACAGCCCAAGGCCAGTGCATACATGACAAATGTATTTCCAAGAACCGCCACTGCAAAACCCACGAGCCGCCCCCAGGCCCGAAGAAGCAGTCAGGCCAGCAGCGAGAGCGGGCAGCCTAAGGGCCCCCGGCGACCACCCCACGGCCAAGCAGCCCCCCGCACGCCCCCAAGGTCCCAAGCCGAGAGGCAGCCATCGCCCCCCCCATACACACCCGAGAAAGCCCCAAGGAGCCAAGGACCCAGCGCACCACGCCACCGATCCCACCCCCAACCCCCAGACCCCCCACCCCACCAACCCCCCCCCCCCCCCCACACACACCCCCGCGCCCAACCCCCCGAGGGGAGGGCCCAGAGAACTCCCTGCCCGAGGCCCCAGCGGAGGAACCGAAGCCCACGCCCAGCAGACGACCAGAGCCGCGCCGAACGGGCAGCCGGCGGGCACCCGCCGGCGAGCCCAGAGCCAGCAGGGGCCCGACCCCAGGCCAGAAGGACCCGGAATGGATGCAGCACCAGGAGCAGCCCGCCCAGGGAGGACGACCACACCCCAAGCCGCATAAGGCACCAGGGGGGCCGCTGGGAGTCCCCCCGCCGGCCCCCAGGCACCCCAACCTAGCCCCCCATGGCGCCCCAGATCACCCCCTGCTGATGCCGCCCGCGCCACGAGCTTCAGTTTTTTTAAAGCCAGGGCCCCCCCCAAGGGCCAAGCCAGACCGCCCCGCCGGATGTGGCCCCCTGTTCGGGCCCCGACACCCTGCCTCACGGGGCACTGCCCAAGCAGGGGCCGTACCAGTAGGTACGCAAGGGCGCGGCACGCGCCACCCGCCCCGAAAGACCCCCGCCACGACCGGCCCGGCCAGCAGGCCAAGCACCCCGGGCCCCAGGAGCACCCCCCGGGACCAGGACCCCCCAAGGGCAAGCCCCCGGGCCAAGCCCCCGGGACGCGCCCCCCACCCCGGCCCAGGACCCGGCCACAAGCCCAGCAGAACCGCACAGCCCCAGACGGCACAAGGCCAGCAGCCCAGGGCCCGCCGTCCCCCGGACGGCGCAAGCCACGGGGCAGCGCCCCCCGCCGGCCCGCGAGCAACCGGCGACCCCCACCGCGGGGACGGAGGCACCCCAACGGCACACATCAAGTAAGGGACAGCAGCCCCCAGCCAAAGATGCCCCGGACCCACCCACCAGTCCGCAGATGGCAGGACGTACCCACCAGGCGGCCGAAAGCAACCTCAACCACCGGAACAGCTAGCGCCGCCCCCCCAGTAAACAGCATCATCCCGAGGCGCCAAACAACCCCGCCCCAACCCCGGTGAGGACACCAGCACCCCCCCAGCACACCCACCCCCCAAACCGGCGAGGCAGGCCGCCCCGGGCCCGCACACCGCGGGGCCCGCCCCCAAGGCCACCAGGAGACGAAACAAGCACCAAGCCACACCCAAGGGGGAGAGGCACCCCCGCGCCCCACCAGGCCGACACCGCCCGGAAAGACCCCGCAAGGAGAGACCCCGGCAAAGCCCCTCCGAGACCCACCGCCACGCCCGACCGCACCATCGTGATGTATTTTTACTCTATGCAGTGGCCCAGCCACCAACAGAGGGGCCAGGCCCCCACCGGAGAGGCCCAAATGTGTGTACCAACCCACCACCCTGTTATGGTGCCTCTCCATTCCCCAATGGAGAGGCACTTCCCGATCCCCTGTGTGAATGTGTGTGTTTGGTGAATGTATGGGGTGTGATTAAAAGAAGGGGGATGGAGGGGAGCGGTGCTCCCCATCCAGCCTCTGTGGATTTATGTGTATGTGGTGTAATAGGCCGGAGGGTGTAAGTGATAATACACCCTCCGGGGGGTGGCATGTTGAGATGTGATTAAAATTGGAGGGATTAGTAGGGCAACTAGGGTGGGAGTGCCGCCCCCACGCCACTACATAGTAACACAGGTGGCGGCCCCCTCCACCCCCAGCCCCACCATCCAGCCCCCCAAGGGTTGGGTATGGGTGTGTGGTGCATTTTGTGAGTGAGCCAGACCAGCTGGGAGTGTGGTGAAGTGAACATGTAGGAGGCCTGTCCGGTGTGAGCCGGGCCCGTCCGCATGGCGGGCCACGCGAGAGGGTAGATGGCGCAGACGGGCAAGTGGCACTGTGGGCCCCGGAGCAGCACAGCCAGAGACCCCCCCCCACGGCACCCCCCAGACCGCGCCGGCCCCGCGGAGCACGGCGACAACCCCCACCCCCGGGCACAGCCAGGCACCAACCCCATCCCCCGGCGCCCCAGGGGGCGACCCCCGCCGCACGCCGGCCCGGAGCAACGCCACCCCGCCGCCAAGGGGAGCGGCCGAGCAGGGGGGAGGCCCGCGCCCGCACCAGGGCCAGCACAGGCCCACCCGGCGCCACGATACAACACTCTCCACCGGGAGGCGGCCCCGGCCCCCCCGACTAGAGAGGACGCCATCCACCGCCAAGCAGGGCCATCCCGCCAGCCACGGACCGGCAAGCCGGAGTACCGAAGCACCCCCAGCCCGGAACCCCCCCCCCCACACCAACGGCGCCAATGGAGCCCCCCCCCCCCCCACGGAGGCGATCCCCGACGACCCACGCACCGGCACGAGACACCCCCCCGACGCCAGCCCACCCCGGACGACAGCGGGCCCGAGGCCACCAGCCCCGCCCCGCCCAAGGCTGCGCAGCGCCGCCACGAGCCGCGGCCGGTCCCCGGGCAGATGGCAGGAGAGCACTCCCCCGGAAACGTAGACCAAGGATCCGCCCCCGGGGCACCCCCGCCCCGGAATCGCGCCCACGGCGCCCGGTGCACCCAGCCAGCAGACCAGCCAATCCCGACAAGGATCCACCAGGCCAAGAACCACGCGCCGCGCCCCCGCACACCCACCCAATACGACCCCCGGGGAGACCCCATAGCACCCCCCACCCCACCCCTCTAGCCGTAACGGCCACACCCCGGCCATTGCGGTCAAACAAAAAGCCCCGGAGGGGGCCCCGCCTGGCTCGCCGCGCAAGCGACATCCCTGGCAAAGGCGCGCCCCAGGGAGCCAAGCCTAGGACCCGCAAGGGCCGACGGAGCAACCCACAGCCACACCCCGCCACCCAGCGACCCAGGAGGCAATCGCCGACCCCGGGCAGCAGCCACCCCCAAAGCCACCCCCACCCCGGATCCCCCCGGACCGGAGCCAAGGACCCCACCACCCCAGGCCCCCCACGAGACCACCCCCCAGCCAACCCACCCGGCACGGCACCGCCCGTCCCCCAGGCGGGAGCCACAGCCCCCCCACCAGCGCCCAGGCCAACGGGAGCCCCCCAAACCCAACCCAACAGGATGGCGGGCGCAAGAGCAAAGGAGGAGGGGGGGGGAGGACGAGACAGGGGGACAGGGAGCAAGGGGAAGGAGCGGCAGGGGAGCACGCAGGGCCCCAGCCCCAGAGACCAACCAGATGTGCACGCGAGGGGCAACAGCGCCAAATCAAACAGCCCCAGGACCTCGTGAACACCCAGAAGGAATGCACACCCGTGTCGAGGCAACAAGAGACCCCGGCAACCCACCCCAGCCACCCCGGCCAAGACCACCCCAGAGGCCCAAGGTGGCCCAAGCTTACAGTTGGGCTAGTGCGTTAGTAAAGAGTGGTGCTGGCAGTCGCTTGCAGGCTAGATCATCAGGGTTTTAAAAATTTAGATTTAATGCAATTAAAAAAGGAGTCCAACGCTCCTCAAAGCACGTTATTTTTTTTTGTTTTCTGAGAGCAGACATCTTTTCCATGGAAATAAATTCTGTGAGGAGATTTTGCCATTGGTTTATGTTTAAGGATTTTTTGTCTTTCCAATTTAGTAATATTGTTTTTTTTGCTATGGCTAGTGCCGCAAGGATTGATTGTGATTGGTTTGCTGGAAGTTGAAGCATTGTCAGGTCTCCAATCAAACAAAGATTTGGAGATAAAGGAATCCTGCAGTCCAAAATGGAGGACAGTTTTTCAGTGATTAGAATCCAAAAGTGTTGAACTGGGGAGCAAAGCCATAAGGCATGTAGATAGGAATCCGCTGTATTCTGGGTGCACTGAGAGCAGATGTCTGTTGCTAAGAAGCCCATTTTATGCATTTTCTGTTGGGTAGTGTGGGATCTGTGGAGGACCTTGTATTGAATTAGCTGAAGGTTTGTGTTTTTTGTCATCTTAAAAGTATTACAACAAATTTCTGTCCAGAAATCAGTGCTCGGGGTGATTGAGAGTTCGGCCTCCCACTTCGCGATTGGTAAGTAATTACAGTTAGTGTTCGAGAGCGCTCTGTATATTTTTGAGAGTTTTTTTGATTTTGTTGAGATTTTTTTCATATATATAGCCAGTTCTGGAGGTTGTAAAGTAGTTAAGTCTAGTGGAGTATTTTTCTTTATTGTCTCTGTTACTTGTAAGTACTGTAGAAAGTTACTTTTATTTATATCGAATGCTTGGGTTAGATTGTTATATGGCCTGATCTTGTCATTTTCAAAAGGTCTTGAGATGAGTGATTCCACTCTCTTCCCATGTTTTCAGATAGAGTGGTGTTTTTTTATTTTTAAAGTCAGGGTTGTGCCAGATTGGAGACAGTATACTAATTTTTAATTGGACATTTGTGATGTCCAGGGCTTTCCACCATGCAGTCAGTGTGGAGGCAATTAGTGGGTTTTTAAAGCAGTTGTGATGTTTGAGGGTCGCAGTGATAAAAGGGAGATCAGAGAGTTTAATGTGTTTGCAGTCTAACTGTTCTATTTCTAGCCAGGTGTTGTAGTATTCTTTTGGTTTTAGCCACTCTGTTAAATATAATATTTGGTTTGCTAAGTAATAATGCATGAAATTAGGGGCTTCTAAACCACCCTCGTCTTTGTTTTTTTGAAGGGTTGAAAGGCTTATTTTAGGTTTTTTATTTCTAGTATAGAATTTTGTAGTTGCAGAATCTAATCTTTGAAACCATTGTTTTGGTGGTTTCAGTGGTATCATTGAGAACAGGTAGTTTATTTTAGGTAAGATTTTCATTTTAACTGAAGCTATCCTGCCAAGTAGTGAGATGGGGAGATTGTTCCATCTCCGCAGATCTTCTGTGACTTTGTCCAACATCGGATCATGATTTAGTTTAATTAATTCATTTAAGTTTGGTGATATATTTAAGCCTAGATATTTAATTGTATTTGTGGTGGAGGGGTGTTGTGGATTTTGGTTTGCAGGATTCCATGAGTTTTTTGTCAAAGGGAGGATTGATGATTTTGTCCAGTTAATGGAATAGTCTGATAATTTAGAGAAGCTGTTTATTAGATTAAATACTTCCTCTAAAGAGGATTGCGGTTCTTCCAAATAGAGTAAGATGTCATCCGCGTAAAGATTAATTTTGTGTTCTGAGATGGATGAGTGGATTCCTTTAATAACAGAGTTCTGACGTACAGCTGCTGCGAGAGGTTCAACGAATATTGCAAAAAGCAAAGGTGAGAGTGGGCAGCCTTGTCTGGTTCCCCTCTGCAGTGTGAAGTTTTGGGATGTTATTTGGTTTGTGGTTACTGAGGCCTTAGGTTTATTGTACAGGGTGGAGATCCATTGTATGAATGATTCTCCGAAGCCAAATTTGCCAAGGACAGTTAGGAGGAATGACCAGTTTACTCTATCAAATGCTTTTTCTGCATCGAGTGATAAGATTATTTTTTTCTTTTTAGAGTTCTGTGCCATGTTGATCACATTAAACAGTCTTCTCACATTGTCTGTGGAGTGTCTATTTTTAATAAATCCTGTCTGGTCTTGGTGTATAATTGACTGTACTACTTTCTCTAACCTGGATGTGAGTGCTTTGGAAATAATTTTTAAGTCTGTGTTAATAAGTGAGATGGGACGATAGCTTGAGGGTAACATGGGGTTCTTGTCTGGTTTAAGTAACAATTTAATGTTCGCTGTATTCATGTGACCTCCTACATAACCTTTATTTTTGATCTCTGTTACTACTCTGAAAAATAGTGGAGCCAGCATTGACCAGAAATGTTTTAGGAATTCAGCAGGGAACCCATCTGGACCTGGTGCTTTGCCTGTTGACATGCTGTCTAAAGCATTTTGTAATTCTTGTAAGGTTAATGGTGAGTCTAAGGTGGTTTTCTGATCTATAGTGAGCTGTGGTAGGTTTAGTTTATTAAGAAAGGTTTTAATATCTTCAGTGTCAGGGTTTAAATTTGATGAGTATAAGTTTTGATAATAATCACGAAAAATGTTATTAATGTCCTGAGGTAAGTTTAAAGTTTGACCTGAGTTATTAGAAATTGCTGCTATATCTGGAGTTTCTGAGAAATCTATGTTATGTATGATTCTTTTGAAATGCGAAAAAATACCTAACTAGTCTTTCACTATGGTCCACTGCTGGGGGTCATTCATATACATTAATGTATATACAGGTAAAAGCCAGTGAATTAGAATATTTAGAAAAACTTGATTTATTTCAGTAATTGCATTCAAAAGGTGTAACTTGTACATTATATTTATTCATTGCACACAGACTGATGCATTCAAATGTTTATTTCATTTAATTTTGATGATTTGAAGTGGCAACAAATGAAAATCCAAAATTCCGTGTGTCACAAAATTAGAATATTACTTAAGGCTGATACAAAAAAGGGATTTTTAGAAATGTTGGCCAACTGAAAAGTATGAAAATGAAAAATATGAGCATGTACAATACTCAATACTTGGTTGGAGCTCCTTTTGCCTCAATTACTGCGTTAATGCGGCGTGGCATGGAGTCCATGAGTTTCTGGCACTGCTCGGGTGTTATGAGAGCCCAGGTTGCCCCGATAGTGGCCTTCAACTCCTCTGCGTTTTTGGGTCTGGCATTCTGCATCTTCCTTTTCACAATACCCCACAGATTTTCTATGGGGCTAAGGTCAGGGGAGTTGGCTGGCCAATTTAGAACAGAAATACCATGGTCCGTAAACCAGGCACGGGTAGATTTTGCGCTGTGTGCAGGCGCCAAGTCCTGTTGGAACTTGAAATCTCCATCTCCATAGAGCAGGTCAGCAGCAGGAAGCATGAAGTGCTCTAAAACTTGCTGGTATACGGCTGCGTTGACCCTGGATCTCAGGAAACAGAGTGGGCCGACACCAGCAGATGACATGGCACCCCAAACCATCACTGATGGTGGAAACTTTACACTAGACTTCAGGCAACGTGGATCCTGTGCCTCTCCTGTCCTCCTCCAGACTCTGGGACCTCGATTTCCAAAGGAAATGCAAAATTTGCTTTCGTCAGAAAACATGACTTTGGACCACTCAGCAGCAGTCCAGCTCTTTTTTTCCTTAGCCCAGGTGAGACGCTTTTCGCGCTGTTTCTTGGTCAACAGTGGCTTGACACGAGGTATGCGGCAGTTGAAACCCATGTCTTTCAAGCGTCTCTTGGTGGTGGATCTTGAAGCACTGACTCCAGCAGCTGTCCACTCCTTGTGAATCTCCCCCACATTCTTGAATGGGTTTTTTTTCACAATCCTGACCAGGGCGATGATCCCTATTGCTTGTACACTTTTTCTGACCACAGTTGTTCCTTCCCTTTGCCTCTCCATTAATGTGTTTGGACACAGAGCTCTGAGAACAGCCAGCCTCTTCAGCAATAACCTTTTGTGTCTTTCCCTCCTTGTGCAATGTGTCGATGGTCGCCTTTTGGACAGCTGAGTATTGTACATGCTCATATTTTTCATTTTCATACTTTTCAGTTGGCCAACATTTCTAAAAATCCCTTTTTTGTATCAGCCTTTAGTAATATTCTAATTTTGTGACACACGGAATTTTGGATTTTCATTTGTTGCCACTTCAAATCATCAAAATTAAATGAAATAAACATTTGAATGCATCAGTCTGTGTGCAATGAATAAATATAATGTACAAGTTACACCTTTTGAATGCAATTACTGAAATAAATCAAGTTTTTCTAAATATTCTAATTCACTGGCTTTTACCTGTAAGTCCCTCCTTCGTCCTATAGACCCTTATATAAATGGAAACGATTGCCGACTGCGCCCAGCCAATAGGCTTTGACTTAGTGTTTTTGAGACTGTCAATCAAAGTGAATGCTGAACTGTGCACGTTAACAAGGCCGTGCATCACAACAGCAAACAGGTAAATATGATTGTGGCTCTTACCTGACCTATATCAATGCGACCCGATGCGACCTTGTTATGTTCTGCGATGCTTGTGCAGAAAAGTAGAGGCGTGGCTTCTGGTAGATTGCAGAGGCAGGAGGAGGAAGTGAGGCTGTTGAGGGCGGGACATAGACACGTCCTCTCAGAAACTCTGGATAGCAGCTTTAACCAAAACAACAACAGAGAGGAAAGGATCAATAAAATATTGCCAGAGTCTTTGTGTCAATATTTTCTTTCTGTTCAAACTGGTGAAAACAAAATTCTCTAAATGTCAACCAGGTCACACACACTACACTTTCACTTTCTGTTATTAAAGTCCCAGGAATTCATGAGTCATACATACAGCTTCCTTAAGTTTAATGTAACAGCTATTCACAAATGTAGTTTTGTTTTCTTTTAAAACCTTTAACCAGGAAATAATCTCTTTTTAAGAGAGCCCTGGAAGCAGTTCATGTTTAGAGTATTGCACAAGGTGCCACAGTGATGGCCCACAGTTTGTTTGAACCAACAACCCAAGGCTGCCTCCTTAAGCATTCGGCACCTACTGCCCCTAAATGTTAATATTGAAAACCGATAGTTCAGTAATTAAATTAATAGTAATAATAATGATGATGATGATAGTAATAATAATAATACATTAATTAATGGTTTTGTTTTGTTTTATTATTATTTTATTATGTGAAGTGTTGATTCAGAGACTGCTGCAGTCAGTGTGTTTATATTATCCAGATGTTTGCTGCCTCACATGTACTTATAGGGAGTTATTTATCTTTTTATGTTATGTCCTGAAATAGATTCAGTGATCCTCTAGTCCAGTTTTTCTTAATATGTGGTATGTGATAGCAGTACAGCGAGCAAAGAGAGAGAGAGAGAGAGAGAGAATTTAAGAAAGAAAACATTAAAAACATGGGGTTTTTTAATGTTTACTTTTAGTTCAAAAAAATGCTAACCACACTGAATATAACCAGCAACTCACAAAAAGACAACAAAAACACACAACATAAAAGAAAAATATACGGAATAATAAAAAGAATAGACAAACAACAAAAAATGAAATCAAAAACGTGCACACTAAGAGAGAAAAATACACAAGATCACTACAAAATACACAAAAATAACAGAGAAACATACAAAACGACATAAGAAACTACCAAACGACACCAAAAACACACACTGAGATAGAATAATTTAAATACCGGTAAAACGACAACAAAAACACACAAAATAAGAGAAAAATATACTGAATAATAAACGGACAAGCAACAAAATGACACCAAAAACACAAAATTGATAGAAATGAGCTTGATTAGAACATGAACTGAAAATACAAGAGTGAGTCTTGGTCCCCCATCAGGAGGGAGATAATCATAAATGATAAAAACTATAGAAATAAATCTATTCAGGAAGCACTAAATACTGTTTCATTCCACTTATTTACAAAATTAGATTGTTTAAAATGTTTGTTATCAATCATTCATTACATCATTATGCTCTAAAGTTGGTTTTTCACAGAATTCTAAGCAAAACGTAGTAGTCGAACACAAGGGGATACTTACATTACATACATACAAGGAAGAGAAAGGGGTACTTGAGCCAAAAATGTTTGAGAACCACTGCTCTAGTCCAGTGTTCTTCAAATGGCTGCCAGTGAGACATACAGTATGCTCATACAGTCCATATGGTGATAATACAGCCTTGTATTTCTCATGAATTTATGTGCATTTGCTAAACTTTCCAACTTAAAGAGAAAGAGAATATGAATTTAAGAAAGAAGTCAATTGTTACCTCTGCCAGGGAGGTACAGTAATATTTTCACCAGCGTTTTAGTTTTTCTATTTCTCTGTTAGCAGAATTGCATCAAAGGTACTTAACGGATTTTGACAGAATTTCAATCACATATGGACTTTATGTCATGGAAGATTACATTACATTATGGAGGGAATTGGATCAATATACTGTCTCTGGATTGTTTTTAAATAATCTGTAAAATTATGTCTGTAATCATTGGCAAAATTTCAAAAATTCATATCTTGGTTCGTAATAGACCAATCTTTATGGAATTTGATGCATATATGTCAGGGTGGTTCTTCAATTACCCAACAGAGTTTCATCTGGATCAGATCCAGATTGCACATTTTTATGATGATCTTTTGAAAAAAAAGAGGTGCACATATGTATGTGTGGACCTACTGTATCGTTATTAAGGAGGATAAAAATTGATCCAAAGCCTTTAAAGTGTGAATGATAATTGTACTATGATCAAGACCATTGATCCAGATAACTGACAATAACTGACAAAGAGGATATTTGCCGCTTGGTGGACTTTTTGCTCTCTGAGTGCTCTTGTTTGGGTCCAGTTTGACACTAAAATGTCTCATGTTTTTATTTGATCTAAATACACTGCATTGTCTTGCAGTTCTGCCTCATCATGGCGCAGTGGTTACAAATGGCTCAGATTCTGCCAACGCAACCAGATGAGGTCAGCAGCCTTTATACGCTGAACACCCTCCCTATTGAAGTCAGACATTATGCTGCAGCATGGATAGAGAGCCAAAGATGGTAGGACACTAACACACACCACATGGGATTTATTAAACTAGTCTAATGAACCTTGATCCTTCATAAACATGCATGATGTCATTTATTGAGGGAAATGGTGGGATTATTGTCAAGAACTTTGTAGGTATGACGTCTTGTGCATGTCAGGTAGATTAAGTGTGTGTGTGTGTGTGTGTGTGTGTGTTCACAGGGAGGACTTTGCTTTGGAAAAGTTGGAGCAGGAGAGCCAGGCTCAGGTTCTGTTGGATCAGATAATCAACGTGCTGCAACTGCTTGCTCAGCAGAATACCAATGTCGTGGACCGGATGAAGCTGATGCAGATCAGCAGGAACATGGTAACCTTACGTATGATGCCCAGTGACATCTCTGAGGATGGAAACATCATCATAATTGCAGTAGTTATAAGTGAATAAATAAATTGTTCAATGTATCCATATTCTATCCCATTTTGAATCCTGAATAAGCTCAGAGCCCGATTATAGAACAAGATGTTATTATGAGGGATAGATTAATCAAGAAATGCTGTTGAATATTGTGGATCTTATACATTAATTATTAAAATCAATTTTAGGTTTCCTCAAAAACCTGAACCACCTTTTTAGCTAAAAAGTCAGCCTGCTATTCTGCTGTGTCTGATTTGGATTTGTTTTAGATTTCAAAAACCACTAATGCCATTGCTTTATTATCCTGTTTCATTATTGCATGCATCACTAATTATTAATATAACAACAATGTGATGAATATACATCAATTAGTGACAAAATTAAATGTATTATTTATGGTTAATGGGCAGTGGTGGCCTAGTGGTTAAAGAAGCAAGCTTGTAATCCGAGGGTCGCCGGTTTGAATCTAACCTGGGCCATCACTGTGAGATGTTGAGCAAGTCCCTGAATCCTAACGGCTCCCCGAGTGCTACACTGTGGCTGCCCACTGCTCCTCAGGGATGGGTCACATGCAGAGATTGAATTGCCCCATGGGGACAAATAAAGTTTCTAAAAATTATGTTAATAATTGACAGCTGTTTGGGGAATTATTTTATGAGGCAAACTCTTTCTACTTTGCTGTAGGCCTGTGCTCATAGGCTAAATAGACTACCTAATCACTATAGCCTGACGAATGAATAAATCAAATTAAAACCTTATGAATAAACTTTTAAAGCTTTGTTACAATTTGGGCCTGGAATCTATGCTGAATCCACTCTTCTGATGGGATCAGTTTAATCCAGATTTTTTGGATCAAAGTGATCCCAATCTAAAATGTTCAGAACAACCCAAACTAAAGGTTTGATCCAGATCAAAACCAAGATTGGATTACGTGATCTAATTCGATTACGTAATCAGTTTTTTTCTTTTGAAAAACCCATTTTCAAGATTTGATCTAATCTGTTATTCAGAATTCGAGCTGATTACTTTTGAAACACTGAGCATTGTTGATTGTCCACTTTTAGTATTTAGAGGTTTGAGCATTGGTGGCAGAGGAAAAGATATTAGATGAGACCTTGTACCACTATATTCCTGAGGCACTCGATGAAAATAATACATTTTCTATGCTTGGAGAACTGTTAATAAAACAGTTTGTTACACATGGTAGGAATAACAAATATTCCTTAGTCACACATCTCTGCCAATCCTTCCAACTTTAAGGATTGTAATGACATTTGTTTTGATGTTTTAGATAAATGAGTCGTATGTGTGTTTTCCAGAGTATGTTTCAACAGCAGCCGTTGCAGTTTGCAGTAATCGTCAGGGACATTCTTAGGCGGGAGAAAGTTCTCATTACCAGAGTAAGTGATACTGATGTGTGTTTACACTCAAACCTCACAAACTATCAAAACATGTGTTACTCATGGTGTACATTGCTTATAAAGTTTATGGCATTTGCATGTGGGCCAGAGTGCATTAGTGTGTGGAAATACAAGGCAAAACTTTTTTTTCTCTGTGATCTCCACTATCTGCAGTATCAAAAAATCCTCAGCAGGGACAAGAACCAGCAAGATGTCGACCACTTGGAGCTGAAGGTGCTGGAGGTCCAGGAGATACGCAAGCAGATGCACCAGCTGCAAGAAGAACTGAACTGGGAGAGGCAAAACCATGAGAGTTTACAGCAGGGTGGGACACACACACGCACGCACGCACACACACGCACACACATCTATTAACTCTTGTTAAAGTATTCGTGGATGAAAATACATGGTCATTGGGAGAACATGCAAACTCCACTTAGAAAGTGCTAGGTTCACCCATGGAGTCAAATTCAAGGCTTTTTTGATAAAAGGCTAAAGGGAAAATAAGTACATTTTTGTGTAGTTACTTACATTAAAGGTCATTTTTTTTAGAATATGAAAAAAATAAAATACAATTTTGAGGTAGATGAAGACATCTATTACAATTAATAACTTTATTTACAGATTATCTCCCACTCTCTGTCACATTAAACACATATTTCAAGACATGGATCCATTTTTTTCTGTACATAGACATAAACAAAAAAAAAGAAACATAAAAAATAATGCCACATTCATTCCCAGGCTGTTCTTGTCTACATTTTCCTTTCTCTTTTTCATCCTTTTCTATGTATCACTCTTTAAATGAAAAACAAAGGTGCACTTTTTTAGATCCAGAGAGAATGAGCAAAATATAAACAAAAAAAAAACAGGGGAAAAATGCATAGGTGACAGGTTATTTACTTATTAAATAATCAAACACTGTTGTCTCTTAATGAAACTCAAAATAACACTATAGTAACTTATTTGACAAAGTAATACATATTGTATCAATTTTTTCACAATAATATAAAAATTGACCCATTTTGAGTTCTAGTGCAGAAGTGATTTGTTTACCCCTCCATTCTATAGATTTCTGTTGTTATGTCCAACCAATTATTTAGTGTTGGTCTCGTCTTTGTCATCCATTTTTTAGTCATTTTGCTGTTTTCTTTCCCGACAGCCCAGACGACTCAATGAATAATGTTTGATTTAACAGGGTCATTTCAACAGAATGGGATGGATCCGCCAAACACTGAGCTGCAGAGACTCCAGAAGCACATTCAGCAGCTGGAGTTCAAAGTCAACACAATGTCCACTGTGAGCAAAATCTTTACATTCACTAAACTATGGGAACCTATTGTGTGTGGTTTCGGTTATTTGACTTAACTTCAATGTAATAGTAAATATACTGATCTGCTGAAAGTGGGTCAGTAAAGATCAAATAATAAGTTGACTTAAATAATGAGATGAAAGTTCTGTATGATTGTGTGTTTGTGGAGTGTGTAACATATAGACACTGTGGCCCTCAGTTATCAACCTTGCATGAAAATGGGTGAAATTTGGTCGTACGACAGGACCAACGTCTGATTCACGAAACATTTGTATATGACCAATCTCAGTATACCAATGATTGGGTGTTGATAAATGTGCCGGCTGAATTCAACTGTCATTAACATGTTACACCTTCCTGTTTGGAGGCCCTGCCTCACTGAGGTCAAACAAGAAAAGACGCTTTCCCAAGGTCAAAATCAACATCCTCACATCATGACTGTGTGAAAACTGTACTTAATGAGCGCATTTCAACTGAGAAGGTGACGTCTGCCCCCCTGTGTGCAACTTCACAGCAGAGATTCTGGAGACACACACGGATATAACGTTTATATCAGCCTCAGTTCCTACGCTTTCGACAATAAATATTGCATTAAAAGAAATTAACAATCAAAATGCTTTCAAAGAAGCTTTACAAATGACTAAATGTTGTCTCTTGTGTGTTTTAATTATGCCTTCAGCCAATTTCACCTATAATTCATCACATTACCAATTACTGCAGCGCATTTGTAAAAGTTTAAGGAACTATTTACATTTAAAAGCATTAATGAGGTCATATTTCCTCTGTACAGCACATCACTGGAGGCTGTACGCAGGAAATAGGACCTTATTATTGAAGACAGAGCATAGCAACATGTCCGTGTGGGCGCACTGGGTGAACCCATGCACTCCTGCTCAGGAGCAGAGTTTATTAGCGGGGTTATATGGTATACCATGGAAGGAAAACCAAAAAAAGTGGTATCAATAATAAAGTGGCCTTTTTGGAAATTGAATTTATTTGGTTTATTTAGTTTTAATAGTGCATTTTGATCTGTTCTAAATGTGTGTCTGTTTATGCTTAAATGACAGTTGCTTGTACTCAGATCTGAACGTTCGAGCAGTTGTTAAATAAGGGCCTGTGTGTGTGTTTGTAATTAGGATGTGTGCTGTTTTTTGTAGAACCATTTCCAGCTGCTAAAAGACTGTGTGGACTGTCTGGATTGCTGTCAGACTGGGTTCATCAGCAAGCTGAAGGCCTGGAGGTGTGAGCAGCACAAAGCAGCCATTGGCCTTCCGTTTGACGACAACCTCAACCCACTGCAGACCTGGTGAGGTGATCCATCCATCCATCCATCAGAAATGTGATAAAGGTCTGACATTGTGTTTCCTCATCGTTGGAAAGGTGCGAGCAACTGCTTGCGATGAATGGAAAACTGAGACAAGAACTGATGCTGATTGGAGATCAAACTCTAGACCTTCAGGAAAGACTGAGGCAACTTCTGCAGACTGTGATTGAAAGGTATTCATAACTCATTCTTTCATTCATGTATTTATCACTCTCTCAACTTCGGTCCATGCTCCTTGATGCCCCTTATCTACATAACTTTGTTGTAGCTCCCTTGTTGTGGACAAGCAGCCTCCCCAGGTTATTAAGACTCAGTCAAAGTTCTCAACAACTGTGCGATATCTTCTGGGAGAGAAGGTAGCTCCGGGAAAGCCTGTAGTGCTAAAGGCACAGATTGTAAATGAACTGCAGGCCAGGAACCTGGGCGGGATGCTGGGGTAAGTGTCTGTCTGTGGAACTCATCAGAATGAGGGATGACATTGTTTACACAAATGCATTTTTTATTTGGTTTATAACAAAAAGCACTAAGTGCCAGTTAATAATGGTGCACTGCACATGTAAAACATTACACCATTCAGTGACTAGATCATTATTTTACACATTAACAAATAACTTTTTGTGATGCAGGGAAAATGTTGCAGAGCTGATCAACAACTCGGCCATCTTGGAGCACAACACAACCAGCAAAAGCACATGTGCTACCTTTAGAAACATGGTACGCACGCAAGTCTTCATCTATTGTTAGCCTGAAATATTTCAAAATGTTTTTGTTTTTTTTTAACATTCAAAAGTCCATCAAGAAAATCAAGAGGGCTGACAGGAAAGGAACTGAGTCTGTAACTGAGGAAAAGTTTGCTCTCCTGTTCTCCACTGAGATCAACATCACTGGTTGTGACACTCCTTACAGGATACAGGTTTGGCTCTTTACACCCTGCCCCGCTTCAACTCAGAAAATGTAGTATTGTTTGTGTAGGAATATTCAAGGTAAATATTATTTTATAGTCTCTGCGTCAACAAACCTATTAATGAAAACTAACCTGCTTGCAGATGATCTCTCAGCCGGTGGTTGTCATTGTTCACGGGAGTCAAGACAACAGCGCAGTTGCTACCATCATATGGGATTGTGCATTTTCTGAACCAGTGAGTGTCTGTTTCTCGCTAAGAAGCCACCTTTCGCTCCAAGTCAGCCTAGCTTACCTTTATTCAGCTGTTATGCTATGTTAGAAAGTATGTGATGCATAACAGTTAGAGTAATTGACAAACTAAAGCTCAGCTAATTCAGTTTTAGCAAAACTTCCTTTAGTACATCAAACTTGAAAATAAAAGCCTTAACAGTCACCACTGTTTATTAAATTTGAGAAACACAGATCTGTAAACATGTTTTTGTGAAGTTTGCTCACGCGCTCAGTTAAAGTCTAATAAAACAAAACACGGTGATGTTACGAAGAAAAATAAAAGGTTACATCGCAATGGGGTGTTCAGCGACCAGCAGCGACAAGATCCAAAGATTTGATCTCTGCACCTGGTCTTTAAATGGTGATGTCATGCTGGGTTTAAGTGTTCCTATTGGTCGACGTTTTTGCAGGAGCCAATCAGATTGCTTTGGGTGATTTGTGGGTGTGTTCATGTGAGATAGAATGAAAAACTTATTTGGGAAAGAAATGTTAAAATAACTCAAAACACAGTTAAATCATAACTTTCAAAGCATAATGAGAGCAAAGATCATATTTTTCTAGTTTGTTTCACACTAAACATGATATAATGTCAATGAGGGATATTCATTAAGAACACATAAATGTAGCTTTACTGTGTGTAACCTTATTTTCAGAATTACCTGTGAATGAAAGAGTTAATGACAGTGTAGGAAAAATACATTTCAAGATTGTATCAAAACCTTTGTCCATTTTTAGAATGTTATATGGTTAATTCTTGAGAAAAGGCACAGTGTCTCTGCCTCAGTGCGTGATAAGCAAGGGTGGGGGAAGAGCATGCAGTTAGGTCATACATTTCCGTATGCTCATTTTGTCTCTTGTGAGAGAAAGGAGGGGGAAAGACACATGGTTATTTTCGCTGTCCTGTGGTTACAATTAAGCTGTGGTATCAGCCACAGACATGTTCTCCTACACAGTCCATACTATAAAATCTTCAAAGAACAATCTATACTATGCGAGCTAGCTACTCAATACTCACTATAGACCCATGCCACATGACCTCACAGGTCACGTGATGTACGGCCTTCCGCCATGATGGAAGAACAAGCCACCGCAGGAAACGTTTTGAAACCATAGACTGTATATAGCGAAGCAGAGAGCACACATCGATGGTAAACTTTTGCGCAGTTTGAGTGTTCTAACTGTATTATATAAGCCTGTTCATTGTCGCCATGTTGTTTGTTACCTTGATGTAGGTCCTTTGACTGAAAGCTTGGGAAATTAAATTGTTTTATTTGCATTGATCCCAAGTGTGCAGATCTATTTTTCACACAAATTTAGGTAATCAATAAAATAGCTCAGATTCTGAAAAACCAGCATTGCACATTCATATTAAAGATGATTTATGAAAAATTTGCCTTCTTACCCTGGATTTAACCACATGGAGTCCATTATGAATAAAAGCAGCTACTTCACAAATCCAGCCACAAACAAACTGGTTGTAAGCTTCCAGTCCCTTGAAACTTTTCATGTGGTCCATTGTGTATGAGGTAGATGTAAAGAAGAGGTCGTTCACGATGTCAGGATAAGTCACTCCCAGCAAATAGGAGACATCTTTATTCCATTTGTCAACGGGAACGTTGTAGGGGTCATTCCCGCCGATCAGACCCAGTTTCTCCTTGTACCAACTTCTCTCAGTTTCTGGTAGAGTGTCAACATAATCCGTGGCCTCCGACATATTAAGGCCAAACGGAGACGACCTTTGACAATCGTTAAGCACATGGGCTGCTTTCAATAAGTCAAAAAATAACGCTATTATTTAAGTAAACACACCCACCAAGGTACATACGTAAAGGGCTGTCATCTTACAAGATGTCGCTGGGTCAATGTGCCGTGACGTCAGTTGCAAGGGTCTATACCTCCCTATTCACAATTATGTCAGTCAAACTCACTCACCACAGATTTCTGAGTCAGCAGGTGCTAGTTTGTATTGGAGGGGCGGAGTCAACAGTGGTGGTTTGTGATGTAAGAAGCCACCAAAGCATCACTAGCCAGCATTCTCAGCCAATAGCAAAATGCAGTTGTATTAGCCCAGTTTCAACCCATAGAGGGCTGTCACTCTTACATTTGTTTACAACAAAATACAGCAAATTAAAATACTTTGACCAAAGCGACTAAAGAAAGTTGGACAAGTATAAATTTGCAATACTTCATGCACCAATACATTTGTTTTTAACAGTTGGTTACTCTCTTTTAAAGACACTTACAGGTGACGGTAACCGCTTAGCCCAAAGACGTATATGAGTTACAGAATTCATTAACATTTTACCTTTCTTTACTCTGAGTTTGTTAATGACAGCAATAACATAAAGTCATTTTCAATCTGTGTGTCAACAGTTCCTTCATGTTGCAGCCATTAAAGCTTTTAGTTTATCCACATTAAACCATTAACAGGCTGAAAGCTTCTTCCTCAGTCATACTGATGAGACACACTGTCAGATGCACTTGTGGGTTCTAATGTTACAACATCTAATGGGGGAAAAGCCCATCGATTTTTCCTAAGAAACCATCATTAGAGCAGCATGTTTATAGAGAGGATAGGCTTTATGCATTAAAATATTCAAGATAGAAACAAAATCAATTAACACACAACAAAGTTTAGTTTCTTCCTCTGCAGTTTCACGTTTCTTAACTCACTTTTTGTTTTATTGTTCAGTATTGGACATTGTAATTTTCCAACGATAGAAAAAAAATCTTAGAAATGAAATAAATGTTGTTCAATCTTTTGCCAAACGAAGAGATGAAGGTGTGGGCTATAGTTTTGCTCAGGGATGGGCAACTTTTATCACAGAGGGAAAATGTGATTAACTGATCTGTCATTTTCAACATTATTGTCAGCATATAGAATAATGACCAGTGTAAGCATTGACACAGGAAAAAAGAAAGACTTTTGTCTTTGTTGTTATTTTGTGCTTTATTCTTTGATTTTTAAAATTGTTGTTGTTGTTCTGTATGTTTTTCTATCATTTTGTGTATTTTTGTTGCCATTTTATGTGTTTTTGGAGTCCTTTTGTCTATTGAAGTGGGTGTTTTGTGTCTTTGTTGTCAATTTGTGCATTTTGCTGTCACTATGTGTGTTATTGGAGTTATTTTATGTATTGTGTTCATACAATCCAACTTCTTGAATTAAAAATGTTCAGGCATTTACTTTGGGAGCCTTACAAAATTATTTGGAGGACTGCCAATGCCCATGTCTGATTTAGGTATTTTGTTCCAGTCGTGGCACGTCAGTGTTTGTTGTTGTCTCCATCTCCAGGACAGAGTGCCATTCATGGTGCCAGAACGTGTGTCTTGGAGGATGATGTACAACACTTTGAACAGTAAATTCACGTCTGAGGTGCAGACCAAACACAACCTGGACCAGTACCATCAACACTTTTTGGCTCAAAAAATCTTCAACAATTGTGTTGATGACTTCAGCAACATGATGGTTTCTTGGTTCCAGTTTAATAAGGTAATCATTGGTACAGTATGTTTCTCCTAAAGCCAATTTACACACAAAAAACTCAATTCAAAGTCTCAGAGTTGTGTTACTTCCAGGAAGTCCTGCCAGGTAGAACATTCACTTTCTGGCAGTGGTTTGAAGGAGTGATCGAGTTAACTAAGAAACATCTTCGGACCTACTGGAGTGAGGGGTGAGCTGAACCCATGACTAAACACTGAGGTGCTAACTGTCAGCGGATAATATTGTGAATTGATGACAAATGTCTGACCCCATTAGGCTGATATTTGGCTTCATTGGGAAGCAGCATCTTCACCTGATTCTTCAAAACAGCCCCAACGGGACCTTCCTGCTCCGTTTCAGTGATTCTGAGATTGGAGGCATAACCATTGCCTATGTGTCTGCGACTGAGAGTGAGTGTCAGTGTCATCTGATTATCCAATTTAACATCTGACTCAATAGACCATTGGTGTCAAACTCATTAAAGTGTAGTATCATGGCATAAAAACTTCTAAATAATTTTAATCTTCACCCTTCGGTTTAATGCATGCACATTCTATAGGTGTGCATATTTTTTTCAAATATTTTTTTGCAAAGTTTATTTTGAAAAACATGCGCAAAAAGTGCACGTGTGCATTGGGGGGTGCGGTGGTGGGGGTATTGGGCTCCTTCCTATCCGCCGGGTTGGGCCCCTCTGCTTCTTTAAGCGAAAAAACTACCAGCTGAGCCCTAGTCAATGTATTTTTTTAATTTAATTATTATTATTATTATTATTATTATTATTTTTCCTCTCTCCATCCTTTTCCCCCCTGTTTCACACACACACACACTGTTTATTGTAATATGAAGGATACGTAAAATGTCGTTTCGTTTGGGCGTTGTCAGGATATTGTATCGTCGTTTGTTTCTGTCTTCTGTCTTGTTTGTTGGAAATAAATAAATAAATACATAAAATAACGTACCATATATTTCACTGGGAAAATATCTCAAATTTAAGTATGTAATATTGTTCTCAGGTTTTCATCAAATCAAATGCTTAAGTGGACTGAAAATGGATGTTTTAGATCATTGGAGAACCTTTCTTTAGGTTTGGCAGCTGTTCAGTTCTGAAATGTTGTTTATTCTCCTGGTTGTTACTCTTACAAAAACAGTGTGACTGCAAATTAGGTAAAGCAGTTTTAGACAAAATGTCTTTCATATCATTTTTTAAACAAAAATCAAACAAAGTCCGTGTACGGGATTGGACTTCCTGGCGACGCGGTTTTGGCGGTATGTTTGACACTCCTGAGGTGTGTTCCATAAAGGAGGGTTAACAAACTCTGAGTCTATCCATAAACTCTGGGTCAACATACCCCGCGATGGGAAACTCTGGGTATCTGATTCCATTACAGCTGGTATGATGTGGGTCAATCAACCCTGAGTATGTAAACCTTGGGTTACTTACATGCACGCGCGCGATAAAAAGCCATCATCAAAGGATTAAGGGTTACACAAACTACCATGGTAACCACCCGGAAGAGAGTGATTTATTGACCCTGATGGGTGAAATAAGCCGGTGTTTGAGGAATATGAGCCTGTTCTAAAGGTGTGTTCACACTGAACCCACCTTCAGTGACTATAGTGGCTTAAATCACCATGATTAGTCGCGGTTTTTGGTCACTTCATCGCTTTATCGCTTCAGTAACGTGACGAGTGGTGAATAATATGAATAAAATGTGTCTGAGGAGACGTGGCAGCAGTAAAGGATGGCTGCATAGAGAGCCCTCCCCTTACACTGGCTACAAAGACAGTGATTGCCGCTTGATATCAAATCATTTATATTGATTTTTAATGTAATATTGTCGCCAGAGTCATCTTGACGTCCTATAATATGTCATAAAAAAAAGCTCAAGCGGGACGCGAACCTGCGACTCAGAGTTTCCCTCATTTGAGCCCGAACATACTCAGAGTTTGAACCTAACCCGCTTTATGGATCACCCCTCTGGTCTACGCTTTACATTTCTGCATAGCTCTGTAAACACAGAGGAACATCAGTGGATGGATCCCACAAACCTTCCCCTCATATATACACTGACACGTCCAATATTGTTTTATCTAGATGGTGGGCAGAAAATCCAGAACATTCAGCCGTTCACAAAGAGAGATCTGGAAATCCGCAGCCTTGGGGATCGGATCTGTGACATTGACGACATCATGTATTTGTATCCTGCCTGTCCTAAACATGAGGTTTTCAAAAAGTACTACTCAGGTATCTGTTTGAACTGAGCCAGTGAAATTACTGTGAAAACAAACAATGAAATGGTATTTTTTCTTCTCTGTGTACTTTGTTATAGAGCCTCAAGTGCCCACGACTGCCGGTTACATCCCTGTGTCTCTTCAAACTAAAGTCGGCATGTAAGGTCTAATTCCTAATATAAGAGGAGAGTAGGAGTTAATGTAAAGTGTTAGAATGGAAAAATGTTTCTTTTCCTCTTATTTTCCTGGCTTCTCCTATAAGATTGCTCATTTATTTCAGTGAATAGTCAGTCAGCCTTTCTCATTCCATGTGATATCAACTCAAATGGAAAAAATTGACCAGGTCTATGGGGAGAGATTTCACATGTTTTTCAGATTTACACATGTATGCATGGAATGCTTCAATGGAATTAATATTCAGCAGAGACTTTAATACTGCTGCCTAGGGGAGGGGTGGTGCTTTTCACACATGTGGACAGTTTTTCAACTTCTCTGATTTGGAAACTTTCTAATTTTTCTCATTTTTTCATGCTTTACTGCATTTTCACACCAGTTTAAGTGTGCACATCATTTTTGAACTAGTTTTTAGGGTTTTTTGATAGCCTTATCTCAGAAAAAAATTTCCCAATTTTTTCAATTTTTATGCCTTACTATAGCATTACCTCTGATTTGTGGTGTTTATCACTTTTTTCTTATTTTTCATGCCTTATTGCATTTTCACACCAGTTTATGTGTGCACATCATATTTGAACTAGTTTTTAGGGTCTTGTGATAGCCTTATCTCAGAAAAAAAAATCCAAATTTTTTTATCCAACTTTTATGCCTTACCTCTGATTTGTGGTGTTTATCACTTTTTTCTTATTTTTAATGCCTTATTGCATTTTCACACCAGTTTAAGTGTGCACATCTTTATTTAACTAGTTTTTAGGGTCTTGTGATAGCCTTATCTCAGAAAAAAAATTCCCAATTTTTTCATCTTTTATGCCTTTGTGGTGTTTATCACTTTTTTTTTTCATTTTTCATGCCTTACTGCATTTTCACACCAGTTTAAGTGTGCACATCATTATTGAACTAGTTTTTAGGGTTTTTTGATAGCCTTATCTCAGAAAAAAATTTCCCAATTTTTTCAACTTTTATGCCTTACTATAGCCTTACTTCTGATTTGTGGTGTTTGTCACTTTTTTTCTCATTTTTCATGACTTACTGCATTTTCACACCAGTTTAAGTGTGCACATCTTTATTTAACTAGTTTTTAGGGTCTTGTGATAGCCTTATCTCAGAAAAAAAAATCCAAATTTTTTATCCATCTTTTATGCCTTACCTCTGATTTGTGGTATTTGTCACTTTTTTTCTTATTTTTCATGCCTTACTGCATTTTCACACCAGTTTAAGTGTGCACATCATTATTGAACTAGTTTTTAGGGTCTTGTGATAGCCTTATCTCAGAAAAAAATTCCAATTTTTTTAATCAACTTTTATGCCTTACTATAGCCTTACCTCTGATTTGTGGTGTTTGTCACTTTTTTCTAATTTTTGGAGTTTTTGATGGAGGAATGTGGCTCAGAGGTAGAGTGTATGCCCTGCATACATGAGGTCCTGGGTTTGAACCCTGACAGCACCAAGAATCAAAACATCTGATGTTTTTTCAATTTGCATGTCTTTATATTGATAGCCTTACCTCTAAATTGGAGTGTTTCTCATTTTCCACTTTTTTCTCATTTTTCATGCCTTACTGCTTTTTCACACCAGTTTAAGTGTGCACATAATTTTTGAACTAGTTTTTAGGGTTTTGTGATAGCCTTATCTCAGAAAAAAAATTCCCATTTTTTTCAAATTTTTTGCCTTACTATAGCCTTACCTCTGATTTGTGGTGTTTGTCACTTTTTTCTTATTTTTCATGCCTTACTGCATTTTCACACCAGTTTAAGTGTGCACATCATTATTGAACTAGTTTTTAGGGTCTTGTGATAGATAGCCTTATCTCAGAAAAAAAAATTCCCAATTTTTTCATCTTTTATGCCTTACTATAGCCTTACCTCTGATTTGTGGTGTTTATCACTTTTTTCTTATTTTTCATGCCTTATTGCATTTTCACACCAGTTTAAGTGTGCACATCATATTTGAACTAGTTTTTAGGGTCTTGTGATAGCCTTATCTCAGAAAAAAATTCCAATTTTTTATCCAACTTTTATGCCTTACTATAGCCTTACCTCTGATTTGTGGTGTTTGTCACTTTTTTCTAATTTTTGGAGTGTTTGATGGAGGAATGTGGCTCAGAGTTAGAGTGTATGCCCTGCATACATGAGGGCCTGGGTTCAAACCCTGACATCACCAAGAATCAAAACATCTGAGGTTTTTTGTATTTGCATGTCTTTATATTGATAGCCTTACCTCTAAATTTTAGTGTTTCTCATTTTCCACTTTTTTCTCATTTTTCATGCCTTACTGCATTTTCACACCAGTTTAAGTGTGCACATCATATCTGAACTAGTTTTAAGGGTCTTGTGATAGCCTTATCTAAAAAAAAAAAAAAAAAAAAAAAAATTTTATCCAATTTTTATGCCTTACTATAGCCTTACCTCTGATTTGTGGTGTTTGTCACCTTTTTCTCATTTTTCATACTTTACTGCATTTTCACACCAGTTTAAGTGTGCACATCTTTATTTAACTAGTTTTTAGGGTCTTGTGATAGCCTTATCTCAGAAAAAAAATTCGCAATTTTTTCATCTTTTATGCCTTACTATAGCCTTACCTCTGATTTGTGGTGTTTATCACTTTTTTCTTATTTTTCATGCCTTACTGCTTTTTCACACCAGTTTAAGTGTGCACATAATTTTTGAACTAGTTTTTAGGGTTTTGTGATAGCCTTATCTCAGAAAAAAAAATCCAAATTTTTTTATCCAACTTTTATGCCTTACTATAGCCTTACCTCTGATTTGTGGTGTTTATCACTTTTTTCTTATTTTTCATGCCTTATTGCATTTTCACACCAGTGTAAGTGTGCACATCATATTTGAACTAGTTTTTAGGGTCTTGTGATAGCCTTATCGCAGAAAAAAATTCCAATTTTTTTATCCAACTTTTATGCCTCACTATAGCCTTACCTCTGATTTGTGGTGTTTGTCACTTTTTTCTAATTTTTGGAGTTTTTGATGGAGGAATGTGGCTCAGAGTTAGAGTGTATGCCCTGCATACATGAGGTCCTGGGTTCAAACCCTGACATCACCAAGAATCAAAACATGTGAGGTTTTTTGTATTTGCATGTCTTTATATTGATAGCCTTACCTCTAAATTTTAGTGTTTCTCATTTTCCACTTTTTTCTCATTTTTCATGCCTTACTGCATTTTCAAACCAGTTTAAGTGTGCTCATCATATTTGAACTAGTTTTTCAGGTCTTGTGATAGCCTTATCTCAGAAAAAAAATTCCCAATTTTTTCATCTTTTATGCCTTACTATATAGCCTTACCTCTGATTTGTGGTGTTTATCACTTTTTTCTTACTTTTCATGCCTTACTGCTTTTTCACACCAGTTTAAGTGTGCACATAATTTTTGAACTAGTTTTTAGGGTTTTGTGATAGCCTTATCTCAGAAAAAAAATTCCCATTTTTTTCAAATTTTTTGCCTTACTATAGCCTTACCTCTGATTTGTGGTGTTTGTCACTTTTTTCTAATTTTTGGAGTTTTTGATGAAGGAATGTGGCTCAGAGTTAGAGTGTATGCCCTGCATACATGAGGGCCTGGGTTCAAACCCTGACATCACCAAGAATCAAAACATCTGATGTTTTTTCAATTTGCATGTCTTTATATTGATAGCCTTACCTCTAAATTGGAGTGTTTCTCATTTTCCACTTTTTTCTCATTTTTCATGCCTTACTGCTTTTTCACACCAGTTTAAGTGTGCACATAATTTTTGAACTAGTTTTTAGGGTTTTGTGATAGCCTTATCTCAGAAAAAAAATTCCCAATTTTTTCATCTTTTATGCCTTACTATAGCCTTACCTCTGATTTGTGGTGTTTATCACTTTTTTCTTATTTTTCATGCCTTATTGCATTTTCACACCAGTTTAAGTGTGCACATCATATTTGAACTAGTTTTTAGGGTCTTGTGATAGCCTTATCTCAGAAAAAAATTCCAATTTTTTTATCCAACTTTTATGCCTTACTATAGCCTTACCTCTGATTTGTGGTGTTTGTCACTTTTTTCTTATTTTTCATGCCTTACTGCATTTTCACACCAGTTTAAGTGTGCACATCATTATTGAACTAGTTTTTAGGGTCTTGTGATAGATAGCCTTATCTCAGAAAAAAAAATTCCCAATTTTTTCATCTTTTATGCCTTACTATAGCCTTACCTCTGATTTGTGGTGTTTATCACTTTTTTCTTATTTTTCATGCCTTATTGCATTTTCACACCAGTTTAAGTGTGCACATCATATTTGAACTAGTTTTTAGGGTCTTGTGATAGCCTTATCTCAGAAAAAAATTCCAATTTTTTTATCCAACTTTTATGCCTTACTATAGCCTTACCTCTGATTTGTGGTGTTTGTCACTTTTTTCTAATTTTTGGAGTGTTTGATGGAGGAATGTGGCTCAGAGTTAGAGTGTATGCCCTGCATACATGAGGGCCTGGGTTCAAACCCTGACATCACCAAGAATCAAAACATCTGAGGTTTTTTGTATTTGCATGTCTTTATATTGATAGCCTTACCTCTAAATTTTAGTGTTTCTCATTTTCCACTTTTTTCTCATTTTTCATGCCTTACTGCATTTTCACACCAGTTTAAGTGTGCACATCATATCTGAACTAGTTTTAAGGGTCTTGTGATAGCCTTATCTAAAAAAAAAAAAAAAAAAAAAAAATTTTATCCAATTTTTATGCCTTACTATAGCCTTACCTCTGATTTGTGGTGTTTGTCACCTTTTTCTCATTTTTCATACTTTACTGCATTTTCACACCAGTTTAAGTGTGCACATCTTTATTTAACTAGTTTTTAGGGTTTTGTGATAGCCTTATCTCAGAAAAAAAAATCCAAATTTTTTTATCCAACTTTTATGCCTTACTATAGCCTTACCTCTGATTTGTGGTGTTTATCACTTTTTTCTTATTTTTCATGCCTTATTGCATTTTCACACCAGTGTAAGTGTGCACATCATATTTGAACTAGTTTTTAGGGTCTTGTGATAGCCTTATCGCAGAAAAAAATTCCAATTTTTTTATCCAACTTTTATGCCTCACTATAGCCTTACCTCTGATTTGTGGTGTTTGTCACTTTTTTCTAATTTTTGGAGTTTTTGATGGAGGAATGTGGCTCAGAGTTAGAGTGTATGCCCTGCATACATGAGGGCCTGGGTTCAAATCCTGACATCACCAAGAATCAAAACATCTGAGGTTTTTTGTATTTGCATGTCTTTATATTGATAGCCTTACCTCTAAATTTTAGTGTTTCTCATTTTCCACTTTTTTCTCATTTTTCATGCCTTACTGCATTTTCACACCAGTTTAAGTGTGCACATCATATCTGAACTAGTTTTAAGGGTCTTGTGATAGCCTTATCTAAAAAAAAAAAAAAAAAAAATGTATCCAATTTTTATGCCTTACTATAGCCTTACCTCTGATTTGTGGTGTTTGTCACTTTTTTCTCATTTTTCATACTTTACTGCATTTTCACACCAGTTTAAGTGTGCACATCATTATTGAACTAGTTTTTAGGGTTTTTTGATAGCCTTATCTCAGAAAAAAATTTCCCAATTTTTTCAACTTTTATGCCCTTACTATAGCCTTACTTCTGGTTTGTGGTGTTTATCACTTTTTTTCTCATTTTTCATGCCTTACTACTTTTTCACACCAGTTTAAGTGTGCACATAATTTTTGAACTAGTTTTTAGGGTTTTTTGATAGCCTTATCTCAGAAAAAAAAAATCCAAATTTTTTATCCAACTTTTATGCCTTACCTCTGATTTGTGGTATTTGTCACTTTTTTCTAATTTTTGGAGGTTTTGATGGAGGAATGTGGCTCAGAGGTAGAGTGTATGCCCTGCATACATGAGGTCCTGGGTTTGAACCCTGACAGCACCAAGAATCAAAACATCTGATGTTTTTTCAATTTGCATGTCTTTATATTGATAGCCTTACCTCTAAATTGGAGTGTTTCTCATTTTCCACTTTTTTCTCATTTTTTATGCCTTACTGCATTTTCACACCAGTTTAAGTGTGCACATAATTTTTGAACTAGTTTTTAGGGTTTTGTGATAGCCTTATCTCAGAAAAAAATTTCCCAATTTTTTCAACTTTTATGCCTTACTATAGCCTTACCTCTGATTTGTGGTGTTTATCACTTTTTTCTTATTTTTCATGCCTTACTGCATTTTAACACCAGTTTAAGTGTGCACATCTTTATTTAACTAGTTTTTAGGGTCTTGTGATAGCCTTATCTCAGGAAAAAAAAAAAAAAAAAAATTCCAACTTTTATGCCCTACTATAGCCTTACCTCTGATTTGTGGTGTTTGTCACTTTTTTCTTATTTTTCATGCCTTACTGCATTTTCACACCAGTTTAAGAGTGCACATCATTTTTGAACTAGTTTTTAGGGTTTTGTGATAGCCTTATCTCAGAAAAAAAAATCCAAATTTTTTTATCCAACTTTTATGCCTTACTATAGCCTTACCTCTGATTTGTGGTGTTTATTACTTTTTTTTTCATTTTTCATGCCTTACTGCATTTTCACACCAGTTTAAGTGTGCACATCTTTATTTAACTAGTTTTTAGGGTCTTGTGATAGCCTTATCTCAGGAAAAAAATTTACCAATTTTTTCATCTTTTATGCCTTACTATAGCCTTACCTCTGATTTGTGGTGTTTATCACTTTTTTCTTATTTTTCATGCCTTATTGCATTTTCACACCAGTTTAAGTGTGCACATCTTTATTTAACTAGTTTTTAGGGTCTTGTGATAGCCTTATCTCAGAAAAAAATTTCCCAATTTTTTCAACTTTTATGCCCTTACTATAGCCTTACTTCTGGTTTGTGGTGTTTATCACTTTTTTTCTCATTTTTCATGCCTTACTACTTTTTCACACCAGTTTAAGTGTGCACATAATTTTTGAACTAGTTTTTAGGGTTTTTTGATAGCCTTATCTCAGAAAAAAAAATCCAAATTTTTTATCCAACTTTTATGCCTTACTATAGCCTTACCTCTGATTTGTGGTGTTTATCACTTTTTTCTTATTTTTCATGCCTTACTGCATTTTAACACCAGTTTAAGTGTGCACATCTTTATTTAACTAGTTTTTAGGGTCTTGTGATAGCCTTATCTCAGAAAAAAAATTCCCAATTTTTTCATCTTTTATGCCTTACTATAGCCTTACCTCTGATTTGTGGTGTTTATCACTTTTTTCTTATTTTTCATGCCTTACTGCATTTTCACACCAGTTTAAGAGTGCACATCATTATTGAACTAGTTTTTAGGGTTTTGTGATAGCCTTATCTCAGAAAAAAAAATCCAAATTTTTTTATCCAACTTTTATGCCTTACTATAGCCTTACCTCTGATTTGTGGTGTTTATTACTTTTTTTTTCATTTTTCATGCCTTACTGCATTTTCACACCAGTTTAAGTGTGCACATCTTTATTTAACTAGTTTTTAGGGTCTTGTGATAGCCTTATCTCAGGAAAAAAATTTCCCAATTTTTTCATCTTTTATGCCTTACTATAGCCTTACCTCTGATTTGTGGTGTTTATCACTTTTTTCTTATTTTTCATGCCTTATTACATTTTCACACCAGTTTAAGTGTGCACATCATATTTGAACTAGTTTTTAGGGTCTTGTGATAGCCTTATCTCAGAAAAAAATTCCAATTTTTTTATCCAACTTTTATGCCTCACTATAGCCTTACCTCTGATTTGTGGTGTTTGTCACTTTTTGCTAATTTTTGGAGTTTTTGATGGAGGAATGTGGCTCAGAGTTAGAGTGTATGCCCTGCATACATGAGGCCCTGGGTTCAAACCCTGACATCACCAAGAATCAAAACATCTGAGGTTTTTTGTATTTGCATGTCTTTATATTGATAGCCTTACCTCTAAATTTTAGTGTTTCTCATTTTCCACTTTTTTCATGCCTTACTGCATTTTCACACCAGTTTAAGTGTGCACATCTTTATTTAACTAGTTTTTAGGGTCTTGTGATAGCCTTATCTCAGAAAAAAAATTCGCAATTTTTTCATCTTTTATGCCTTACTATAGCCTTACCTCTGATTTGTGGTGTTTGTCACTTTTTTCTTATTTTTCATGCCTTACTGCATTTTCACACCAGTTTAAGAGTGCACATCATTATTGAACTAGTTTTTAGGGTCTTGTGATAGCCTTATCTCAGAAAAAAAAATCCAAATTTTTTTATCCAACTTTTATGCCTTACTATAGCCTTACCTCTGATTTGTGGTGTTTGTCACTTTTTTCTTATTTTTCATGCCTTACTGCATTTTCACACCAGTTTAAGAGTGCACATCATTATTGAACTAGTTTTTAGGGTCTTGTGATAGCCTTATCTCAGAAAAAAAAATCCAAATTTTTTTATCCAACTTTTATGCCTTACTATAGCCTTACCTCTGATTTGTGGTGTTTGTCACTTTTTTCTAATTTTTGGAGTGTTTGATGGAGGAATGTGGCTCAGAGTTAGAGTGTATGCACTGCATACATGAGGGCCTGGGTTCAAACCCTGACATCACCAAGAATCAAAACATCTGAGGTTTTTTGTATTTGCATGTCTTTATATTGATAGCCTTACCTCTAAATTTTAGTGTTTCTCATTTTCCACTTTTTTCTCATTTTTCATGCCTTACTGCATTTTCACACCAGTTTAAGTGTGCACATCATATCTGAACTAGTTTTAAGGGTCTTGTGATAGCCTTATCTAAAAAAAAAAAAAAAAAAAAAAAAAATTTTATCCAATTTTTATGCCTTACTATAGCCTTACCTCTGATTTGTGGTGTTTGTCACCTTTTTCTCATTTTTCATACTTTACTGCATTTTCACACCAGTTTAAGTGTGCACATCTTTATTTAACTAGTTTTTAGGGTTTTGTGATAGCCTTATCTCAGAAAAAAAAATCCAAATTTTTTTATCCAACTTTTATGCCTTACTATAGCCTTACCTCTGATTTGTGGTGTTTATCACTTTTTTCTTATTTTTCATGCCTTATTGCATTTTCACACCAGTGTAAGTGTGCACATCATATTTGAACTAGTTTTTAGGGTCTTGTGATAGCCTTATCGCAGAAAAAAATTCCAATTTTTTTATCCAACTTTTATGCCTCACTATAGCCTTACCTCTGATTTGTGGTGTTTGTCACTTTTTTCTAATTTTTGGAGTTTTTGATGGAGGAATGTGGCTCAGAGTTAGAGTGTATGCCCTACATACATGAGGTCCTGGGTTCAAACCCTGACATCACCAAGAATCAAAACATGTGAGGTTTTTTGTATTTGCATGTCTTTATATTGATAGCCTTACCTCTAAATTTTAGTGTTTCTCATTTTCCACTTTTTTCTCATTTTTCATGCCTTACTGCATTTTCAAACCAGTTTAAGTGTGCTCATCATATTTGAACTAGTTTTTCAGGTCTTGTGATAGCCTTATCTCAGAAAAAAAATTCCCAATTTTTTCATCTTTTATGCCTTACTATAGCCTTACCTCTGATTTGTGGTGTTTATCACTTTTTTCTTACTTTTCATGCCTTACTGCTTTTTCACACCAGTTTAAGTGTGCACATAATTTTTGAACTAGTTTTTAGGGTTTTGTGATAGCCTTATCTCAGAAAAAAAATTCCCATTTTTTTCAAATTTTTTGCCTTACTATAGCCTTACCTCTGATTTGTGGTGTTTGTCACTTTTTTCTAATTTTTGGAGTTTTTGATGACGGAATGTGGCTCAGAGTTAGAGTGTATGCCCTGCATACATGAGGGCCTGGGTTCAAACCCTGACATCACCAAGAATCAAAACATCTGATGTTTTTTCAATTTGCATGTCTTTATATTGATAGCCTTACCTCTAAATTGGAGTGTTTCTCATTTTCCACTTTTTTCTCATTTTTCATGCCTTACTGCTTTTTCACACCAGTTTAAGTGTGCACATAATTTTTGAACTAGTTTTTAGGGTTTTGTGATAGCCTTATCTCAGAAAAAAAATTCCCAATTTTTTCATCTTTTATGCCTTACTATAGCCTTACCTCTGATTTGTGGTGTTTATCACTTTTTTCTTATTTTTCATGCCTTATTGCATTTTCACACCAGTTTAAGTGTGCACATCATATTTGAACTAGTTTTTAGGGTCTTGTGATAGCCTTATCTCAGAAAAAAATTCCAATTTTTTTATCCAACTTTTATGCCTTACTATAGCCTTACCTCTGATTTGTGGTGTTTGTCACTTTTTTCTTATTTTTCATGCCTTACTGCATTTTCACACCAGTTTAAGTGTGCACATCATTATTGAACTAGTTTTTAGGGTCTTGTGATAGATAGCCTTATCTCAGAAAAAAAATTCCCAATTTTTTCATCTTTTATGCCTTACTATAGCCTTACCTCTGATTTGTGGTGTTTATCACTTTTTTCTTATTTTTCATGCCTTATTGCATTTTCACACCAGTTTAAGTGTGCACATCATATTTGAACTAGTTTTTAGGGTCTTGTGATAGCCTTATCTCAGAAAAAAATTCCAATTTTTTTATCCAACTTTTATGCCTTACTATAGCCTTACCTCTGATTTGTGGTGTTTGTCACTTTTTTCTAATTTTTGGAGTATTTGATGGAGGAATGTGGCTCAGAGTTAGAGTGTATGCCCTGCATACATGAGGGCCTGGGTTCAAACCCTGACATCACCAAGAATCAAAACATCTGAGGTTTTTTGTATTTGCATGTCTTTATATTGATAGCCTTACCTCTAAATTTTAGTGTTTCTCATTTTCTACTTTTTTCTCATTTTTCATGCCTTACTGCATTTTCACACCAGTTTAAGTGTGCACATCATATCTGAACTAGTTTTAAGGGTCTTGTGATAGCCTTATCTAAAAAAAAAAAAAAAAAAAAAAATTTTATCCAATTTTTATGCCTTACTATAGCCTTACCTCTGATTTGTGGTGTTTGTCACCTTTTTCTCATTTTTCATACTTTACTGCATTTTCACACCAGTTTAAGTGTGCACATCTTTATTTAACTAGTTTTTAGGGTTTTGTGATAGCCTTATCTCAGAAAAAAAAATCCAAATTTTTTATCCAACTTTTATGCCTTACTATAGCCTTACCTCTGGTTTGTGGTGTTTATCACTTTTTTTCTCATTTTTCATGCCTTACTACTTTTTCACACCAGTTTAAGTGTGCACATCATATTTGAACTAGTTTTTAGGGTCTTGTGATAGCCTTATCGCAGAAAAAAATTCCAATTTTTTTATCCAACTTTTATGCCTCACTATAGCCTTACCTCTGATTTGTGGTGTTTGTCACTTTTTTCTAATTTTTGGAGTTTTTGATGGAGGAATGTGGCTCAGAGTTAGAGTGTATGCCCTGCATACATGAGGGCCTGGGTTCAAATCCTGACATCACCAAGAATCAAAACATCTGAGGTTTTTTGTATTTGCATGTCTTTATATTGATAGCCTTACCTCTAAATTTTAGTGTTTCTCATTTTCCACTTTTTTCTCATTTTTCATGCCTTACTGCATTTTCACACCAGTTTAAGTGTGCACATCATATCTGAACTAGTTTTAAGGGTCTTGTGATAGCCTTATCTAAAAAAAAAAAAAAAAAAATTTTATCCAATTTTTATGCCTTACTATAGCCTTACCTCTGATTTGTGGTGTTTGTCACTTTTTTCTCATTTTTCATACTTTACTGCATTTTCACACCAGTTTAAGTGTGCACATCATTATTGAACTAGTTTTTAGGGTTTTTTGATAGCCTTATCTCAGAAAAAAAAATCCAAATTTTTTTATCCAACTTTTATGCCTTACTATAGCCTTACTTCTGGTTTGTGGTGTTTATCACTTTTTTTCTCATTTTTCATGCCTTACTACTTTTTCACACCAGTTTAAGTGTGCACATAATTTTTGAACTAGTTTTTAGGGTTTTTTGATAGCCTTACCTCTGATTTGTGGTATTTGTCACTTTTTTCTAATTTTTGGAGGTTTTGATGGAGGAATGTGGCTCAGAGGTAGAGTGTATGCCCTGCATACATGAGGTCCTGGGTTTGAACCCTGACAGCACCAAGAATCAAAACATCTGATGTTTTTTCAATTTGCATGTCTTTATATTGATAGCCTTACCTCTAAATTGGAGTGTTTCTCATTTTCCACTTTTTTCTCATTTTTTATGCCTTACTGCATTTTCACACCAATTTCCCAATTTTTTCAACTTTTATGCCTTACCTCTGATTTGTGGTGTTTATCACTTTTTTCTTATTTTTCATGCCTTACTGCATTTTCACACCAGTTTAAGAGTGCACATCATTATTGAACTAGTTTTTAGGGTTTTGTGATAGCCTTATCTCAGAAAAAAAAAAAAAAAAAAAATTCCAACTTTTATGCCCTACTATAGCCTTACCTCTGATTTGTGGTGTTTGTCACTTTTTTCTCATTTTTCATGCCTTACTGCATTTTCACACCAGTTTAAGTGTGCACATCTTTATTGAACTAGTTTTTAGGGTCTTGTGATAGCCTTATCTCAGAAAAAAAATTCCCATTTTTTTCAAATTTTTTGCCTTACTATAGCCTTACCTCTGATTTGTGGTGTTTGTCACTTTTTTCTTATTTTTCATGCCTTACTGCATTTTCACACCAGTTTAAGAGTGCACATCATTTTTGAACTAGTTTTTAGGGTTTTGTGATAGCCTTATCTCAGAAAAAAAAAATCCAAATTTTTTTATCCAACTTTTATGCCTTACTATAGCCTTACCTCTGATTTGTGGTGTTTATCACTTTTTTCTTATTTTTCATGCCTTATTGCATTTTCACACCAGTTTAAGTGTGCACATCATATTTGAACTAGTTTTTAGGGTCTTGTGATAGCCTTATCTCAGAAAAAAATTCCCATTTTTTTCAAATTTTTTGCCTTACCTCTGATTTGTGGTGTTTGTCACTTTTTTCTTATTTTTCATGCCTTACTGCATTTTCACACCAGTTTAAGAGTGCACATCATTATTGAACTAGTTTTTAGGGTCTTGTGATAGCCTTATCTCAGAAAAAAAAATCCAAATTTTTTCAACTTTTATGCCCTTACTATAGCCTTACTTCTGGTTTGTGGTGTTTATCACTTTTTTCTTATTTTTCATGCCTTATTGCATTTTCACACCAGTTTAAGTGTGCACATCATATTTGAACTAGTTTTTAGGGTCTTGTGATAGCCTTATCTCAGAAAAAAATTTCCCAATTTTTTCAACTTTTATGCCCTTACTATAGCCTTACTTCTGGTTTGTGGTGTTTATCACTTTTTTTCTCATTTTTCATGCCTTACTACTTTTTCACACCAGTTTAAGTGTGCACATAATTTTTGAACTAGTTTTTAGGGTTTTTTGATAGCCTTATCTCAGAAAAAAAAATCCAAATTTTTTATCCAACTTTTATGCCTTACTATAGCCTTACCTCTGATTTGTGGTATTTGTCACTTTTTTCTAATTTTTGGAGGTTTTAATGGAGGAATGTGGCTCAGAGTTAGAGTGTATACCCTGCATACATGAGGGCCTCGGTTCAAACCCTGACAGCACCAAGAATCAAAACATCTGATGTTTTTTCAATTTGCATGTCTTTATATTGATAGCCTTACCTCTAAATTGGAGTGTTTCTCATTTTCCCCTTTTTTCTCATGTTTCATGCCTTACTGCATTTTCACACCAGTTTAAGTGTGCACATAATTTTTGAACTAGTTTTTAGGGTCTTGTGATAGCCTTATCTTAGAAAAAAATTTCCCAATTTTTTCAACTTTTATGCCCTTACTATAGCCTTACTTCTGATTTGTGGTGTTTATCACTTTTTTTCTCATTTTTCATGACTTACTGCATTTTCACACCAGTTTAAGTGTGCACATCTTTATTTAACTAGTTTTTAGGGTCTTGTGATAGCCTTATCTCAGGAAAAAAATTTCCCAATTTTTTCAACTTTTATGCCCTTACTATAGCCTTACCTCTGATTTGTGGTGTTTATCACTTTTTTTTTCATTTTTCATGCCTTACTGCTTTTTCACACCAGTTTAAGTGTGCACATCATATTTGAACTAGTTTTAAGGGTCTTGTGATAGCCTTATCTCAGAAAAAAAATTCCCAATTTTTTCAATTTTTATGCCTTATCTCTGATTTGTGGTGTGGTGTTTTTTCTCATTTTTCATACCTTACTGCATTTTTACACCAGTTTAATAATTCATGATAAATACACACACACACAAACACGTGAAAATCGTGGCTGTATTTGTGGATCTGAAAAACACAAATGAAAATCTAACAAACACGTGAACATCTAAAAAAATACATGTGGAATTCTAAAAAAACACTTGTTGCAATTTGTGGCTTTTTTTGTGGATTTGAAAAATACATGAATATTTTTGAGACAAATCTTTCCCCATACAGGTCACGGTTATAGGAGATCAGCCTGCAGGTATAGTCGTCAAAAAGGATCCAAAAGTTTCCCCAACATTTTAAAAAAAATCCTGGGCGATGATGAGGAAGATGGTGTTAATGTTTCTACTGGTGATAATAATGAGCTTATACATGTGTTTTCTATGCAGGGACGCTGCCCCTAATATAACACCTGTTGCAGGAAGCCCTCATGGAAGCTTCAGTATGTGAGTGTCCCTGTTCCTTTTGATTCACATATTCAGGTCAGGCGTGTCAAACTTAAAGGCCGCAGCCCAAATCTGGCCAGCCAGAGCATTACATTTGGCCCGCAGGAAGATTTGGCTTTAAGTGAGTATAAAATTATACGGTGAATTTGTAACCAAATAATGAACAGCTTTAGTAACACAGTTGTGTACGCGTGGAGGTGTTTAAAAAAAGGAACTGTTAATAGTTAAATTGTATTTTTCTAAACCTTCTTCAGGACAAATTGGTCTGTATGTGGTTCCTTAACTGTTCCACTCCCTCATGCTCTACGGTATATACTATATATAAGATTGGCTGGGATGGGGATATTACTGGCCCCCTGATATTATCTACCAATAAAATGTTTTTCCTCTATTGGAAATCAAGTGTTGGACAATATTGGATATCAGAAAAAAGCTAATGTAATATTGAACATCTCTAGTACATACCAGTGTATATAGAAATACAAATCTGAAATGTCTTTTTTTTTAAATTCCCGTGATGAAAGTACTTGGTTTGGCCTTTGCAGAGGTGATGTAATGATATGTGATCTGTTCTAATCCGTTTTACTTCTGTTTCTATCATATTTGTCTACAGGGAGGGGGTACAGTCTTCCAACATGGCGGCTCTCCCTGAAAATTCTCATGGTGGTTTTCGGGTGTAAGTATCACTTTTGTACATTTTTGTAGAATATCATAGAAAATGTGATTGTGTCTCTCAAGTGGTCATCTTAGTTGGTAACTTCTTTGAGTCACTGAATTATGTTAGAAAATATACTGTTTTTAATGATGTGCATTAATAACGTGAATACCTCATCCGGCAACCATAAAAAAAACACTAGAAGGCATTTTTTTCCAGCTTTGGACACTGGATCGTTTCGGATCGTTTTTTAAACGATCCGAAACATTTATTTTGTCAGACTTTCCACCTCATTTTACTTTCAGTGATGCTACAGCAGCTTCAAAGATAGGATCTCTTTCTAAAAGTCCTCATGGTGGCTTTCCTGTGTAAGTGTAAATTCTACTAAAAATACATCTATAATAAATGTGACCAGGCACCTACATGATGATTTATTATTTATTATTAAGATGCATTTGTTTATTGTCATTGACACAAAAAAAAATCTGACCAGTTCTTCCCTGGAATAGCTTAACAAAGCATTTAAAGGTCCCATATCATCTCCATTTGTTCCAAGAACCCTAAAAACATAGTATTTGAGGTTTATTTTCCCAAACTCGCCTGTTTTCCAGAGTTTTAGCCTCTGAAAAGCCACTTTCTGAGCAACTCTACACAAACTGACTTCCATACATAGCACTGCACGAAGGACACTGAAATGCTCACCTTCGTGGGCGTGTCTGCTTACATGTCAATCACAGCAGAGTGCTTCCTGGAGGCGTGGCTTCTCCAGCTCAGTGCCACGTCCAATTTGTCATCAAATTGGGAAAGTGTCATCAAATTGGAGCGAGGTGTTTGGGCTCACCCTGCAGTAAGAAAGGAGCAAATCACCCTATAACTAACGATTGAGGGAATCAATGAATAAAACACTTTGGGCATGTGTATGAAGCCCTAATAGCACTTTATGATGTTTAAAGCACAGAAAAGTTAATTTAGCTTAACATTGACCCTTTAAAAAAAAAAAAAAATGGGGGTGCCCATAAGGATTACGTCTTCAATTATTCATCTTCAATTACAACTCATTTAGGATTACAGTGACCAGCAATTACAATTTAAATTTAAATTATTATTTTACCCTGAAACTCAATTACAATTATGTTCTCAATTACTAAAGTTCAAATTGAATTAATCACAATTACTGAGCTTTTAATAAATAATCCCATAAAATCTAACCTTGCTCTTGTGTTAGCTTTCTGTTAGCATCTAATGATAACGGGTCAGTTTGACCCATGTCTTAAATCAAAATATACTAAAAAATATTATCTATCATCCAATTTGTTTTTCATCACTTGGTTACTTTGTTTGGCTTCCTAATCAATGAAAATATCACTGTTAATATATTTTGGTGTGGGCGTCTGAGCCTTTTTTCTGTCAGTATACCCTTAGATTTATATATTTTTTAAATGGTAAAATGATCCTGAAGAGAAGTGACAGGTAGTGGGAAAAGTTTATCTGAATTATATTTGAATAATTATTAACTACATGTGTAAGACATAGAACTGCAACATGGTTCTACAGGTTTGCATTGAAAGGGGACATATTATGAAAAATCCACCTTTGCAGTCTTTTTTAACACAAATGAGGTAACTTGAGTGTCCACACGACACACAAAATGTGAAATAAATCCATGAAGTTGTTTGTTTGTGCTCTGTGTAAGTCTTACAACACAGAGAAAAGTGCTCTGTTTCAAATGTTCTACATTTGTGATGTCACAAGTGAAAATGGGAAAGAAACTACCCTCCCCTCTGCTGGTAACTCCACCCATGGACTCCGCCGCCAACCTGATGAAAACGTTTGCGAAAGTCCGCTATTGTTTTTCTCGCTAGCGAAAGAGTGATGGCTACCGGTGAAACTCTGGAAAATAGGCGAGTTTGGGAAAATAAACCTGAAATACTATGTTTTTGGGGTTCTTAGAACAAATGTAAATGGGTGAAAAATAGCATAATAAGTCCCCTTTAATTAAATTATAAAAGTCATTTTTTATAAAGTTTCCATGACAGTTACAATTCAATCATGATTGCAACAGCAACAGATTTTTTCAATTACAATTATAATTACATCATAACTGTAATGAATTATGCAATTACAATTATAATTGACCCCAACCATGGTGCCCATACATATGAATCTACTGTATTGTTATTAATGTAGATAGTCGGGAAAAAATGGCATTAGTCATCTGCAGAAGCTTAGAATTTACACTTTAAATTAATTTTAATTTGACACTTTTTTTTTTAGATAAACACACATTTCTCAATCTTTTCTAATGTTCTGTTGCAGGGTTGGGGTCAATTACATTTTTCAGTTACAATTACATTTTCAATTACCCATGTTAAGTTACAATTCATTTATGATTACGGTTGCCTGCCTTTATTCCAATTACAATTAATTTACAAAATATTTTTATCTTCAGATAATTACATTCTCAATTACTAAAGTTCAATTACAATTAATCATAATTACTGAGTCTGGAATAAATAACCTAATAAAAGTTAACATTCCTCTTGGTGTTAGCTTTCTGTTAGCATCTCTAATGATAACAGGTCCTAAATCAGCTGTAAAATACACTAAAAACAAATATCTATCATCTAATGGAAATAGGCTACCTAATCAAAGAAAATATATAGGTTTTCATATTTTTTTAAATGGTAAAATGTGGGAAAGCTTGATATGAAACATTTTAATAATTGTGTAGAACTTTACATAGAACTGTAACATGGTTTGCCAGTTTTGCGGTAAATTATAATTGACAATTTTTATAGAATTTTCATGGCAATTACAATTAGAAAGTCAATTATCTGAACTCATTTACAATGTAATTAGGATTACAACAGCAACAGATTTTTAAAGTTACAATTAGGCCATAATTGTGATTAATTATCAATTACACGATTATAATTGACCCCAACCCTGTTCTGTTGATCTCATTTTGAGTTTTTTTCCAGTCTTGATTTCCAGCAGTCTTTCACCTCCCAAGAGATGCCGGACAATATACTGGAAAATCCTGCTTCTCCTCCCATCTTCAATGAACAAATGTGGGTTTTTCTCTGTGTGTTTGTGTATGAAAACCATTTACATCTATTAAAGGAGCATAGCGCTGGATCTAGAAATCAGACTCTATAGTGACACCACGATGGTTAGCGTAACTAAAGCCATCAGCCAAGCCGCCGCAGGGGCGCACATTAACTATCTGTTTATCACCGGAGCTGATGCTGTGGATAGAGGATGGATACCAGACCCGTCTGGTGCAGTTGAGTCCCGTCAGTATTTGGACAGATATTTAGAACTGGTGGTCGTGTTCGGTCACATTCTGTAGTGTTGTTTGCGCGCAGCGTTCTTCCTTTCCTGCTGCTGTAGCCCTGTAGAATGCAACTTTATCTGTAACAGTGAGAGCTGTGATCCCCAGTGGAGGGAGAATATATTATAAAGGAATACACGGTTAAAACATTCCTTTTTCTGCACAATAACATGGATTTTCCTTATTTTTGATACATAGATTATGTAAATAATCGTGCGTGCTGTGTGCCCGTTTGTTTCACTTTCGCTTGTTACCCGTGCGCTGATCTCATGTTGACATTAACAGTTGTTTGTTAAGAAACAAATATCGGTGCGGCGTCAGCAGTGATGCGGTCGCTGTATCGGACTGTTGTGATGAAGAGGGAGCTGAGTCGGGGGGCAAAGCTCTCAATTTACCGATTAATCTACGTTCCTACCATCACCTATGGTCATGAGATTTGGGCAATGATCGCGGATACAGGTGGCCGAAATGAGTTTCCTTCGCAGGGTGGCTGGGCGCACCCTTCGAGATAGGGTGAGAAGCTCAGTCACCCGGGAGAAGCTCGGAGTAGAGTCGCTGCTCCTTCACGTCGAAAGGAGCCAGCTGAGAGGTGGCTCGGGCATCTGTTTCGGATGCCTCCTGGTCGCCTCCCTCGGGAGGTGTTTCAGGCATGTCCTATTGGGAAGAGGCCTCGTGGAAGGCCCAGGACACGCTGGTTCGACTATGTCTCTGAGCTGCCCTGGTGTCGCCGTGGGGTCCCCCCAGAACGGCTGGAGGAGGTATGCGTGGATCGGGAGGTCTGGGCATCTCTGCTGAGACTGCTGCCGGCCCCAGATAAAAGCGGAAGCAAATGGATGGATGGATGGATAGATGGATGTTAATATAAATATGTGCTTACCACTGACACAAACATAAATATGTCATTTTTTTGAGAAAAACATCAGGTTTTCACTGTTGCGTCGGACTTGGACGAAAAAATTTGGCCCGATTTGCACTTCAACCGTGACACGGTTATTTTTTTACTCGCCGTTCATGTGACTGTTTACTTCTTTTTTCATTTCCGGCATTGGGAATGAATGCGCACCAGCGTCATTTGACTTCACGTCCGCAGAACAGCAGTACAAAATGTATCACACAATCTTTTCGAGGCAATAGGTAGAAATGTGTGTGGACTCATTCTCTTGGTTTAGAATGCTTCATCACCCATTAGCATTAAAAAGAACTTAAAATGAATGTTTATATTTTCACAAATCCTACCCTATGCTCCTTTAATTTTTGAAGGTACTGAATGCCTATCATATGTTCTATTCTTCTAGTCCTGCAAGCAACATGGACATAGATTTGGACAGCATCTTGGAGACTCTGAATTCATCGGAGGAATTTTGTTCAGCTGCTAAGGAAAGTCATTGAAGTGAGAGTTTGTCGTGATCATATGGCACCTTGGAATTCTTTTGGACTCAATTGAGGTGTTGCTCCATGGATGTTGGAAATCATCTAAAAAAAACCCCCAAAAAAACCTCAGGTGTAGATTTGCATCTTAACAAACTGAACAAGCAGAGCTGAAGACATGGATTCAAACTGACTGCAAAGTGCTATCAAAACCCCTGCTTTAAAGTCAACCTTTGTATTATATTTTCAGCCAAACAGGCTGTAAATCATGACCAAATATTTTTAAATAGGTGATACTGTACAGTAATGGCAAGCAGCATTGGCCTCATCACTTCCTGGCACAGGAATTTGTGTCTCACGTCCCACAATGGATGGGTGGAAAGCCTTTTTGTTAAATAATTGCTGTGAAATTAACAACACTGTTTGATTGCAAACATGCTGTTAGGTCTACAGCTGTGAAAGTGTTCAGATGTGCACGTTTAGATGATGTGTCCATGCTTTGTTTTTATCTTGGTAAACTTATCAGCTCTTAGCAATAGCTCAAATAATAATTCTTGACGTCATATTCCACAAAATGAATGTAAACATAATCTACAATACACTATATTTAGTGCTGCCAAGAAATTAAAATAATTGTGCAATTCATTAATCATGCTCTGTAATTATTTAATCTGATTAATCTCTTTTTTAATCTCACCTAAAAAATGCTGAGAAATGCCCTCAACTTGAGGTATTTTCATTTAAATTAAATTATTGTGGCAGATCAAAACATTGATTCATAATAAAGTGGCTTTATTAAGTCATTTATTTTTTGTTTTGAGATTAGTCCCAAGGGCTAAGTGTCATAATGCTGTGTACTTTTGTCAATCTCCAAATAATAGAAAATACAAGTGAAATGAAACATCATATGTAGTGTTATAAGTTAGCACATCATAAACAGTAAGAACACTTTTCTGACACCGAACTTGTTGCTTTCTCTCTCCTTCAGATAATATTTATCCAGTGAGTTTGTTCATTTGTCAGTCACGGCGTGCAGCATGTACCAGTTACCACTGTCCGAGTGTCTGCGCTCGCTGTCCGTCCTAGCTGCTACATGTTTAGCATTGAGGCTACAAAGCTCCGGTGATTAGGCAAACTCTTTCTTGCACATTTTGCACACAACCAGGCTTTAGTTTTCCATCTGGTGTTTTTAAAAGGAAAAAAAGAACCCAAACGAAGCCTAGCAGTTTGGCAGTCTTGTATTGTTGCCTGTGCATCAGTATTATGGGTATACCGGGAACTCTTGAAAAAAGAAAGGTTCCGCGCAATTTTGGAGTGCTAAAAAAAGCATTTAACTGTGTTGTTTTTTTTGGCGGGTACATTTTTCCTGTAATTAATTAATCGCAATCAATGCATTAAAGTGACAGCCCTAACTTTATTACCTTAAGCATTTTATGTCCTCAGAGACATGCGTAAACAACAGTGAAAAACTCGCGTTTTTGTTAGCCTCAGCTCTGAAATCCTGGAGTTATTTCTTGTCCAATATTCTTCATCTGCAAGCTCAACCCCTCTATTTATGCACTTTGCTGAGGTACTTGTGTGCAATTACAGTATGTTGGCCATTGGCAAACTGCTTCATCAAAGTTAGGATTATGAAATCATCCAAAATTAACTTCATTTTAAAAACAAAACAAAAAAAAAAAACTTTTTTTCTCTACTCTTAACTTTGCGCTTGACCGAATGAAGCCAAGTAAGTATCTTTTTACTTCCGTTACCAATGCACAGACTGATCCAGAATAGCCTTTCTCATTCTGTGGTCTGTGAGCATGCCCTAGTCGTCTGTAGGCTAGCATAGCTTAATAAAATGTGGTTGTTTTTTTTTTTTCAATCTGCCTATGTTTTGAAGCAAAATAACAATGAGTTTCAATCAACTGATGTAAAACTTTAAGGCTGTAAATATTGAACTGCTCAGATTGGTATTTAGCATTCAATTTGCCTTTGACAAACTAAAAACTATTCCATTGCGGCTCTAACTGCAACACTTTGCTCCACTCTTGATGCGTTGATAACACAAATTGACCTTGTGTAGTCAGTTGTGGACTGAGACAAAAATTCAGCCCTGGCATCTCCTTCAGACCAGCCCACTACATTATCAGCAGACACCATGTAGAAGCTGTTATTAAGTCAGTAATGTGTAACATGTGGCTTTTTATGCCTTAATTTGAATTAATATTCCCCCAGAGAACCTTAAAAAGGGGGAACTTTTTACCCCAATTTACCTAATTCCTTTGGCTGTTTTGCAAATTCCTTTGTCCCATGTTTGCCACTTTTCCAAAAGTTCCGACACTTTTTTCAGACTTAAGCTACCTTTTGCCAATAAATACCACTGGTTTCCCTTTTCCCTACATTTTGCCTCTTTTTGTTCCACATTTTGCTCAATAAAGCTACCCTTTGCCATGAAATAATACATTTGCCTTTTATCTAATCGTAACATTGTTTTCAACAGTCCTAAGTGTCTATCGTTACCTGAGGAAACACTGGACAGTTTTGTCCTGGTTGATGCTAAGATGCTTGATAAAGTTTTCTCCACAGTAAAATCCACCACGTGTCTTTTAGATCCAATCCCGACTTCATTTTTTAAAACATTTTATGGATCTTACAGGTATGAACTTTTAAACATTATAAATTGCTCTCTTCAGATGGGAACCTTTCCTGCAGCCTTTAAAGCAGGAGTGGTGAGGCCCCTTCTGAAGAATAGCAAATTAGATTTTAATGATTTGAACAATTACAAGCCAATATCCAACTTACCATTTTTAAGCAAACCTTTTTAAAACCTTGTTTTTATACAACTGAATCACTTTTTAGTCAATTTTAATATCTTTGAAAAGTACCATTCTGGTTTTAGAGTGAACCACACTACAGAGACTGCCCTCCTCAAGATTTTAAATGAGGTGGTAGTGGGTCGTCTTCTGATCGAGAGGTTGGGGGTTCGATCCCAGTACCTGACTATGTGTCGAAGTGTCCTTGGGCAAGACACTGAACCCTAAGTTGCTCCCAGTGGTCGACTAGCGCCTTGCATGGCAGCACTGTCCCACTGGTGTGTGAATGTGAGAGTGAATGGGTGAATGAGCTGATATGTAAAGCGCTTTGAGACTGCTTCAGTGTGGTGATAAAGCGTTATATAAAATCAAGTCCAATTAGTCGATTTACATTAGGTACAACTTGGAAACAAAAAGAAAAACAGTGTTGGTTCTACTGGACCTTAGTGCCGCTTTCGACACAGTAGACCACACCATTCTTTTAATCAGACTCAAACACCTGATGTGCTTCTCTGGTGCTGTTCACAAATGGTTTTTATCCTACCTCACAGACAGGACTTTTATGGTAAGTTTTCCTCTAAGGTCCATGAAATAATATGTGGTGTGCCTCAGGGATCAATTTTAGGCCCTGTTTTATTTCATCTGTATATGCTCCCTCTTGGTGATGTCATTAGGAGACATGGAGTTCCACACTTACGCTGACGATACACAGCTGTACATCTCTGTGTCTCCTGATGACACCAGTCCAATGGATGCTCTTTTTAACTGTATTTTAGATATCAAATCCTGGATGGCAGAAAACTTTCTCCAGCTCAATCAGGACAAAACTGAAGTTTTAGTTCTCGGTCCTAAACTTCAAACTGCATCTTTCACTATACAAATTAAAAACCTGGTTTTATCTTAGACTCCGAGCGCACTTTTATCCCTCACGTTAAAAATATAACAAAATTAGGTTTTTATCATTTGAAGAACATATCCAGAGTCTGTCCCATTCTCTCTCAGGTCAACACGGACACGCATGTTTTTATCACTAGTTGGATTGATTACTGTAATGCCCTGCTTACTGGTCTTCCCAAAAAGACTATTTTAAGTTTACAATTATTACAGAATTCAGCAGCAGGTGTCCTGATGAAGACCAGGAGGCGGGAACACATTACACCAATTTTAAAATCGCTGCATTGGCTCCCCGTGTGTTTCAGGATACATTTTAAGGTTCTCGTTCTGGTTTTTAAATGTCTTAATGGTCTTGGGCCCTCTTATCTTCAGAACTACTTTTACTCTATGAGCCTTCCCGAGCCCTGAGGTCCTCCAGTGCTGGTCTTTTAATAATCCCCAAAGTCAGGACACGCACACACAGTGCGGCGTCGTTCCAGTTTTACGGCCCCGTCTGTGGAACAGTTTGCCAGAGAACCTCAGTGCTGCAGAGAACGTTCATGTTTTTAAGAACAGGCTCAAGACCCACCTTTTCAAATTAGCTTTCAACTAATTATTTGTTCATTTTAGGATTGTTGTCTTTTTTGCTTTTATAGTTTTAGGATGGTTATCTTCTATGTTATTTTTTTTTTATAGTTTTCCAGATTGTTCTTTTATGTTTTTTTATTTTATTAGTATTATTATTACTGTCCCAGTATTTCCTCGGAGGGAGCCCTCTGCACTAGGGGCTGTGAGGGGCCGTGGCTGCAGTGGTTCTGTCTGTGTTGGTAAATGGCTTTTGCTATTTAGCTGTGCTGGTGGCTCTGTCTCGTCACCCTGTGCCCATAGTCTGTGTCCTGCTCCTGGTGCAGACGGCTCCTTGTGATGTCTCCTTACCTAGATCCTCTGCACTTAGCCATGTCCCATTGACCTTATTTTAACCTGTGTCTGTGTGCGGTGGACGGGGTTTGTATGGGGTGGATGTTCTGTTGTTATCTTTGTGAGCGCACTTTGAGCTGCATTTTGGTTTCCTGTGGATTGTTTGGGTGGGGTATTTCTTATTGTATGTAAGGTTTTAAGGATGTAACGCACTTTGAATTATATTGTATATATGAAAAGTGCTCTATAAATAAAATTGGATTTATTGATTGAAATATGTCGGACATGGGAAAATACTTTTCCACTCGTGAAGAATCTTTTTGACATGTGGAAGTTCAATTGTTGATATCTATATCTTTGCCATATTAGCACATACACATTGATCCCGCAAACTCAGCAAAATCCACTTTCTGTTGTCCTTAAACATTCTGATCACAATAAACCTTACCCTACCTAACAAAGTCTGACTGAAAACATGGGTGCTGAAAGCAGAGCAGGGATCCATTTGTATGTTGGGTTTATTAACTAAGTTAACTAACTTAACTAATTATTAAAATAGATATGGCAGAGTGGCTGGGTTAAAGTTGGGTAAGGTAGGGAAACAATAAATTACTTTGCCAACAGGTTTTGTTGTGCAGACTATTAATATAATGGTGCACATTGACTATCCTTTACAAACAAATGAATCATTTTAATTATAAGCAAAATGGTTTAGCACACCTTGTGTATTTGTGTATTTATAACCTTAATTTAGTTAATTTTTTTTATTTGCAAAAACATTTCATGAAAATGAATAAAATAAAAATGTATGGATTAACTGCCCTCTTTAGGTATTAAAGACTAAAAAAAAGTGGTCTGAAATAAAACACTTTGCATTGTGTAAGTTTTATAAAAACTGAATAAACCTGCAGTATGTCTGTACTAATTGAGTTGGCCTTTAGGGGAATCAAACCTTTCATTAAACATTGAGACAGATGGTTGTGTGTTTTTTGTTTTGTTTATTTGAATATAAATATGAATGTGTGTGCTGCACTAGATAGGACACAAACGCTGAACTCTTTGAATCTGGAATAAGGACATGACGCATATGGGTAAAATGTTGTAATCAAAGACTCTTAAGATGGGATTTGTTGAACTTGTGTATTAAACCTTTTGTGGAATCACTGAGGGCAAATTAATGAAGCATCTTTCCCCAAACAAGCTTGCGTGTTAAATCCAAGGAAGAAAATATGGTACAAACAAAGAATTGTGGCAATGAAAAGTGAAAAATAGAAATGATCAATGAAACACACTCACACAAGCCGTTACATGCATGTACTCATGCTCTCTTTCTCTCACGCACACACAAAAGGGCACACAAGCACACACACACACACATATTTCAACTTAAAAAAAAAAATTAAAGGGCAAAATTTGCTGGTAAAGTACATGCCTACATGTAATTTACCCAAAGTTCATGAAACGAGAGAACAAGGGGCGAGATCACTCTGGATCATAATGGAAAAGCATGCAGAAGTCCACTGCTCTACTGTAGCTTCACTCCTAGCAGACCACAAAATATGAAGGAAAAAATAAAACAGGAAAAGAAAGGCAGGGGAAAGATAGCAGCCCCTGTCCTGAGCAGTAAAAGCCACTTGGTGAGGCTGGAGTGAAGGACTTCCTCACACCACAAGGCATGATGCCCTTCCGTCAGTGGCGTGTCTTCTTCTAACCCTCCATCTTTTCCAATGAAGACAATGAAAGATGAGTAGATGTGAAATCAGATGAGCTAAAGGTTGCTGGTGCTCTTTGGCTCTGGATGCAGAATAAAGATGAACGAGGTGGAGCTGAGGGAGGTGGTGTGCAAAAACAGTGTGTAGGCTGAGAATGAGGATGACAGACAGGAGAGAGATGAGGGTGGAGGTGAGGAAGCCGATCTTCATCTTCAGATTTATAAGGCCTGAGTCTTGAGCTCAATGGGCTCCCCCCTGATCTCCTGCTGGCCTTCAGCCTCAGGTAGGCGGGTGCCCTTCAGTGTAGCCAGCCTCTCGGACAGACCCCGCATACGAGGGAATAGCATGAAGTCATAGAGCAGGGCCCCCATGGCCCCTCCAATCATTGGTCCCACCCAGTATACCTGTGGTAAAAATTGGGTTTCTCAGTGTGAGCGTGTGAAAATCTTTTTATCATTATACTTTTTGGGCAACATGAACAATACTGTTCAGCTGGTGCTCATGAGGGTCTGGTACCACAGTGTGTTCCAACACTGCTTTAACGCAGACAGAGGGGGTTGGAAGTAACCAAGAAAAGTTGGAACACCTGGAGGAATTAGTAGCACCAGCTTTCAAGGCTGATTCAACCTTCATTGCTGCAGAACAGCTTTAAATTGTTAACACACTTCATGTTCCCTGAAAAAGGCCTAATTGTATAATTCTGAAATGTACATTATTTTTCAGTTGTGGGTAACCAAACCTTTTTTCTGGCTGTTCAGTACTTATTTTTGTACCACTTCAAGCTATTCACTGGACTTGCACGACTTCAACTGCAATAAATAACTGGAAAAATGAAGGTGTTCTAAAACTTTTGGCCGGTAGTGTATAAGGCTGACATTATGCTGTCATTATTATAACATGACACCTGTCATTAGCATGATTAAGGTGTCATGAAGGCTGTCATTAAGTGTCGTTACTTACCCTAACCAGGGTTGGGGTCAATTATAATATGGGGGTCATGACCCCTAGGTTGAAAACCACTGCTCTACAGATATAGCCAAAAAATGGAATCATTTAGAATTTACTGAACTTTAAAAAAAACTACAAATTTCTGATGACTAAATTAAGACTGAAACTAGAATTCATGAGTATACTTAAACTAATACTTTACTGAAATCTGTTGTTAAAGTAAACATCATAAAAAAAATGTAAACATGATAATAATGGCAAGAAAACAGTGTTTATCAATAGATTCCACTTACCCAGTGGTTGACAAAATTTCTGATCAGGACAGCTGGGGCAAAAGATCTGGCTGGGTTCATTCCTGCTCCAGTATAGTACATCTGTGCAAAAGAGACAGAGTATATTATAGCATTTAGCACATGTGTAAAACTCAAGGCCCGGGGACCAAATCCAACCCTTTAGAGCATCCAATTCGGCCCGCAGGAGAAAGAAAAATGACATAGAAAACAGAAATTATTGTGTAAATTACCAAATAATACAGATGTAGATATATCAAATTCACCAACTCCACAATATATTTAGAGGCTCACATGTTTCCCTTGTTTATATCCCATGAATGCAATCATTTTTCTACAAATCTTGCAAATTCTCACCTACCATTCCACAAAATTACACAAAATTTGGGTAAAAATTTTTTTTTAAGTGAATTGAATTGGTTGAAAACTTGGCCCCTGAGCTGAAATGAGTTTGACACCCCTGGCGTATAGCGATATAAAGGTAAACAACTGTAGAATTTCACAGCTTTGAAAATGTTCTTACTCCAAGAAGATGTCCCATGAGGACTGAGAAGCCAATGGACAGTGCAGCAGAGCCTAGGCGTCCATTACGTCTTTCATCTGTCACAGCAAAGATACAAACTACGAGCTGCATGGTGAGGAAGACCTCCATGGTGGTGGCCATGCCCAGGCTGATGCCTGGTTGCACCTGAGAAAGAAAGGAAAGAAAATCCATGAGGTGGAAAGAGTTTGTAAGCAGTTTGTGTGCCTGTACTGTAATACTTCTATGGTACTGACATGGTTTAAAGATGGCACTCTTACCGTGTTCAGGGCCAGGTTTCCCCTCATGTTGGTGGGGGTGACCCCATAGAGCACAGCAGCTCCAGCCAGAGCTCCCAGACACTGGGCGACCATGTAGAAGAAAGCACGAAACAGGGACATCTGAGAGCCAATCAGGTAAGCAAAGGTGACAGCTGGGTTGATGTGTCCTCCACTGATGTGACCGATAGACTGGATGAGAGTGGCTGCTGCCAGCCCAAAGCAAAAGGCAACGTGCAAAACGTTGTGTGGCCCAGTGGTCCAGCGGAGGGCTGCCCCAAGGCCAAAAAATACAAAGAACATGGTGCCATAGAACTCAGCAAACACTGCTCGCCAGAATGACATGGATCTAAACTCCCACATGGTGGCAAGAAGTCAACACGGGAGAGATTCAAAATAACTACTGAAAGCAGAAACTGCTTCCACTTGAAAAAGAAAATATTAGAAGTAAAAAAAAAAAAATGTAATTAAAAAATTACTCCGAGCAAATGACAAAACTTTGTTCTACTTCTTTAAAACTGAATTAAAAAACACACACAGGGCCCAACATAAGACTCTTGTGTACCTCTAAATAATTTGCAGTGCTGGGTTTTTCTCATAGAGAGCTCCTGAATGGAGCAGTACACCAATCTCTGTGCATCTATATGCCAGCCCTGCTGGTTACCAGTAGAACGTGAACAGACAGACAGACGTTAAGCATGTTCTGCAGACATTCAGCCTCTATACCAGAGCAGGGGGAGCCCACAGGCCTTTTTATAACAGCTCAGGGCCACAGTAGAGCCTCAGGGTCCAGGGGAGGGGTCAGTGCACAATACTACAAATCAAAACAAAGTCATTTAACCCTTCTCCTGCCTTCCACTCAAAGCTAAGCAAGAAAAATGCTGTGAATAGGAACTGATGAGTGCAGGCTTAGAAAACCTAAACACACACGGTTTACCAGTGAAAGCAGGACAAGCTAAAGCTCTGAAATGATGTGGATTTGTATTTATGGCATCTTTATGATCTTCAGTCTCACACAGAAGCATTGTAGTAGTTTTGCCGTGAAATAAGAAGATTTTTCTTTTTTTTCTTAATCTTACATTTAATTTTTTGCATGCATTGTTTAATGGACTGTGTGTTCCCACTATAGCGTTTTTTTTTTGTTTGTTTTTTTAGCTCTGTTTGAGTTCAGACTTGTATAAATGAAGTGGCAGCAGAACTGATTTGGTAGAGTTTTACATTGTGTGTCATGGTCAGTTCCTGAGGCTCCAGTCGGATAAAACATTGGCATTGAGCTTCGTGCTGACCTGGGCAGCCCAAAGGGTGGGCCTCGCCTGAAAGGATTGTGCTGAGCTCACCGCTTTTGCATTTTCATGCAATTGAAACAAAATGCTGGCAGTAACAGTTTCTCTTCGTTTCTATGATCTGTTTGTCTTGGTCATCATTGTTTCATGTGTAAAGCCCCTCTCTGGCTGACCCCTCTCTGTGCTGCAGGGGATTCAAGGCTGTTTTAGAATCCAGCAGACTAAAAAATACATTATTTTATTCAACATAATTTATTTTTGCCATGAGCTTCATTTTTAAACCCTGTGTTCTCTGCATTAATTGCTTTGCTAGTTGAAGCATCTCTATTGTAATGGTATGACACTCCATAAGCCACCTATTATAGGTTTAAGCCCAGAGTTTAGTGTTGCAGTACAGAGGGCGAGGCTAAAGGGGCTTACATTGTGTTATCCCGTTGCCTGGATCCAGACTGCTGACACACAAATATCATGCAGCCCCCAAAGCATTTCATACCACATCAACAAATGTGACACACAACATTTTGTATTGACTGGCATTCATTATCACCAAGTCCTGACTAATGGATTGTAAATTGTTTATGAAATAAAAAAAATATGTATATATAATATTAGCCACTAAGATGGGAAATTTTTCAAATGACTTATGAACTAAGTGTCAAACTCATTTTAGTTCAGGGGCCAAATACGGACCAGTTTGACCTTAAGCGGGCCACAGATTTTCAGCTGGAAAAAGAGCAAATTCATGTGCCCTGGTTTGCAATTCTATGTATAAATGATAAAGTATGTGAGTATATCAGTCCCTGGCGGATCTTCACTTAAATTTCCCTGATTTTGGGGAATAATTTGAGGTAAATTTGCCAGATTTTGAAAAAAAATTGAGGATTCTTTCAACAATTTCAAAATGACTGCATGTCATGTGATAACAGAACTGAAAACTGAGCTCTGCAAATACTTTATATATTTAAAATGTATTTTTGTATTTAGAGTGGTTGAGATATCTACAATTGAATTAGTTGGTGATTTACAATATGTTTCATGTTTTTCCTGTCATTTTGACTTTCTTGAATGGGCCATTGATGCTCTAAAGGGCCAGATTTGGCCTCCGGGCCTTGAGTTTGACACATTTGCACTATAGCATTTAGTAGGGTTGGGACGATACACTGAGTTTATGATATGATACGATTCAGTGGGCAATAATGGGTTCACGTTAAAGATATTTTTGGGAAGGAGAAACAAAAAACATGGTAGGATTCTAAAATTACTTCTTTTTCACGTGAGGACAGAAATAATAAATACAGATTATGCACAAAGTAATTATAGGAATTTTCTGAGGAAAATCATTTTTCTTTTATTTATTTAACTGCAAAGATTTAGTGAGGATAGAGTTTAGGGTGAAATATTACCTGTTAACAGAGGTAAAAATAATAAGTACTCACATTACTGTAACGGAGTTGCTTTTAGGGGTACTTGTTCTTTTTTGAGTATATTTCTCAATCATTTATTTTACTTGTACTTAAATACATTTTAAAAGAAGTAATGCAATTCATTACATTTCTAAACCCAACCGTTACTGAGTAAATTATTATTTTTAGTTTTAAAATGATCAACAGACATTGTGAAACTAAAAAAAAATGAAATAACCAGACAACAATCAAATGCATCACATCATAGCCGACCAATCAGATTAAACATAATGCATGGCACCAAAACAGCATTGAATGCTGGTTCTATTTCATAATATTTTGTGAGATATCTCACTATGGGATGCAACCTCTGTGTGCATTCCTTTATTTCAATCTGCCAATCCTGATTGGCCGGTGAAGTGCGTCCGTCCGCTAGGGGGAGACCCACCTCCTATAAAAGGAGAACGCGGACAGGAGCGCACCATTCAGACATCTTTTCTACTCTCAGCTATCTTGATTTTTTTTGCCAGCTTAACTTCAGATTCTCTTTATTCCAGTTGCCGGACGCTGGCAGAACTAGCACCTGCTCTGGACCACAGCTGGTCGAAAAGTGGGTAAAAAACAGCTCTTACCTTGCTTTGCTTGGTAGGTGTTGTCCTTCGCTGCTGAAAGGTAGTGAACCTCCGAGCCTCAGCTCCGGCTGACTGCTCCTTCCAACGCTGTTGCACCGGCACACATTGGTCCCCAGCGGCTCTTTCACTCCGGTGTTAGCCCCGCTGCACAATCCTTGCCACAAGGCCGATGCGTTGACCTCAACACACCTCGCTGTCTTCTTGGTCCCTGTACCCTCGGCGCCTACGGGCCTCCCTCTGGGCTCTCACGACAGTGTGTAGTCCGGCTCCAGCTCCAGATACTACGGTATCCGAGCTTCGGACGAAAGCAAAAGCTGCCGTCTCGGAAAAATCTAACGCTGTCCTCGACGTCTCAGATGGTCCAGCACACGTTGGCCTGCATCCCTGCTAACACCTGTGCTAGCTGCCTCGTGGTAGCGTAAGCTAGCTACCTGCTCTCCTAACTGCGTCTCGTGGTGATGGAAGCTAGGCCTTCTCTCACCGAGGGAGCAGGATGCTCTGGGGCTCGCCCCTGTTCATGGGGATAAAATTTCCACTAAGGACAGGCACAAAGTCTGCCCCAACTGCCTGGGTCTGGACCATCCCCGCACAGTGGTCGAAACTCCGGGCTCGTGTAAGCACTGCGCCGTGTTTAACACATGAAGCCTCCACAGGAGACTGGCACGCCTGTCTGAGCAGGACTCCTTTCCCCCACACAGTGTCCCCATGGAGGTGGGTGAAGTAGAGACGTAGAGGAAGCTGCAACTGCTCAGGGTTCTAGCTGGGGTCCCTAGCTCGACCTGGCATCTCCCTCTCCGCGAGGATATCCTCTTGATTGACCGTGGAGAGTTTGATGTAGACTCCTCTAAACTCTCTCGGATCGGGTGTGGATGAGGAGGATGAACCTTTCATCACCCCGGCTCGGAGTGGGCTTCATGCCGCCTCTGTAGCCTCACAAGAGGAATTGGAGGGCTCCATGCCCGTGTCCTATCCTCCCAGCCTGGACACGGTGGAAGTGTGTAAACGTGCTACGGTTCGGCTGGCCATTCCGTGGCCCACCATGGTCACTGAAACGGCCAGATCCCACTACGAAGGGAAGAAACTCCCCCTTTCAAAGGGCGCTGCGAGACAAATCCTTCCCGTCTTTCATGAGCTGCTCGTGGAAAGTAGCTCGTCCCTGGAAGGACCGTCCATTCATCTGGACAACCCCCGTGTCGGTTGCCTCATTCCTCGACTGTGAGGCGATGGAGAGCCTCGGACTGCTTTGTATGCCGCCGGTGGAGCCTCTCGTCGCGGCTCACCTGCTCACGCGACAGCCCGCTGTGTGCCCTCGGAGACCCGTGTTACCGTCCAGAGTGGACCGTCTCCAGTTGGACCTCTCCGCTATGACGTATGCGGCCGCTGCCCTCTCAGTCAGGGCGCTGAATGTCCTCTCTCTCCTCACTGCTTATCAGGCTGAACTCTGTGAGGATTTGGCACTGTCTCAGGACCCTGCGACGATGAAGGAAATATCCACGGTTGCTGACGTGCGTCTCCGCACCCAACGCTGCTCCATGCAGGCTATGGGAAAGGTGATGAGCAACATGGTTGTTCAGGAGCTGCGGTCGGGCCCCCTGATGACGTACGGCCCACTGCTGCGAGGGGGCTCCACCGTTGTGCGGTTAGGCTGCCTCGGTCTGCGCGGGGGGGCTCCGGTCGTTTACGGTCTGCCTCCGGAAGAGGTCGCCATTACTCCGTGTATGGCTCCTCTCTCAGTGGGTGCACCAGAGCGCTTGACATCTCTCTCCCTGAGGATAGAAGGATTAAGAGCGCTCGCGGCTCCGCCTTGGCTGTTATCGACGGACGCTATAGAAGGATTACAGGCTGCAGTTTGCATCTGTCCCTCCACGTTTCACTGGCATGAATCACTCTCGGGCCCACGGAGTGTCGGCCCGTGTGTTACAAGAAGAGATCACATCCCTGCTGTGCAGGGGAGCGATCTCAGTGGTCCCTCCCTCGGGAGGGGTTTTACACCAGATACTTTCTGGTCCCCGAACGAGGGGGGGTCTGGGAACCGTCCCATCATGGACCTACGCACCCTGAACAAGTGCCTCAGGATATACACCTTCAGGATGCTCACGCATTCATCCCTACTGTGTCTAGTGCGTCAGAGCGATTGGTTTACGTCTGTCGACCTCAAGGATGCGTAATTCCGCGTTCCAATTTATTCCCCTCACAGAAAGTACCAACAGTTTGCTTTCCAAGGGGTGTGTTATGAGTACCGCGTTTTCCCGTTTGGCCTCTCTTTGAGCCCGAGGCTGTTTGTGCATGGCACGGATGCTGCGATCGCTCCGCTACGGAGGCGAGGCATTCCTCTGGCTACATACCTGGACGATTGGCTGCTTTTAGCACAATCAGAGGCAGAGGCCAGGGCGCACACGAGCATTCTACTGGATCACCTGTCAAATCTGAGATTTGTGGTGAATGTGGAAAAGAGCGTGTTGTCCCCAACACAGGAAATAATTTTTATGGGTTTGTCCCTGCGCTCAGTACCGCTCACCGCGCGTCTTTTACCTGCGTTGGTGAAGATGTTTGGGGCATGTCTCGGGTTGTTTCGGGCGGGCGCGTCTGTTTGGTTCAAACTGTATCTTCCTTTACTCGGGTTGGGCCTCGGCTTCGGCCATCCTTGTGATCCGCTTTGGTCGCCTTCACATGAGGAATTTCCAAGTGTGGGTGGCCTCACATGGGCTCGATCCTGTGCGTCATGGCGCACGGAGGGTTTTGGTTACACCAGAGTGCGGTGCAGCTCTGCGCCACTGGCGTGCCCCGGGCTTCCTGACAGTGCCTATGGACATCGTTACGATCAGGAAGGTGGTCTCCAAGGATGCCAGCTTAACAGGCTGGGGTGGGACCCACGAGGGCGGAGCTGTGAGGGATCGCTGGAATGCGGTCCCCCAGCGTGCTCACATAAATTACTTGGATGTCAGTGGTGTTCCTCTCGCTGATTCATTTCCTTCCATCTCTCAGGGGACTTCATCACCTGGTGAGGACAGTCAATACGATGGCGGTGGCGTACATCAACCGTCAGGGTGGGTTGAAGCGCTCTTGTTGTTGCTGTCATTGGTACGCAGACTGATCCTGTGGAATGTTGGGCGTCTGCTCTCACTGAGCGACGCATGTTCCGGGGATCATGAACGTGGGCGCTGACCTGTTATCCAGGGGCGCACCGCTTTACGGGGGATGGATGCTGCACCCAGAAGTGGTGCGGCAGCTGTGGGCCCATTACGGTCGGGTCGAGGTGGACCTGTTCGCAGAGGAAGAGAACGCGCAGTGCGCAATGTTCTTCTCCCTGCACAGCATGAAGGCTCCACTGCGGCCGGCCATGCATTGGCTGGCGGAGATTTACCAGCTGCTGTGTCCATGTCCCTGGCAGCTCCCGCTGCACAGGAACCTGTTGTCACAGGGGAGGGGCACAGTTTTCCACCCGCGTCCAGACCGTCTGGCGCTGTGGGCTTGGCCCCTGAGTGGCTCAATCTGTCAGCTGTGGGATTGTCACAGAGTGGGATTTCCACCATACAGAGTGCCCGAGCCCCGTCCACTGGGTCTCTTCATGACTTTAGGTGGAGGCTGTTTGAGGGGTGGTGCCTCCAGAGGAACCACATCCCTTTTCAGTGCCCGGTGGGAGTGATTTTGACAAAAACAAAGCCTTTTCCACTGTGAAAGTGTATTTGGCGGAGATCGCCGCATGTCATGTTGGCTTTGGGGATAAATCAGCCAGTCAGCACCCGCTGATCTATAGTGTGCACACTCGACTCGGGGTCTTGCCACATCCTGGGCTTTGTTCAGGAGAGTGTCTGCTCAGGACATCTGTGCGGCTTCGAGTTGGACCTCACGTTTGTCCGTTTTTACATGCTGGACGTTTCCGCCCAGTGCGTGGCACGGTTTTACTGTCCTGATGTGTTCAGTTTTCTGCCCTGGGGCTGGTACCACTCTATAAGCATGTCTGCACTACGGGAGTTTCCATATCCCATAGTGAGACATCTCACAAAATATTATGAAATAGAACTTTGAGTTATGTATATAACCCCGGTTCTATGAGTAATATGAGTGAGATGTCTCACCAGACTACCCTTCTTGCTCGAACGAGGAGAAGAGGTGCTTATTTTGAATGGTGCGCGCCTGTCCACGTCCACCTTTTATAGGAGGTGGGTCTCCCCCTAGCGGACGGACGCGCTTCACCAGTCAAGCAGGATTGGCAGATTGAAATAAATGCTTCTGAGGAACGCAGATAGAGGTTGTATCCCATAGTGAGGCATCTACTCATATTACACATAGAACTGGGGTTATATACAGTGAGAATTTTATTTTGAATTGAATTTATTGGTGTTTTTTAAAGAATTATACATTTTGACAAACCTATTATTTTAAACAGATGCCTTTGTGGAAAATAAATGAGGTTCCAGTTGTGCAAGATCTTTATACATGAGATGTTTACTTTATGCAAGGGGAAAGTATCTTTTGAGTACTATTTAATTGAGCTACTTTTTACTTGTACTTGAGCATTTTATGTATGACTTATGTGTACAATTTAAAACAAGCAACAGTACTTCTACTTGAGTATATCAGTACTCTTTACACCTCTGACTGTTAATTGAGCACCTTCTTTAACCAAACAAGGAAATAACACAAGAATGGCTTTCTTGGGTTTGTGCTCAATTCTCAACACCATATGCTTGTATGTAATGGTTTATTTTATTGTGAAATACTCATTGTTTTTAAAACCAAAATGATCTTAAGAGTTCTAAACGTAGATTTTCTTCATTCCCTGAAATATTTACAGTACATGGAAAAATCTGACATTCAGAGACATTAACAAAGCTACCATTGCTTACTGCAGGTATGTTCGTGTTGCACAGATAAAATTGATTACATTAACATTTACATCTGAGGGGAAAATTCTAAGCGTTGACATATATTGGACTTAGTGTTAGTGTTCAGAGATCAATTACAGTCAGAACTACAGTCATACTTCCAAAGTTTATTAGAAATGTTGCAACCCACAGAATAAGACAAGTATTCAACAGAATGTGGAACAAATATCTATTTAGAAACAGTTGAGGTAACAGTGTAGAAAACACTACAACTGCCTCCAAACTGGAAGAAAAGTATTGTTTTGTGATGAATATGCCAAACCACCTTTACATGAAAGCATGACGCTGACGGAAAATAGTATCACTCCAGAAACATTACCATAACATAGTGTTTAAGTTAACCAAGCATAAATGTTTAACTCGATTCTAAAACTTGTTTGAAAACCAAAAAAAACTAAAACATTTGTTAAATATCTTTATGTTTGTATTCACTGTAAAAGTTAATTCAAACAGGGCTCCTGTTTTTTTAAATTAATAAACAAAAAGTGCATCTTACAATACAAAGAATAAAGGGGAATACATGTCACCATAAAATAAAAATAATCTTCTTTTGGAAAGTAAAATAGGGATTTAGAGTATTTCTTCATCCTTTATCTCACCTAAAAAATAAAAAAATTTAAAAAAAATGGACAGAAGTGTAAGACATCTTCACATCTCATGAAAGTCTTTTTAAGTCAAGGAACAATAAGATTTATTTGACCAGACTTGCCCATGCAGAACTAAACAGTAAAGAACAGCACTGTGTGTTGCTATGGATTTCTGTGTCAAACAGTCGCTCCCATCATCAATTCTTCAGGTTCACTTTGGAAACTGCAAAGAGTTTTAAATTCTTCGGCATGCCAGCCAACCTGGTGTGTAGTCTCTCATTCTTTAAACACTAACTGAGTTGGCATCATTCATATGCATCTATTCAAGATCAGGCATTTCTGAAAGACAAAGTTTAACATATGATTAGATTTCGAGCAGTTGAGCTGGAGACCACAACCGGGTCCCAAGCTCACCTGAGGGCCTGCAGATATATTTCAGTCTCACGTTTCATCAGCTTCATGCCACTTGGTGGCAGTATTGGGTCCATCACTCATATTTCAAGCAGTCCCTGATAGCAGGATTTTTTTTTCTTTTATTGGTTGAGTAATTATCAAAGTTACTGAGTTAAGAAGCCTAAGTGGAGCATTGTTTCTTTTAGTAGCACTTTAATTAAATAGCTCCATGCAACCATGGAGGTTTATTTCAGCACCAAAGTCAGTTTTAAGATGCAACTGCACCAATTTATCCCTAATCTGCTGAAAAATTTAAATAATGTTGCTGTTTTTTTTAATTTACTTCATTACTTTACAATTATGTATGCTGCTCGGTTGATACTGTATACATATTTTTTTTTTAAAAATGGGACTGAAAGATGTAAAGTAATTTTAGAGGGTTCCTAAACCTTTAGTCAAATTAAATTCAAGACTTTTTAAAACTTTTTAATGACATTTGAAATTAAATTTAAGACCAAAAACGCCACATTAATTGCATAAGGTTAGGGTATATTTTTTCCAGTGTCTAGTGCAGACGTGCAACTGACTGCCCCCAAAGTAATACACAAAATGACAGTAAAATACATATAAAACATGCCAAAATAATAAAAAACACACAAGATGACTACAGAAATAGCCAGAAATCTAATACAAAAAATAAAAACCATTACAGAAAATCTTCATTGGAGAGGGAATTTTTGTTAAATTTACTTTTCCCCATGTTTTGAAATTTGCTACAAGCATGACGCACATCTGCACAGAGTCCTGCTGCAACCACGTCACTGTTTGTAGTTGGTTCTGCTGTCATGATTTTGCGATGTTACGGTAAAATGTAATTTCTTAAAAAAAAAAAAAAAAAAACGTTATCATTTGTGTCAAAACCTAAGACTTTTGAAACATTGATTTAAGACATTTTAATGACAATTAAGGCCTTATTTTTAGATTCATGAATTTAATACCGTTTAAGATTTTTTAAGGATCTGCGGGAACCCTGTTTGACATTTGTACTATCTGTTACCAATAAAAATGTTAATTACAAAATAAAAAAAATGCTCCATAAACAGTAAGTGAATCTATGCAACAGCATGTTGGGCATCTTGTAGGTTTACAAACAAATAATTCCAATAAACAACTGTCCCTATCAGGGTCACACTGAACAACTTTATGCATAGACTTGATTTACTGTTTGCAAACAAATCAAATAGTCTCAATCAACCACTGGTGTCTTCATTTCTGTCCAGTAGTTTGTCATGACCGCTTTGAATGTGAAAAGTGTATGAAAAGAGGAATGCAAAGTTAAACTTACTATCATTCTCGCTGTCCACTGAATCATGCTGCAAAACACAGAGCAAAAAGTTTTCATTTTTAAAAAAAAAAATTAAATTCAACTTTTTTTGGATAGCATAAATTACGTGTAATTCATCTTGAAATATAAAATCCCTTAAGAAAAAACAAACAAATCCACATGAACAAGCATCAGCGACAGTGGGGAGAAACAACTCCTTTTTAACAGGAAGAAATCTCCAGCAAAATGCCTACTCCATCACACTAAATCCTCTTCTGCGTGAATATATGAACAAATGCTTGTGCAGAGGTAAAAACCCAGGAAAAACGTACCTCATCATCTGCTCCGTCTAAATCAGGGAGATCATCTCCACCCATGCTGTTCATCATCTAAAGTAGGAAAAAGAGACATGAGTCAACAATTCACCTTGCGTAAATAAGGTCATACTTTAGAATCCGTTCGTGATGGACACACCTCTGAAAATTTGTCAAAACTGGACAAATCCTCATCGGAGTCATCTTCCCAGTCTTTCCAGTTATTGAAATCCACACTCAGCCAATTACACTGAAAGAAGACTTGTGTGAATAGATCAGACAACACTCAGCTTTACATTTTTAGTTTTTATTATAGGTTTTAAACAACTCCATTCATGAAATTCCACCATCAAATACTTTGTGAATGAAAGTGTTCACTACATTCTAAAGGCAGAGGGTGGAAGCCGGTAGGGCTGGGTGATGAGGCCTTTTTTAAATATCTTGATATTTTAGAACTATATCACGATATCTATCTCGATATTTTGCCCTTGCCTTGAGATAATGCGTACAATTGAACCAGAATGGCAACACTCAATATATACTGATGTTTTCTCTGTGAAGTAATTGGGGTTTCCACCAACTATTATAGCATAGCATACCTGTTAGTTTATTTTTTCAGAGGCAAACCATTAAAATAAGGTAAGTCAGTTAAAGCCACATGCCAAATGTCACACACAGACATTTATTAACAGAGTTGCAGAGAAAAATATCAAAATTTATAAAACAAATTATGTGCATTTGTGCACATTTTAAAAACAACTTCAGCTGACCAAAGTGTTGTACAGTTTTTTTTTTTTAATTATTATAATTAACTATCAAGTATTCATTAATATTGACAATTGTGAATCTATCAGACACTATTATCTAAAGTGGCAGACAGAAAATATAAACAGTTACCAACACAAACACGCGCTGTAATGATCGCATTCTGAGGACCCTTTAAGGGCCACAGTAACGTAAATCACCTGTCATCTTCCTAATTTGTACTGAGCGCATGAACGGAGTTATGTCACTTTTTTGTTACCGCTGTCTGAAACGACATAAGCAGTGTTTGAGTTTCCCCTTCATACAATAAACGTTCAGTGTGACTGTAGCGAATGATTTTGAGTCTTGTTTACAACGTTATCGACCCACGGAGACCTCTGAATGTCTACAGCGCACACATTCAGCTTCGCACAGTGTTGTACTGAGCATGTCATCAACTTTCTTATTTTGAGGACCATGTCTTGAGTAGTATGGTAAGCCACAGCTTTGGTAATATTGCACCACTTTTTACTCGTTTTTTTCGTAGTGCACACCAGGGACAGTGAAGCTTGCAGCAGTTTGTTTGGGCATAGCAGGATTTGTGGTCTGGGCCACAGGTGCTGCACGTAGTCTGACACCCTCCTTGCACTGCATTTTATCGTGGGTTTGTCGTGCTTGAGCCCTAATAGTTGAAACTGGTTATCGACATTCCTTTCAAAGCACACTTTGCTGCTGGTCATCTGATCTGACATTCTGAACCCAAACCATTTCCAAATTATTGAACCGTTGTTCTTTTTTACTAACCAACTCTTAGGTCGCGGACTCGTTTTACATGTTGTCGCTGCAGAGGTGAGTGAGTGGAGGAGGGATGTTTCATCAGCGCAAGGGAGGCGGAGCATAATGGCTGTTTTTGAGAGACATGGACACGGGAGAGGAGAAATTTGCGGCCAAAGGAAATAAATGTATTGTTATGTATAAACAATACTGTCTCGTGTGATATTGTGCTTATAAATAAATCTATATATCGCCCAGCATTAGAAGATGGATAAGAGTGTTCGACATGCATTTACTAATTTGTTTATAACCACCTTTGCCTTGTCTTTGGTGAGTCGCGGCCATGACTTCCCAGCCTCTGCTTTCAATATACAACACAACACAGACCTGTCAGTTCGTCTGTGTTTGGATTCCTGTATAGAGAAGAACATGGTGATGGTGATGCAAAATCAAATGTAGATGTTACTATTGCAAACAGAACTGAAGAGGGACTAACTTACTTTGGGGTTAATCTCCCCAAAAAGGTCCACTGCATTGTGGTGTTTGATATTTTCTGTTCCACTAGCACAGCTGAAATATCAAATAGAAGTGGTCAAAACACAGTCACCTAATTGAGTATCAAATTTTAAACTTTGTAGGAAATTTGATACTCCAACAAGTTACAGATATTATTTCAATGCATAAGATAAATAAGTAACTTTTCATGTAGTGTCAATACACATAAACTCTGATATAAAATCTTCCACTGAGGTAAAACTCACTGGGATACAAGATTAGGTTAGTATGATTTAACCACATACACATAAAATAATGAGGTTATAAGCTTAATTTTTACCAATTCCTAAAATATTAAGAATAACAGAAAAGTAACAGTTTTTATGAACAATCACAAAAAACTTAATTTAATTTAAAATGTGTTAACCAATAAAAAATAGTGTTCTTCTGATTACTATTTTGATACTTGTATAGTGAAAAATATTATTTTCAAAAAAAGATGAACAACCAAATGTATCAATAAATAAAACTGTTGCATCAACAATTCAAAAATAAATACTAATCATGATCTCTTTCCTTTTATTTCCAATTCAAAAGCATTAGCGGCCGCCTCTCTCTCTTTTTAAATACGAACCTGAAATCAAATTTTGACTTGTCAAATTTGACTTTCACATCCTTGCTGTCCTCCACACAGAACTCTACAAACACAGAGTCCCTCCGGTCATACCACTTTGCACTTGCAGGCTGCCTACGGTAAGAAAGAAGACACAAATTGGAAAGAAAAGAAAAAATTAGCAGCATTTTAAAAAACCTAATATCTAGAATCAAACAATGAATGTCTCAGTTTCAGTGTTTAAGAGTATTCTTTATTCATCCCGCAGTGAGAAAATGAACTGACATGTCAGTTTAATAAGAAGTGTAATAAAAGAGAACAGAAGGCAACACTAGGGCTGAACGGTTTTGGAAAATAATCTAATTGAAATTTTTTTCCTCAATACATCGATTGCGATTTAATATCCGATTATTTTTTCAAGGGCCTCTTGTCATGTAATTTTCAATGAACACAAGCAATAAATCAATTTGTTTCACAATAAATAATTTCAGATTTATTTAAACTTTATCTAACACTTCTTAAACACTCTTGAATTAACAGGACAGGACAAGAAAAAAAATGCAGCCGATGCAATTCAAAAATCACGTTTTATGCTATTGCGATAATATTGCAAAGGCAATGAATCGTTCAGCTCCAGCAACATACAGAAAAATCTGAAAGACACCCGAAAAATAGTGCAATGTAGATTAAAAAATAAATAAAAAAAATAAAATAATAGAAGCTATACATAAATATAAATAGAAAAAGAATACGAGGCCAAGAGATCCTCCCTTAATTATTTGCAGAGGCGTTAGATTAATTTTTTCACGATATGTTAAATATGATTTTCCATGCTAGTATACTGTTCAACAAAAATTCAGAGCTTGTTGTCAAATCACCGACATTCCCTGGAACAATAGTGTTGAAAATACCGTTATAATATTTGGGAAAGTGGGAAAAAATTACAGTAGCTTAATCTATTGATATGGTAATTGAGTATAATTAGCACAACAGGAAATCTCCTCAGTATGACTCCACTCTTTGTCAGTACCAACCTTGTCATGCTGACTAACATTAACACTGCTAGCTGACAACTGTTCTGGGCGGCTTCTGAAGAACGGCAAACAATGGGACTTTACATGACTGCAATGACAGCTTTGACAATCCGTAAAGTACTTATTTAGGGCTGACATTAGCCATAGCAGGACAGTGTTGGCTAACTCGCGTGTTAGCACGGCTAAGTAACGTTAGCATTGCATCACACAGCAGACTTATGGCTAGTTACCGCCAAGTGTCGGTCTTAACACAAATTAAAATCAGACTTACATTGTCCGTGTTGGATAATTTAAGACGTTTCGTCGGACCACTCGGTAGATTTTAGTGTTAACACGCTGTATTGGTCGGCTCACTCGGGTTTACGACAGACGTGCGGTGAACCCTCATAGCATCGCGGGTTTTCTTACCTCTCGCGATACGTGACGAATTCTCGTGGCTTGGTCACGGGGCGAGAACTGAAAGGACCGAGGCGAGAACTTTCCAGAAGGAGTGATCTTCTGATCAGCTCAAGAGCGCCTCCAGGAGTCCACTCGGTGCACAAAGAGTCACCCAAACGGTTAATAAAGCGAATATCAACCCTCAGATTTACAAACACGCACTGGTTATGAAATTAGAATATGTCTTCTATGCCAGAACTACAAACACTTAAAAAAAAAAAAAAAAAAAAAAAAAAAAAAACAAAAAAAAAAAAACTTGTAGTGAGGTCCACGACAGCAAGTATTCAGAAGCGTCCCCTCAGAATCCTACAGCTGGTTACATATAGCTATATTTAAAATAGTATAAATATTGCCTAGGCAACTATTTTATATTTACCTAACCTTAGCACACACCATTACACTCCATTATCTTTATTTTCTTTTTTTCTATTTGTTTCAAACCATAACCCTAACAATATCCATACACATGAACTGTAATAAACTGTTTGTAACAAAATATGTGTCATTATTATTACATGTGATTGGAGATTCCATCCATTTGTCTAGTGAGGTAACTTTGTTAAAAAAATAATAAATAAAAATTGACTAAATAGATTTTTTACAATCCCACAAAATACTGGCCTACGTACTCAACCTTATATCAGTGTATTTATTAATGAATTTATTAGTTACATGTAGGTATTTATTTATAAGTTTATTTTTTAATTATGGCAAAGTTGGTCCTCCATATATGGACAGTGTAACAGAGTAAATTACGGAAAAATTAAATGTGCATCATTAACTATGGGCCATTGATTTGACACATTTAACAACAAACCACACTTAAAAACGTATATGAATTTTGTGATTTTTTATTTTCTTTCTCCCATGAAAATATAATGTCAGTGTTAAATCTAAATGTTAAATATAAATCTAAATAAAAAAATGTAAATATTAAACGTTGAATCTAAATATAAATGTCATTTGCTGTAAATCTGGTCAAAAGTAACATTTAAAAAGAAATTTTCATACATGTTGCTGAATGTGGCAAAAAGTTGCTGTTTAGTTTAGTATGCTTAACTTTACAATCGGTACCCAAAAATGAACTACATTATTCTTAAAATACAATTGCTCACTGTTGATTAGCCAAACTGCCACTTCTTGTACTTGCACAAGTTGTGCCATACTTTTATTTATAGTAGCATCTCCAGGTATAAGAATACTTGTATTATGTAATAAAATGTCACTTGTAGATCAGAAAAGCCCATCGTGTTGCCTGTTAATCTGATTATAATGAGTGAAGTGTGATTCATAGCAGGCACCAAACCACCGCGTGGAAGTCAGATTAGTGACGAACTTCCTGCTCACGTTCGTTGGCTCTCGTTGCTTTTTTTTATTTATTTATTAATGGGACAGTTCGGTCCAGTGCAGAGCGCAGAAAGGACGTAGTTATTAAAAATGAAGGGGAATATTTGTTGCAATGTGAGCTTTGTTATCTAAGTGAGTAGAGCAGTATGTGGTAGGAAGTAGGAACTAGATAAGAGCAGTATTTACAAGTGGTGATATTTACTCATTGGAGCTACGCCTTGTCCAAGGACGAAACACAGCGCAGACCGCCTCCCTCCCTGCCTGCCTGCCTGGAGAGGCACCGGGGCTTTTTGAATGGCATTTCCCAGGAAGGAAAGAAAGCAGCGGAAAACCTCACTAGCTGTGAGCCAGGAGAAGATTTGGACACCATGTCCTGACTACAAACGACTCATTATCCGCTGACAAACGGCAGCAGCCCGTTGAGAAGTGAAGGCCTTCGCCGATGGAGCTCAGCTCCCTTTAATCCAGCCGTAAACCTCCCGACAGGCAGTGACGAGCAGCGGAGAAGGGTGAGCTAAGCTATCCCAGCTAAGCACCGATAGTTACTGCTTCTTTCACATTGACTCCTCCGTAGCTGCTGTAATGGCTCAGTGTTTATCATCGTCTGCTCAGGCCCTTCTCTTCACTTTGTTTTGCTTTATCTGTTCAACAGGACGCTTTACTCGTATTTAAAGGGATTTATGGGATCACAAGGTAACTCTCTCCTACCCGATAGATGTCAGTAGTATGTGTGTATGTGGCTGTCAGAGAGCTCGGTTTCCTTTGTTTACAGTGTGGATGTGAACAGCTGATCCGTCGCTGCCTGCTGCTGCTAGCTAGCTCTATGGCTACATGTGTTATTAGACACTCCACACACTGGCTCACTTTGTCAATCATAGATGTGCTGCAAACAAATGTGTTCCGCTTGCTGATTTGCATTGGAGTTGTTATGCTACACTGTTGAAAGTAAAGCTAACCCAAGCAGAAGCACAAACAAACACGGAGTTAGCATCATGCCTTAGCAAAAGATAGCATCATTCCCCCATAATGCATTAGAAAATAAGCTCTTGCATCGCTCAAGTAGTGCTGGGCGATATCTTATATCTCGATATTTTTTCCCTCAAAATGGCAATATACGATATAAATTAACATTTTTTAATTCAATAAAGTCTTACCAAAAATCCAATTCTGGGTTCAATTTGCACAATATATGCAACTTTTGTCTTTTTCTCCTATAAGGGACAGCATGTGTGAGTGAGTTCCTTAGTGTGGCTTGTTTAGGGCAGTATTTCTCAACTGGGGGTACTGCGATGGCACCACAGGGGGTACTTGAGAGAGGAAAAATAACAAATGAATGTGTTAAAAATATGGGGGTTTATAATGTTTATTTTTAGTTAAAAATTATAATCATACTCTATATTACAGCAACTCACAAAACAACAACAAAAACACAAAATAAGAGAAAAAAAATACTGAAGAATAAAATGAACAAACAACAAAAACACACAAAATAAGATACAAATATATTGATTAATAAATAGAACAGACAAACGACAACAAACGACAATTTCTGTCCTAAAACGACTTATTCAAAACTGAGCATGTTTGTTTAAACATACTAAGGGTCTGTGTTTAACACCAATGCAACAGCATATCACGGAATTTGGAAAAAAATTAAACGCATATCCATTTAAATGTATAAAATGGTTTTAAAAATTGTAAATCAAATTGCAATCGCAATAATTGTCAGAAAAATTGCAATTAGTATTTTTCTCAAAATTGTGCAGCACTAATACATCCTATGGGCACTACACTAGTGACCTGAAAATACAAGAGTCAGTCTTGGTCCCACACCAGGTGGGAGATGACAGGAAATGATAAAAATGATACAAATAAATCTATTTAGGAGGCACTAAATACCATTTAATTCCACTTATTTACAAAATGAGATTCTTTAAAATGTGTGTTATCACTCATTCATTCCATCATTATGCTCTATATTTGTGTTTTCACAGAATTCTTAGCAAAATGTGGTAGTCGGACATAAGGGGGTACTTGGATTCAAAAGTAAAAGAAAGGGGTACTTGAGCCAAAAAAGTCAGAGAACCACTGGTTTAGGGGAAGGACACACACTCAGAAATCCATCTAACTTTTCATGCTGTTCTGAGAAGTAACGAAAGCAGTGACTCCTTAAACGAGTATTTTAATACAAAATAACATAATATAAAAAAATATATCAATGCAGGCAATTTTGTTATTTTCTATATATTGCCAAAATGGAAAACTCAATATATCTTGAGTCCACATATATTGCCCAGGCCTACACTCAAGGGTGCTACAGTACTTTTTCAACAGACTGCTTGATTTTTTACAATTGCTGATATTTGTTAGGATGTGTTTTCACTCCAATAACTGATGACTGTGTTTGTTCCTTTGACAGTTTCCTCTGATGAGATGAGTGTGAGTGCTGGCCAGGGCAGTGATGAGGTGCTGGTTTCACAGGCAGTGTGGGATTACCTGGCTGCAGCAGGACGGCCCTGGCTCATTGACTTCCAGCTCAAACAGGGGATGAGCGCTGGTATCATTAGGAGAGGAGAGAGGGGGGGATGCTGTGCTGTGCGGCTACGGCCGGTTGAAGGCTCCAGGAACACTGGAGCTGGGATGATGGATGGACCCATATCCAGTGAGACGCGAAAAGCCTTCATTGACTTATGCCGTTGTGCCCGCAAAGAAATGAGCAAACAGGAAGGGGGGTCCAAGAGGAAGAGGGCTCTGCTTCCATGTGTAGGAGTCCTGGAGGCACATGGAGAGGGAAGCCTTCTCCAACCTCCACCACCACAGCCTCGGCGCTCCCAGAGACAGCAGCAGAGGTTTAGAAAGCCTGCTGATGAGGAGGCCTGCACCATGCTACGTGAAGTAGCCATTAGAAAAGACCTGGACTCCAATGTGGCTTCTCACAGCGAAGCAGAACTAAACACGACTTGCTCAATCTGCATGGGAGACATAGTGGAAAGGAGCACACTGGAGAAGTGTGGTCATTCGTTCTGTCACTCCTGTCTAGAACAAGCCTTTAAGGTGAAGAAAGCATGTCCAGTGTGTCGGCTGGTGTACGGCCAGCTAATTGGGAACCAGCCAGCCAATGGTACAATGATTGTAGAGAGAGATCCAGATCTGGAGCTTCCTGGGCACGAGGGCTATGGGTGTATATGCATCATCTACAGCTTCTCTCCTGGCCTGCAGGCGGTATGTACAACGCAGAGACAACTTCTTAGTGCAACCTCCTCCATCACCTCAAATATTAGATTTAAATCGACGGTATTATGGAAAAATTACTTTATAATGGTTTTGCTACAGTGCTATACATCCCTTTAGTCTCATTCAGAGGGCCAAAGTAGAAAAAGTTCTGTTTCCTCCCTCCCTTGTTATTCCACATTTTGTAAAAAGTCAGCTCCAAAAGGGGGAGTTAGATATTCCCTGCTACTTGATGTCACCTAGCGGAAACTCCTCCTCCTGACAATCCTGGCTCCTCCTACCCTATAAGATTGTGAGTTCCTCCCTCTCAAACTAGCTCAAAGCTAAAACAAACACTGCGTTTTAATATAGAGCATATATTATACTATATTGTCATATACTGTATATAAAGCTACATGCACAAAATGTGGTCTCTGCATTTAACCCCTCCCTGAGGAGCAGTGAGCAGGAACAGTGTAGAATCCTGTTAGCAGTTCCATTTTTAGTGTCCGTTATATTGCCTCGTATTACCTTTGACTTGATCTGACGTGTTTGTGACAATGCGATGCAGCGGTTGGAAAAAACAAAAGATTATCACCTGAAATGCACTATTCTTGTAGTTAATAGAGATGAGGAGGAGAAGAACGTGACTTAGCAGCTTATCACTCCGGTAAGTGTTTGAAGCAGCTGTAATAATAAACACTTTTATATTAATTTACAGAATATAAAAAAAGCCCCCTCACTGAGGCAACACAAATAAACTTTATTTACGTAGGTTTGGTTTTCTTTCTTTTTACACAATTCCTATGTTTTTGCATTAGTTTTAAAACACATAATATACAACATTTTTATATTTTTTCATAATTTAGTTCATGTGATTTCGAACAAGGGGCGCGTGATGGCTTAGTGGTTAGCACGTCCGCCTCACAGCAATAAGGCCCTGGGGTGGACACTTGGGTCCTTTCTGTGTGGAGTTTGCATGTTCTCCCTGTGCTGTGTTTGATTTCTCCGGCTTCCTCCCACAATCCAAAAACATGACTGTTCGGTTGTTTGGAGTTTCTTAAGTTGCCCATAGATGTGAAAGTGGTTGCCCTGCGATGGACTGGCGCTCTATCCAGGGTGTACACCTGCCTAACGCACTTTTAGAGCTGGAGATGGCTACCAACCCCTGCAACCCTGAAAACAGGAACAAGCGGGTCTGAAAATGGATGGATTGATATCCATCAAGTTGAGTGGTTTTTAAGAGGTGATCCACTCGATTTTTGTTTTGACTCGTATCACCTGGGTTAAATCATAAAAAACCTCAGTTTCTGAAGATATATAAAAACTGAGTTATCTGCCTTTGGAATAGAACTCCTGTTTTTCTTTCTTGCAGCCAGAACACCCAAACCCAGGCGTCCGGTACCCGGGTACAGACCGTGTGGCCTACCTCCCTGACAGCCCAGAGGGGAACCGTGTGCTGGGCCTGCTCCGCCGGGCCTTTGAACAGCGCCTTATCTTTACCATCGGTACCTCCATGACCACAGGCCTGCAAAACGTCATAACCTGGAACGACATCCACCACAAGACCTCAATATGGGGCGGGCCACGCAGGTACGTGTTAACTTGTAGCTGTGAGTGAATGGATAAAGCTTTTGTGGAGGAATTTTGACCAGTGACAGTGGATTGACAGATCTCATATGTGGACTGTGCTTTCTATGTATCTGACTGTTTTTTATTTTGAACATCTCCCTGCAGTTTTGGCTACCCAGATCCTACTTACTTGGTGCGAGTGACAGAAGAGCTCAGAGAAAAAGGAATCACAGCAGACTGACGGCCCGAAATTGACAGATTCTTCCAGAACTTCTTTTTGGACTTTCCTGAGTGTCCTTGCAGAGGATTGGATCCAGCACCCAGCGACTGTCCCTTCCTTAAGACAGTGCAGGACTGATGACTTCTGCAAGTTAATGATGTGCAAATGCTGCCGCAGAGCTCCAGTCATTTTTGTTTGTTGTTTATTTGCTCATATTCATTCTGAGTTCAACCTATCCCAGTGCTACTCATGGAGGTAAATACTGTGAGTGCAGTGCATTCTTGTATTTCTCAACCCTCTGTGGCTCACTGATGCCAATAGGACTAAAAGCTGATGCAAGTTTAAGAGCATTGTGGTGTGTTTTAATTCATGGTACTTATATATATAAATCAATATTATAATTTAGGAATTTGAGGTTAATGCATGAAAAGAGATTATGTTCTAACATTGTTTATTCCTTTTGTGAGTTAATTCTTTTTTCTATTCATCTTTAGTTGTATCTTTAAAAGATGTTAGAGTTGGTGTCTACTTTGATTGTTAGGAAAGACATGTTGTAAGAATAACACTTGGTTCACATAAGGGAAAAAAAAGCACTGCTTCAAAAGTAAAGTAGTTTAATTTCCTGAAGCTGTTGCAATCTAAAGCACTCACAGGCACTTTGGTAAGAGATTCTTTAGTTCAGTCAGACGTGGTATTTAGTGTCCTCTCAATGGAGAGCGGTAGGGCAAACAGGTTTGTGCAGCCTTGATGTCAAATATTCTTTGTGTGTGATCTTTACCACATTTCTTCATTTTTATTTAATATAAAGAATGTTAAATGATGTCTCAATTGCAGCACTTTTCGAGAAACAAAACACACACATTCGGACGTCCCAAATGGTTTTCCAATTGGTCACTGTGGTTATTTCAAGATGTCTCCCAGGTGTTGAGCCCGTTATCTCAGTTTTTTGTAATGCACTCCTTCTGACTACCAGATTTATGACGATGTCAAACGCAAAGGGTTTATAAGCCTATACCACTCAAACCAAAAGAAAGGCACAATAGCTCTTTAGATATCTATCTATGCCTCTCCCCGTCTCACTGGGAGTTGTTAATCGTTCTCATTTAAAATGAGGTTCATGTTGTGAATTAGTCACAATAATTTAGACAGTCAAAATGTGAGAATGGTTGTTCTGCTTCTATGTTGGGGTATCAATCTTCTTTTGTTGTGCCTTTCTTGTATTCACATTTTTTTTTTTTTTTTTTTTAGCTCAAGCATGCAGTGTAATTTTTTGGTATTGTGTTTTTTTCACGAGATAAACAGCATTATGTTTGTAGTTGCACTATTTAGCTTTTGGTACAAATGCCACAGGTTAGTACAATATGGATGCTAACATCCTCCCTCTTAAATAACTTTTTTTGTCATCCAAATGCAGTGGAAATCAGTAGATCTGATCAGTCTGTGTGAAAGTGGGAGTGATGGAAATAATGATTAATAATAATTTTTTTTTTGTAGCTTCATCCTTCTTTGTATTTTAGTTAAGGGACCAACAAAAATGTATTTTTTTTTTTGTTTTGTTTGTGGGGACAGAGGATTGTAGTTTACTAAAGCTACTGTGCAAACATTTCTATGCATTACATAAATGAGGTGAAGCCAGGAGAACAGAAGGAGAGAGAACAAATATTACAAAGTGATTGTTAAAGAAATCTTTTGAGTTTTGCTTTTTTCTAATTGTGTTGGTTCGTACTTTGTCGATACTCAGAATAATGTGCTTTACATTTTACTACTTGAAATAAAAAGTTATGTTTGGGTTGATGTTGAAATGTTCATGACTCCAAATATGATGATTATCAGGTCAAGTCCTGCTATGAAACATTTTTTGACAAAACAATGAAATTCATTGGCAGCAGAATCACGTAAATAAGCTGAGCTCACACCAGCTATAAGATTTTATGGTGTGATTTAGGAACCACGTCAGTGGTTTACAACCTTTTTTTGATTGTGACCCCTATTTTGATATCACAAATTTCTGGTAACCCCAATGATTTTTTTGTTCCATATTTTTTTGGGGGGATCATGTTTGTTATAACAAATACAGATTAGCCAGGGTTAGTGCACAAAGTGACAGGATGATGCACCAGCTCAGATATTTTCATAATGTATTTTATTTATTTATTAATATATTTTTTATTTCCTCTTTTCTTTACATTGCATTTTATTGACCTCGATTTATATTTGAGATTCTGAAAGTATAGAATACAGTTGATTTAGATTGTGTATTGTGTTTTACTGTAGTTAAAAACAAATATATATATATATATATATAAAATAAAAATACATCTTAATTATCAATTAATTTACATTATAGGTGACCCCATTCAAATTTCAGGCAACTCCACATGGGGTCACGACCCCAAGATTGAAAAACACTGCAATGTTGCTTTTATCATAAATAATATTTTTTTTAAGAAAAACCTCCTCCCATCCCAAAAAAGAAAAATGACATTTTGAAAACTCAATGAATATAAAAATGAAAATTTAATTTTATTTTACCTTTTTTTTTTTTTTTTTTTTTTCATGCAATGGGATTTTATTTTATGGTTAATTTATATTACTGTAAAATTATCCACTCTACTCCATCCTCATTTAATGATCAAATATTTTGCACATTATGTTGGAATTGCCAGGAAACATACATTTAAGTGATTTTATTTTTTACTTGCCTTTAACGCATGTGATCCAGCAGAGGGCGATGCTGTCCTTAGTTAAAACTTGAACGTATGGCGTGCTTGGTATGCAACCCCATCATCATCATCATCATCATCATCATCATCATCATCAGAGTCCAGTCCAGCTGATTGCCAATGGCTCACAGCTGTGCTCAACCCAGCCGGTGCAGCAGATCTCTCTGATTGGCCTGATGAGCTGTAACATGACTGTGCACTTTGTGCCAACCTGTAACACCATCATCTTTTAACTAAGTGATACTGTACAGGTGTATATGATAACACACTATAACATATGTTTGTTTGGTCACTCAAACATAAAATCCTTTTTTTTTTTTTACTGGTGTATTTTTACTGGTATTGTAAAGACCATTTAATCTGAAAAAACTAAAAAAAAAACAAAACAAAAAAAAAACCTATGTATTTTGCTCAATTTGTCGCGATAAGGTGTTGAAGAATCCACAAACATTAGATGCCAGGTTCCCAAAGTGGGGTAAGGGTACCCCCAGGGGGATGCAAATTGTCATAGGGGGTACATGGATAAAAAAATAAAAGTGGGAACCAAGAATATGAATTAACCAGCAGTCAGGAGCCTCCATGCATTGCCACAAATTACACATATGTAAGATTACCCATGGTTAAAGATGATTATTCTTTTAACTATATTGTTCTTCAACAGGATAGGTAACATTCCGGAACACATTTCACTGTATGGCTACATTATATGTAAAAAAAAAAAAAAGACTTAAATTTGATCTAAGACAGTGGTTTCCAAACAGTGGTATGTGTACCCCTAGGTGTACAGGACCACAGCGGGTACTCAGAAAGATTTAATAATTAATTTCAAAATACTTGGGAATTGTTCCGAGTTCCTTTTTAGGCTATTGCAAAAATGCAAAGGGGGTACATGACATGAGACAAAAAATATTGGGAACCACTGATCTGAGACAATGTTGCATCTTTGTAAAATACATCAGAACAATCAAGTCCTCTGCACGAGGAAAACCAACGTCCAACAAATCATTAAACCTTACATTATCATATTCCTTATGTACATTCTTCCATGTTGTACCTTGAAAACACGTTTTGTCTGTAAATTGCTTTAATTTTAACTGCTTCAGATCCTCCTATAAACCGTTCTATAACACCAACACCACACAGATACAGTAAGATAAAACTTGTCTTTGTTCTTATCTTAGGTTTTTTAAAGTTCATCTGACATCTGAGATTATAACCTTCTTGTTGACAAGTTAAACATTTTTTAATATTAACTGGTAGTAACGATAATGATATTCCCCCGATACAGCGATTCTGCGATAATCAATATATCATGGGAAAATTCATCCACGACACAAATCGTCAATCAATTTCACATGAATGGCAGCCAAGTAAAACAACACACGCACACACACACACACACACACACACACACACACACACACACACACACACACACACACACACACACACACACACACACACACACACACACACACAGTGTAAATTTGTAAATATCCACTCCTCACCAATTGTCTCATTGTACTGTGTATGTACTGAATTATCTCTGTGCATCATGTACTGTATATACATTTTTTTTGTCAAGTTTTGTATGTTGCAATATATATATATATATATGTGAGTTAGGGATGTAATGATTAATGGAAAGGCAGTTAAAATCGATTCAAAGGTATCACGGTTCACGTTGATCCTCTGAAAATTGAATCGCTATATATTTATCCTTCTCGTCTAAAAGTGTAGGCGGCGGGCGGAATCTGCTTCGACTTTCTTTCTGGCCACCTTCTACTCTTAAACATGTTCATAAATGAGTCCTTACCCCTTTAGCGCCGAAAGAATATCTGTAATATTACGTGAATATCTGTAAAAGTCACTTTTTTTTCTATTTGCTCTGTCTGCTAGCATAGAATCTCTTCTTCACTGCTATAATATCTGCATGCCAACTGACCACTGGGGTACCAGCGCCCTCTGCTGGTCCAAAAAAATATCTGACGTAAATACAGTGCAGACTGTTTTTTTTTTTTTTTTTTAAAGTCCAATTGTTAAGGCACAAAATACATTTTCAGTTCCACTTTTAAAAAGAAAAATAACTATTGTGTAGTTTTGCATTGTTTACTATAGAACCAGAATTTAAATTAATAGGCTTCTTCTTCATTTGTATTATTCCTTTATTTATTTCATTCAAGATTTATTTTTAGTTAAATTGTTGTAAATTGTTTTGAATAGTTCATCAAGGGATTCCTTTGACAATAAAATATAAAAGGAAAATAGTAAAGTATTTTCTAGTTTTTTTTTCCTCAAAAAAATAAAGTCTACATTCCCATTTGGTAAAATAAATCGTGAGAGAATCGTATCATGAACCCAGTTTCGTGAATCGAATCGTATCGGGAGTTGAGTGAATCGTTACATCCCTAGTGTGAATTGATAACATACCTTAAGATGAAACCTTGCGATATATCGTCGTACTAATATTTTGGCACACCCCTAGTAATATGTGTAAACAGTCTGTTTTAATGTAATATGCAAAGACAAATGTTACATTTGTAAATGTTTATACTTATTTCAATTCAAATCTGCTCCACATTGCTGTAGGAGGTTGACTTAAATGTCACTAAGAATAACACAAAGACCTTGTTGATTTCATGTTTCTTTATGTGGCAGCACGTGTTGGGAGGATTTCAGCAAAGGCCCAAAGGTACCAGTCAGACCAGGGATAAGCAGGGTTTCCTGCACAAGGGATGATGGGAACATCATTATTGTACAGTGTCATCATGTTACACTGTGGAAATGTTTTTCTCCTGCTCTGCCTGCACCGTGCTCCTTAATGAGGGTGTCTTCTACTCTTACTGTGAGGAGAACCCTGACAGGACCTGTCGACGCGTCTCATCCTCTGATGCAGGAGCCACTGTCACACTTCACCTGTGCATGTGTGTGCACTTCTCTTCTATATAGAGGATAAACTCCTCCAAGATTTTTGCATTGCTCAAAATGTATTTTAGAATGCAGATTTATATTTTTAGATGAGGGTAAATCAAGGTATTCTCTCTTGAAATAATAGGTAAATGGGTCACATGCTGCTCTCTGCACTATCTCTGTGTGACACACCACTGACAAGCTCCTTCCCAGTGCCTGAGGCGGTTTGTTCAGAGCAGCAGCATAAAGAAGGAGGGTATGTGGGTGCTTGTCCCTCTGTGACTTGTCTGTGTGCCCTTGGCTGCATGTGTGTACGATGGGTTAATGTCTGCTGGGGAATGCACGAGTGTTTGTGTGAATCTCTCCCAGTCTGTCTGATCCTTAGCCGAGGCTCCGCAGCTTGATTTATCCCAACACATATTCTACTGACAGATTTACTGACTTATTTTGCTTACAAAACAACAGACAATTGGCAGCCATTGGGGTCTTGGGCGATTGGCTTGTCAGCATCACAGATTGAAGGTCCTTCTCAAGCTGCTCTACATTAGTTTAAGTCCCCTAATCAGGGGGGGCACTTTTTAATCCCTTTTTACTTATTTCCTTTGTCCCATTTTTGCCCCTTTTAAAAAGACGCCGGCGAGACCCATCCCCGTCCGCAGACCCGACTTCCGCCCGGCGCCGGACACTCTTCTTCATGGACACAGATTTTTTCGGCGCACGGACTTTGTTTATCAAATTTCGGTAAACAAGAGGTTTACATCGATTTTTTTGAAGTTTTACTGATTTTTAGAGGAACCCAAAGCAGCACAAGTTGTCATTTTGAGTGAAAAAGCTGCTAAATGATCCTGAAGGCTTCATCTCACAGAGAACTCAATGGACTAAAAGGGGTGATTTATGTCACCAATGACGTCATTTCAACATGGCGGCGCACGGGTAAAGTAGTCCCACGAATATGGTGCAAAATAATGCGTTTTGTTAGACATCGATCTTCTAATAAGGACATTTCAAAAGGTTTTAGGCCACCTTTGTAAAAACAGCGGAGTATCCCTTTAAGTTTTGGAAAATTTTGACAACTTAAAAAAAAAATAAAAATGAAGGAATCAATTGCCTCAATCTTTTTTTTAGTTCTGGTAACTTATTCCGGTTTACAGTGAATAAATATCTATTTTTTTCCTACTTTGTGTCCATTTTTGCAAGTTCATTTTGACATTTTTATCCAATTTTTGTCCTTTCTTGAATTTTTTTGGCCACTTTTCATCCCAATAAGCTAATTTTTGCCCAATAATAGCACTTGTTTCCTTTTCCCTTACGTTTTCCCTTTTGTTGCATATTTTTCACCTTTTTCATACTATTGTTTGCCACATTTTGCTTATTAAAGCTATCCATTAAATACCCTGTTCCTCTTTTTTTGACTACTCTTGACTGCTTTGGCCCATTTTTGTCACTTTACACTCATTTCTTGCCACTTTTTTTCACCACTTTTGGACCATTTTTGGCCACTTGTTACCAGATGTGCTTCACTCACTTTTCAAAAAAAAAAACAAAAAAAAACAATAAAAGTCGCAAACCGGACCGACCCACTTTGGGCCGACGGCCCATGCACCGGGACGATGCCCGGTATGCCAGATAACCAGTCCACCTCTGTACTTTATTCCTGGGGGAAAAAAAGAAGTCAATAAAATGATATTTACATACTCACTCAAAAAAATAATTTCTTGAACGTACTTAAAATTATTATGTCAACAATTTCCAGCAAACTCAATTGTGTTAGGACTGCTAAAGCAATAACAATCTAAATAATTTACTAAAGTGCAAGCAAAAACACTGCCATAAGTAACTTCAACATTATCAGTGTCCAGCTAACTTATTAAACATTATTTCACCATAATAAAGTTTGCTTTACCTTATGTAAATGTGTTGTTTAAAACCAACTGAACATTTTTCCTTTGAATTGACTTAAGTGAATTCTGTAAATATAACTTAACTGTATTTAGTGAGACCAACAAAACTACACATAATTCCTACATAACCGACTTAAATAAAGCTGGTAACTATTGGATTGAAGTAAATTCACTAAACAATTTTCCACACAGTGTAGTAAAAACAAAAAACCAATAGTTCTGTAAATAACGACTCATCAAAAGTGTTGTTTGTCTCTATCAGGATGTTGGTGACGTCACATGCTCACATTCAGAGTTTTATTCAGGTGACACTAATATGAAGACTGTGCCAGGAAGATTTCTGGACGCATTAGTGAATGTCTCTGACTACATACTGTACTTAGCCTTGGCTGTACAATAACAGGCTGCTCCGTGCGAGAGCTGTTCATGCTGGCTGCCATGACAACTAGCGTGACCTTTTTTATATTTTACAAAAAACAGCCTTCAACCAGGACTGATTTCCCTTCTAAAACAACTGAGGCTTTTGTCACTTGGGTGGATCTTTTTTTCTACGACCAAAACACATCACATTTCTCAGGTGAGACATTTTTAAACAATTAGAAGGTGGATTATTCCTTGTTCAGTATTTATTTATTGATGTTTAGAAGTGAACGTTTGTAATACAATCCTCATATAAGAGCTTACAATTAAATCCTCATGTGGATTTCAAACATTTACATTTGTAGATTAAAAGGATTAAATAAGTAGTTGTTTTTTTTTGTTTTGTTTTTTTCTCTCACAAGAGATTCCAAATTGTAACACTAGGATTATGGGAGAAAAAGGTTTTATTCCTAATTCTGTGTTCTATCAGGCTTCGCAGATGGGATGTAAAGATACATACTTGGGTTACTTTTATGGAAACTTGTACTTTTTTACGAATATATTTCTAAATCAGTCAAGTATGTTTTAAAATAAGGTAAGTAATGTGTTACATTTCTACACCCAACCATTGCTGAGTGAATTGTTCTACCAAAAACATTTAATGCTGGTTATATTCCCAGTTTTAGAGTTAATAAATGTACGCATTGCTTTTAATTTTTATTAACCTTTTATGATGTTCCCACTGTTGTTTTAAATTATCTTGTGTTTTTTTTATCCTTTTGTGATTTTATCTGTGAAAAGCGCTATAGAAATAACATGTACTTACTTACTTACTTACTATACTTAGAGCCTAATCATTTCTTTTTAAATTTTAAATTGAATTAATTAGTGTTATTTCATTTAAGAAATAATTACATATTTTATACAAATTCTTTTGTGAAAAATAAATTAGGTACCAACTGCCAAAATGTAATCTCTTCCTTTTTAAGTTTCTACATGAGATGTTTACTGTATGCAAGGGAACCGTGGCAAGATTTATTAGCAAAAATAAACGTGGGCGGTGAAAGTAACTAGTGACTTTTACTTTAAGTATTATTTAATTGAGCTACTTTTTACTTCTTATTTTTACTTTCAATCAACAGTACTTCTACTTGAGTAAGATATATCAGCACTCTTTACACTTCTGCCGAAGTGTATGGACGTGACACACTAATATATAAAGTAACTATTGCTGATCAAATTCTTTAAACATTCAAAACAGTCTGACATTAATCGTTGGTTATTTTGAGCAGATAAAGAAAATGCTCCGTACTGTAAAGGAAACCATTACTTCGCCAGTGGTTTGTTGATGTGGAGACGTCACACTTCTGGAAAGTCTTACAATTAGTGGAGGGAGCACCTGTGCAAGCTAAAGAGCTCGCTCAGCAGTTTAGACGATGATGAGCAAACGGAAAGCTTGTGCACGTCAGGTATAAATAGAAAGTGGAGCCATTGCTGTGTGAGCACCTGTGTCTGTGTTACACACCATCAGTCTGAGTCATACACTCAATACTCCCACTGCACTACAACTAACAGGAGTCTGTGCTAAGATTGGGTTTATTTTGTACAATTTATGTCACTAAAAACAACAAAGTGCGAGGTAATATTTTCTTATATTGATTTTGAAAAGCTACCTTAATGAAAAAAACCAAACTTTTTCCACAAAGGCACAGATGATGAGCTTTATTTTAACAGAAAGAAACCTCTGTATCGACAGGTTTGGGTTAGTGGAAAGGAAAGAGAGTAAAAAAGAGCGATCAGATCAGGAACCATCAGCCCTCAAAGAGAGAGAGAGATATAGGGTTAATGCATTCAAAAGTCACATTAAGATGAGAACAGAGTAAAAATAGAGAACTTCGTGCACTATAAAAAGTAAACCTAGAGCAGCAGAACCTTAAATAATAATTAAAAAAAAAAAAAAAAAAAACAGGCTGAAGATTACCTAAACCAGCACTAACAATGTCTACAATGTCCCGGAAACATTTCTTATATCTTTGATTCAATGTTCACCTCAGGAGAGAAACTATTAGAACATGAAGACGTATTGTTGTATGTAAAAGTTCCTTATAAGGTTTACATATTATTATAAAAGAAACATCATATTTCTTTCTACTGTTTGCACGAAGTCAGAATCACTCACTTTATGTGGATTTTAATACGACTGTTAATCTACTGTTATATCACTTGGACCTGATGGCAGGGAATCAGAGTTTAAATCCAGTAAAATAATTCAAGTACATTTTATTTTAGGTCCAACTTTAATGTTAACTGATAAATATATATTTCATATTTTGAATAAATATGTAATATGTCCTATCAGACGGTGATATGTACAAATCTAATGTTTACTGAGTTCTATTGATAATGCATTTAAACACACATGCACAGGACAAAAAAACTGCTGAGTCAGTGACTGTCTCATTGGTCGTTGATGTTACTCTCTGCTATTTGATCAGGAATATATATATAATTATGATCAACCAGATCATAAAGAAGAAAATTCATCAGTATTAAGACGATTTGTGTGTCTGTGTCAGTATTAATATGTTGACTAAACATTTTCTAAAAAATATACATGTGAAAGAAAACTATATCAAAATATGTTAACATTTTTGTTAACTAATAAAAACAATGTACTCATGAGATGAAATCTAATCAGAACTAAGTTTCTTTGTTGGAAGGTATCCAATTAAAAGTACTGTTGTTGCGTGGAAGGTGGAATTTTGATGCTCTAAAGCACACGTGTCAAACTCAAGGCCCGGGGGCCAAATCTGGCCCTTTGGAGCATCCAATTCAGCGTGCAGCAGATAGTAAAAATGAGAGAGGAAACATGAATCATTGTGAAAATGAAACACAACAATATTTGCAGGGGCTCACAGTTCTTATTGCTTATACGTCACATGATGTCAGTCATTTCTAATGTGAAACTGTTGAAAAAACGCAACGGATTTGGTCCCTGGGCTTTGAGTTTGATGCATTTGTGCCATGTTATGTGTTCTTACAGGTTGATTTTAACTGCTCAGTTCAAGTTCTTGTGGTGGTTGCCTGCCAGTGAAAAACACTCTCCCCAGTGCAAGCTTTATATAATCTGAGATGGCTCCATGCTTTTCTTTCCCCTTTAACGACAGGAGAATATCCTTCAGCGTGTGTGTGTGTGTGTTCTCTGTGATTTTACAGCTCTGCCACTATGGATCAATGTCATTGCTGTGCTCTGTGTTTCTTTTAGATCCACCCTCCTCCCTCTTTCATTAACACTCTGTTATCCTTGTCTCTAACTGCATGGTGTATTTGTAGAAGCTATTTCTTCAAAGCCATTTTTAATATAGACACACAAAAAAGGATAATTGAAATATTTTAAAGATTGTGAAGATATCCCATTTGTTCCTTTTTGCACTCGTTCTATCTTTTCTTTGCATTCCCACCCAACACCTCCCCCAGTGGGAGGGCTCCATGGTCCCGTGCTCATCCAAGCTGCACACGCACCTCACACTTTCTCGGACCTCTGAAAGCACACGCTCCCGCCTGTAACTATGGCGCTTCAAAGTGGAGTGGCAGAGACAAAAATGAGCAGAGTGCTGCCTACAATGGGCTCGGCCTTCCTTTGTCTGCATCCCATCTCCTCCTTCTCTGATCCCTGCAGGGATTTTAAAGGTTGCACACATACATTTCTCTGCAAGTGCAGCTGAAAAGGATGAATCTAATGTGCACTGCGCATTAGATTCTCCCACATGTCTCCATGTTGTTTGAGCTCCTCCAAACACATGCAGGACATTTGGTCACATCTGCTACTCCTCGCATTCCGAGCACCAACAGTCTGTAAAGCTACGTTGAGCAAACCCCCTGAAAACACACTCAATACAATAGAAAAACGTATGTAAAAGCAGCATTTTTGGTGGGTTTGAGCACACAGATGTTCACATATTTCGACCCAACAAGTAGCTTTCCCGCTGTGTCCATTGGGAACATTAAACAATCGCTCACATCTGACTGAGCTCATTTATGTCGCTGCCAGGGAAACACGAGGTCAAGCGGGAGCACCATAGGGAGCTATAGGTTTAGAGGCAGAATGGGGGAGAGGGTCAAGGGTCATGCAGTGGGGGTCAAGAAAGAGAAAAAGGCGTGGGATACACAAGATGAATCTTTTCCTGTTGGTGATTTGTGCACCAACATGGGTGGTTGACAGAATTTGGCATAATTGAAGATAACTCAATTTGTAAAAAAAAATTGGAATGTTTTGCAACAAAAAAACAGCAAAATGACTAAAATCCTGTCAAAAATAATCAGCCAACAAATTTGTGTTAATGTAGCGTGTGGTCACAAAAAACGCATATGCAGTTAATGAGTTGCGATCTTTGTTGAATTGATTTATTTTACTCTTATTTTGTGGGATAAATGGGCTGAAAGAAAAGCTGATTATGGCTCAGATATCCTGGTCTGGCTCTGCCGCAGTGCAGCCCTGGGTCTATTAGCAAGCTGGGGAGAGAGCGAGATACAGGGAGAGAGAGGGGGAGAGATAGAGCGAGAGAGAGCATACACACTGCAGGAGTGGACACCCCATCACACCTCATCACTAATCAAAGATTAGCCCATATCTGCACTGAAGGCATGGATACTCACTTTGCAACTGGTCTCACACAGTCTGTATGCACGTAGATCATTTAAAGTAACAGGTATCTTTTGGATGTTTTGCTGTAATGTTGTCATTAGAAGAGTTATATGAGGATACAGTATAAACTGTAATGTAGTGGTACTCGTCAGAGGTGAAAGTAACAGATTACAAGTACTCACGTTATGGTAATTGAGTTACTTTTTTGAGTATATTTCTAAATCAGTCATTTTAAAAGTTTTAAAAGAAGTAAAGTAATTAGTTACATTTCTACACCCCAACCTAGTGAGTAAATTATTATTAGACAACAATCAAATGCATCATCATAGCCAACCAACCAGATTAAACGTAATGCGCCATGCCAAAACAGCATTAAATGAAGGTTATTTTCTCTAGTTTCAGGTTTCCTGAATGTAGCTATATTAGAGTCTGAGAATTTTTAAATTTTTTTTTTTATTGAATTCATTGGTGTTATTTTATTTAAAGATCAATTGTACATTTGGACAAATCTTTTATGTTATACAGATCCCAGATAGCACGCATACTGTATTTCACGCCGATGTCGGCCTCAGATCGTGCTTCGGCATTCTACTCCTAATGCGTCATTTTGTGTGTTTTTTCCCCCCAAATCTGTGATACCACTTGTAAACTTGTAGAACTGTAAAATGTCACTTCCATGAAGCTGTTTTTGTGCTGGCAGCAGAGCTGAAGTTAGCGTCACGTGTGAACATTTTTAAATCAAAGTTAAGTTTTCTCTACTGCGTATGATTGAGAGAGAGATTTTTGGTCATGTTGTTGATGTAAAGTGTTTGTTGATGATTTTAATTGATTTTACTGATGATTTTAAATGTTCTTATTGATTTTAAACAATTGAACGTTTTATCATGTAAAGCACATTGAGTTGCCTTGTGTATGAAATGAAATGAGCTATACAAATACATTTGCCTTGCCTTGCCTGTCGAGAGGCCGCGCTGAGCATCTTTAATCCATCGACCAAACGGCGATGTCTCTGTGACGTCTGCCCAATGAGCAAACTCTTTCCGTAATACGTCTCGCCGACGCAACGTCATTCATCGTGTCGGCGTCCGCGAGATGTATGTGTGCTATCTGTGATGCCTTTGTGAAAATAAATTAAGTTCCAATTGTGCAAGATTTGGTCTCTTCTTTTTGAAGTTTATACATGAGATGTTTACTGTATGCAAGGGAACCGTGGCAAGATTTATTACCAAAACTAAACGTAGGAGGTGAAAGTAACTAGTAACTTTAACATTGAGTGCTATTTAATCGAGTTACTTTTTACTTGTACTTGAGTATTTTATGTATGACTTACTTGTACTTGAACTTGAGTACAATTTCAATCAAGTAGCAGTACTTCTACTTGAGTAGGATACATCAGCACTCTTTACACCTCTGGTACTCATGCACAGGGCAGAGTCTAATCGGTGCTGCACAATAATCACAATCAGCACTGACAGAGGACTCTGAGGTTCCTGATGATTTATGTAAAGTTCACTTTTGCAACAATTCTCAGTGTCTACATCTTAAATATTTGAAAAATAGTCATTCTTGATCAAAGTGACCCACTCTGTAGTTGTAGAATGTTAAAAATGATCAACGCAACCTGAATAGTTGACCAATGCTTTCTCGAGCCACAGATGAGTGAGCTACTGAACTCTCGTTGCCTGTCCAGATGTTGGCCTACTTTATCACTAGTGGCATATGTGGCCCATTTACAAGCCCTCACAGCCACTGTGTATGTCTGAGTGTTCACACAGATTCCCTCTGCCTCAGGTGTTTGAAAAGGATTCCCACCGATGGTTTATTATCTCGGTTTTTCCACAAGGAAGTTACCACGTCAGCTGATCTAGGGAACTCAAGAGCAACATTGTTATGTAGATGATTTTTATTACTTTGAATAAATAATCTAATTCAAGTTTAGGAACGTCATTTTCTCTTTCATGTTACGATAATACAAATAAACAACCTGGTGCTGAAAACTCTCCAATAGTGGATGATTTCCCACATGTAAACAATCAGTCGGTAAAAAACATTTTTGGCTCTTTTTTTCAAGGACTTGGGCAAGAGGAACAATTTCTCAGTTGGCTTGATGCACGTTCTTTTGTTTTTCTATACCCACAAGCTCATTGTTCTGTGCAGTTTCATCATAAAACAATTGGCAGCGACTCAAAGCGTCTCACTCCAACGTCAGTGGAGAACAGAACAAAGTGACAAAGTGAATGCTGGACTTAATCAATCAGAATGAATGTCTATGTCTCAAAAATTTTGAATTATCCTCTTTGTCACAAACTTTCGTTAAAATAACCTTAATTTCTTAAAATAGATGACCCATTTCTACTCTTAGTTTCGACTTCACGCTGCTGCAGGTGCCACTCGCCGCTTGGCCTCATTGGAGCGGATTATGTGATCATGTTTGAGCCAGCAGCTTTGAAAGAAAACGAACAACGTGAGAGCATGTGTTGTATGTTGGCGCCACAGCCACTTTACCACTCCTACAGCTGGCAGTGGGCAGATGTGCTGTTTCAAGCCACTTCCCTTTCGACATAGTTGGATTTTATACATATATAGTCCATTTCTTGTGTGCGCTGGTTTAATTTTATTTCCCATCCAAGTAATGATCTTTATAACGCGGACCAAGTACAGTCGCGATAAAGTCCAGACGTGTGCTATCGATGCACAACCGTGCGTCAGACTGCCGTGTGGTCCGTGTTGACAGAGTGCTACGCGTAACTTTATGTTTCAGTGTCAAATCACACTGAAGGCAGCCATACACTGTGCGATTTTTTTCAATCGTTGTACTCAGCTCCAGCTCAAACTGTGCGTCTCAGTTGCAGAGTATGTTTGCAGCTTATAATTCATGTCCTCACACTGTACTGACCGACACAATCTGACTGCTCACATTGTACGTCAACACACAACACGTCAAAATCTTGTTTCCAGAAAAGCAATGTACAAATTAGAAGAAGAAGAACTCTGAAGCAACGCCATTAAAAAAGAAAAAGAAGAATCCGGAAGTGGAGAGACACTCGCGATGCTAAGCAAAAAGAGTTTCAAAAAAGAAAAGGCGGTGATGTGATGGACCAGGAACTGGCTGCACAGACTTGGGCAGTACAGTCCGTCGATTCGACAATGGTCCTATGGTGTTTGTGCGTGCGTAGTGAGAGAGTTTAAGGTAAGCTGGTCCGTGGCACTGCTTCAACAGAGCAATACACTCACGAGAAGCGACCAGAATTTCTAACATGTTTGATTTTCTTCCGACCATACGACTGCTGATCGGGAGCTGGTCGTGAGGTGTTAATCGCTTCTCGTGACCCCATGTATACTACATGATGCACGACGCACGATTTAGCAGAGACTCTGCTAGATCCCAAAAATAGATGCATCAGTGAAAAATTGGCTCAAAATGGGCCAAAAAGCACATTTTTTTCCCCTTAATTTAATGTGGGTGCGCTGTCAGGTCCTGTAACTTTGCTCTGATTAGTCCATGAAAAATAGGCAGATTTAGACAAACAGTCCTATTGATCTGCCATTGATACGAGTTAATGCAGCAACAGTCTGTACCATTTGATGATCTACTGACCATCATCCAGCAGGTCTGAACAACGCTGTGACACACTCTCATATGTGAACATTGCACCATTACTGCGTACATTACGCATGAAACATGGAGAGAAAGACACATAAGCTCACTGGAGCTGTGCGTCAGAAGCAACATCTATGGAGGTCCGCGCACAGCCACCCTCTGACTTTGCACCGCGGCGGACACACACGTACCCAACGCCGCACGGACTTCAGGCATCCAGCTGTTCTCTCTCTCACACACACACTTTACTTTCTCATTCAGTGGCTGTTAATATTGACTATCGTTTTATTAGTATTGTCACTATTGTATTCGTTCCCCTTTATTAGTGAGGATGCATTGGCATCTTTTTAAACTGATCCAAACCATTCAACTTTTTCAACTGTTTCAACCTTTTCAAACTGTTTCAACCTTTTCAAACTTTTTCAAATTTTTCAACCTTTTGAAGCTTTTTCAACCATTTCAAACTGTTAAACACTTTTCAAACTTCTCAAACTTTTTTGAATGCTAAAACAAGGCTATTGCTAACGCTATGCTAATGCCAACGCAATGCTAATGCTTGCGCAATACTAATGCTAGCGCAATGCTAATGCTAGCACAATGCTAATCTTAGTGCAATACTAGCGCAATGCTAATGCTAGCGCAATGCTAATGCTACTATGCTAAGGTAGTGCGACGCGGGCCAGCACATGCATCCTCACTTGCATTTTCTTCAGGAAATGCAAAAATTCTAGTTTTAATTATTTTCTTATACTTGAAAGGTTACCTGGAGCCTTTTTCTCCATCTCCGCTGTATTTTGTGTAAACATTTACTGCAGATGATCTCTGCGTGTGTTTGCACCTGCTTGTCAGTTGTACTATTTTACTATACTAAAACAATCACCGCAAACAGTTCCAGATTTGATTTGCGCTCACTGCATTCATTTATTTGCATGTCCTCCTCCCATGTTTTTGCTCCCCTTGTGAGCTCTGCATGCTATACATATTCATTAGAGGGAAACGTGCTAAATGGATTGAGGGCACATTACGACGTGCAGCAGCCGCGCACTCCCGATTCCCTGGGGTTTGTACAACTTATTAGCACGTGGAGTGATGTTTGCACATGTTTTAATACCACTAAACCTTTAGTGAATCCGCCCCTGAAGGGGCAAACCATGAGTCAAACAAAAGTCTTGAAGTAGAACGGATAGGAAACTCCAACTGGTCGAGGGAACATGACTGGAAATTAAAATGGGTACACTTTTCCAGAAAGGCTAATCCTAGAAACTGAATGTGTTTATATGAAATGTAACGCCTTAAAAACAAGGTGATTTTGTTATCATGTCAGGCAACTTTTTTTCACAACAAATTAACAAGTCAGAGCAACAAGTGGGTATTTTTGACCAACATTGTCCAATGTCCTCATTGTGAGGCAGAAAAGGGTCTGTATGAAAGTACTGGGTTGACTTGAGCATTTAAATAAAACAAATCTCAGATCACAGAACAGGGCCAACTTTATTTAACACAACAATACAAAAAAGGGAAGAAGACCAAAGAAATTCTGTAACCAGATTTCCAAATAGGAGGTACATTAAACAAGAAATACAATCATAAAATGCATTAAAACCCAAATAAATTATCACGAGTAACAATGTATTAATGAGACATCAACAAAGATGTCTCACAATAACTACAAAAACAACCAACGGTAAGTACAATCATACAGTTTAAATAGGACATGCTTAGGTACCGCACACTAACTACAACACAAAGGCTGCACAGGAATGGTCCTGATCATTTATATAACCACCATCTCTCCCCAAGGCAGCAGCTCCCTAATCCACAATGATATTATATATATATACCAACAGGTATTTCACAAATAAGATTAGAGCAAAAATCAGGAGCATGATCAAGATGTGGGGGATGTGTGGCTGTCAACTAATCTCATCCGTCCACAGCACATTGCAAAGAGCCACTTTGAGTTTTCAGGGTTGACTTGTTGCTAGGCAATGCAGATGAATTTGGTGTGCGACCATGAACTGGGAGCCTTTGTGCAAAAAAAACAAAAACAAAACACATCTTTAGCTTCCTCCAATTAAACAGAGACAGTCCACAGCTCCGTAAAGACACAATAAAAAGTTGTCAGGACTCACATTTTTAAATATTCAAACATTTACACTCAAATTATAAAGAAGAATGGAAAAATAGCTTTCTTTGGACAGGGCCAGCCTGTGCCTTTGATCACTTGTTCTTTGTAGTCCTGTGGTTGTACTACTATGTAGTTTCTTCACACCAGCCCTAATTCCAATCAACCCAGCTGCCTCTGTATTTCCACCCTCCTGCATGTGCTCATACTCTGATAACATTCATCACACAACACTGTTACTGGTTATTTGCGTGGAAGGAGGCGGGCAAACAGTTATCAGCAGCTTTTTGTACAGCGGGGCATGATTTCACCCCTAATGTGTTTGTCCGTGGAGCACCAACCGTGTGACAGGAATCACAAAGCTGCATCTTTATTGCCACACAACAACATACTGTACCTCATATCACATGCAGCTCAATAGTTATTGCTTTATGGTTCGAAGCACAGAGATGCACGCACACATAAAACCATTGAGCCAAAGATCTAAGCTGTGCAACATTTGTTTTTTCAACAGTGTAATTTGCTTTTCAGAGGTCAGTAGATCAACGCGTGTGCAGTAAATATTGGATTCGTATCAAAAAAAAAAAAAAAAAAAAAAAAAAAAAAAAAAAGAGTCAGGCTGGGTGTGCTACATTGGATTGGTGAAAAATCGAGGAAAACCAGAGGCAGATTAGCTTGACTGCACAGAACGTTAAAGGCAATTCCTTTTAAAATTGCATAAGATTTGAGAATTGTTGACAAAAACTTTCAACAATGCAACGCTACAAAATCTTTCAGTTGATTTTTTTGGATTCACAAATCAAGTTGTTACACTCATCAGGACTTCTTTCGCCATATTCCTCTTGTTCATTTTAGGCCCCATCCACACGGAGACAAAACGGAAACGCTGTCCACTAAAATGGGTAATTACAGTATGTGTGCGTCTGCACGTAAAGGCGGAAAACGCTGTAGTAAACATACCAGGCTTCTATGTGGAAATACACTGAAACAGGGAAAAACACAGAGAGAAAAGCAGCATCTATTAGCAAGCATGTCTGTATTAGGAGAGGAGGTTTTTTCTATTTTCTCTTTACTTGGTCATAAAGAGAACCACCAGATGATTTTTAAGGCTGTGCTGCAGTTCCTGCATGTCAGTGAAACGTATGGGAGGATCTAGTCGTTAAACTATGGACCAGTGGAGGGCAGTAATATGCCTTGTGGCATCCACTCTGCCGTAAATACAGAAGAAGGAGGCAACCGAGGATGCGCATAAAACTCGTGTTACGGAAAAACAGGTCATACAAAAGAAAATGGAACAAGATGAAATAGATGGAGACAAAGACATGACAGGAGATTTGCTTGTGGACCGACGACAAGGTAGAGCTGGTGCTTTGTTGCCATTGTTACTGATGTTGTGGGGGGGGGGGGGGGGGGGGGGCACATGCGGGTTAACAGAGGCGTCATCGCTTGCAGAGTATGCATATACACTGTCAGCACGGCGAGCCAGTGGGTGGCGTTCACAGACTTTCCCACTCTGGGACTCATTTTCAAAAGTCATCATATTCAGCTTCCAAATTCTCGTCTGTGCGGACGCAAGGCGTAAACAATAAAAAACTTACCGTTTACAGTACAACCCATCTTTGTGTGGACGGGGCCTTAGTCACAAGCAGAGAATCTTTTTTTTTTTTTTATTCAAATATTCCTGATCTATTTCCAGAAAGCAGATTCCATCTGTGACAGCAAAGACACTGGAAGCCCATCTAAAACTCCTATTTTAGCTCAGGGCCTTTATCTCTGCACTCATCACACGGCCCTTTTGGCCTTCATCACTCAGCTGCCTGAGGAAGAGGAGAAGTAGCGCTGCAGAGTTACACATCCATGCATCAACAATCTGTGCAGGTTGATACAGTCCTTACTAATGCTCACAAACTTATTTCTGCTCTGAGACAAAAGGAAGAGCGCTACATGTGTTAGCTCTGCGTGTTCTGTGTCCCATTTATCATTTACTATACATCAGTGACAGTGTTTCACGCCTCACAGTCACACACACCCTCACAGGGAGGAGTGCTCAGGGCTTTACTGATTCCTGGAGGTTTCATGCTGACTTATTGTACTTGAACAATGTCTGTTCAAATGTCTGAAAGGCATTTTGCTTCAAAAGCTCAAACAAAACATCACGTGTTTCACACTACCTTGTACCTATTTAGTTAAATGTGACAGCTGTGACTCGTAGATGCTAATTAGAGCTTACTTGATTTGGTTTGGTCGAGATGGATGGGCGCTAAAAGATTCAGGAGCAAGTGGACAGAGAGGTGTCCACCTTCTCTGATGGGGGGTGGGTTTCGCAATGGGGGGGTGAGGGAAGGCTTCAGCAGGTGACCCTGATAAAACCATCGTGCCCACCCCCCCTTCCCCAAGACCAAAGAGGCAGAAGCTGGGGGTTGCATGTGAAGAAGAAGACTGTCACCCCGGAGCTTTCTGCTCACATGACAGAACAACTCTTGGTTTTCTCTTTCTTGAAGTTGGGGGAGAGCAGGTCTGATTTGCTGGGCAGGTGGAGGAGTCTTTTGGAGAGGCGGCGGGTGGGGCTGGGCTTGGGGAGTGGCTGTAGCTTGTTGATGCAGGCTGTGGCGGCCACGCGGAATATGCTGTGGATGCTTTTCTCTGAGGTGAACGCTGAACACTCCAGATAAGCTTCTGCACCGAGCTGCTTTGCCATCGCAGAGCCCTGAGAGAACCAAACAGAACATTTATCATTCATCTACAACTTTTAGACACAGGTGAAAGTAATGGATTACATGTACTCACGTTCCTGTAATAGAGCTGATTTTTGAGTATTTGTACTGTATAGGAAGCTATTTTCCTCTAAAGTTGAGGGCGTGTGGATTTTTCAGTCAGTCACACATTTGTCCAGTGAAAGCAGGAATGAATTAACTGTAACAGCCACTGAACATCACTGTGCACTGAACTTTCAAAAATGAGCTTAAGATAATATAGGAAAAGTGATTCACTCAACCTTAAAGGGGGGGGTGTCATGTAAAAATCACTTTTTCAAGCTTTATATCATGTTATTGTCATTCCCTCCTGAAAAACATACCTTTAGTGTTGCTCAGATTGATCCACGTATTTTTGAGTAATCTTTAAATCTCCTGCCAGCAGCCATTTTCCTGCTGTTTTGCTCGAGGGGACGAGGCTCCGCCTTGGAAACGTGGCCCCTCCCCCACCTATGTTGTATTCCTTAGTTCAGCCCACAGCACCCACCTCCACAGATCTAGCTTTTAATTTACTTATTTTAAGTACTTTTGTAAGAAACCCATGGCTTATGTTGTCTGTACTCATCAAAATTAAGAAATTTATCAAATTAAAAAAAAAAAAACTTGCACCCCCCACTTCCAGGACACACCTCCATCAAAAACAGCTGAGAGATAAATGCGTGTCGATCGGTCAACTCTGCTCATCGTAGTAGCTGCCTGACTTTAGTTTTTAAAAATGCCTTCAGCGAGGTAATTTATTTTTGGATGCTAAGAAAACGGTCCTCTTTTGGATGAAACAATTAGTCAACAATGGTTCGAGTTCATCTTTGGAAGTGACCCTCGTCCCAAAAAGATCTGCTATGTTTGTTCCAGGCACTTTTCAGATGACTGCTTTAAAACAAGAGCTTATTTGAAAGTGGATTAAGAAGTACACTGACAATAAAAAACAAAAAACAAAAATACAATCCCTACTCTGGACTACTTCTTCAGAGCCAGGAGCAGCACGGGTAAGCGGGTGTGTGTGTGTGTCGGTAACAGGGAAGAGATCTGTCCGTACGTTAGCATCCCTCACTATCATAATCATTCTAATGTACTGTAGGAATGTAAAAATTTAGAAAGTACCCAAATACAGCGCACAAAAAAACAGAACTAACATCCATGCGCGTTTGTATGAGTACTGAAGGGGGCGTGTTCATGGGCGTGTCAGACAAGCTTGGAGTTGAACTGTGTGCTAAAGAGGGAGGTTTTTTTTTTTTTCAATACAGTATTTGCTGCATTTCCCCAAACAAATTTGGGTAGCATAGTTATTTGTTTATGCTATAGAATGGTACTATGTGCCTGAAAGAAACATGATACCCACCCTTTAATAACTCAGGACAGAGGCGTCATGATCTGTGCAGAACAGTGTCTGATTGTGGAGGAAAATTGTGTTGTAGCGAGTGACAGCAGAAGTCATATCTGTTGAATATTTGTTTTAATTTATACATTTATATATAAAATAAGTTTTTTTTTTTTTAAATACAAACCAAATACTGGTAATAAATTGAGGTTTGTGGAGCGGGGAGCAGTGCTGGCTCGTATCCATTTACGGTGGGAAGAGCGAATAAAAAGTATGAGATTTAAAATGTAAGATATCTCAGGCAGTTTTTAATAGTAGGAATTAATAAATGGTATAAAGTTGTCAAATCACTGTTACATTTATCAGGAGCGATTGCACACAGGACCGAGACTGACAGCTGACGTAAGTGACACGAGAGAGAGAGAGAGAGAGAGAGAGAAAGAGCTGAAACATGCCAGATAAAGTAAAAATCTGCCTATTAATGATAGAAATAAACTTAAAAACAGCATAAAGTTGTTAAATAACCAAATTGGGTTTGTACACAAGTGACTGTGTCCAGATTCGGACTCCTCGTGATTGCTCCTGAGGCAATGGTGCGCGGGAGTGGTTGGAGCGGTATCAGTCTGGTTCCAGTAAAAAGTGACCATAAAAAGCTGTAAATGGACTAATATGCAGACGCGAGGCAGTGAGGATGTGATTTCATGTGGGGATGGAAACTTGACCATTGAAACTGATCAGAATATACACGGAAACCTCCGTTAACAGCAGTATAGGAGCCCGCCTACCTGCCCGTTCTGATTGGCCGAGTCGTTTGAAGAGCACCCTCATCAGCCAATAGGATGCGGCCTATGTCACAGATGAGGATTTTTCTTGGGAATTTACTAAATTATAGGAATGCGGTGCATTCAATAGCCCCGAAAATACATTACTTAATACATACATAAATGTAGCTATACCCATTTACAAATCATTTATTTATACAGATGCCTTTGTGAAAATAAATTAAGTTCCAACTGTGCAAGATTTAGCCTCTTCCTTTTTAAGTTCCTACATGAGATTTACTGTTTGCATCTACCATGGGAAGATTTATGAAATAAATGTGGGGGGTGAAAGTGACTAGTAGCTTTTAGTTTGAGTACTGTTTAATTAAGCTACGTTTTACGTGTACTTATTTTATGTATGACTTTCTTCTACTTGTGTACACTTTCAATCAAGTAACCGTACTTCTACTTGAGTAGGATATATCAGTACTCTTTAAACAATGCTTTGAACTGCCTCTACATTATTGAATAAAAACTTCACAGATCTATTTATCTGCTCTTTATTAATCACACACTTTAATACACATCTAGTTATATTTAATAATTCATTTTCAGCCTCTCATTCTTTCTGCTTTTTTTTGTTTTTTTTTTTGCTTGTTTAAATATTAGGTTCCTCCAAACACTCCAGTGTTTACTCACTAAGATTGTCCATGTGGAATATTACTATGTAAGGCTTATGTTACGCCTCCCTCACCTGCTCATAGGCAATTGGAGTCTGTTTCTGATTGGACAGCTCCATCAGCGTGCAGACGTCTGTGCGTAGGTCGGTCTTACAGCCAATGAGCAGGATATGTGTGCTTGGACAGAAGTTCAGGATCTCCGTCTTCCACTGAGAAAAGAGAAAATATAGTTTATTGCGGTAAACTATTGTGTTTATGGTGCAGACTGACTCGACAAAGGGTTTGAAATAGTAGAATAATCAATAAATGCACACCTTCTTTAGACTGCTGTCTACAGTGTCTGGACGACTGATGTCAAAACACAACAGAACTGCATCTGAGTCACTGTAGCACAGAGGTCTCACATTGTCGTAGTAAGGAGAACCTGAAAGGAAGGGAATACAAATATTACATAACAATTCCACATTTTGATCAAATATTAAATTCCACACTGCTATCACTGCTCAGGTTGTCATTCTCAAAACATCTTACAGGGCATTTTTGATTCAAATGAAAATTCATGAAAAGCCTTTAATTTGATTAGCAAAGGTTTTTTTTTTAACATCTAAATACTAAAATGAAAGACTGATAGACAGATACTTTATTCATCTCCAGAAGGGAAATTCTAGTGCCCAGTAGCATACAGCGTGTGCCATACAAATGTCTTGAACACAACCATTAATAACATGTATGAAAACTCTCAACAAGCCAGTGAAACAACAAGGAAGTTAAAAAAAAAGGATAAAACAGTTAATGAAAGGCAAAAAAAGTATACAGTATCCATGTAAAAATTCCACAGTTGCAGAATAACCAGTATCGGATTACATTGGCCTACATTTAAAATCTCCGATTTAAGCAGTCCATTCCAGACTTGGCTCCAGCACTTCCAATAAATAGGTCAGTTTTTCTCATGCTTACTGTTAGTGACAATTTTTCTAGGTTTGAACAAATATCACTTGATCAAGCCTTTTCTACCATTCCAGACTAAAACAAAAGTATGCATGATTCGTGCTGATATATCAGATCAATATATGTAATCTGCCAAAATACCAAGTTTGCAATATTGGAATTGTACCGGAAGGGGAAAAGTTGCATCACAGCAGCCCTATTGTATTATTATGTGGGTTATATCATGGTTGCGGAGTAATCTACTCATAGCATTTCAGTTGTATAAATTGTATGGATTTTTCAAAATAAAAGTAAAAGTTTCCCACCCAAAAAACTTTTTCAGTTCTTTGGGTGATTATTTTAATGGCGGGAACTAAATATCGGCGTCACCACATTTGGGATATGTTTTACTCTACCTACAAGAACAGGACTACAAGGCTTTAGCGTAAAATCTTGTTTCATCGTTTATACCTGCTTCTACCATGGAAAGCTCTTCGCGATCTACTGAGTTGGCCACGTTAGGGCGATCGTGGCTCAGTGGTAGAGTGGGTCGTCCAATAACCCAAGGCTTAGGGGTTCAAATCTCGCTCCAACTCTAGCCAAGTCATTGTCGTTGTGTGATGAATGCGGTGTGTGAGTGAGTGTTGGTTGGTGGTCAGAGAGACTATGGCAAACCTCGCCTCTGTCAGTCTGCCCCAGGGCAGCTGTGGCTACAATAGTAGATTACCACCACTATGTGTGGAGTGAAATAAATACAATGGCAGAACCAAAACTGTGTGAAAGTTTGATGGTCTGCAGTAGGGATGTAACAATTCACTCAATTCCCAATACGATTCACGATACCATCCTCTCATGATTTATTTTACAAAATGGGACTGTAGACAAATGACTGAAAAATATTAATTTGCTTTCTTCAAAAAAACCAAAATGCTGTACTATTTTCTTTTATCTTTCATTGTCAAAACAATCCCTTGATAAACTATGCAATTTAATTAAAAATAAATCCTGAATGAAATAAAGAAATAGTACAGATGAAGAAGACGCCTATTCATTTAAATTCTGGCTCTACAATAAACAATGCAAAACTGCATAATAGTTCCTTTTCTTTTTAAAAGTGCAAATGAAAATGTATTTTGTGCCTTAACAGTAGGACTTTAAAACAAATAACCTATGGCTTTCATTCTCTTGTTTCTCCCTTACCCGGGATTTCACATGTTCTCTCTTTCTCCCCTCTTCCATTTTGTCTTGAGGAAGCCAAAATGCTTCCACACTTCTGATTTAAAACACGGTGGTGAGTCTTGAAAATAGAACCCTCTGAAATTGAATCGCAGTTCTTTTTTTTAACAACAGAGTATCGATGTGAACCGTGACACCTTTGAATCGATTTTTAACTGCCTCACGATTCATCTTTACATCCCTTCTCATATAATCTCACAGTTGAAATCCACTGAAGCTCCAAACACAGCTGCTCACTTCATCAAAAACCCACAATAAAAACCACATTGAGAGTCAGTAGCACAGAGCGTTTCAGTATTTGTAGCTCACTTTGTTCTGGAGAAGAACTTCAATAGCTGACAATACTGCTAATAAAAGGACCTGGTCGGGTCGGTGAGAGAGCCTGTTTGGGCTGAAGGGGGATCTTTTTCTACTTATTAGAGGTTGTAACACAGTTTTGTGCACTAGCGCCCCCTTAAATTGTGGTCAGGAGCTGAATTGTTAGGTTTCATTTCTGGTGTATGTGACTGTGCCGTTGTCATCAACTCACTCAGTGCCATTGACGAGACACTCATCATTTGCGTTTTTTCACGGGGATTACTAGAAAACACCTTGGCGGAGGTCCCTCATCAATATCTAAGCTGTGGGGTGTTGCAGTGACCAACTGTGCCCAGAAGATGGCAGCAGTGCACCTTTAGATGAGAGATTAGCCACTGATGCTAAAGCAGGAAGAAGCAGGAAAAAGGGAGATTATGGCGCTACAGAGTGATATTGTGACGTATCCAGCAGCTCACAACACCACATACGAGCAGAACATGTGTGGACCTGAGTGGATTAATGATAATGTTGTGATCGTGAGATAAAACCTTCAACTAACCGGGCTAAACGGGTCATCCCTGCGTGTCGGGAGGAGGGGTGGTGTGGAGGGGGGTACAAAATACCCCCAGCCTGTTAGTCAGATAGCAAAATAATAGGTGACATGTAGGAGGTAGCAGCACACCTTTGGATGAGAGATCATCCATGCTCAGCGGAGCTCAGAAGGAGAGAGGAAAGGAGTTTATGAGACAGAAAATGGCGCTACGTACAGAGTTGATGTTCCCAGCAGCGCACACGACCAGAGCATGTGTGGAACTCATGGATAGTGTGGTGATGGTGAGATAAAACCATAAAAAAACCGGGAACACAGTGACACTCTGTATGTCGGGGAGGAAGTTACGTGTGTACAGACTGACGAGAGAGAAAGTTGGAGGAATGCCAAAATACAGTAAGAAATCATTCAACTCTGACCCAGATAGCAAAATAATAATTTTGCCATCAAAAGCCCGGTCTCAGTGTTTTTTTTTTTTTTTTTTAAGTTTTATATTAGGGAACAATGTTTAGATGTTAGAGTTGTCACTAAAGCAAAAAAAAAAAAAAAAAAAAAAAAGCTTTAAAGTCACTGACTGTTTTTTTTTTTTTTTTTTTTAGAAAAAGGCTTTTTTCTCAGCTTTTTACTCTGAAACTGAAGATCTGTGTAAAACTTGCTCTATTCAACAGCTGATTACAAAAGAATGAAACGAGCCAGAAACAAATGGGTTTTTTTGATGAAAGTAGAGGCTTCAATCTTTCAGAATCCGGTGTCAGATTTCAGATAGTCATAGTAGAAAATATTCTGTGGGTCAAAATGCTCAAAAACAGCTGGCACTGAGGGGGGGTAGAAAATCTGAAAATGGCTGGCACTGAATGAGTTAATGTAGAGAGCCTTGTGTTGTTGTGATGAGGTAGGTATATATATAAGCTTTGCTTTAACCTACACCCTTCTGGTTGAAGAATTGGACAATTGAGCATTTGTTCTGTACCTTTTTTTTAGGTTTGTGAAAACTGCCAAAATGAAATTAAAATGTCATGTGGCCCACGTGCACGATCGACAGAAAATGCCTCTGCGATCGACCGGTAGATCGTGGTGGACACATTGAGCACCCCTGCTGTACAGGGTCACAGGGAATGTTGGAGCCAATCCCAGCAGACAAAGGGTGAAAGGCGGCGTAAACCCCCCTAGATACTGATAGGATGCCAGAATATTACAAGTTGGGGGGCCACCAGTGGGACTTAAACTAACAGTATCAGCACTGAGAGGCAGCAATGCTCACCAGTATATGCAAAGTTTCCTGAATAAAATTACCAGTGGCCTATTGTTGTATGATTGAGCAGTAGAGCATGAGTGTCAGGCTATAGCTGCGGGGAATGGATCATCAGCATTGCTTTCTCCTGCTGAGCTTTGCTTAACTGAAACCGCTCTGCTGTGAGCTCCCATAAAGTTGGTCATCATTTCAGAAGATGACGATCGAGCGCCAAATCCACATTGATCGTCTCTTGCTGTAGATTACACAAGTGGTAGGACTCGGCAGGCAGATGCTCCCACTCATGCTCAGAATCCTTAAGTATGGTAAACCATGCACCCACCCCCCCCTAAAATCCTTGCTCCACAAGCAATACGTCGAGTCCCTCCGTTACCACAGCAACAGCTTTAGAATCCACCATCGACACCAGGCATCCTCCCACCTCTGTAAAGACTCGCCCTAACTGCCAATCAATCATTGCACACCACCAACCACCTACCCACCATTGATGGGGGGGTGGGAGACACACACACTCCTCGCTCTGCGGCAGAGCTGGACGCCACAAATACACACCCACACACGGTAGGTATAAAAATCTTCCACCAGCCAGAGGTGAAGCCAACTTGGAATGAGAGGAGACGGATTGGGGCGACTGTTGGATTAACATGTTTACTCTACTCGGTGTGTGAATCCCAAAGGGGATTCAGTGTTCTTCTTTACAACTCCAGATAACAAACACAGTGCGTGTAATCATCACCCATTACTCATATCACACAAGCACCCTAATTGATTTTACAGAGCTGGAAACAATGCATGTGAAGAAAACATATGAAAAAGGGCTCACACTACATGCACAACAGGGATGGATGAGTTTCATGAATACTTAATGATTTTCCACATTAGCAAAGGGGAAAAGTGAATTTGCCAGCTGCCGACTGCTGTGAGCAGAATAATGACAAGCTGTGATGAAATCCAGAGGACTCGGTGTCCTGAAGAAAACAAACGCTGATGTAACGGAACAAAAGGCCACGCTTATTTCAACAATTGTTTAGCTTTAAGTAGTCAAAAATAAGTCAACAGGAGACTGTGTTTTTCAAAGTAAAATATTGCTTTCTTCCTTGAGAAACAAGATTACTGCAAATTAGGAATTAATACTTTGACAGTATTTTTATTTAGGAAATTCATGCAACCTCTGCTATGTCCACGTGAGAATGTGTTCATTTCCAAAACCTTCTTCTTCTGTAACGTCGTAACCTTTTTCTGATCAATGCCATTGCTTTTCTTAAAGCTGCATCTACTCGACAAAAAAATTGAAAAATTATTAAATACTGTACTAAATTTCCTAGACCTCTGTGACGCTACCAAAATATACGATGAGGAGACAATGAGTTGCATGGGTAAAAGGTTTGATGTAAAATACAGGAGGAAGCGAATGATTAAGGAGTCTAAATCTAGTGGTGGACCAAAGCTCATATCTAGACATTTTTTCTCAAAATGGCGCAATTCAATATAAATCTTGATCATTTTAAATCAAATTAAGTCTTACCAGAAAGACAATTCTGGGTTCAATTTGCTGATGAAAAATGCCACTTTTGGCTTTTTTCTCCTATGAGGGACAGCATGTGTGAGTGAGCTCTGTAGTGTGGCTTGTTTAGATGAAGGTCTGGGTTAGGACGCACTGAGTGATCAGCCGCTATAACAAGAAGACAGATTGGTTGCCATAACGCACAACTTATTCCTAAATGTCTTAAATCTAAAATCTTAGATGTATACATAAGAAAATACTATCAGAATATAGGATTACTAACTATTTTAAACGGTTTCTAAGAAAAGCTGTCCCCTTTGAAGATACCTCGAACAGAGTAAAAAAAAAAAATTAAAAAAAAAACAGAACAAGGGCAATAACTCCGGAAGCAATAATTCTCATTTTCAAACTCCATCAAGGTATTGATACCTTGAAGCCAGACACCGAATTTGGTTATCGTATTTTAAACAGTTTCTGAGAAAATCTGTCCCCTTTAACTCGGACAGACACATGGAGGGAACTCAAACCTACATCTCCCTTCCACAATTTGTGGCGGGGGATAAAAACAGTGAGAAAAGAGTGACAAAACTCACCTTTTCACTTGTGACTGTTATGCATTTACCTTTGCTTTAACAACTTACAACATTACAGCTAAAGTAAAGTAAAGGAAAAAAGGAAAATAATTATCTTCCTTTATTAACATCTTTTGTTTAGATTGGACAAAACAGTGTTTTTTTTTTTTTTTTTAAACCTTCTTTGAACTACTGTATGCATTGAGAGAAGTACTAGTGTTGCCGACAACCAAATGGCACAATCCAGCATTATTGTATTGTATCTACTTTCAATGCAACGACACGTACACAATCTATATTCAAATGATTGCTGTGATATTTGCAAAAAAATATCTTAATACCGACTACAATTTAAGGCCTTTAAACATCTTACTAATCGATCTATCCCAGTAGACCAGACATAAGCAACTGGCGCCCGGGGGCTACACGCGGCCCTCGGCCTAATTTTGTGAGGCCCCCAAATCAAAATTGTAATTCAGGCATTTGGATGTTATATGAAGCCCAACATAACATACAAAGCTCCAGAAACACAGAAAATGACAAGAAAATTCACAAAATGACTAAAAAACAACAAATACAAAATGACTTCAAAGACCCACAATATGCCATTGAAAATGCACAAAAAAATAAACACACTGACTCAAAAAATATAAAATTCAGCTTATTGACAAGAAAATAGACTAAATGAAAAAATACAAAAAGGTCTAAAAAAAAAAAAATAAAACCACAAAAGGACTACAGAGACAAAACCTTTTGTTCTTTCTTGTATTAATGCTTTGGTCATTTTTCTAAATACTAACAAATGTTGATAATGTCATAATTTACTTCTACACATTTTTGTGTAGAAGTAAGTTGCCCATCTCTGCAGTAGACTAATGTACCACAACACAGTGATTGAAACACACTTTTGCTTTAAAAAAAAAAAAAAAATAGAAATAGAAACTCCTGCAAATACAGTTTTTAGTGCTATAGATGGTTAAATAGCAATAAAAATACATTTCTTAACAATCTCAGCTGTGTTATACAATTATCCCCACATGGAGAGAGAGAGTGTATGTGTGTGTTGCATTTGCTGCCACAGGTCAATCAGATTCTCAATCTCCTGGAAGGGTTGTGGGAACGCAGGTTGTGTTCCTGCATTAAATGGCCACTGATCAAATCGCTAGGATCAATGGAGAGCTGCACTGGGCCTTCACCATTAAAGCTGACAAATAAGTCACCCTGCAAGATAGGAGGGAAGTGGGAGGGGCTATTGAAGCCTCTGTAAAACCCTTAAAAACACCAACTGTATCTTGTGTGCGTCATTCAGTACAGACTTCTAAGCAGAGGAGCTTTGTTTTCACTTATGTTATATTTTCATGATGGGAAAAAAAGGCAAAGAGAAAAGAAAATTATGATTAGTTTCCTTCTTCATCACATCAAAGTTCCCATATTTGCTATTAAATGGCTCAGATCCAGTAGTCAGTATTAGCACTAGTCTCCCAAGCAGAGGGTGGTTGGATGGACAGATCAATGACCATCTGCTCAAAAGCACACATGAAATGATTTATTTACTCATTCCTCTATAGACCATGTCACTCCAGCACACGTGGGGTTTCTGAAGCATAAAGAGTAAAAAGCTGCTTAACCGAGAATAACAGCAGGAATAAAAGGACCAAATTCCGGCTGCTGAGCTGATCTTCATCCTTCCTTAAGGGTTTGGCTGCCCAGAGCGGAATGTGGGGTGGAAACTGGGCCAGAAAGTGGAAGTAGGCTTCACAGGCTGAGATGGAGGTCCTTGTGTTGGAACGTGTAGGTGGGGGAGGGGATGAGATGGTATTCTGTATGTGCATGAGTTGGTGTGCGTGCATCTGTGCGTGTGTGTGTGTTTTGTTGCGTTTGTGCCAATCCAGTGAGTGACAGAGGCAGTTTCCACCATTAGCACTCGTTCTCTCACAATGCAGGGGTCAGACAGATTAATGAGCCAGCCATGGGATGACTCACATATTTGAGGGTGAGAGTGGCCCCGCCACCCACACTCCAACCAACTATTGCAACACAGGGTTTACAGCCAAGTTAAGATATGAAAATTGAAAAGACAGTAATAGAATAAAATTACACGCATACACACTGCGTCAGACAGTCTCTCGCTTCGAGTCCTGGGTGATGCTTCCTGCTGCGAGAGAAAGAATGAGCCTTTGTTCCTGGGCATCACCACAGCTGAACTGTTAACAAGCTTTACTTTGACATGGCTAATGCTAATGACACCTTCCATCCTGTAGCTAAACATCACCTGCTTCATATATCATTTATTTAGCATAGTTGGTAGATAGATACATGTGCACTAGTGCTAGGCGATATATTGAGATTCAAGATATATCAAGTTTTCTATTTTGGCGATATCGCCTATATCAATATATACACACATTTTTAGAGCTTATTTTGTTTTAAAATACTTGTTTTAGGAATAGCTGCTTCCACTACTGTGCCGTCTCTTATAGCAGTCTGGTCTGTTAGGGGAATTATTATGCAAATGTCTACAAGCATGAAATCTGGCGTACTTGCAGTTTTTGACCTGCTGAATTCAAATCTGTCGGGAGCCAGAGCCAATTCTCAATTTCAATGTCAATGACAAGTCACAATTATATATTTACATAACTTGCATCAGCAGAATTGTCTTTTTTGTCGATTTGAATTAAAATTATCAAGATTTGTATCGTATATTGTTATTTTGAAAAAATTTATTGAGATATGAATTTTGGTTCATATCACCCAGCCCTAATGTGCACATGTGTGCTATTATGGGACTGTAAATCATCTGTTATTCCCAGTCAGGGTCAGAGAGCGTGCACATAGGTGTCACTTCATCATTCTTCCTAAAATGTATTGTTTGCATGTCTTGGGCCTCCTATTTTCTATTTTATAATGTTCTAAATTATGTTTCAGAGTATATCCATTTCCGCTTTTAAACTTCCTGAAATCGTAACAAACAAGTGATAGTAATAGTGTTAAAAGAGTCACCTACTGTTATTAAACTTACAGTGTCTATGCTTCAGTTCAGATGATTTGAAAAAAAAAAAAAAAAAAAAAACAAGAGTTAAGATGAAAATAACAAAATTATGTCACTAGAGCGATGTTAGCCACACTGCTAGATCCTCAATCATGCATTGTAATGGAGAAAATACAATGTAAAAGCGTGATATGGTCCAAAAACATTATTTATGAAACATTGAATTACCGCCAACCAGCGAATCACCCTCAAGTTTTGCACGAAAGCCGTTTGCTTTGAGGTGCAATGCCTCAGCTGTGACACCAACTCGTCACCATTTCTACTAATGTAGCTACAAGCTTTTACCATGTCGATTGCTGCAACTTGTAAGGTCTATGTTATTGATTGTATGGTTGAAAATGCAATTGTAATAGGAAAATGTAACTCAAACAGGTACATGCTCATGGTTGCGTGTGCCTGGGTACGACAATGGTGTACTTGAACTTTTACGGTAACTTGGGTAACTTTTCCAATGTTATGTAATTTGTGAGATGCAGTTGTTGGTTGAGTTCCCAATGGGAATAAAAATTTGAAATGTACGAGCACTGAGAATATGAATATAGGGGTAGGCGCATATAAACTTCAGCCTACTCCTTTTGAGCTTCCATTACTGTGTAATGATGTGATTTCTGTAAGTAAATGAAAGTAAACCACAACACAAATAAACTAAACTACTAATACACCAACAGTTTAACCTGTTTTTGTAACAGTGTAATTTCAGAAAACACTTCAGATGAAGCTCTGCATTCATTTTCAATCACAGGATAACATGATCACTACTCCAACCATAACACATTTTGAACACGGTTATGGGCAGAATTGCACATGTCAGTTTTCCACACTTTCTAGACATTTCAAGTGGCAAGTGTAGTGTTTTCCACAATGATGGTAATAACTTGAAAAGATGTAAGAGGTTGATCTGCTGCTGATTATATACATATATATTGAGGTTATGGGTTGATATTATTCGTAGCTCAAACAGATCATCACACATAAAAACAAGTGATTTATATGATCAGAATGAAAGCATTAATTCGTTGGTTGGTGGACTGGATTCCAAAAGTTGCTGGAGGCTTAGTGACCATTTAAAAATCACTTTCATTATCATGAACATTTCCTCTCCTTTACCATCACATATACTGTAGTTTAACAAGCCTAAGAGTCAACAACGTGACACCAGAATATTCTGTCCAACTGCATTTATTTTAGTAAAAAACAGGTTTGAATGCATAAAAATATAGCAAATATGTAGTAACTTAGTAAATATGCGCTCACTTTGATTTTCATTTGATTTACTAAATTGCTTCTGTAATTTAAAGTTTCAACATATCATGTGGTGCAACCATCTGGCCATAACTGCTGTTTTGATTTTTTCTTTTTTAATTACTAAATGTATTCAAATTATTTCCTGTCCTATTTTAGTTATATAATAGTCCTGTATAAGATTTAAAAGCAGTTCTTATTTTTTTCAAGCAACTTTGTAAGATGATGTCCATATTATGAAACAATCCTTATACGTCATTGAGCCTTAAATAGATGTTGGGTTCATTCCAAATACATGTCATTTATTTATTGCACAATTAGGATTATGCTCACAATATCATCAAAACAACCAAAGCCTTTATTAGCTATATGAAACCGAGCATGAATTAAATCACATACTAACACTATAGGGAGATTTATGACCTACCACCACGGACAGCGTATACCATCCCCTCTTTATCTCCCTCTGATATTTCGATCAGAACAGGCTGATTAAAATGGGTAGATTGATTTTACTCTGTAAATTAATGGTGGATCCATATAAAGTCGCCGCCCCTGATGTGGTCACTCCGATCAATGAAGGAGATGCAGGATGTGAGCAGACGCACTGAGTGGCGGGGCAGTCGAGGCTTCCGCTCTTTACAATTAGAGCAAATTACAACAACAAAGGAAACATCGCAGTTGAGTGGAGCCAACCATTACCAACAGATTCTTAACATAATATCCTTCAGCAGGAGCCTGACGGTCATATGACCAATAAAATTGTCATATAAAGCTGCTACTCCCGATGAACATAGAAATAGATTAATTGTATCCAGCATCATTTACTCCAAAAAGAAAGGAAAAAAGGTGAAACTCTCACTTGTTTGTTTTCATCTCCACTCTAAACACTCCGTTTGTTGACTTTTTCACACATTGCATTGTGGGATGTGGAGTACTGTAAACAGATGCAAAGAAGTGTTTCTACTTCTTTCTAATATCACTGGGCATAAACTAGAACAAAAATGTCTATGCATCTGTTACCCGTTTACGGGACTTCACATCCCACAATGCAATGCTCGAAAATGTCAACCAAACGTGTGTTTACAGTAGAGATAAACAACTTTCAAGTAGGGCTGGGTGGTATGCTGGTTCATACCGAATACCGGTATATATTTTCGTTATGATAAGAATTTTTAATATACTGCTGTACTTCTTTACACAACTTTCCGAACGCTACACTGCGCCGCGTTTCAGTCCGAACTCTGTTCAATGTTGCACTTCTAAATAGGAAGGTAAACAGTAGCGCTCTGTGTTACAGTGTAAATCATACGTGTAAATGGATAAGACCGACAATTGAAATCTCTGAAGCTGCATGTAAGCATGTGTCTTCGTGCGTGTATTACTACTAGTGTGGAATTATTCTACAATATTCACTTACCATGACAGTAAAATAGACCATCCTAAGTCAATATACTGCAGTAATTCCTCTCTCAACCAGTTGAAAATGCGGTGAACACCCGATTATGTAACTGTTTATTTTTTGAGTACATGATATCCATGAGGCCTACACTATGATTTTATCCACTACAGATTATTGTGGGTAGGGGTGTGCATTGCCATGAATCTGACGATATGATTAACAATTGGCGTGTCACGATACGATATATCCCGATACTAAACAATACAATAGATATCGCAAAAATCAATAATTACAAATTTCACCTTTACAAGTACAAAATGGTATGAAATACATTTTAGAGAACAAGTAAATGGTAACTAACTGATAACCAATATCAAAAAGTCAAATTATATTTTCCAAAATAGTTTATTTTTTGCTTCTACAACAGATTCTGATAAGTTCCTAAATTATTTTAAAAAGTAACCACAAACATATATAAAAGTGCCCAATATGTTTTATGAAAATAAAGTGCAATCAACTTCCAGGCTAAAATGCATTGAGGAGTGACTAGGTAGTTTAATAAGGTCTGATGTGGTTTACTGACCGGGCGTTTATGTGCGGTGCATATGTAGGGCCCAATAAAATCTGTTTAACCTTTCTCCAAATTCTGTTTTTTTTTTTAAATATTTATCATTTTTTTAAAGAAAATATTAGTTTTGAACTCTTGTGAGGAAACAATAAATAAAAAATAAAAAAACCTCATAATTAAACAAAAATGTATGTCAAAAATAAAGTACACACAATTAAAAGGTAGATATAAGTTGTAGTGTCATGGACTATTCTGACTGCTCCTTTTTAATTATTTATATGTCATAAAGATGTATGAGAACAGCATTAATGTCACCTGATTTCCTCTCGGGGATAAATTTACTGAATCTGATAAGGTTTATTAATTAAGTTCTGATCAACTTAGTTTAAATTAACCTACTTTAAATGATCCTATCTTCTGTGTAATTTGACAAAAGTAACACCATGCAATACATTGAAGTTAAAAAACAAAACATCTTTTTTAGGAAAACAACAAAACAAAGTTCTGGCTAATAAGCCATGCACACTCTAAATTAAAAAAAAATTACATTTTTCATTGCTTAATTTAAAAAATAACAATAATAATAATTAATTAAGTATAAACTGTGATTGTTTTCATTAGTTAACTTTTTATTAATTCTTTATTTCAACATGCATTTTACTGTAGCTCTGATGAGATGTTAGAATGTAACAGTCTAATAACTTTGCTCCAAAAAACTTTTCTTTTGTAAACCGGAAGTTCCCACTGAAACATTTGTACTTGAGGTAGCTTGCTGACTGGATGTGAACTTACAAGACACGAACAAAAAGAACTAAAAGACAACACGGACTAAGTTATTCTTAGTTAGCCAGGCATAACAGTTCGCACACTGAGCAGGGGAAGATGATTAAAGATGATCACGTTTTCACGGAGCGCCGCTGCGCTACACGACACACGGACGGATCTTTATAGGCACAGCAAAGTTAAACTGGCACTAGAGGTTCTGTAGTTAGGAGTCAGTGATGATTTGCGTTGTTTTAGAGGGTGTTTGTGGTGGTTTAAGATGAAACATTTCCCCCAAAAAAAAAAAAAAAAAAAAACGTTCTTTGCCACACGGTAACGGCGTTTCATGCCGATTTTGTCCATTTCCACGTTTAAACATTTTCATTGGTCGATTCCGTTAACGCAGATATTATAGGGTCCTACATATGTTAGTACAATTAGATGTTTTTTTTTCTTTATAAAAAACCTGATTAAAACGATGTGAACATTTTTTGGATCAATACGATAATCGTGCTATGAAATATTGCGATATAGTTGCCGATTTGATTTTTTCTCACACCATTAATTGTGGGTATCAGCTTTAACAATAGCTGGGTTTCCGTTACAGATTCTCCCAAAATAAAAGAGATTTCAAAAGTTTGGACAAAGTATAATTGCGCTTTGAATGCGTTTCCATTGAACGTTGTTTTGGGCAGGAGCTTCGTAAACTCCTGTGAAATCTCATCTCGCCAGACTTTGCTGCAGGAAGATGGACGCTCCAAACCTAATAACACTCCATATTCCTTTGTTGTTTCACATTTAATGTGGCAGTAATCATTTTTTAAGTATAATCCTAATAAATGTCCCAGTCTCCTCTTCTGTCAACACGTACCACGTCATATTTTTTCAGAGAGAAGCGGTCATGTGACCATGTACGGCACTTTTGCGACTCATTTAAATATCGAAAAGTCTGAATTTCCACCTCATGAAAGCATAAAATCTTAATGGCAACATTTGAGTGTTTTAACAAATTATTTCATTTCATTACCAGTTTTTAATTGCGCCATAGGGATGTAACGATTAATCGTAAAGCAGTTAAAAATCGCGGTTCACATCGATATTCTGAAAATTGAATCGCAGTACTTTTTTTTAAACAGCAGAGGGCGCTATATATTTATCCTTCTCTTGTTTGAAAGTGTTGGCGGCGGGCGGAATCTGCTACTACTTTCTTTCTGGCCGCCTTCTACTCTTAAACATGTTCATAATGATTCCTTAGCCCTTTAGCACCGAAAGAATATCTGTAATATTACGTGAATATCTGTAAGAGTCACATTTTTCTATTAGCTCTGTCTGCTAGCGCATAGCATCTCTTCTTCACTGCAAGAATTTCTGCATGCCAACCAACCACTGGGGTTACCAGCACCCTCTGCTGGTTCAAACAAATACCTGACGTAAATACAGTGAAAATTGGAAAAATCCAATTGTTAAGGCACAAAATACATTTTTAGTTGCACTTTTAAAAAGAAAAGGAACTATTATGCAGTTTTGCATTGTTTACTACAGAACCAGAATCTAAATTAATAGGCTTCTTCTTCATTTGTATTATTCCTTTATTTATTTCATTCAAGATTTATTGTTAGTTAAATTGCATCGTTTATCAATTGATTCTTTTGACAATGAAAAAATTAATACAGTATTTTCCCAAAAAAAATAAAGGAATATTTTTCAGTCATTTGTGTAGAGTCCCATTTTGTAAAATAAATCGAGAGAGAATCGTATCGGGAGTTGAGTGAATCATTACATCCTTATTGCGCCATTTAGATGGAAACAGCTATTGACACACATTCCTGTCTGTGAAACAATACAGCAAAGAGTCAGAATCAGACCTGTTGCAACTTTCAAGAAAGAAAGAAAAGAAAAGTGTCTGAATCTCAGTGGGTCACTCAGAATGGGTGGCCCAGTGGTCCTATTCACAGTATTAATCCCTGGCATCATGCTGGTGGAGTGGCTGACAGCTCAGCATATGGAGGAGAATGCAGGTCAGCACACTTTCTGAGCTCCGTTATTCGTCTGCTCTAGAAAACCTTCCTGCTCAACAGGAAGCTTCTGTGCAGCCCTGGCATCAGGGCCACACGTGCTGCACAGACCAAAAGTCAAGTCTGGGATTAAAGAACAGCATTTTGTCTGTGCAGGGAATTACACTTTTATTAAAAAAAAAAAAAAACCCAGACAGTACACGAGAATACTGAATCAGCTCCGACAAGTGGGTCTGTTATGTAAAGGATTTGTTTTACACAGACACAATTTGCTCAACTAGTGTGACCCAGTGAGGTTGTAGACACGCTGAGCACGGATGGAGTGGAACGTGTGCAGCCAGCATGAAGGGAATCAAACAGGTGCTGCAGACCCGGGCTCACAGGATTCAGGTCAGCACAAGAGCAGCAGATTTCCCCCCCAGAGACCCACAATTGACACATTGACCCTCTTTTTCCACCCTTAGTGTAAATGAACATATGATGCCCAAAGTCAGTCTTAAACCCATGGAAGCGGAATAATCAACGTTTTCTGCCTGGTTTCTAATGAGCCATATGGAAATCCAAATTATACTCAAAGCACACAAAATGATGAGACAAAGCTTTTCTTTGATAATACATACACTCACATCACTGACTATAAAGTGAATATCCTAAACAATTTTTGATGACATCGAATTGATAAAAAAAAAAAAAAAAAAAAAAAACATCCAGCATTGCACTAACCCACAGTGTTGGTCACAGATTGTACAGACACAAGCACATAGATGTGTTACCTGAAGTGTCCCACAGACTGAGCTCTACTCGCTGTTCCTCCAGCTCCAAGCAGGCAGTGTAGTTCTCAAACACTGTGGGTACGTAGGTCTGCCAACAAAGAGTATATCAAAGGTGTCAGAAACAAAGGTGACTTATAAATTAGCACAACATCAAACATTAATGCTATAGACACCAGATTATGTTTTCCTCCTATGTACTGTATAAAAGTAGTATGTGAATCACTGCAGCTATGATAGACCGATATCGTCGGCCGATTTTTGCGGTTTTTACATGTATCCGCGTCAGCCGATGCGGGCTGCTGCATTTGCCAATTCGCGTTATTTAATATTTGTAAAATATTTTTTACATCACCTGTTTTTAATATTTGTTACATTTTTTTTTTTTTTTTAACTTGTTGTCGTTCTACCTCACCTTTGTTAATTTCAATAAATGTTCCTTTTTTTGAAAATTGAGAGTTGTACCATTTGTTATCATCATTGTGAAAGTTTTATGATGTAAATTGAGGGACCAAAAGTAGAATCGGCTCCAAATATCGGCCATCGGCTAAGGCAAATGGAAAAAAATTCCAAAAAAGAAAAAAACAATATCGGCCCTAAAAAAAAAAAAAAAAAAAAAAATCTGTATCGTCGATCCCTACTGCAGCTGAATGAAATATTCTGTAGGCCACGAGGCCAATATACAAGTACAGCCTGGTATTATCTATTGCAGTGATTCTTAAAAACTTTTTTGGCTCAAGTATCCCCATTCTCTGATTACACATTTTAAAGAATCTAACTTTGTAAATAAGTGGAATGAAACAGTATTTAATGCCTCCAGTATAGATTTATTTCTACAGTTTTTATTATTTACGGTCATCTCCCACCTAGTGTGGGACTCTTGTATTTACAGTTCATGTTCTAATCAAAATCATTATCATTATTATCATTTATAGCCAAAGATACACATTTTAAAATCCACATATTTTTAATGCCTTTATTTGTTTATTTATCACTCTCTCTCTCAAGGACCTCCTGTAGCGCCATCGCGTATCCCTAGGAGTACATGTACCACCATTTGAGAAACCCTGATTTTTTTTCTCCCCCTTCTTTTAATTGACAAATACGTACAAGAATAAACAATCTACATCAAAACCAAGAACTATTGTAACAGTTTATGAGAGTGACTAACACTAAAATCAAAACAATTATTTAAAAATAAATAAATAAACATAAGTATACATTTTTGCCTATTTCCTAAGACATCATTAAGATGTATTTTAACTAATTGCTTAAAATGAAAATGATATTGTCTTAGCACAGCATACCTCTGGATAACAGTCCTTGGCTAGGACTTGTAGCATCGCCGTTTTCCCGCATTGAACGTCTCCCACCAGCACCAGTTTACACCTCACCACCAGCGGCTGTGTGTTTCTCCTTTCCTTCATACTGTCAGCGACGGTCCAGCGTATTTGTGTAGAAAAGCGAGGAGAAACAATCAAGAAAGGAAGCCGTGAGACCGCGGAGTCCCGTCCACAGCTCTCGGATAACGTCCGTAGATGATGTGATTGAATTAGCCACTGCGGTTCTTTATAGAGGCGAGCAGCAGCCAATCAGAGAGAAGCATGCAGCGCACGAGGCGTTCACGGGTAGCAGGAACAAGGACACATGGAAATACACCGACTTCACATTATGTGGCAATATGTGCACCCTAAGTGACAAATTAAATATATTTATTAATCATAGGCGGCGGAAAACACCCTACCCTATAAATAGTGACCCAAGCACAACTTATCAACCCAATTCTATTCTAATTTTAATTTTGTAGCTTTTATCCTGTATAGAAATATCAGTGGTTTCTGCTAGTTTATTTTTATTATTATTATTTTTATTATTATTATTTTTATTATTATTATTATTATTATTATTATTATTATTTATTTATTTATTTTTTTTATTTTTTTTTTTTTACCTACCCACTTTTCTTAGTTTATATGAATGAGATAACGAAACCAAACAAGCCTTAACTGTTTATGACAATTTGAATGTATTGATTTCTGATAAAACCTCTGACCGTTTCTTTTTAGTTGTTTTATTTTAATTTATTTTTTACTTTTAATATATGTACTAGTTCTGTAACTGTTCAGTCTGGAAAAAGATATTTCTCTTTATAACTTATTAATAACCTACCTTATTGTGTAAAAACAAAATAAAAGCATATGAACTATAACCTTACAGAAAAATCACCAACATTGTTTTGTCAAAACTCATCCACAAGAAGCTGAGTTTGTAATCATATAATATTATGTAGAGTCATTTTTTAAAACGTCTAGTATGTGTGTATACAGTATACTTCATTTATTATATATTTTTATTATGTATGCAGTGAGTAGTCCTATCGTCACCTGTGAGACCCTCACTTGTTTGGTGCACAAGCAGGAAATGAATTGAATTGATAAACAGAGTGGATCAATAACAAACCACAACTAAAAACCAATAAATGCAATGACAGTTTCACTGAAGACTGATTGGTTTGTTTTAATCTATACTTTAGTCAAGACTGTTTGATCAAAATAAGACTTATTATTCTTTGTAAACTCATTTTGAGATGGTTTGATTTTACTCATGATGATGTACCTGCTCTTTCACCACATGTTTAATACAGACCTAGGCAACTGTTGGCCCGGGGCCCTCGGTCTAATTTCGTGAGGGCCCCAAAACAAAATTGTAATTCAGGAAAATGGAAGTTATGTGAAGCCCAACATAACATACAAAACTCCAGAAACACAGAAAACGACAGCAAAATGCACAAAATGTCAACAAAAGTACACAAAATGGAAACAAAGAAGCACTGAACAACCATTTCAACACAAAATGACTACAAAACAAAATACACAAAAGGACTTCAAAGACACAAAATGCTAACAAAATTGCACAAAATGACAGAAAAATGCACAAAAATACAATAACACAAAAAATATATATAACAAAAACACACAAAATGACTCAAAAAATACAAAAAGGTTATGAAAATGTGCCATATAGACAAGAAAAAACACAAAAGGTAAACAAACACCAAGAAAACCAACACAAGACTACAGAGACAAAACCCTTAGTTCTTTCCTGTAGTAATGCTCAGCTTGGTTATTTTTCTAAATGCTAACATAAATGTTCATAATGTGGCCCTTGGATCAGACAATCACATTTTTGTGGGCCCCGCTCTGATCGAAAGCTTGTCAAATGTAATAGTAAATCATATTTAGAATTTGGTCCTAAATGAACAAAACTGTGGATCTATATCTAACATTATGATGTTTTCTTCCCCCACTGTATCAATTTCTCAACTGACTGACAGCTTTCAATTCTACATCCAAACAGTTGTTTTCTCTTCAAAGGTGTGACCTGTGTAAGTGGTAAATGTGACACTATTCTGATGACAGTGTGAGGCTGAGCCCCCCCTGATGGGAGGATCAAGCCTCTGTTCTCTGGCCCGTGCTGGTCAAACCCCTGGAGTCACTTAAGGCAGTGACTTTCACACCGTGAAGGGCATTACTGTATGGAAACAGGCTCTCGTATATGGAAAAGGGAAATTAAAAGATAAAAGTCGATTAAGCACCTTCTTCAGAGTCTGGCGGCCTCCTGCCTAATTTACTTACCGTTGCCAATCCCAGCTCCTGCTGGGCTTTGCCCCAGGAGGTTAAAGCAATTTACCATTGTCCACAAACAGCCAATATACTCATGCTAGATACTGTCTGTGTTTTATAGCCCTATATGTCACCTTGTCATCACACAAAGCCCTGGTAGTGGCAGATATGTCTACATGCTTAAGAAAATTTATTTCAGTGTTGTTAGCATTTTTATTAAATGTATTCCCCAACAGCAGCATCTGGATCAGGATAGTCCTGCTACTTAATACTAGTCTGTGTTTGGAAAAGTGTGCAATACAATACAAGACATTCCTGATCTCATCATTAAAAATGTTTCGTTTTTTAATGTTTTTTAAATGTTTGTGAGCCTTCAGCGATTGATAGTTCATATTATGGCTATGCCGACCATGTGTGGTAAAGTTTACAGTTCACTCTCATGTGTTACTCGCAGATGTTAGAAAAAAAGCAAAGTGTCGTTTGTGTTGCACTAATAACCAACAGAGGTCATGCAGCTTGCAAGTAGCGTTGCCAGATTTGATGATTTCCATGGAGGCCAATGTCTAGACATTTAAGTCAAAATATTTAAATTTGGCATATTTAGTTGTAAAAATGTAGAGTGACTGCCCTCTATGTGTTGAAGCACTGCTATTACAATCAAATTTTGCTATTGGTTGAAAATTGTGGTTTGTGACGTTTTGGTGGCTTCTCAGTCATTGTTGGCCCCGCCTCTCCTATAAAAACTAACAACTGAGGCTCTGCAGTCTGTGGAGAGTTGGTTGGATTGAGAGAATTAGGTATAGTAAGCACTGAGTAGGTAGTTAGCATAGCATAGATTGTTTTTTTGATATATTATAGTATAGGCTGGGTGTGTCTTAACTGCTCCAGGATCCCCGCCCATAATCAAGGCATTTTTTTGAATTTCCAACCTCGACGTATGTCAGCCAAAACCTCAGGCTAGTTACTCTTTAAGGTTGGAGTGCCTATACCAGAGGTCTGCAACCTTAACTCTCAAAAGAAGCATTTTGGCTCATCTGTCCTGGATTAAAGCCCTCCCAAAGCCAAAGCCAAAGGAAAAAATAAAAAACTTTTTAATGAAGACAACGCAGTGTATAAAATTCAGATAATGTTTTTAGATAATTCAATATATTTGAAGGGCTACAAAAAAATAACTTCAACTCATGCTAATTGCTATATTTCTGTCACTTATCAAGCATGCATATTAAGCCGGCATATTTGCAGTTAAATTAATCTGTCCCCATACAATTAAAATATATACTTACTTCCTGAATAGTCTTTTAGTTAATTTAGTAATTTTAACGGGGATATAAAACTTAAGGTTGACCACGAGTGGAGGGAAAGTTAATAATCTGTAGTTGTTTCAGGAGGTGAAGTAGGAAGGTGGTAGAGTTATTACACAATGCGATTTATTTTTAGGTTAACAAATCGTTATATCGTGATTTTATTCGGTGTCAAAATCATTAATCATTAATAACCTCTGTAAGAAAATAATTATTTATTTCAATATTTTTGAAAGCTATAGAGAGCCATTGCAAAAGAGTCAAAGAGCCACATGAGGCTCCAGAGCCGCAGGTTGCAGACCCCTAGCCTATAGTTAATGAATGGTGGTACTGTTTTTTTTTTTTGGTTGTTTTTTAAATTTAATTTTGGCTTTGTTTTTTTGTGCCAAATAATCAGTTGAATATACCAACTGTTTAAATTAGGGCAGTTGATAAATTCTGAAATCCTAGTGGTTCACTGCTTAACCTTGCTTTCTTGCAGCGCAGGATTATGGGTTATCCAACATATTTTTAACCTTAATTTTCAACTAACCCTGTAACTTCATATTCCTCTCTATATAACCTACCTGGGTACAATATGACACTGCTCTGACCAGCAATAAAGTATTAATAGAGACTGTGAATGGGTGGTGTAGCGTAAAAGCAATTTCACTCATGAACTTTGGCTATACCAATTCTAGCAGGAATCAGGCTGGTGAAAGCCAAACCTGCTTAAGTTCACTTATTCATACCTTACCGTACACCATCTGTTCATTCAATTATATGGGTTGAGTTATAGTGAGAAAGCTCCAACAAACACAAACGTTTCTATTCCTCAATCAAATTTAGTAATAACCCTAACATACAAGTAGGCTATCTGTAATGTTCCTCAGATTTTAACCTGTGTTAAATCCCAGTGATGGGCATTTAATAAACAGAAGGAAGTAAACTATTATTTAATATCACTTCCTGACATTTCCGTCAAAGATAAAGTAATAAATGTTCAAATTTGAATTGTCGGAGAGTCGTTTTCATAAAAGAATGACTTGATTCTGGGACTCGCCACTAAAGTGTAGGTATTGCTATCAAAAATGGGATTTGTGAATATCTGAACAGGATTAAAAAGGTTTATGTTCTATTCATTCATTGTTCTGTATCTGCTTTATGCTTTCCAGGGTCGTTGGAGTCTTTCAGCTCACATCACACACACAAGTCAAGAGACAGAGAGATGGCTTTTACACACGTTTAGGATAGCATGCATACTCAATATAGGGTTTTCACCGACGTCACTTTCTGGCAGTAACCCGGATGCGCGGCCATGCTGGAGGTAAGCGGATGTTGATGCTACATGTTGCAGGCTCACGGAGGTGTACTCTGTGATGGATAAATCACAGAAAATGCATTATAGATGCAAAGGCATACAGGGAAGGACTTGGTCCTCAGGAAAGGGAACGGTATTTGAAAAAAAATACAGTTTATTGGTGGTGCAGATCCATGCGAGTCCGCTTCCTCGTCTTGGATCAATGACGACCCGGAGAGTCGTCCGTCTATTATGTATCCTGATTCCTGATATCATCAACTACCTGGATTTCACCAAGCTCATACACAGTAGAAGACCTTAAATCTTATAGAAGTGTGGAGGTCGGGTGCGGCTGCAGAGGCTCGCATTAGCAACGAATACATATCGGCAGATAACTCAGTCAGTTCTAATAATTTCATAGTGAGCCTGCAGCGTAGTTACTCTAAAATAGTAAACGACCGCCAGGCAATCTTATATTCAGGCAAATCAAACAGTTATCGTCCATTAGATGCGACTACTCTGGACCTCGAGCCTCGGACTGCTACGCTGGCTACATCCAGCGGCCTAGGAAGCAGCGGAGCCTCGTACCAGCAAGAACGCAGCTTCCTTCCATCCTGCATTCTAATGTCCACTGGACTACCTGAAGCTGGATTTAAATGCAAGACAGGAGATGAGGGTGGAGGTGTTTGCATATACACCAATAACAACTGGTGCAACACCGGTGAGCTAGTGTCATGTCACTGCTCTCCTGGTGTAGAACGACTGACAATAAAATGCAGACATTGTTCTCCCTGATTTGTTGTAACTTTTGGCAGTCTATAAAACTCCACATGTATTTCACGGTCTGACCGATTAGTACAGACAAAAACACGGCAATAGTTCACCATTTCCTCTCAAAATTTGGGATTTGCTGGTGTGTGTGCTGTGCGTAAACCTGCTGCTTAACACCAAAATAGCAACTTCCTGGTTGATGATTCCAAGAGTCAATGCAGTGTCCTGCTTTTATGTTGTGAACAAGTAAATGTATTTTAAATTCTATTACGAAATGGAATAACTTTTTGTCTATGAGGACCTGCTTCTCTAAAAGGTCTTTGAACAGCCATGTTTGCTGTAAATGGTGGATGGACAATGGATGATACTGTTGAGAAAACACATGCTTCTTGTGCCCTCTGTTGGTGGATTTAAGAATTAATCCATCAGGTATTTTCAAAAGCCTGGGTAACCTAATTTACTGGTGTGAGGTAAAACACAAGGCTAGATATATACTTTTCTGAATGTGGGATTAAATCTCAACCTCATTAAAAAGCAATCTTAGCAGGACAGATATGAGGGTGTATCTCTCTCTGCTCAGAAATGTAACACTTGGGTAAAATAAAACATAACTGCTCCAACAGGAATACAGAATTTCTAACCTCCATTCACCAAGCAGCATTAAGGAAACATTAAGGGGCAGTAAAAACTCAGAATAGGATACACACGATATACCTTTATTCATCCACTCCTTCATGTGTGCTATTGACAGAGGAAGAATCCTGTACACGTCATCATCATCATCATCACCTTAAACACTGTTTGGATAGCATGAATACTTTTGACTCATCAGGCAGTGCTCACATCTACCTCATACCTGACAGCTTGTTCAGTACTGGAAGAAAGTACAGCATAACGTTTAGTGCAGTTATTGCATTGAAAAGCATACATAGAAATGATAGTAGTGCAAGTAAACCTCCTCATCAGGGGTATCTTGATAGTCTCGGCTAGTGTTTTGTCAAATTCAGTGAAGTAATATATAGTATGAGATTATTTGGGGAAAAAAGGTGTAAAACTAAATTACTTCATATATCCTTTAAAAAAAAAAAAAAGGACATTGCATTTTGTATAAACTTTCTGCATAAAGATTGAAAAAATCGGCAGAAGTGTCACAGATGTGGTCGTTTCGGTGGAAGAATCACTAAGGTTTTCTAAACAAGCAGTGCATTATTCTTCAAAACTGATAATTAAATAAAAGACAAAAAACATGTGTACCGTGATTTAAACCCTTCTATCTCTCTTTCAGTGCCCCTCATATTGTGATAGTTGATCATAGTAATATGAGCTCTGCAATTTGAATATACAGTATGTACAGCTAAGCCTTGATAATGTATTTAGAAGTGGTTATGCAGCTCATGTTGTGTTCTGACGACTAAACGGCTCAAGTATTTTGGTCTTTAAAAGCCCTTCTAATGAAACAAGATTATGATATGTCATGCATGTACTTTGCTATTTACATACGGGACTGAGCACTGTCGTATGATGTCATTTAAGCTTTTGCCGGGAATTAAGGGAAAATGTGTTGATTTGAGGAGTGTAAAACAGGAAATAGTGAAAAATAAGTGACATATGTCGAGTATGCAAGCTTGAGAAAGTCATAACTTTAAGTAATTTGGGTGCATAGTGTTGTACAGTATTTTTTGCAGTTATTGAAAAATGGCTACATGGGCATTAATAGCTTAGAGGTCCCCTAAATACCTTTACATGTTTATGATGTAAGAACCATTAAGGTGGAGTCTGCAATCCTGTTTAGAAACACTTTTTGTTATTCTGGGTGAAATGGTCCTTCCGGCCTGAGTGTAGTCCATATAAAATATGGATTCAGAAAAAAGGATAAAAAATAATCAGACCTCTGTAGCAGCTGGATTTCTGTAAAAACTCTGATCAATCCCTGCTATTTGGTCCGAATGGAAAAGAACCAATCCGATGCCTTCATGTCTCAGTATTTGTTTTGGTTCGGGGGAATTAGTTATTTTTAAATCCAGACGAGCTTAGAGTAGGTCTGTTTATCTCAAACAATGCAAGATTTCCAACATTGCAGACTGCATCTTTAAGTGTATTTAGTCTGATCAGTCATTTCGTGTTAACATGTGGTATCTATGTCCTTTGGCTCCATGATAAATAAACAAAAAACAAATGTTTAATCTATCATATGACAGGTAATCATTATCCTTTAATACTCAGTAATTGGCTTAGTCTGGGACACTGGGATGGACTGATCAACGGTTCACGGCTCAACTAGTCTGGGACACTTGAATGGACTGATCAACGGTTCACGGCTCATTTAGTCTGGATGGACTGATCAACGGTTCACGACTCAACTAGTCTGGGACACTTGAATGGACTGATCAACGGTTCACGGCTCATTTAGTCTGGATGGACTGATCAACGGTTCACGACTCAACTAGTCTGGGACACTTGAATGGACTGATCAACGGTTCACGGCTCATTTAGTCTGGATGGACTGATCAACGGTTCACGACTCAACTAGTCTGGGACACTCAGATGGACTATCCTTCTATCCTGTCTTGTTCGCCCTTCTGTTCATTAACCCCAACCAGTCAAAGTGGATGGCTGCCACCTCTGAACCTGGTTCTTCATATAAAAAAGAGGAAGTTTTTTCTTCCCACTGTCGCAAAATGCTTGTTCATGTGGATCATGTTGGGTTCTTTCTTTCTTACTATGGACTTTATATTTTGCTAAGCGCTTCAAGATGACTTTGTTGTAATTTGCGCTACATAAATGAAGTTGAATTTGATTGAATTGAATTAAAACTATGACTGGAGCATGCTTTGTTAGGGTATGTGCATGGGCTCGGGGAGCTAGCCAATATCACTGTTTCACTGTCAATATCTGAACAAATGGATTATTTTCTACTCATTGTTTCTCGCCAGGTTGCATTTAATGGCTAGCACACATTTCAATGCATTTTATATATATATATATATATATATATATATATATATATATATAGCTGTGTAACAGCAACAGCAATTTCTTATCAGTTTAGATAGTTCAGTTATACAAAACCGATCTTAAGAGTGAATCTCAAAAATAATGCCAAAAGAGGAGGCCACATTTTTCTCATCATGTGTATTTTTCTGCGACTTTCTACAAATTCCATCACCAAGTGGATTAAGAGGAACAGAAAATAGGTTAGGGTTATAATAATCCCAAACTAAACCAGTTCATTCAACACCTAAAAATCATCCCTACAGTACTGTTGGTGGAAATAAAGATTGGATGTGAGGTTTTCCTTTTGATTACCGTACTTTTGCATTCTTGTAATGCTCCAGTAAGAAGCTTCCTGAAAGAAGATTAACCTCCAACCACCTGTGAACAGAGTGGCTGTAAATAATCCAGTGCCAACACTTCCACGTTCACAGCTGTGACAAAGTACTCATTGAATGTGTGCATGTTTGTGCTTCATTTTGCATCACTGTTGCATACAAATATGAAGTGAGCTACAGTGAGAACTTAAAAAACAGTGCAAAAGAAAGCTTACTTTAGTGCTACTAGGTAAACAAAGAGATGGAGGGAAAGTAGACAATAAAAGGAATTAAAAAAAACACTTTTTCTGCTTATACAGGGGTCCCACCACAGATGAGCCCAAAGGTGACTAACAGATGTGATTGTGCTTGAAAGAAAGGAGTTTATACTGAGCTTTAGTGAAGGAAGACCAACAAGATTTTCTATCAGAAAAGAATCTGTGAGGAACCTGCATTGGGAGATATACCTGTGTGTTATCCTGATAGCTTTGCTAAAGGCTGTACTGTAACTGCACAGGTGTGTGATTTGTGCACAAGCTGAGGGAGCCTTTGTGTGTTGAGGACTTTTGAACACACATGGGATGCCTCGGCTTCTTCAGTGACCTGCAGCTTCGGATCATTTCAGGAGGGGTGTGAGGAAGAGAGAGGGGAGGGGAGGTGGCAAACGCTGACTGCACGGCTGTACTGGTCTTTGATATCTATGTGTGTGTATTTGTGTTTGTATGATTGTGTGTGTGTGTGTGTGTGTGTGTGTGCAGCAATCCTGAGATGTAACAGCCGGAGCAGGGGGCAGCAAAGCAGTGAGATTTTGACTCTTCCATCTCTCTCTCCTCCTTCCTCCTGCTCTTCCTCTCCTTGTCGTTGTGCTGCCTCCTCTTCCGGCTCACCACCTCGTGCTCCTTCCTCCTCTGGGGGCTCTGCTTCTGCAAACTTTGCCCCCTGATGACACTAAGGTGGTGGCTAGTCAAGGAGGGATAAGGGCAGCTGCTGCCCCCTGGTGCCCCCGTCCGGTTCCTGTGCTTTATGACTTTTGGACTGACCCCAGCCAACAGCACAGGCTGCTCCTGCAGGAGGTCAAAGGTCACATTTGACAATATTGTTACAGATAACAAAAGAATCAAACACAGGAAGCAAGGAGGGAGATTTCTCCTCACCTTTGAGTGCGATGGCAATCATTCTATCAACTCCTGAGTCTCCGAAAACTAGTTTGGACACATAGAAAGGTTTTAGCTAGTGGTCAGAGGTGTAAAGAAAGATTACTGATATATCCTACTCAAGTAGAAGTACTGTTACTTGATTCAAATTGTACGCAAGTACAAATAAGTCATACATAAAATACAAGTAAAAAGTAGCTCATTTAAATAGTACTCAAAGTAAAATTTACTAGTTTCTTTTATCCCCCATGTTGATTTTTGGTGATGAATCTTGCCCCAGATCCTTTGCATACAGTAAACATCTTAAGTATAAACTTAAAAAGGAATAAACAAAATATTGCACAATTGGAACCTAATTTTTTTTCCCACAAAGGCATCTTTATAAAATAAAAACATTTGTCAAAATGTAAAATTCCTTAAAAAATTAAAAATAACAACAATGAATTAAATTCAAAATGTAAACATTCTCAGACTCTCAGTATAGATAAATTTATGAACTCTAAAACTGAGAAAATAACCCATATTCAGTGCTATTTTGGTGCAGCGCATTACGTTTAATCTGGTTGGTTGGCTATGATGTGATGCATTTGATTGTTGTCTGGTCATTTTTTGTAGTTTATTTATTTATTTGTTCCTTTAATGAAAATGCAAACCAACATAGAGTAGATTATTACATCAAATAATAGCACAGTCCAAATGAAGCGTTTTCATGATTGGAAAGGAGCAGAAAGAAGAACAAAATTCTTATATTTCTGCCCCTTAACTTAATAAATACATAATTAATGACCCACCAACCTTCCTCTGTCAGTCTACACAATTTTCACTATTCTCTAATAACCTTAAAATGACAAATACAAATTTACAAATCCCAACCTGAATCGACTTTCTAAAGCATATTGGCAGATTTTTTTAATTGACAAATATTTTTACAAACCTTCAAATAATTTTGTTGAGCATTCCACACAATGTCTATTGATCATTTTAAAACAAAAAATAATAATTTGTTCTGTATCAGTTGGGTGAGGAAATGTAACAAATTACATTACTTCTTTTAAAATGTACTTAAGTTCAAATAAAATGACTGATTTAGAAATATACTAAAAAAAAAAGTAGAAGTACCCATAAAAGAAACTCAATTACAGTAACGTGAGTACTTATAATGCGTTACTTATAATGATTGAGCTAAAATGCTAAAAAGCGTATTATCAATGCGTTCATACCTGTTGGCTGGAGTTAGCTGAAGGAGGGGTGATCAGACTTTGGTCCACTATAGGATTAACTGGTGCAGAACAAGGTAGATGTGTCGCACGCCAGTAAATTTCTAAATACTCTGCCAGATGGTCACAAGCATCTTCCAATTGGTTCTCATCCAAGATTACATCAAACATCTCCTGATGCATCAAACAATGAGACAATATGTTGAAAAAAATTCACACACACGCACACACGCACACATGAAAATGAGAGGAGCACACACCGGTGGGCACTGAGCCAGTTTGTCTCCTGCCATCATCTGGACATTCAGGTGTTTGCTTTGTGACTTTCCTCTGGATTTAATCAGCCTCTGGAGAACCTGAGCCAGATGCATTCACATGAACAACAACTATTGTTATTTTTGTTATTTGAAAATGTGATACATAACAGGTCACAGAAACTCTGAAAATAGTTTATTGGTAATTATTAATGTAGTTCATACCAGATTGAGAAAAGTACTTGCAAAATTGTGCGAATGATGTTTGTACCATGCGAGTACAAATATCTGTTTGTACCATGAGAAAGCACAGGTTTGGTTCGAATTCAGGTCAGAAACGATTTGTTGTGATTATTATACTAATTTTTTAGATTCAATTCAGTTTGATTTCATTTGATTTTATTTATCTCAAACATAAAATAATATATAGCAATCATTGCTCACTTAAAACAGCCCCAGCAATGTTTGAGAAGAGGCAGAAGGAAGCTTAACGCTTATCTAGTTCTGCCCCTACTTCTAAGCTATTTCACAAAGAACAAAATAACTGACATTTGAGCAAATGCATATGTATATATATATATATATATATATATATATATATATATATATATATATATATATATATATATATAAATACACAACAAAATACACACAGTTTTAAACAAAAACAAGCATTCTCTTTGGTTCTGTTTAGCCCTTGTGGTCTTTTAGTTTTTCTATTTTCGAGTATGTTCTCTTGTGTTAACTCTTGTCTCTGTGTTTCCAGGGATTCCTGCTTGTGGCTCCACCCCCAGTGATGTCTTTATGCTTGGTTTGTGACTGATTAGCTCCCTCATGTTTCCACCCAGGTGTGGCCCGTTCCTAATCAGGCCTCTTCCACTATTTAGCTGAGTGCTTGAACACTGAATGTTTGCTGGTTCATTGTATTGTCAACCCCCTTGTGTCCTGTGACGTTTATTTTATTATTATTAAAGATGGACTGGTTCCAAGAATGCTACGCCTGCATTCTGCCTCCATCTCTCCCTGAATTTGGGTCCACACCACCACCTAACCCTGACACATTCATAGGCCTACCTAGACTTACATAACATCGATATCCACATGTACACCTACCCATCAGATTCTAGTCCTTGTACTGACCTTATAAGTTATATATATTCCATTGAAAATGTATACAAGCAAAAAAAGCACAAACTTGTTTCAGAAATCTAAGGTTACTCATTATAACTGGCAAAACATCCACACACAGTGATTGTTTGATATGCAGTACTTGCACACTTTTAGGTAATCATTATTTTTGTATCTTAATTTACTTCAATGAGTGATAGAAACACACTTTGATCAGATTTTGGTCATGAGGTCATTGTGTGTGTTGTGCTTTACTTTAGGCGAAGACACTTTGACGTAAACAACAATGGGTGCCAGGGAAGTTTTGAGAAGTTGTGCTGGGTGGTTAATGGTGTCTGCGTCAAGGACAACCAGTTGGAGAGACTTGGCCAACTCAAAGATCCTCTCGATCTCACTCTGGACCTCAGCTGCATTCAAACCAGTACAAACAGCCTGTTGTTAGCAACTTTTCACTGCGCATCAGAATACAGAGCTGAGATCAAAGGAAAAGGAAATATCTATTCTTAGCAGGTATTAATCTTTATTTGGAAGGAAGACAAGATCAAACACAACTTTTTGTCACTCACCTAGACTGGAGCGAGTGTTTGATCTCTCCATGATGGCCTTCTTGTTCAGCACCGAGCGCTTTGCCAGTGACAGATCAGCAGTCACGCGTGTAATAGAGATCCTACGGAAGAAACGTCTTATTACATCACATCCACAACTGTTCCATTTCAAAAGGATTGAATGAACTTCTACCCTTTCGCTGCTAAAAATAAATCATCATCACCATGTGTCCTATCGACCACGTAATGTGATAGGCTCCATCCAACCAACCGCTCTGTGGTTCAAATGTAATGTTACACAAAAGAGAGCGTTGCACTACATGCAAAGGAAGTGATTCAGCGTCTGTTGTACCCACCTGCCATCAAATCTGTGCTTTAGGAAGTCGAACAAGGCTTTCTGCATCATGTCTGTTACCTGGGACGCATAGAGGACAAAATTGGTAGTTAGAAACAGTGACACAAGAGATACAAACTGTAGCTCTGCGCACACATTACACCTTGTTGTTATATTTTGGCTCACAGACGCAACATCCTAAAGTTTTGCCAATATTTCACCAATCATCCATAAAGTTCTTCTGCTCTGTCCAGTCACTCCACCAGCCTTTAAGCCACATCAACATGACACAGAGTTCAGACCCAGTGGTGAATTTGGCAACCAGTTTTAATATAGTCTCTTATCTCTAAACCTTTAGGGCAAAACATAATTTAGTCCTCTAAAATCACTTTATTTCATTTACATTTATTAACTTGTATTATTGTCCTGTGACCAAAGGAGAGTCAGTTCTCAATACACAACACAAACATTTCTATGTGGAGTTTGCAGAAGTGAAAGTAATGGATTACAAGTACTCACATTACTGTAGTTCAGTTGCTTTTATGGGTATTTTTTTGAGTATATTTCTAAATCAGTAATGTTACTCATACTTTAGTATGTTTTAAAAGAAGTAAAGTAATTTGTTACATTTCAACAATCAAATGCATTGCATCATAGCCCACCAACCAGACTAAACGTTGTGCCGGTTAGTTTCTCAGTTTTAGAGGTCATAAATTTACTTATACCAAGAGCCTGAGAATTTTTTTAAAATTTCAAATATATATATCATTGTTTTCTTTGTTGTTTTTTTTTTTTTTTTTAATTGTACATTTGGCAAAACATTTATTTTGTACATTAGTCTTCATGGTGAAGACTAGTCGTGATCATATTTTGATAAGACAATAAATAAACATACTGGTTTCTTCCCAAACCCGTGAGATGATGTGAATTAGAAGACTGGTTTATAGGTGATGAAAGAGTTGTGCTTTAGTAGTAGTAGGAAAAGGTCACAATTATATAATGACAAAATAAAAAGTGAACAGCTGATTAACTGTCATACTACTATACTTTAAATGCAAGTAAACTACCAAAATAACCCAATAATAATCAAATCAGACATCCGTGTTTCTAATTTATTTTTAACACCTTTAATTAATACTGAAAATAACTTTGAGGAAATTAATTGGACTTTACAACAAGAAAAACACTAGTTTCAAAGTTGAACTTGTTTAATAAAAGAGCAGAAACTGGTTAAACCGTGAGTAATTAAAAATGTGCCTGTGTCTTGCTTAAGGGCACAGTGTCAAATAGCGAAGCTCCCTCTAAACACTATTGTGTGTCTTTATACTATTGAAAACAATACAAACATTATAAAATGTTATTTTAATGTATTTTTAAAGCAAATACATTTAATAAAATCAATTTCTATTGTAAATACCTTGACACGTTTTGATCATTTTTGTGGTAGTGGAGAAGGTTTGCTTGCATAAGTCTCCATCATACTTAGAAGATGAGGTGAAGCAGTCTATTTTCAAACCGTCATGAAAAATGAATTGCCTTTGGAGCAAAGGGTGAAGCACTGTGTGCTTTTTCACAGCGCACGAGAGAGACGGAGAAACAGCAAGACAGGGAAGCGTTAATGATAAAACAGCAGGTCAGGGTAAGAGCAGTGATGAGGAACGCTAAGGAACGTTGATGAGCAGACAAAAATAACATGAAGAAGAGAGGAAAAAAACCCAGAGAGGGAGAAAGGAGGGGATTGAAAGAAGGAAGCTGGCATTCACCACTGAAGCCTCCCAGAAGTACAATGCCACGGCAATGCCAGGCACACATATCTTCTGTTCTCCTACACACCTCACATCTCAGCCAAATGAGTGCTTTAAACAAGTGTATGTGCTGCTGAATTACTGGACTTTATCTACTGTGTGTGAGTGTGTGTGTGTGTGTGTGTGTGGGGGGGGGGTTCAGGGACAGACAGAGCTGAGACTTTCAACATGGCTGCTGCTTGGTTCAAAGGTGTGTGACGTGGCATTTGTTTAGACTGCAATGATACTGTTAATGAATTATTTCATAAAAGTGTCCACTGGGAGTGGAGCGAGCACAGTCACGTGCGTGCCAGAGCCAATCACTGGAGAGCTGGGATTGATGACATCATCACTGTGGAGTTAGAACTGATGACATCAGTGTGTGTGTTGAAATACAATTTGAATGCCTGATATGATAAATATGATTTTAAAAAATATAGGCACATCAAGAGATTTAATCTAGAATTCAAATAGGCATTTTTTTTAATAAAGGAGGCAAGAGATGAAGCTCAGGCTGTGTCCGAATAGTCCCTCCTATGTATCTCTGTTCCTATCCACTTTTCCTTAACCCCAGATTAAAGTGTTTAAGTGGCGGCCATGATAAGGAGCGTTCCAATTCTATAAAAGCTAAAGAAAGGAGGCTCAATGCTTCCTTTATAAACTCCTTTAGCCTAGGAAACACTGATGCATCCTTTATCAAAGGAGATGAAATAATGCTCACCCACAATTCCTTGCGTTGACAAAATTTAAAGGGACGCACTCATCCGAGTGTTCACGGAAACTCAGGAAGACTGAAAACAGAGCACTGTCGTTCAAGAAAAAGGGATCGGGGACATTTTTAGCAAATAATGTTTTATTCAACATATTTTATTCAACTACAAATGCTTTGTGTGGTTAGTTGTATGCCTACAATGTTATGTAAGCCTATATAGGGCATGAATTTAACAATTTCATAAAATCATACTTATTTTGGATTCATGTCTGAGTGGAAGGTGAGTGCGAGCAACCGTTCTCAATGTGACGTTCTTTTAGTTTCACTTTTGTTCCTCGTACTCTGTTAGCCTCTTTCCCTTTGATTTACAGTACAATCAAACCTTGTGATATTTGAGATTATATCAGCAGAAAGTGTTGTAAATGTGCTTTTAGTAGTTTGTCGTTTTTTCACCACGGCAGAAGTCACTAACGTTCGCCGCCGTCTGATCATTACGTAATTTAGTGAAAGTGCGTCTGATTGTCAAAACAACGTGACCGCCTTTTCCTAAGTCTCCTAACACCTTTCCCTAACCCCTAAGGAAAAGTGGATAGGAAAGGAGATAGGAGGGACTATTTGAAACACAGCCTCAAACTCATCTGAACCCACAGAGTGAAATGTGGGAAACTTTTTTGAGGACAAACTACATTATTACATTATAACATTCTTAATTCTGTCTATAATAATGCTAATTTATTGTAAATACACAATAAAACATTAACACTTTACAGAAAACTAAGTGGTGATTGAATTCAGATTGTGAGGAAAAGATGATGCAGATTAATATAATTTGTGACAGGAAACCGGGTTGGGGTCAATTACATTTTCAATTACACATGTGCAATTAGAATTTAATTACAATTACAGTGACCAGCTTTTTTTTATCCAATTACAATCAAATTGCAATTATTTTTTATCCTCTGATATTCAATTACATGCAATTACCTTCTCAATTACTAAAGTTCAATTACAGTGAATCACAATTACTGAGGCTGAAACAAATAACCTAATAAAAGTTAACCTTGCTCTTGTGTTAGCTTTCTGTTAGCATCTCTAATGATAACAGGTCCTAAATCAGCTGTAAAATACACTAATAACAAATATCTATCATCTAATCTATTTAATATATATTGGTTTCCTTGTAAGGCTTCCTAATCTATGAAAATATATGTTTTAATATTTTTGGTGTGGGGGTTTGAACCTTTTTTGTGTCAGTATACTCCTAGATTTACTGTATACTGTATGTATATTTTAAATGGTAAAATGTGGCAAAGCTTGATATGAAACATATTATAATAATTGTTAACAACATATGTGTAGAACTGTACATAGAACTGTAACATGGTTAATCAGTTTAGCGTTAAATTATAATTGGCAATTTTTATCGTTTTTTTCATGGGAATTACAATTACAAAGTCAATTATCTAAACTGAATTACAATTTAATTACAATTATGACAGTAGCACATTCTTAAAATTACTATTACAATTATAATTATGCTATAATTGTTTAGTTTACAATTATTATTGACCCCAACCCTGCAGGTAATGCTTTTTATAGCTTTTTGTACTCAAAGTTTAGAAAGAAAGCTCTCAGGGTTGCTCCATTTTTTAAAAATAGGTGTTTTTTTTTGGGGTTTTTTTTAAATGTGAGGTGTTTTTACACAGAACTAAAATGGTGACCAAAAGACATAAAAAAAAGAAAACATCTAATCTATGACCAGCTCTCACTTTTTGTGGAGGTTCCCCGTTTGCTGTCTCAAACTCACCAAACTCCAACGTTTTGTTAACCCGGTCCCTGACACCAACACAGTACCGTATCATTAACCTATTCAGCAGTTTATACAGTAGCTAATATATATAGAAGTATTGTGACAAGGCCATAATCTTCCCTGCCTTTCCTTCAATAGGACACCATTAAGCAGAAGTTAAAACTCACCTCGTAACCTTTCAATGAAGGACCGACCAGGACCACAGGTCTCATAGAAGGAACCACATCATATGGAGGAACATGTTCAGTCTTCCCAGGTCATAAGCACAAGGGAGAAGTTAAATGAAGGTAAGAACACTTGCAGCCTTAACACCGGGGAATAATTCATTCATGTAACAATCAAAGTATGAAAAAGTAGGAACACTGGATACAGTTGCTGTAAGGACACAAACGTACCTGTTTCTGCTTCTGTTTGGCTTTTAGAACAAACGAAGTTACCATTAGCACAGCAGGAGCTCATATTTTTATTAAAACATTTTAGTGATAGTATTAAATTGAAAATTAAAAATGTAAATTAAATTAAACTGGGCTTTAAGCCTTTATTTGTCATGTATATATGTTGTTACTAGGGATGTAACGATTCACTCAACTCCCGATACGATTCGATTCAGGATACTGGGTTCACGATACAATTTTCTCACGATTTATTTTACAAAATGGGACTGTAGACAAATGATGACTGAAAAATATTCATTTTTTTGGGGGGGAAAATACTGTACTATTTTCCTTTTATTTTTCATTGTCAAAAGAATCCCTTGATAAACTATTCAAAACAATGCAATTTAACTAAAAATAAATCTTGAATGAAATAAATAAAGGAATAATACAAATGAAGAAGAAGCCTATTAATTTAAATCCTGGTTCAATTCAAAACTACATAATAGTTCTTTTTCTTTTTAAAAGTGCAACTGAAAATGTATTTTGTGCCTTAACAATTAGACTTTTAAAAAAAAAAACAAAAAAAAACAGTCATTTTACTGTGTTGACGTCAAATATTTCTTTGGACCAGCAGAGGGCGCTGGTAACCCAGTGGTCGGTTGGCATGCAGATATTCCACCAGTGAAGAAGAGATCCTATGCTAGCAGACAGAGCTAATAGAAAAATGTGACTCTTACAGATATTTACGTAATATTACAGATATTCTTTCGGTGCTAAAGATGTAAAGAACCATTTATGAGAATGTTTAACAGTAAATGGCGGCCAGAAAGAAAGTAGTAGCAGATTCCGCTTCTGGAAGGATTAATATATAGCGCTCAATTTTCAGCGCATTGATGTGAACCGTGGTACCTATGAATCGATTTTTAACTGCCTTACGATTAATCGTTACATCCGTAGTTGTTACACATATATATTGAAATTTGTCTTCTGCAATTTAACCCATCCCTGGGGAGCCGTCGACAGCCATTTTGCGGCGCCTGGGCAGCTGTTCGGGGTTATGGGATTTGCTCAACATCCCACAGTGATGGCCCAGGTGAGGCTTGAACCAGGAACCCTCTGATTACAAGGCCACCATTCCCCAATTGTGTTGAATTCAACACATTCTGATGTCACTAATGGCGTGTTTCCGTTGGCGGTATCGGCTCAACACGGCTCCACACTACTTGCTTTCAGGACCCGATACTGTTTTTCCGGAGCTTTTCCACGAGGTGTGTTGAAAAAAATGAATGGATTCAGCGATATATCGCGATATTACGTTGCGCGATTCTCAGATCGATTCAAAATGCATCCATATCGATTAAAAAATATATATATATTATTATTATTTTGCTTTGAAGTGCACTGAAACCTGTACATGTTGACCACTTTGTGTTTTTTCAATAAAATCGAAAAAGAAAGTACTAACTTCCTGCATTTATTTGTTGTTCTAGGCATATACCTCAGTTAGGTTGCTCTAAAGCTATGTTGCACTATAGTCAAAGTTGGTTTAAAAGCCATTTATTTTAAGTTGTTGACACATGGCATGTTAAAGCCATTTTTTGAGGGTAAAATATGCCAATAAAATATATTTAATACATAATGTTCTCATGAAGGTGTACAGATTTACAGATTAGTTTTTTCTTCAGTCATATATTTAAAAACATATTTAAAAAATTGAAATAATCGCCTTATATTCTAACTCATTGAGGAAGAGGAAAGGAGTTTACAAGACAGAAAATGGCACTACGAGAGTTGATGCTGAAGTCCCCAGCAGCTCACAGCAGCGCACACTCGACCAGAGCATGTGTGGAACCTAAGTGGACCACTGAGAGTGTCGCGATGGCATGTCCGGGATGAAGAGGAAGTTACGTGTGTGGAGAATGACGGGGGGAGAGACTTGGAGGACAGCCAAAATACAGTAAGAAATCAATTCAACTCTGACATCGATAGCAAAATAATAATAATGTTGCCATCAAAAGCCCAGTCTCAGTATTGTTTTTGTAGTTTTATAGAAGGAAACCAAAGTTGAGGTGTTCCTAAAGCAAAAAAAAATTGCTTCAAAGTCACTAATAGGTTTTTTTTTTAGAAAAAGCCATTTTTCTCGGCTTTTTGTCACAAACTGGCGATTTGTGTGAAACTTTCCTCTATTCAATTGCTGATTGTGGAAGAACAAAACAAGCTAGAGACAAATGTATTTTTTCTGATGAAAGTAGACAGTCTAATCTTTCAGATGTCAGATCGTCATAGTACAAAATATTCTCTGGGTCCATAAAAATGAGTCAAAATGCTCTAAAACGGCTGACAATGAGTGGGTAGAATTGTTGAAAATGGCTGGCACTGAACGATTGTATCGTGACATACGATACAAATCGTATCGCCAGATGCCAGGCAATAAACACCCCTAGTTTCCACTGAGCACCAACCTGACATGCCAAATTGCCAGACTCCACGGTTTGCACATTTTTGCTGCCATCCTCACAAGATCGCTAACAAATATCAATGGTGGCCAAATGCTTCCTCTCTGTGCGTGAGTTGATACCCAATCGTGTCTGCTTTGTGCCTACGTCATATTTTCAGACCAGGGCTGCTTTTTATTGGAACCTCAACAAAGGAGGTACTAAAAAAAGCAGCACCAGGTACCACGGAGGAGGTGTTTTTTCCCAGCGGAAACGCACAAAAATAGTCGAGTCGAGTAGAGCCAGTGGAAATCTGCCATAAGTGCAGGTCATCGCTCATAATGTCACAGTCAGATGTAAATGTGTCCGATTTCCACCATGTGACTTATCTTAGGACCATTATAGCTCAGAAATATTGAGTGTCTGCGAATGTGACCTCACAGCGCCCCAGCAGACGGACGCAGCAGGAAGACTATTTCATTCCTATTTACCTGCAGGTGGCGGGGTGGGCCTCCAGCCTCCGGATGAAGCGTTCACTCCTTTCCTGTTGAGCAACATAATGCAAAGCTTCGTTATCCGTGAATCCCCTGAGGAAATGATTAAGAAAGAAAGCCTCCATATGGGCTAGATCAGTGGTTCCCAAACTTTTTGTGCCTCAGGCACACCAAAGGACAAGTACAAATCTGAAGGCACACCTATTGTGCAAAATAGCCTTTATAACACGTGTTATCACTCATAGCATGTACAATATCTGTAAATGTGCTTAATTATTGACTAATGCCAAATAAAATGTGACAAAGACAACTATATTACTCATGAAAATGTATTAACAAAATATATTAAAAAAAATTGGTATAGAGTTTGCCTCTGTATTATGAATGTGCATACAAAGTATTAAAAGTATTAAAAAAATAAGTATTAAAATAAATAAATAAATAAATAAAAGTATTAAAATAAAAAATATTCATTTGTGTGTAGTTGTATATTGCAATATGGTTCTCACAACATCTTACGGCACACCAGTGTGCCGCGGTACACCGTTTAGGAACCACTGGGCTAGATATTTGAAAAAAAATGGGGAAACTAAGTGACACAAATACAGAAGACGTTCAAGAGGCGGGGTCACAGATCTCACCCAGTTGGGTGACCTCTGACCTTGCTGCTGCTTTCTGCTCCTGTTTTATTCTCATAGCCTCCAGTTTCACTGGGCTAGGGATGAAAGTGATGTCGGCTCCTTCCTTCACCAAACGACCAATCCACCAGTCATTGTTGTACTTCTGTCAATGAGAAACATCCGTTAAAGCACAGATGTTATAATTCTCACGCAAAAGGTAAAGCAGCGTTTATCGCCAGCCTCACTTCACCAAAAATCCAGCATACGATCAAAAAAAATGTGCATTTTCAGTGCTATTTTGCTACCTATGGCACCCACTGACACAAAGGACAAAATGACCCTGTAACTGTACCATAGGGATACTGGTGTTCCTCCATAGAGGTCAGGTCAAATTATTTTAATTTAGAGGCCACATACGTTTTAGTTTGAGTACATTGGACTAGGAAAATCCTGCCCAGGGTTTTTAAATTATTTTTGGGAAAACAAATGTGTAATTTAAATATTATTTCTCCCAGTTTTAACACGTTAATACACCTAACAACTAGATAAATAGTTTTTTTTCAAGGTTTGAAGCATTCAGGTAGATATTTGTAAATGAACCATAGACTGATTTCCATAATAATGAATGTTTTACTATTAATTAATAATTTTAATATATGAATATATGAAATTGGATGCTTTGATCTGGCCCTCGAGCATTAGGGGTTAAGAATTTGCAGTAAATTATACCTTTTTAAAAAAACATATATTGAGGAAACCTGAATATAGAGGACAAAAAATTCCCTGGGTATAAATTTGCATTTAAAAGTGCTGCATCTCACCTCTTTTATGTGTAGAAAGTCTTTGGTCTCAAAGTTAATGGCAGCACCTTGGACTGGACAATCTTCATCAAGAGCTCCGCAGTAACTCACATTGGTTTTTACTGCAAATGCTACTGGTTTAGACTGTTGGAAAACACAATGGGTAAAGTAAAAGTGCAACTCCATTTTCCTTCTATTTTGAAAGTATTCCAAACAATGATTTTCTGAGACATACAGAGAGGCAGTAATATGACACAGATCAAATATATATTACCAAAAGGAGTCACATGGCTACCAAAGCTCTCACCTTGGCTCTCTCCAGCTGCAGCTGAGCCTGGCGCTCGGCATCACGCCGAGACGCCTCTTGGTCCTCCTCCAGGGACAGGTCGGAATCAGAGGGTCGACTAGTGCAGGAATCGGCTGAACCCTGAAGGTGAGAAAAAAAAAAGGAAGTGAGTGGTAAAAGCCAGCTAGTAAATACCGTATGTGGAGGTAGCACCACAAAGCTCTTCTTCTCACTTCTGAAAAACTGTTGAAAAACTATGAACTTTGCTCATGCAGCACACAGAACTGTACGTCACAATTTATTAGATCAATGTGTTTATTGTATAAGTGTTATACATGAGCTTACGCTGTCATTATCTGATCTTGATGGTGAAAAGAAAGATTGCCTTTTTTATATTCGCTTCAGATGCGCAAATGAAGTAAATATGGGGAAAACATTTTTTTTTTCTTAGTTTTTAAAGGGAAAATGTTTTTCGATAGTCCCAGTCAATTCCCCAAGATGAAAACCATTTACGTAAAAAGGCAGGTCTCTACGCTGCCTTTGGACGTAACCGTGCTATGCTAAATGTTACACGTAAATTCACAGTGCATTAGTGAATTGATATCACGTGACCTTCGCTGCTACGTTCTTCTAAAAGCGGGATAACACTACAGTCAGGATGACAGCGCTAGAGACGATAAAGAAACTTTTTGAGGAAAAATGACAGCTTTTAAAATATGAGAGACCAACACCTGAGCTACCAGACCTTCAGCAAAGGTAAGGTCAGAAAATTGTTCGTATTTTCTACAGTGAATGGTACAAAAGGAAGGATTGGCTTTGTGGATAAACCTCACTGAGGCTGTTCCAAGTTGTTGTCATTTTCTCTGTGTTTCTGTGTTTCCAACACAAACAACGGATGTGCTGCCGTGTCATGAGATATATCTTGTTGGGAGAGTATGGAGGCTATATTAAATCATTGGCGATGTTTCTTTAATGGTGTTTTAAGATGTTGATTTTGTTAGATGGCTAAATGCTTGTTCCTGTGGATCTTGTTGGGTTTTTTCTTTCTTATTATGAACTTTATAAATTTGATAAGCGCATTGAGATGACTTTGTTGTAAATTGTGCTATACAAATAAAGTTGAATTGAATTAACACTTGCCAGCAGAAACATATGAAATTGTCATTGGTGTTGACATTGGTGGTCTGCCTACCCTACCCTAGTGCTCACGGCACTTAACTGGTGTGTGCCAACAGCAACACTAACAACCAGAACATCCTTGTTGTCTACAGTGAATACTTACTCACACAGGTGCACCACATGTTGGCAACGGTCCAGTGTTCAACCAAGCATAATGACGGTGAGCCACTGTGACCTACTATGCATCCTCTGGATGTAACAACAGGGAAACTTGTCCCTGTGCCTTCAGAAGTCTTTTTTTGTGTGTGTGTGTGGATGTGTAACTAACACTCACCGAATGGACTGAAAACCTTTGCACAGCTGGAGCATCCACATCCACATCCAAATATAACTTCTTATCAACATCATCCTTCCATTCTCATCGTCCAAATTTTTCCCCCAACCTTTCTCCTCCTTTATTATCTCCTCGTTACCCCCACACACTCAAAAATAATACGAGTTACATCTAGAGCACAGTTTACGGTTTATGGATATCATTTCAATATCAAAGCGTTCCAGTGCCTGAAGAGGAATGCAGAGCTGAGGAAACAAAACCTAATTAAAGCACATAAAACTCTGTAAATGGATGAAGAGGATCTGCACTCTGAGAGGCACAGCCTGAGTCTCATTAGCGCCAAGCTTTAACACACCATCTACTGCTTCTTGGTACATATTTCAATAGTTTGGCTTGACAATGAAAGACTAAACAGTCAGGACCTCGAAGCCCTTTGCAGAAAAAACTCAAACTGTCTATTCTGTCCAGAAAATTGAAATTTCTAATCATAAGTTGTCTTGTAGTAATATTAAAATCTAGATGTTATCAATAACTGACTGAATAACAATCAAAAGGAATTATTTCATATTCCAATGGGGTTTTTTTTTGGATAATCTTTATTGTAACGTAATAGAACTGAACATTTACATACAACTATAGACACAACGTTCACTCATTTACAAAAGAAAAGTAGGACTCTGTCAAATTAAGAGGAAAAAGTATTAAAGGTGGAAATTGTGCATGTCTGGACTAATTTTGCACATATAAATCTTAATGAAACTGTTTCGGAGGTTCACTTTCTTTCCTTTTTATTTTAAACTTCTTTCAATTTTGTTTATAGCCGACTCTAGTTTGTCGTGTCTAGTTTTTAAATCTTGATTTACAAAACTTTGTTTGTTTATATGTTATGATACAATGTGTATGATGTCTGCATAATGTGTATAAAAAGAAAATGTACAAAACTAACTAAGAAACTTTATCTATTTGTAAATTATGATATGTGTATAATGTGTGCATATTGTGTATAATGAAATCATGGAAAATCCAAGAAAGTCTGAGGAAACCTTCATGGAAACACTGCTGGGCAGTAAATACATGGCTCAGGATCCTGATGGTTTGGTCTTGCTTTAGATGTGAGTGGGTATGTTTGTTCAAAACCTTTATGTTTGTCTCATTTTGCCGTTTCACATCGGTCATTGTCAGATGAGGCTGACTGATTTTATGCTAATTTTCTTTTTTTTGGCTTTTTCTACCTTATTTTTCATCACTGCTCTGTCTCACATCTCTTTGTCTGACATTATCTTCTGTCTCTTTCTTCCTCCAGATCTGTGTTCTGAATCTCTCACTTTCTCCAGCTCCGTCGTCTGTTTATTTTACTTTTTCTTCTGCTTTTTTGTGTGATGCACTCATCTACAGCTATCTGGTCTGAGTCGGCAATGTTTATCTGGGCATGCACAAACCTGATTGGTTCAGCCATGGCATGTGAGATGGAGAACTTGCATGCAATTGGTTTGAGCGTTACCTTGTTGGCTAGAACAGTACCTTGAATACTGCAATAGCAGCACAGGCTAAATATAGAAACGCTACATTAAGTTTTAATTCATAACTCCAGTTTACTCTGTAGTAGGGCTGGGCGGTATGACCAAAAATGTATATCACGGTATTTTTGTAAATTCCAAAAGTTTCACTGTATTCTCTTTTCATGCATAGTCAGGTGGTCACAGCATTTTATACTGGTTGAGAATCAGAATCAGAAAGGTTTATTTAAATAATAATAGTGATAAATATAAGGATAAGGGATAAACAAAGGATAGAGGATAAAGAAAAATAAAGATAAAGATAAAAGAGCGGAATTACTGCAGTAGATTGACTTATGATGCTCTATTTTACTGTCATGATGAGTGAACATTGTAGAATAATTCCACACTAGTAGTAATACAAGTTTGCAACAGCAGCCCAGTGGCTCTTTGCCGTGCTAGCTTAGCTTTAGCATTAGCTTGATTTCTAGCTTTAAATGCTGCATACTCAGTGGTGTGGTGGTTTCTTATGGTGAATAAGGTATGCGTTATGTTTGCAGCTCCACCGGGACTTATTTATGCTTTATAGGAATTACAAATTGTGATCCTTTGCTCCCTTTTTTTGTGTATTACTGTCGACATGCTAAGCTAACCGTGTCTCCGTGTCCGGGAGAGTTGTTCTCCTGTAGCAGAGGCATGCGCACGCAGGCACATGCTCACATGCAGCTTCAGAGCTTCCAATTGTGTCTTTCTCATCCATTTACACGTATGATTTACACTGTAATTAACACCAGAGCGCTACTGTTTACCTTCCTATTTAGAAGTTCAACACTGAAAAGAGTCCGGTCTGAAATACGGCGCAGCGTAGCGTTCCGAAAGTAGCGTAATCAAATACACCGGTACAGCAGTATATTAAAAATGTATACCATAACTAAAATATATATTGGTATTTGGTATGAACCGGTATATCGCCCAGCTCTATTCTGTAGGTCCAGGTCTGGGGTCCGCAGTTGGGGGACCTCTGCTGTATACTATGCTAACTACTTACTCAATACTCACTAATCCTCTCTATTCAGAATTCTCTCAAACCAAAGTCGCCAGAGATGGCAGAGTCCACAGGTGCCAGTTTTTATCGGAGGGGCGGGGCCAACATTGGTGGTTCATGATGTAAGAAGACACCAACACATCGTTGGCATTCATCTTAGCCAATAGCAACATTTCATTGTTATAGCCAGGTTTCAGCCCATAGAGGGCAGTCACTCTTCCTTTTTTTCTTCCAACAAAATATGCCAAGTTGAAATACAATGACTAAAAAGGCAAGCTGGACAAAAATCAATGAAAATCACTACTTCATAGAAAATACATTTGCTTTTTGCAGAAAAAAGTGAATTTTGGAGTTTTGTTACTCTTTAAGATTTAGAATGAGCACCACAAAATTCAAAAAAATATCTGCTCATCAAATTCTCATCTTTATATTCAACAGACGAGCTAACCACAGAGCACTGAGTGCAGGCTGAGACAAACCTTCAGTTATATCCTGAATAGAACCTCTGCCCACAGCACAATACTAGGATCAATAATAAAATCTAATATAGTCACAGACACATGCAGTAGGTCTCTCTGGTGAAGCAGCATTAGAGTGTCTGAAAGACATTTTGCGTTCTGAGCGTCTCAGCTTCAGCATGCGACGAAATATCCATCACATGCTAGAATGTGAAACATGAGATACTGACCCTGCAGCAGATTGCCACTAACAGAGGGCAGTAAGCACATGGTACACAGCCAGCCTTTACTAGGAATGGGAAAACACACGGAAAGACAATTCTTTAAAAACTCATTTAGACATGGTTCGACAGTTTTAAGACAGGACTTTAGATAGGATGTTTTTCATATAGAAGACAATGCTTGCAATACTTTGGAAATTACTTCCACATAAATAAAGTAATAACTGCAATGATTCAACAGATGAGAAACCTTAAGTAAAGCTTTAAATGTAACACATGAAAAGACAAATCAAAGGCGAACTGTTGGTGTGTCCAGAGAAGATACGGAAAAGGAGCAAAAGATGCGATAACAAGTGTGGGAATACTGGCGAAGTGAGAACCAGAAGAGAGCGAGAGGGATGGAGAGGAGGTAAACAGAGGGAGGATGTCTCTGCAGTCGATGAGGGACTGACATGGACTCTGATTCTGCATGCAGAGTGATTGAAGGGGGGGGGGGGGGGGGGGGGGGAGAGAATTTACTGCATACCTTATTACAGATGAGTCCTGTAGCACTGGAGTCGGAGGCAGACATGATTCTGCTGCCAGTGCTTTCGTTCCCCCATCGCACAGAAGAAGCAGTAACCTCCTCCCCTTAGCTTGTGGTGGAAGGGTGGGGGGGCACGCTCAGCGTAAGTGCTTCACAACCGCTGCTGTGCTGGCTGCCGCTACAGTCATTTCCTATACAACACTGATGCTCTGACTGCAGCAATGTCATGCACATTCTCCCATGCTGTAAACATACAGTGGTTTCATCACTCGAGATCATCTCCAATCTGCTCTCCATGTTCTGGATTGTGCTCCAAAGACAAAAAGCTCCTCTGTTACTCCCAAACATAAGTTCTTCTAAAATTTTCCAATAGAATTTCAACTCTTCTTTTATCAACCACTCCCATAAAAGTGAGATCCTCAACAGAGCTGGAAGTAACGGATTACAAGTACTCACGTTACTGTATAGAGTATATTTCTAAATCAGTAATTTACATATACCTAAGTATGCTTTCAAAAAAAGTCAAATAATGTGTTACAATCAGCATCCAACACTTAGTGAGTAAAAATGTATTTTTTTTTAAATGATCTACTGACTTTGTGAAACTACAAATCATGAAATGACCAGACAACAATCAAATGCTACACATCATAGCCGACCAACCAGATTAAACGTAATGCACCCCACAAAAAACACCATTGAATGCCGGTTATTTTCTCAATTTTAGAGTTCATAAATGTACTTATACTTAGAGCCTTTGATTATTTTAATTAATTGGTGTTATTTAACTAAAAAAAGAATTGTACATGTTGGCAAAACATTTAGATTTGATCTAGATTTGATCTCTTCCTTTTTAGGTGTTTAATTGAGCTACTTTTTACTTGTACTTGAGTATTTTATGTATGACTTACTTGTACTTGTATACTATTTCAATCAAGTAATAGTACTTCTACTTGAGTAGGATACATCAGTGCTCTTTACACCTCTGTTCCCCAAAGACTCGAGCAAAGTCTAAAACAGACAAAAGTCTGAGTGTGTCAGCAAAGATGAGTGATTAAAAACAACACCAAAGTGATGGATGACAGCAGACGGACATGAGTGAAGAGACAGAAACAAGTGGATGGGATGAGTAGAGGTGGGCAGGGCTGTGTCTGTCTGCATGTCTGCACCATCCCTCCTGACAGGGAGGTGATGCCTGAGCCCACAGTAGAGAAAAGCAGCTGTGAGTCAGCAAGCAGTCCATCACATGTCTTAATAAGCAAGCAAAGAGTTCTCAACATAAGGAGACGGCCTGATTGTTCCCATGCTAGGCTGAAACCACTCTTCAGGTCGCCCCCAGGCACCAAAGACCCTACTTTGGTGCCCATTATACTGTCATATTCTCTCACCCTCATTCACCCTTTAGTATGACGTGCACTCCAGCTAGGCTTTTAGCAAAACAAGACTTCAGGCTATACATTTCTGTGTGGCTTTGAAAAATGAAGGGAAGCAAAGGCAAGCTGACACACACACACACACACACGTACGCACGCACGCACGCATGCACACACACACTATCATTATTGCCATCGTTGCAAGAACTCTCAGGTGCCTCTGGTATAGAGAAGATACAATGAATATTTTTGTATTATCATCAGAGCTAACGGGTAACGTCACTATTGTCAGAGTGAGGAAGAGAACAGGAAAAACAACCATAGCGTGAGGAGGAAATAAGGGAAATTATCCCTTGAAAGACAGCGTTAAAGGCGGGGCATTTAATGAATTTTTCACTAGTTCCGAGCTTGTCAGCTTTGCTCCAGGGGACACCTTAGGATGTGCTTTAACTGTCATAAGGAATAGGATTAATTAGAAAAAGAGAGATTGCTGAGTCGAGCTAAGATAGGAACAGAGCTCATCACTTGTACTGGAACAAAAACATCAGAGATTAGTACACATACCTCTTCTTCTCTCTTATGTTTTTTTTTTTTTTTTGTTCAGTGTTCCAGTCTAAAAATAACCTCACCTCTCCTCCCCTTTCAGTGAGAAAAGATTGCGAGTGTTGTTAAAGTTCACTGAGTTTTGATAAATTCTCTTGGCAGATATCAGACAGGTTCATCTCCTGTCCACACTTTGATGTATTTTCAATGACACATCTTTTCTGTAGAATTTAATATCCAGCGCTCTCCCGCTCTGACACAAAGTACTAACAAAGTCACTCAATGATTAAACAGGGAATTCCAGCAAGTAAAAAGTCTCCAAAGTGTGCTCAGTGGGACGGCTGTCAAGCTGACTCACAAAATTGTCTACTAAGTCTGACGTCAACATGAGTATGTAGTGCGTTCACATTAAATAGTATGAAAAGACTGAGTATGCGAGAAATACCCGGATGTATACTATATGGGGACATTTTTTAAGTATGCACCGTGGGCAAACTAGTCATACTGAACCGCCCCATGAGCATTCAAGCTAAAAGTCAAACTCTTCCTGTCTTCCATTAGTTTTTTGTAAATAGGGCTCTTGTTTTGAAGTTAAGTGGAAGTTTTGTCAGTAGCACAACGTTGGGTCTCAGAACAATCTCCGAAATGTCGGCATGAAATGTGTTTCCGAGACTTTTATGTATCAAATGTCCACATGTTAATTTTCTACTTGGTCACTTAATTGCTTAATATGTTTCCAGAACTTTCAAAGGTGGAGAATCAATGGAGATTCAGTATGTAGTCATAGTGTGCTTCCGGTTTTTGTCGTTGTAGGTTTGAAATGCATTTTGGGAACCTTGTAAATATACTTCTATAGGAATCATCATCCGACACTCATTGAGTTTGTAGTGTATAGTACGAAGTGTGCCATTTCGAACACAGCCAAAGTATTAATATTTGAAAAGGTCATCGAAACTTTTTTGCTTCGTCGACAGAAAGTTTCTAAATGCTGTTCCTGTTCAAGCTTCTCTTTCCCTAAATAACCATAGCCTGCTACAAACCTACAGTTCCACTAAAGGCATCTTTCAACTCACATTCTCATCTCTTTGAGAAATAAGTTTGTTTTTTAAGCAGCTGTAAATAACTCTTGTGAGACAATAGCCAAAAAGCGATTGTAGATATTCAACTGTCGTTTAACTCTTGGAGATGGCCTCTCAATATTTGCTCGTAGCTGGAGCTGAGGCAGCATTACAGGCAAAGCTGGATCTTAGAAGCAGGGAGAAGAGCTGCGGAGATCAATATGAAAACCGTCCAGATTGATACTCCATACTGTTCTCAGCGGCTCCACCCTCCTCTAATGTTACCTCAGGATAGCAGATCATTGTCTATACAAAACACCCTTTAAGTCCATTTCATTTCACAAACACAATATTGTTGCTACAAATGTGAAAATACGAGGATTTTGAAGCATCTGTGATGAGTTGACAGTTAAATCAGCAGACAGAAAAGGAAAATGAGCTGGACGAAGGATGGCTTTGCCAAGAAATGCTATCTCTTATCTGCACCGTTGACTTGGCCTTGCTGGATACGCTGTGCATCCTTAAGTCTCTCGTCCCCTCAGGACTCCCTCAACCTGACTTCACCAAACTGCTTCAAAGCATACTGAGGATAGCGCTAACCCACATAGAGCTGTGTACGATCACACGTTGCAGCATTCTTCATTAAATCAGATGTTTGTTAAAAGCTGACCTGATTTAGACTGGAGGTTAGGCCTCATTCGTGCTCGACTACTGGGCTGAGCTCACTGAAGAGATGTCAGGCTTATCAATATGTAATGCTGTCCTACATACTCACATATTCCAGCTTTAGAAACTGTGTTTTCTGGCAGGTTTGAGGGAACGCTCTAGGAAGGTTTCTAGAATCTTGCTACAGTTAAGAGAACCAGATGTTAGTGAAATTTAGTCTTTTGTCTTGTGCACATATCAAGAGGGCGTACAGTGTGATCATGTGGGCAGAATTATTTGTTTGTTGCCTAATGATGTAACAACAAAAACCTAGACTGGCATTGGTTTTAAAGTGTAAGAGAGAGAAGCTGGTGAGGGATCTTCTTCCTTCTAAACTCTGCTGGTTCATCAAATTTAATCAAGACATTGCACACTGATGTGCTCAACACACACGCATCTACATGCACGCACGCACACAGTGGAACACACAAAGCACTTGGCTCCTCACGGGACAGGCTTTTAGTGCTCTGTCTCATGCAGTATTTAATTGACCCCGCACAGGAAGCCTAGCGGTCCCATAATGCACTCCTCTCCCCCACCAACAGAGGAATCATGGATGTGCCCACAGCTTTCCACGGTTGCTCCACAGTCACACAAATGCCCTAAAAGCCATTTTCCTGCTTTAGTGGAACTGACTTTACATGGAAATGTCAACGCTAATTGTGAAGAATTCTAACACGGATCAGTTTGCTTTAAGACTCAAATGTTCATGAAAAGTCCATTTGTTCCAAAACATCATCAAGTCAAACTTCAACACAAAAATGATCCAATCTCTCCAAATTAGTCCCACATATTTTATCACCATCTTAACAGACACTCCTCAAAAAGCCTGCACACACCCACTGATGGTGGATCAGTGCTGTCTTTGCAGTTTGCAGCACAGAGAAGAGATGTAGAAGAGATAGTGGAGCACTTACTCAGATGGAGGTGCATAGGAGAGCACTCTCCCCGTCTCTCTGGCTCGCTCTCTCTGCTAGGCAGTCATGGTGTGCTCTCTCTCTGTGGTAACACTGAAGTGAACTGTGGCGTGCTTGGAAGCAGTCTATGTCTCTCTCCGTCTTCACACCACCACCACCACCACCACCACCACCCCCCCTCCTATTCTCCACCACTCTCACAACACGAACCTCTGCTACGTCAGTGAGGCTCTCTCTGCTTCACACATTATCCATCCAGCCCTCTCTCCTTAACTCTACCACCCCACCTCTACAGTCCGACCATTAGAAGTTTATCCCGGAATACGTCAGGTTTATTCTTCCCAGAATAACCATGAATGGACGGTAAACATGGAAGAAATATGTGAAAGCACTAAATATTTTAACTATTGATGAAAATACCATAATAATAGCCATTAAATGTTTTATTGGGTTCATCCATTTTAACAGAAACACAAAAACGCATTTTTATTCTGGCTTTTTGTTTTGTTTAGGTCGTGAAACCAATACAGTCAGCATTCCCAACCTCAGGAATTTAAAAACATAAAGGAAAAAAACCCACACAAAAACATACAATTTCATGTTTAATGAAAAAACAGTTTCATGACTATGGGCTAAAGCTATCAGAGTGCATAATGAAGAATTTAGAATAACACAAAGTAGTAAAAAACAGTTCAATCGATCACAGGTTGGGTTTAACAGAAACAATTCTATTCTCACAAAACTAAAATATAAAATAAAAAAATTAAAATAAAATAATTTCTCGATTCTATTTTATTCCGATTATTGAAGTCTCTTTTAGAATACAAACCGATTTTTGATGAATAACAATTATTGATCTGATTTTCAATTATTGCTGATTATTATCCTCTTTTGAATAAATAATTTTAATGTTCAATTCATATTCATTATCTTCAATAATAAAATCATTATTAATTGAGTATTGATTTTTTTTAATTTTTTTTTCATCACCCCAGTGCAAATAGTGACTTGTTTCACAAAGATTTAATATTTTCACATTTATTATGGGCTGGCTTCCACAGCATCTATCTGACACAATAAGATCAAAGACTCCTAAATAAAATCACTGTGTTTAATTAGTGTTGATCAAATGTTATTTTGAACATATGTCTTTAGGTAATTACTGAATATTTTTTATTAGAGCCCGAACAATAACCAATAAATTGGATGATAACAGATACATTTCCTGATATATGAAAGAAGAACATTGATATATGTTTATATATTGTACATGAACACAAATATCCAAAACATGATTTGAGGAGCAGTACACTATTGCATTTAAAAGACGGAACTATAATTAGTAACAAGGTCAACTTGTCAACATAAGGACTGTAAACACTGATAAATAAGAAGAACAGACAAACTGTAAACAATGAATAAATGCAGTGCTTTTCCCCCAGTGTATAAATATATTAGTTGGAAACATCTCAAAATGATTTTAATGAAGACAATAACTTGTGACTTTATGAGCCTAATAAATCCTGCATGGCAGTATGAGGTAAAGTAGGACACTGTGTATAGTCATCCTATATTAACGGTGGACGTGGGACTTTTAATAGTTATTATGCGACGCTCCATGACCACAGTATTACCGGGGATGTTTTGAATAGATAGTTCACTCTGAAGCATCCTCCTAACACCCTGTTTTAATACAATTCACTTCAGTAGAGTTGCAGCTGCAGCTTTATCTCACAAACACTGTTTCATTTTCAGTGGGCTTGGTATTATAACTGTTTATGACGCCATAGTGACGCGCTGTATCAGATATTCATCAGTTCAGCATGGTTGATCTTGTTTCGATGAAAACAACAAACACACAGTTTCCTGAAGTAGCTTTCACTAGAAATAATTACCAGTTGCTTATGTATCCATGTGTTTTACATTAACGTGCAGCTGATTGGTTGAAACTAATAATAAAAACGTGTGAATAGCCAAAGAAAGCCGAAACTAAGAAGGCTCAGAGCAGGGATTTTACACTGAAAAGAGCCAAATTTGGAACATTGGAATAGTGGTTAGCAAGAAGGTCCTGGGTTCAAACCCTGGGGTAGACACTTGAGTGTTTTCTGTGAGGAGTTTGCATGTTCTCCCAGTGCTTGCAGGGGGTTTTCTCAAGATACTCCCACAATCCAAAAACATGGCGAGTCAGAAAAAGGATAAATGGATGAGCCCAATTTAGGTTTACTATTTTATAATCTTCGATATTGTTATTTAAAGCATGGAGTGGTTTTTATATAAATCCATCTACCATATGCTGCGAAAAACAAAAAATGAAAAGAAAAGAAATGCAGCAGTCATACTATCTTTAAAACGTATGAATAAACTGGGATAAACTCTCCTTAACATGACAATTAACGATTTATTGTTCAGGCTCTACTTTTAATGTACATTTATCAAATGGCCTCCTACTGCACATGTGCAGTAACTTCAAGTGCTACTAGGACTGGATCCTAGATTTGGGCCTCTGCAGATCATGTGGTAGAAGAGCTGCCTTCCTATTCAGAGGTTGAGGGTTTGATCTCAAGACTACGCCCGTCGATGTGCCCCTGAGCAAGACGCTGAACCCTAAGTTGTTTCCAATGGTAGATTAGCACCTTGCATGGCAGCTCTGTCACCATTGGTAAATGGTAAAGGTGGCTGATAGTGTGAAGTTAAAAATATGGTCCTTGCAAAACCTGTATAATGGTTTACAAAAAAGAGCATTTATCACTGTGTCAGCATGTTGCCCTTACTCAAAGGCAAACACCTACACTCACACAGCTGAGGAGAAACGAGTGTCCTCACTTCCATGACATTTTGTCCCGCCTCAGTAACGTGTCACAAGACAAAAGTTTAGATGGGAAGTGTGGCGCTGATGAGGGAATGTGGGAGCTAAGTTAGACATATGGAGGTGTCCCAAGTGATGACTTTGGTTTTATGAGTGTATTGTGTAGATGTCACAGGCGACTGCTCTCTGACAGCTGCCTCTGCTGTTCAGTTCTATGTGTGTTTATAAATGTATGAAGGTAAGATAGTTTTCTTCTTGTTTCCATAGCAAAAACCTGCCAAAAGTCCCATACAACCAAGGACATTTTAGTGTTCATGTGATAATATGGGTTCAGATCTTTCTCCAGAAATGGGTGTCTTTGGACAGCGACTCTGAAATTCAGAATTTAGAGTGTGTTGCGGGAAAAAGAAAAGCAATGGAGATGAAAGGATATAGAAGGAAAAGCAAGAGAGATGTGGGAGAGATCCATTCAAATACAGCATGAGCAGCAGATGTGAATAAAATATGATGGATGACGGTAGGAAAGTTAAACTCAGTTGCGCTAGAGCAGCTTCAGAATCTTCATCCAAGCATTGAGTGCAGTAGCGTCAGTCCATCCCATGTGAAGCCTCCCTCGCTGTGTGCAGAGCTGCTGTGGTGCATTATGCATGAGGAGCTATTTTAAGGTGTTTGGGTTACAGTGTTTTAATTTTTTTTTTTTTCTGATAGAGGAGTGAGACGACACCTGGCTGCTGCCCAATCCTTTTACTGAGTTTTGTACAGTATGTGTTTAGACGTGCAGGTAAAGATTGAGTTTTAACATAGTCTGAAGTCTGCATGCCAAACAGGAAGCAGGAGGTAAACAGACTACCATGACACTGTGAGAGTTTCATCATCATTTCATGTCTGCGTAAGACAGGACGACACATTTAGTGCATGGAAAGTCTGACGGTGTTCAATCCACTACAATGAAAACTTGTCTGAACTGACAAAATATATGTAACCATGAGACCTTTTCTGTGTGCAAGCATGCAGTATTTATTTATTTTATTATTGAAGCTACTGAATCTTTAATGTAGGGTTTAGTGTTGTGTTTATCTGAAGTTGATGTTAATGTGCAAATCATTCCCTTTAGCCACTAAATATGTTATAAATGCTGCAAGACTACTTCAGACTGCTGCTCACTGTAAAAAATGTCACTATAAATTAAATCAGATTTCAACCAACCCCCGTTTTCTAATATGCATGAGGTTTATACAACTAACTACGGAAGAAGATTAGGCCCACTGAAACAAAAACCCCAAGATCCAATATTTATTTTTTTATTATTATTAATGTTCTGAGAAAACAGTCAGAATTCTGAGAAAAAAAGTCATAATTTCTGATTAAAGTCAGAATTCTGAGATAAAGGTTACAATTCTGAGTCAAAAAAAAAGTCAGAATCTGTGATCAAAGTTAGAATTTTGAGTATAAAGTCAAGATTCTGAGAAAAAAGTCACTATTTGTGATTAAAGTCAGAATTCAGTGACCCTAATCCTCTTCCGTAAATAATTAATAAGATTTCCCATTATAGTGTTCCAGGCATTATTTCAATTACTAAAAAAGTAGTTCAAAATTGTCTATGAATTTATCAAAAAATCACATATTGTCTAAACTAGAAAAAAATTGTAGAATTAATTTGAGCAACTAAAATGAGCAAGCGGAACTGACATGTGAACGTTTATAATAAATTAAATGAGAAATGCAAAGTTTGATTGTTTTATGTATACAAGCATAAATGATATAAAAAAAAAAAAAACATGTATTTCTCAAGGTTTGTCACACATCTTGCAGCTTACACTTACACCACCATTATGGACTGTAGCGCTAGAAAGGTAATTTTTCACACTTTTAAACACTTATACCTCTCCTTTTTCAAATGAAAACAAATTGACTCGTCATTTAAAAGCATCGCCTTTGGTTAGCCTACGAATGTATTGGCTTCTTTTAGTGGAAATACACATAATACAAGATGATAAAGGACTTCTATATATACTGAACATCCTGTGCAATTATTGCAGACAAATGTACAATAGAAGATGTGAAAATGAAATCTATTGTGAGACCTCATCAGGTTCTATTAATCCATCATTAAACTAAGATGAGTTAGAATAAACACTTGAATATTTATGATTGGACAAATATCTAAAAATATTGGACCCCAAGCTATAATGACCGTATGATCAAAGTTAGTTCCTTTACCTTGTGCAATAGAATTATATTAATCTTCCCAGTGTATTATTTTTGCTGTGCTCATCAAATGAACTTGATAACAAGACTTAGTCATTATTAGCTGTGGTGGTCAGTGCCTATTCGACTTCCAAAACATCATTTAGATGAATGTTTCTCAAATGGGGGTACGTGTACCCCTAGGGGTATACAACTGCACAACAGGGGGTACTTGGGAGAAAGAGAGAGAGAGAGGAAAATTTCCAAATGAAAAAAATCTAAAAACATGGGGTTGTTTCTCAAATAGGGGTACGCAATGGCACTAAAGGGGGTACTTGAGAGAGAGAAATTGGAAAATTAATAACAAAATGAAGCATTAAAAATATGAGGGTTCTATAATATTCATTTTAATTCAAAATGATGATCATAGTATTAATGATGATCTTGATTAGAACATGAACTGGAAATACAAGGTGGGAGCTGGTCGGAAATTATAAAAACTACAGAAATAAATCTATCCGGGGGGTAGTTGGATTCAGAAATAAGAGAAAGGGGCTACGGGATCCAAAAAAAAAAAAAAAATTAAGAACCACTGGTTCAGAACATGAGCTGAAAACACAAGACTCAGTCTTAGTCCCATAACAGGCAGAAGACGACCAGAAACGATAAAAACTGTAAAATAAATCTATTCAGGAGTCACTAAATACCATTTCATTCCACTTATTTACAAAAAGAGATCATACAAAATGTGTGTTAACACTCATTCATTCCATTACTATGCTCTATAGGTGTTTTTTCACAGTTTTCGGTGAAAAATGTAGTTGTCGGACAAAGGGGGTACTTGAGTTAAAAAAAAGTTTGAAAACCACTGCTTTAGATGATGATGTTGTCTCTAAAAGAACAAAGTATGATTTAGATATATACGTCGCTTATTCCACTTGCAATTTTTCACCTTAGCTTAAACCGATTTAGTGTAAAACACAAAAGCACCAATCTCTGCCATGCCATCAGCAGCTGATGGATCCATACATACGACACCAGGAGAAAGACACCTCAGAGGTCAGTCTGACTGTTCAGTGACTGTGAGCCAAGTCATTGTGAATCAGTTCTCCCAAAAACTAAGAAACCACCAACCTCGTTAAGCAGAAAGACGCTTGAATTGTTCAGGGACATCCGCAGTCACCGTGGTCACCCACACATTGCAGCATGTGTAAAAGCCACAGCGTTAACAGTTAACAACAACAGCTGGAGGAAAGTGTGCAGCTCACTCAAACAATGTGACTGGTGCTGGTGCTGGTGCTGCTCTGGTGAAGCTCCAGCTGCCTCTGCACTGGGAAACATCCAGTTTGAGGATGGTTGGCGTTATCAATGACAGTACAAAAAAAGCCATATGCACAGACACACGGATGGATAGATTACAGCTTTTCTAATAAATTATGCAAGAGCTGTACTTTTCGCACAGCAGAGTCGCCCCCATTAAAATTTCTGACTGGATGTAGGATTTTTATTTTTTGTTGTATTTTGCCTTTTATCTTTATCTTTTTCTCGAAAATGTAATTTTTTTTTTTATTTTTTATTTCCTCATTCAGTTTTTTCCCCCTTTAACTAATCCTGCATTGACTTCCACAGCTTTTTTTATCAATTCATTGAAAGGTTTAGGGCTCAGAAGGATTTGTTGCTCAGCATGAAATTAAATGTAATGTGTTGAGCAGTTATTCTGGGCTTATATCAAAGCTCAAATGTCATTACTCATATTCAACATGATAGAGAAACAGGAGTAAGTACAGTATAAATGGTTTAAAATAGATACACAGTCAATTCATTGATTGCTACTATACAGCGATGCCCTATTTTTTTTTTTCTAATCTGCTGTATAATTTCACAGAGCTCTGCTTTATTTAGAATGAAGTGGTTCTTCTCAGGGTTGGATGGATGGATGTCCTCTCAATTTTCACTGATCCAGCAGTTTGCTGCCCCACACTTCCTCTAAAGCGTCTTTCATTTAAACACGGCCAATCAACCACAGCAGTCAGGGCTCTCCTATTCACTCAAGCACGTACAGTACATATGCACGCACACACACATGTACACGCCTGGTTTTTAGTAGGGAGGTTTAGTGACTTTTGACCGAAAGCTCATGCTCCTTTGAACAAATTTCATAAACAGAGGTAGCTGCATTACTTGAATTAAAACAAATCTAGATTTTTGATAGAAAATATAAATAAAGTCAGTTTATGTAAAATGTGCACATGTACCCTTACTTTGTCATAATAAGGGGAAAACTCAAACTTATTTTATTGGATTCCTTGACCCCCAAAAACTTCATTTTGACACAAAACGTGCCATTATGGCTATAACAGAAGCAAAGATATGGGCTCTAGAGAATTTCAGGCAAATTGATGACGATTTTTTAAATAAAGCTTCAATTTCCTATCCAAAGTGTGATCTAACTTGTGTCCTAGGATATATTTATTTGTATGACCCTAAGGTACTTGAATACCAAAGGGGATCTTTGCATCATGATTTGAAATCAAACACCTATTTTTTGGGCTAAACCTCCCTACTATTTGAGCTGTGGACAGACACCGAGTTAAACAAGTTCTGATGAACTACGGCCGGGCCCACGGAACGTCTCCACACTAAATAGCACGTTCACAAGAATTCAGTGAAATGACTCGGTTCCACAGAGTAAAACAAATGAAATTGTGCGACGTAAAATGGTAATCTACTTTGAATTGCCTTTGAAACGATATATCAAATGACTATGTTCCGATAAATTTAGAAATTGCCGGAAAAGGGGGTGGGCCCCCGTCCCCCCCCTTTCAAAAAGGTCTCCGAGAGGCTCTTGACAACCGCTCATAAAACATCAATGTCAAATAACAGCCCGATTCAACAAGCAGTAATGGAGGAGTAGTCATTTGAAAAATGGGGCCCCCGTGGCACATACAGAGTAATGGGCCCCATTTATATATTGGTATGTGTCAATGATTCGGTACCACCAACTGTCGCAATATTTGACTCACAAATAAATGAGAAAACGACTATAATGGAAATTGCCCAAAAAGGGGGTAAGCCGCCGGACCCCTAATCGAATTGTAGGCATAATCGTAATCTACGTTGAATTATCTTTGAAATTATATATCACATGACTCTGTTCCCATAAATTTGGAAATGACCAAAAATGGAATTGAAAAAAAGGGCTCCGAGCGTCTCATCATATTCATTCATAGAGTATTGATACCAAACTGCATTCCGATCTAACAAGAACTAATGGAGGCGTAGTCACTTGAAAAATGGGGTCCCCCTGGCTCCCCCGTGACACATACGGGGTAATGGGCCCCATTTATAGATTGGTATGTGCCAATGATTCGATACCACTAACCGTTGTAATATTTGTCTTTCAAACAAATGAGAAATCGAATTTCTTTCTTTTGAGCGTTGATACGTACACATCCAAAAATTATAGCTACCAAATTTCAGCCAGATCTATTCACGAACAATAGAGGAGTAGCGATTTTAACTAGTGTACACAAGAAAAACAACAACAACAACAACAACAACAACAACAACAACAACAACAACAACAACAACAACAACAACAACAACAACAACAACAACAACAACAACAACAACAACAACAACAACAACAACAACAAGACAAAGTAAAAGAAGAAGAACAAAGTGAGGGGCGTTTTGAGTCCGGTAGCCCGGTGTCATGTACTGAGTATGACACCGGGCTATGCATCAGAAAAGATGGATGAATGAAGACGTTCCGGCTAAAACAAACTAAGAACTGGTGTAACTACCTTGTAAAATGAGACACAGAGTTTATCTTCCTAAAGAGCAGCAGGATGTGACACAGCTACACATTCTGTTAGATTAATAACTCAGAGTTTAGCGTCTCCCACAGGGGAAGGAACCACGTAAGTCACCATGAAAAATCAGCCAATCACAATCGCCACAAATATACACTGCTTTAAAAAAGTGTTAAAGGATGTAAAGTCTGCAACAAATGTGTCTAATAAGTCATTAGTGAATACCAGAGAACCACATGAGTGAGCATGAGAAATTAAAAGAAAATATGTAATGAAATAACATGTAAACGTCTAACTTAAGACAAAGAATATGAAATTAACAGTAAATATGTAATGTGTTGACTTGTATATAAACTGTTAGTATATTGAATAAACACATGTGCTTCATATACACATTTATGTTTTTATTTAGGCTGTTTTATAATTTAAGAATTAGGGCTGGGCAATATATCGAGATTCAAGATGTATTGAGTTTTCTATTTTGACGATATAGGAAACTATAATATTTCATATATCAATATACATATACATTCCTTATTTTCAATATATATATATATATATATATATATATATATATATATATATAATAGCTTATTATGTATCAAAATACTAGTTTTAGGAGTCGCTGCTTTTACTCAGAACAGCAAGTAAAGCTCAGTTAGATGGATTTCTGAGTGCACATATTGATCAGCTGTTTGTTAATAAATGTTCCCGTGTAGCATTATGCATCAGCAAATTTAACCCAGAATTGTCTTTCAGACCTTATTTGATAACGTTATCTAGATTTATATCATGTTTCACCATTTTGAGAAAATATTTTGATATATGAGTTTTGGTCCATATTGCCCAGCCCTAGTAGGAATGTTCACAGCATTTCAATGTTAATAAAGGTCGACCTACCAGATTATAATCACATCATTGTATTTAGTAAGTGGTTGTTGACAAGTGGCTGTTTTAGATTTCTTGTACACCTGTCTTAAAATATAAGGGATACTGGAGCTTGGTTGGGGGGGTGGGACGACTGGTAGTGGGCGCCAGAAAATTTCCCTTATTTTCAAATCCAAAACTTGACAGGTATGAGTTAGTGTGGTGGCTGGCAGGGTTGGGGTCAATTACATTTTTGAAATACAATTACGCGATTAATTATTGATATTCAATTACATCTCAATTCCAATTATGGTGACAATTTTTTATTTTTATTTTTTTCAAAATACAACAAAAATGACTAAAGTTCACTTCCAATGAATCACAATAACTGATCTTTAACTAAAATACCCCATAAAATTAAACTTGTGTTAGCGTTCTATTATAGCATCTCTTATGATAACAGGTTAGTTTTGACCCATGTCTTAAATAAGCTGTAAAATACACAAAAAAAAAACCTTATCTATCATCTAATTTGTTTTTCATCTGTTGGTTACCTTGTTAGGCTTCCTTATCCATAAAAATATTGGTAATAATATTTTTTTTATGTGTGCGTCTGAGCCTTTTTTCTGTCAGTATACCCATCGATTTACACTTTTTTTAAAAGGTAAAAGGATCCTCAAGATTCACTGACAGGTAAACTTGATATGAAACATATTTTAATAAATGTTAACTAAGTATGTTTAAGCCATAGAACTGTAACATGGTTCTCCAGGGTGGCATCTAATTCAATTGTATTTGACACATTTTTATATAGTTTTCATGTCAACTACAATTACAAAGTCAATTATCTGAACTGAATTACAATACAATTATTGTTACAACAGCAATATATTTTTTCAATTCCAATTCCATTTGTAATTGTCATAATTGTAATTGATTCATTGATCGCTGGATTATACTTTATTAATCCGAGAGGGGAATTTCAGTTTCAGTTACATCCTGACCAAGAAACATGAAGGACAATAACATATCACATGGGGGACAGGTACGGCAGTACTGTCCCCCATTTGATTGGAATTAATATATAATTCATATATAATGAATTATATATAACGCGGTAACAATGAAATAAATAATCCCAACCCTGGTGGCTGGTACAATGGTTCATCATGTCCATCACCCTTCTTCTGTTTCTTTGGGTCGAGTTCTTTTTATTTTGTTGATTCGTGTTTTGATTATTCAATGCTTCTTTTGCAATAAACCTTGGAGAACTCAAAACCTTTGTCTGTGTCCTTTTGTATATGATATCGGTCTCTTTTGCACAAGCTTTGTGATCCTGACGAGGGAATGTTTACAACACTTATGAGCCAAGATAAAGTGTAGTGTCCTTCATTGGTGAAGGCTACAATCCTGCATGTTTTAGATATTTTCCAGCTTTCTGCAAGGAGATCTTTTTTTCCTCTTTTTTTTTAGCAGGCTTTATGGAGCTAGAGCCGCGTGATACCGTCAGTTTCAGGACTAATGTGTCTATAAATGCCATTAAACGTAGCATCAAACTGCATTCAGAATTATCCAGGTCATGATTATTTCACATTAAAGACAAACACCCAGTATACTGTAAATATCAGACTGATTCCTTAATGTCACTAACAATACATTGCTGTTATCAGTTGAGTAGTAGTAGTAGTAGTAGTAGTAGTAGTAGGCTAGTGTGAAAGGGTGCTGAGTTGTCTGGGCAGTGAACGGATGATTGGATTGGAGAGGCATGAGTGGATGCATCTGCCACTGTTAGAGGTCAGATGTAATCTCTTTATGTGTGCTGCTCTGGGTGTAAAAACATGTTTCTTTGGTGAACTGGGGAAGTGGCCAGAAGTGTGAAGAATATGTACGAAGGTGTCTTTAACAGGTCATCACGTCCATGTGTAGACTGGGATGGAGAATAGGAGTTTGGAGTTCAACCAGAAATAAATAAAAGTCAGTCGATTTGAGTGAAATGAATGGATGAGGCTTGAATTTGAGGGATGGATAGAAAAAGAAAACAAATTCACTAAAACTTGATCGAAGAATAATCTAAACTGCATTTGATTTCTCAGAATCCCACCAGAGAAACCGATAATGAAGCTTCCTTTCGACAATGGTCTATTTCTTTCTGCTTATTAGCATTTGAAGGGCACGGCTTAAAGGAATCCTCCACTGTTTTTACAAATGTGCCCTAAAACTTTTGAAACGTCCCTATTAAAGATCTTATGGTGCGTTCACACCGAACGCCGTTCGGACGTCAAAATCGTGCCTCGTGCGCGTTGTTGAACGCTTGTGCTCATTGAATGCAGACGCTTGTCACCGGTGTCGAAGATGCTCGGGACGCGCGTCGAGGGGAGGGGCTTCTCTGTTTGCCGATGGTGTTCATACAACGGATAATATTGTGGCGATCAGTTAACGTTCATAATTCACCCAGTGACTGTGAAGTGTGAACCAACTTCCTGTCATCGTTGTGCACAACAGTGTGAAGTATGTGCGCTCCACTGTAAACATCAAAGAAAATAATATGTGTTCTTGAGTCGATGTCGTTGTTGTTGTAACGATTCATTATTTTGTAAAGCAATGAAACATTTGGTGATAAATAAATAAAATGAACAAAAACTCAAACACAATAAACGTGTGTGAATGTTGTGTTTTATATATTGACAGTCCCTATAAATAGGTAATCTGGTCATGGCTAATAGGATAGCCAAAAACACCTGTGACAAAAATCCTAAGAAGCAACCAGGCAACAGGCGATACAGGTCCAAACAAATAAAAAGGATCATTTACAATGGATCGGACAGGTGTGGCATAGATAAATAATAATAATAAATAAATAAAGGGAAAGAAAAAACATATTTAGAAAAATCGTAATAATTAAAAATAATAGTAAATAAAGAAAAATAATGATAGTTGGTTATTAATGGTGGAAGGATGAACTAGATAAATAGATTTATTAATTCAATGATTAATGATAATAATTGAACAAAAATAAATAAATAAATAAATAAAGGAAAAGGAAAAAACGTATTTACAAAATAGTAATAACAAAAAACAATAAAATAAAATATTAATGGTAGAAGGATGGAGTAGATAAATACATTTATTAATTCCATGATTAAAGATAATGTTTAAAAATAATAATAATGAGTGAAGAAGAAAAGGAAAAAACACATTTACAAAATATAAATAGTTACCTTTATTTACGTGCACACTTAGCTCTTCTTCTCTTCTTAATGGCGTCTACGAAACAGCAGAGTGGGAACTGTCGCCCCCTGTGGCCACAGATTTTTTCAGGTCACGGTTTTAATTTATCATATCTCAGCACACAAAAGAGGTTTACGTCAACTTTTTTGTTTTAGTTTTACTGATTGTTAGAGCAACCCAAAGCAGCACAAGTTGTCATTTTGACTGAAAAAGCTACTAAATTATCCTAAATGTTTCACCTCCCATAGAACTCAATGGACTTTAAGGGGCCTATCACGTCACCAATGACGTCATTTCAACATGGCGGCACACAGGGTAAAGTAGTCCTAGTTCTAAAAGTTAATAAAATGAATATTGCACAAAATAATGTGTTTTGTATCTTCTAATAAGGACATTTCAAAGGTTTTAGGCCACATTTGTAAAAACAGTGGAGGATTCCTTTAAATACAAGAGCTACGTGAGACCTAACACACTTAAATCACGTGTTAAAATGTATCATGCTGGAAAATCCATCAACCGGGACTTTCAATACTTCTGACAGCAACCCATAAACCTTCATCTTACTGTAAGGCCTAAAAAATACTACAACTCTTACCTCGTCAAAGACTTAACTTTTATTTGAGTCTTTATTATTTAATCAAAACAGTTGCTTCAATCAAAAAAGTATTTTAAAATAAATAAAACTACTTTTTCAACAAGTGTTCAAATGCTATATTTTGGGTGTCAAATATTTATTTGCATTTGAACACTTTTTCTTTGATTGAAATTGTGTCTTTTTTAATTAAAGTGAAGTTTAAAAAAAAAAAAATAAAAAATCAAATGTTTTTTTTTTGATTGAAGCTATTTTTTTATTTTATTATTATTATTGAATAATAGCGACACAAATCTACCTCATAAAAATACTCATAAAGTCTCACACCAAGAGAAAACACAATAAATCTCGTCTTGTCTTGTGGTTCACAAACGCAGATTATTTGATAAACCATTGAAGGTAGAAAAGACAACTGGAGAGCAATGGCGCCAACTACCGACTGCACTAGAAACACACACGTGTAGGCTTCCATTTAAAACCACAACAATGCATAATAAGTTTAACCCATGTTTAAAATGCTACGATGACACATTATTAATTGGTGGATCATAATATAAAGTCATAAAACAGTTGGGATTTAGAAGCTTTTGTTGACTTACAAATGGATCTTGACCGACAATGTCATTTTTTATTTTAATTTTTTAAGAAACCAGACTCTTTATACATGACAAAAAAATATGTATTGTTTTAACATCTTGTACATTTACAGGGGTACACCACACCACACAGTAATCTATATAATTTTAAACTGTCTCATGTACATTGATATACAGTATATACAATAAAATGAGCTATTTGTAATAGAAAAACTAATCATAATAATAATAATAATAATAATTTATATTTAAAAGCACTTTTTTCCAGCACTAAAGGACACTTTAGGCCTACGAAGTGATTAGAAACACACACAAAATTGCACAATAAAGTAAATTAAATCAATTACAAGGTATAACAGGTAATTTGATCATATTTGGGTACATTATACAAAAATGATCTGTCTTCAAATAGAGTCCAATATTCTCCATTTAATACGGGACTGCAGATGTACAAAGTCCGGAGGGTGGATGACATTTGCAAATGGCACAAGTAATACTATTTCATTAAGCCAATTGTTGTATAGGATAATAACCTTAAGACAATAAAACTTGGCAAGAAGTCCAAATGACACAATTTGAATACACATTTTCTGATTTATTGTTTTTATTCAAGAACACCAGCCAGCACTGTAAATAAGTGTGTTTTTAAAAGAGGGAAAAGTCATTACAGTTCAGTGTAAATAAACACTGTGAAACTGGTTTTAGTGGTGCACAAATCAAACAGCTACATCAGTGTATAGAAGAAACACAATCTCTCAGACACTCGTTACTCTGGTCGTCCACTCAATAAAGTTCTAACATGAGGAAAACATGGAAGGCTCCAAGCTGTGGCCAAGGATAGTTTGGACCAGCATTAGTCTCACAGGATGGTAACTACAGTTTAATTTAAATTAATTTACTAATTGCGTTAAGAATATGGGGGGATTGCCAATCATAATTTTGGTTTAAACTTGTATAAACACATCAAAGTACATTCTGACCCAGTCTGAAAAAGGATTTCTAATCTACTACTACCATTTCACCTGTCATTAAGTTATATCAGAATTGTTTTATCATAGATATTAAGAAACAATGGCTGGATTGTCTTTGCATTTGCTCCAATTTTTCTTTACATGTGTTGGCCCAGCTATAAAATACATATTTACATGTTTGAATGATAAACCCAGAGTTAGACTAGTGCCCTGTCCAGGGTGTACCCCTCGCCTAATGCCCATTGAGAGCTGGAGATAGACACCAGTAGACCCCCGCCACCCTGAAAACAGGAACAAGCAGGTCAGAAAATGGATGGATGGATGATAAACCATGAATTTAGGAATGATTTTGCAACCCCACACTTCATAGAGCCCTGGGGTCCCTGCAGCGTAGCTTGAGAAAAGTTTTGTGGAAAAAAAGATGTTTTCTGCTCAGGGTTGGTTGTGCAATGACAGATTTTCTACACTTTAACACTTACACTGGAGTTTCAAACTCACTGTAAGCTCAGGGCTTCAGCAGCCATATACATTCAACTTTTAACCTCATGTGGGACATATAGAAGAAAAATCCTGATATAAAAAGTGCAGTTTCTATAATAGAGTGCCCTAGTTTTGCCAATCCCATTGTGCACAGCGATCAGTGATAAATGATTTCAGAACAGAACCATAGCTGATCCATTTTGTTCCACTGACTAATTAAAAAGGTCTGGTTGGCCAGATGTGACATTAAAACAGGGTTTTTCAACCTTGGGCCCGGGACCCCATGTGGGGTCAACAGTTGACCCCACATGGGGGTTGCTTCGAATGTCTATTAATTGATTAAAAAAGTTAAAAATTGATTATAATTCTAAATATATAAATAATAGATGAATATCAAACAACTGTATTGTATACTTAAACTTACTAAAATATAAATCTAGTTAAAAAAAAATACAGTATAAAAATATCTGAGGTTACTGTGTATTTGGAACACACTTTAATAAACACGATCACTACTTCTAGAAGAAGAAGAAAAAATGTCTCTGGGGTCATGATATTACTAATTGGGAACCACTGGCCTATGTGCTTTTTTCTCTGTATTTTTCCACTTTGTCCCACTGGCTAAATGAAAAGCTCAAGTTGGCCAGATTTGGCATTAAAGCCGGGTTTTTCAACCGCGGTCTTGGGGCCCCATGTGGGGTCAACTGGAATTAAAATGGGGTTGCCTGAAATGTCTCGTAATTGTTTTGTTTTTTTTTAAAAAATACATCGGTAAAAATGGATGAAAACTCTGAATATATAAATAATGAATAAATATCAACTGTATCTTATACTTGAACTTTCTCAAATATAAATCTAGTTCAAATAAAATGCAGTATAAAAATATCTGAGGTGGGGTACTTACTTTATGCACTAATCCTTTGTAACACAATTAAATAAACGTGATCAAAAACTAATTCTAGAAAAAAAATACATGTCTCTGGGGACGTCGGACATTTGTGATAAGATATCATAATGAGGTCACGACCCAACGGAGGTGGGGAACCTCTGGTCTATGTTTTTTTTTTTTTTTTCTACTTTGTCCCACTGGCTAAATGAAAAGCTCAGATTGGTCAGATTTGGCATTAAAGCTGTGTTTTTCAACCTGGAATTAAAATTAGGTCGCTTGAAATGCCTAGTAATTGGCTAAAAGAAAGAGAAAAGAAATTTAGGTAAAAAGAGATTAAAATTCTAAATAGTAATAGTAATAGTTAAATATCAAATAACTGTATTCTATACTTAAACTTTCTCAAATATAAATCTAGTTTTAAAAAAAATGCAGCATAAAATTTTTTAGGAACGTCTGTGGCTCAGTGGGTTGTTCAAACAACCGAAGGGTTTGGAGTTCGAATCCCACTCTATCCAAGCCATTGTTGTTGTGTCCTTGGGCAAGGCACTTTACCTACATTGCCTTGTATGAATGGGTACGACAGTTCTGTCAGTATGCCCCAGGGGAGCTGTGGCTGCATTCTAGCTTACCACTGGTATGACTGATGTGAGTGACTGGTGTGAATGAATAATGGTTTCTGTATGCGCTTTTAGTCTCCTTGAAAAAAGTACTATATACATCTAAGCCATTATTATGATTATTATGATTATTATTATTAAAAAAATATCTGAGGTGGCACACTTTGTGCACTAATACTGGCTACTGTGTATTTGTAACTCCTAAACATGATCAAAAACTAATTCCAGGAAAAAAAAATACATGTCTCTGGGGTCATGATTTCACATTTGTGATATCAGAATGGGGTCACGACCCCCCCCAAAAAAAGGTTGAAAACCTCTAATAAACTCTTGGTTTGTGAAAGTGAATAATTGAATCTTCTCCACTAGGTGGTGGTCTGACAAAGCATGGTAGTAAAGCTTCATGTTGCAGGCTACATACTGTTAGAACCAGGGACAGTAGAGTTATTATAGGCTGATGTAAAAACGGTAGGAAAGTCTGAGAATAATAATAATGACGAGTGTGTGTGTGTGTGTGTGTGTGTGTGTGTGTGTGTGTGTGTGTGTGTGTGTGTGTGTGCGTGTGTGTGTGTGTGTGTCAGTGGGAGGCGTGGGGATTGTCACACACTCTTCCTCTGGATGGACAGACAGAGCGCGGAGGCTGTTCCTCCTCCCGGACACACAGATCCGTATCGGGCTGCAGTGTCACACACACTTCCTCCTGCTGGACGATCCGACGGTAAGTCCACACACACACACCTTCACACACACACACACACACACACACCTTCACACACACACACACACACACACACACACACACACACACACACACACACACACACACACACACACAGGCTGCAGATCCGCAGTGTGTTCGTTCATTTAAAGCTAATTGAGATGTAGTCAGGGCAGCGTTACCGCTCCGTGCAGCGTGTGTTGTTGCAGCTGTTCTGTTCTGTGATGATCCCATCCGTCCCATCATCGGTGCGCACACACACACGTACTTTACATGAACGTCCCTCCTCTATCGTGCACACATGCTCCTTTAACTTGCTTTGGCTGAATGTGGATTTGATAAGTTGTGCGCTCTCCTCTGCAGCGCACATACGGGGGCGCACAGCACCACCGGTGTCCCCCTCCATCCGTGCGCAATGTGGTTAAAGAGGTGAAAAACGGAGAGCACTGTCCCCTGATCGTCCTGTTATGTAATGCAGGGTGTCTCAAATGGAGGTACGTGTACCCCGAGGGTCACGCGATGGCACTACAGGGGGTACTTGACCTGAGAGAGAGTGGAAAAGTAATAAATACAAACAGTGAAAATATGGCGATTTTAAAATAAAATAAATAAATTATAATATTAAAATAAATAATGTATCACGAAGTGAATCATAATAATGATCTTGATATTGTGGTTCCCAAAAAGGGGTACACATACCCCTCGGTGTACAGGAGCACATTACAGGGGGTACTCAGAAAGATTTATCAATTCATTTAAAAATACTCAGGAAACATTCCTAGTTCCATTTTAGGCTATTTTTTTGGACAAATTTATCACAAGCTAACCGTGCTATTGCTCAATAAAATACTATATTTCCTTGTAATGCTGTAAAAACAATTTCATCACACTTCTGACAATAGGAGACAACAATTAGCCACATTTTACAAAGGAGACCGCGTTAACTCACTATTGAAGAAATCACATAAAAGTTGCTTAGTTACTTATAATATAAGGGGGGTACACGGGACAAATAAGATTGTGAACCACTGGATTAGAACATAAACTGAAAATAGAAAGGTCAGTCTTGGTCCCGGAAATGATAAAAACTGTAGAAATAAATCTTTCCAAGAAGCACTAAATATTGTTTTTACAACGTAAAAAGGGGGTACTTCCATTCAGGAATAAGGGAACGGGAGTATTTGAGCCAGAAACCATTGATAATCACTGATGTAACGTAATGCCCACAGCCAGACAGCCAGACACATGTACAACCTAAATATGCCTTTAAACACCAGTGATGACAGAGGAGTTTCTTTCTGCCTGTTGGTAAAAAAAAAAAAAAAAAACACACATCTCACACTACTGAGGTCAATAGGAAAGCACCTAATCTAAACCAGGACTGTAGATTACTAAAGTCCACGTGGTCCTGATTTGGTGCAGATTGATGCAAATCCATGGCTGCTGCATGCTGCACAGATAGTGTTACACAAGAGTCTGAACTGAGGTATATGTATCAAAGGTGAGCCGTGGAGTGACGTGATTGATTACTGCAGGAAAAGGGGGATGAACTGACCACCTACTTTGATTAAAGCACAGGAGGTCATAGGCTGAGCTCTGGACCAATCATTTTGTGACTTTGAAAAAGCTGATATGGATGTTATCCATTTTTTAAAACCCTGATATACCTGAATGCAGGGGTGGACTGGGACCAAAATTCATCCCTGGCATTTTCTGTCCAGACCAGCTCACTACATTATCAGCGGTCACCATGTAGAAGCCGTTATTAAATCACTAATGCGCAACATGTGACTTTTTTTGTCTTAATTTAAATTTTTGCCCATTTTTTTCAGATTTTAGCTACCTTTTGCTAATAAATACTACTTTCTCCCTATTTTTTTGTCAATTCTTGCAAGTTCATTTTGACACTTTTAACCAATTTTTGTCCTTTCTCGAATTTTTTTGGCCACATTTCATCCAAATAAGCTAACTTTTGCCCAATAAATGCCACTTGTTTCTTTTCTCCCCTACGTTTTGCCTCTTTTTGCCCTTTTTCACCATTGTTTGCCACATTTTGCCCATTTAAGCTACCCTTTGCCATTACATACCATCTGGCTCCGCTTTATTTGCCCATTTTTTGGCCACTCTTGACTGCTTTTGGCCCATTTTAGTCATTTTTCACTCTTTTCTTGCCACGTTTTTGCCACTTTTGGACCATTTTTGATCACCTACTACCAATGTCTGCCTTCATTCGCACCACCTCAAAAAACCCTCCCAAAATGCCCCGTAAGCCAGATGGCTAGTCCACCCCTGCTTAAAGGTATTACCTCACATGAATGTAAACATGTGCCGTTCATAGGTGTCCCTCATAGTGCCAGCTCTCATACTGGCAGAGATTTGCTTATTAGGTTTAGATAGAGGTTACCGGTGTCCTTGACATGTGCTACCAGAAGCCAGCCATAGTGAGTCATCAAAGCTTAATGGGGGAAGCATGGACAATTTAATCTGGACTGGAGAGCTCTTGATCTCTAATGGTGCCCTCTCACAAGGCCTTTGTTGTCAAATAGAGCACCACCGTCCCTGCCCACTCAAGATGTCAGAAGCAGATTGCACTGACAGAGCGCCAAAGAGTGCTGCTGTCCTTAAAGGGGAGTCGTTCATCCTCCCTCTTGGTTTGAGAAATGTAGAAATACATGGCACAGTGGTGAAACAGAACAGCGTTATTATCTAATCCTCCCGTTGCACCTGTTGACTGTGTGACTGAGGTTTTTTTTTTTTGGTTTTTTGCAACGCTTTGATGTGTTTGTAGATGAAACTAAAAAGAATGATAAAAATGCTGTCACAGGTTGGTGTTTTTTTTTTTCCGTTGTTGTCAAATTATCTTGCAAAACTCATCATATATACCAGTGTTTCTTAAATGGGGGCACGTGTACCCTAAGGGGTACGCGATGGCACTACAGGGGGTACTTGAGAGAGAGAGAGAGAGAGAGAGTCTAAATCAGTGTTTTTCAACTTTGGGGTCGGGATCTCATGTGGGGTCGCCTGGAGTTTAAATTGGGTTGCCTGAAATTTTAGAAAAATTAAAATAGATTTTTACATTTTTGTTATTTATTAATTATTACTAAAAGAACACCCAATCTTAAAAAAAAAAAGTCTATTTCTATACTTTCACTTTGTTAAATATAAATGTAGTACAACTAAAAAGCAGTAAAAAAAAAGAAAAGAAAAAGAAACCTGAGCTCGAACACAATAAAAAAACTATTTATAGGAAGAAAAAAAAGGTCTATGGGTTCGCCAGAAGTTCTTGATATCAAAATGGGGTCACAGTCCTAAAAAAGGTTGGGAACCACTGGACTAAATACTGTTTATTTCCACTTGTTTACAAAATGAGATTCTTTAAAATGTGTGTTATCACTCATTCATTCCATCATTGTGCCCTATAGTTGTTTTTGAATTCTTTTCTAAGCAAAATGTTGTAGTCAGACAAAGGGGGTACTTGAGGTACAAAAAAAAAAGTTTAAGAACCACTGGTATACACAAACTGCAGACCATGCTCTACTTTACATATGCATTTTTTACACATTCTTCTTTGTCTTTTCTAAATATGTTACAATCATGATTCTCAGTGAATATTATCTCAAGTATTATTTTTTCAACCGTTTTCTTTCCCAGGAAAACAGACGGTTCATGAAGGCACCAGCTGGTTTCTGGAGTTGATGCTCTAATTATTTCTTCCAAAGGAGTGCAGCCTAAACACAGACTCTTATTTTATCCTCTGGCCAGTCGGAGCTCATGGTGTGTGTTTGCTGGGATAAACTAGTGGCCTGGCCAAAGTGCACAGTGTTGCTACACACAGGAAAGCCCACACAGGTGAGTAGATCCACTAATCCTCCTCTCTGAAACCAATGGATGGGAAGGTTAGCTGTTGATGCTCTCTGTTCATTGTGCTCAGGATGTCGTGGGCCAGGGGTCTCTTTAGAGGCCCAGTGGACGAGCGGAAGACGGCATGGGGAGAACGCAATGGCAACAAGAGGAAGAAGGACAGCTCCTCGCTTTGCAATCCACATTACATGAGCTGCTTGAGGGACTCTGAGGATTTTGAGACCCCTAATGTGGCCCCTCAGCATTACCACTGTGGAGCAGGGACCAGTGGGGGCAACTTTGGTCTGCGCTGTGCCTGGCAGGAGGACCACTATGGGAAGAGGATAGTCGGGGATCTGGGTGTGAAAGCTGTGGACCTGAGGTTTGAGGATGTTGAGCTGAATGGCAGAAAGGAGGAAGGATCAGGAGACGTGGCAGAGGGTGGATGTTGCTCCATGACACCAGCGGACTGCTGGAGACGCTTCATCTGGGTTTTCCAATCCAAGAAATTTCAATCCAGTAAGCTGGAGCGTTTGTACCAGCGCTACTTCTTCAGGCTCAACCAGAGCTCCCTGACTATGCTAATGGGAGTGCTGGTGGTGGTGTGCGGGGTCATGCTGGCCTTCCACTGCGTACACACAACCATGAGCATTGCCTATATCTCAGTACTGTCCGTGGCCATGGCTGTATTCCTGGCCATGATGGTGGTGTGCAACCGCAACGGCTTCCACCAGGACTACATGTGGATTGTGAGCTACCTGGTGATCGGGGTGTTGATCGTGGTGCAGGTTCTTGGGGTCCTGATGGTTTACCCCCGCAGTGCCTCTGAGGGGATTTGGTGGACAGTGTTTTTCATCTACATCATCTACACTCTGCTGCCGGTCAGGATGAGGGCAGCCGTGCTCAGTGGAACTGTGATGTCCACCATCCATGTGGTCACTGCATGGCAGCTCAACCAGGACGACCAGTTCATTTTCAAGCAGGTACGATAGGCATTGTTTACAGCAACACACAAATAAAATACTTGCAAAGGTCTGATATCTATAGCCAAAATATATAAACTGAGTAATTAGGGCTGAGCAATAGCTCGTGAATCAAGATTTATTGGGTTTTCTATTTTGGCGATATAGAAAATGACAATATCGCCTATATTGAAATACTGTATATCTATATTTTTTTTTAGTTGTTTTTATTCATACAATCACACAGTGTAAATCACATCAAACAATCATTTAATATAGAGTACAGTCAGACAGTGCCCCTCTTTACTATTTGTCCTTATTTCTGAGATATATATTTTTATAGCTTATTTTGTATTAAAATACTCGTTTTAGGAGTCGCTGCTGTTGATACGTCTCAGAATAGCATGAAAAACACAGTTAGATGGTTTGCTGAGTGTGTCCTAAACCACACCTTTGGTTCCGAGCCAGACCAGGAAGACTTTACCTTTTTATATTGTGTGTCCTGTGATAAGATGTCACTCCGATTTTGGGAGTGACATTTTCGGGTCTGGTGTTTCTGTGGAAGCCACAATATCAGCATCCATCACACTGGAATCAGAGGAACTTTTGGATGAAAAACAGGTACAGCTTAAAAAAATGTGATGTGCTTAAAGCTGATATCCGGAGTTTCTGTGAGAACATCTCGATGTCCTGCCTTCAACAGCTCCACTTCCTCCCCTGCCTCTGCCAATCTAGCAGAAGCCACGCCTCTACGTTTGTGCACGTGCGTAGCGTAACATAACAAGGCATTGGGTCCCATTGATATAGGTTTGTGGGTCATAGTTATTCTTTTGGCAATGGACATTTCTGAGGTAAGAGCCAAAATCACATTTACCTGTTTGCTGTTGTGACGCGCGGCCTTGTTTCCGTGCACAGTTTCGCATTCACTTTGATTGACAGTCTCTGGTACAGGAATTCGAAGCCTATTGGCTGGGCGATCACGGCGCTATTTTCTATTTGTATAGAGGTCTATAGGACAAAGGCGGGACTTATATACATTAGTGTATATAAGTATAGTATAAGTATATATTGGCAGTAGACCAAAGTAAAACTCCGGATAGCAGCTTTAGGCAGCTTTAAATATCAATAATTCCCACAGAATATATATACAGTATATGTGTGTGTGTGTGTGTGTGTTAGACTTTTTTGTTTTCTGTCATTTTTGACCAATGAGGTCATAAAAATTCTGTCAATCTATTTTGACTTTACTTTACTTTGTGTAATTATCATGACATATTTAACACCACTTCAGCCATAGTTTTGAAATAAGGGAGCATTTCACCAAATGGAACGATTAGAAGTGGGCAATCCTGATCCCTCCAAGCACTCGTTTCGGGGGGAGGAAATCCCGCAGCATAACTAATAATAATCAATATAATCACTCGCCACCAAGTGGTTTAGGGTGTGAATTTTAGATTTTTCCATCACCACTTTAAAATAAACAGTCAATGGCAGAAAATATTTGATTAGCATCACCCCAGGTATGTATTTTACTAACACGTTTTAGATTGATATTTACAACTGATAGAAGGCAGTTGTCAGTGCTGGTAAATGTCAGCCTCCATCCTAAATAAATACCATATAATTACTGTGAAGCATTGTTTCTTCTCAGAATTATGTTTGTTTGTTTTAAGAGGTTAAATAAAAAATAAAAATCCCTCTACTTTGTAAAGGGTAACGAGAGTTTTCTCTCTTATTTGGCAATGTTGACAGTTAACGTGCATATTTATATTTATATTTATGGGAAATGGAAGCCAAGTATCTCACTCTGGGACTGTCACGACACACCATCGCCACTATTTAAACAAACACAATGTTGTCACTGTATTCATCAGCAGAATTGGCCCACTTTCAACAATGTAGGGCAAACATTGTACAGACTCCTTAACCACTCCTCTATGGTGAAGGTGCCGTCCTAAAAGAGAATGGTGCAGCTTTTAATGAGCCTATGCTTTCTCTATGTTAAAGAAGCCATTGGGAACTCTTTGGGAGATGCAGAAGATCATCTGGGTTGAATGAGCCTGTTTAGTTTTATTGTGAAGGAATATCATGATAACGTAGCCTGGTGTCATTTAGGCCACAAATCCCTTAAACAAGGAGGGTATTGTAGTAAAATGCAACAGGGTGGGGTGGTATACTGGGATTGTGCAATGAATTTTATGGAAAACAGGATAATTACTTCTTCTTATTGGAAGTCAGAGAGAACAAAAAACAAACAAACAAAAACGGGCAGTTTTTTTTAGAGAGGCTTCACTTCCCAGCAGGTTGGAAAAATGTAGTCATTGTGTTTACGGTATTTTCCTAATGGTCTGCCTGTTACTCATCAGATAAATTACGTACAATTTCAGTTTCACGCAACTCAACATTGTTATAGAAATAAGCAGTCGTATTTTTTCCCAAACCTGCTTTTTCATTTCTAGTGGCATCAATAATACAATCAATAAACCAGAGAAGCGTTGTTCATGTAAACCTGAAATAAATAATAGGTTGATGCTTGTTTTAAAAGTGGTGATAACTTCTTGATAATGGATATTTCTGAACTAGAAACATACTGGATAATCCTGCCGTAGAAGCATATTTTTAAAATGAAAAAATAATGTAAATTATTACAAGTACCTTGACTTTTCTAATTGCACATTCAGTCTGTCAGTTCATGAACACAGCATAATGAACACAATTACACAAACCACCTAATTGTCACGTATGTATGGGTACACACTTGAATCTTGGTCTCTGTGTTCAACCTAGGGCTACACAATTATGGCCAAAATGACAATTATTTTTGTTCAATATTTAAACACCATTACAGAGATGTCCAAAAGAAAAAAAAAGTAGTAGGTTTAAAAAAGTTGCTGATGATGTGCGACATCTAGGGGGGTCGGGGGGCATGCCCCCCGCCGGAAAATTAAAAAAAAATGATGCTATGTGGCTTTTGGTGCATTACATTAGTGTAATTGTGGCTATTTTGTAGCATTTTTTTCAGCATGATGTATTTTCTCACCTAGTTTTTTGTTTGCATGATGCATTTACAAGTTAAAATCTGGTATCCATGATAATAATGACAAAGGATTGAGCTAATAGAAAAACCTGACTTTTACAGATATTCAAGTATTATTACAGATATTCTTTTGGTGCTAAAGGGGTTAGGAATCATTTATGAACATGTTTAAAGCTTTAAGTCTTTGAGCATATTGTAATCAAAGTGTTCTGAGTGGACAGTGAAGCTATTCTCCTTCTCCTGTCTCTGTAAAATGACATTTATAAATCCTGGAGCGTGACGCTGGACTTTAGCTAATGAGAGATCTTTCTACAAACACGTGTGCACGATGAGGCGTTTTTGGCGTTACTATTGGCTGCTCGACTTAAGTCGAGGGGCGTTCAGGTACCTTCGGCAGTAAAAGTGTATTGACGGACGTCCCAGCAAAATTCTCCGTAACAGCGTTAGACGCAACAATTACAGAGCAAATCAAGAGGAAAAAGGCACACCGAGGTGGGGAAGCAACAGTTTAACGCCACAAACACTGAGGAGGAACGATCGCTTTGTGTCCTCATGGATCCCTGTGACTGTGCAGCGTCCGCCCCACACGCACACACTGGTGTCAGTGATAACGCATGCGTGTAAACCAAGATAAGTTTATTCAAGGTGAATTCATTGTATAGTGTGGAAGCGGAGTGATGGTTGTCAGTCCGCTCAGGGTGGCAGTCAGCAGGGATCACAGCCGCCTCTGTGACCTCTCTGGCGGGGACGAGCTAACGGCAGCAGTTCCGGACAGAGTGATTCGTGCGACGCGTTCATGTAAGAGTCTCTAAAACACCAGAAAACTCTCCAATAACATAAGATAAAGTCCATACATTTGTCACTAGTCTATACTGAGAAAAACTCACTAAGAGCGTTCAGAAAATATACCGGTAAGGTAGATTCAGTGTCGGTTTTGGTTTGAAAACGGAACGGAGAGAGGATTCTAGAAACTGTAGCTTGCAAAGAGTAGTAGGCTATTCCGCCCGCCGCCTACGCTTCTGGATATCCCTGTGATTAGTCATAATTATTTATCATGTTAGGTGAAAAAAAATCTGTTATTAAAACAAACAATATGTGTAGCCAAAGTGAAGCCCCGAGGAGAAGTTAGGGTTAAGGGCCTTGCTCATGGGGCCAAAATGATGACCCATGAGCAAGTGAAATAATTTTTTTAATGTTGCTAATTGAATAAAATATATTTACTTTCCGTGCTTTACCTTGTTACATGTGTCGGCACTCTTTTTGGAAATTCTTACCTCAGAATGAAAGAAACGCTCGATCGAGATAACCAGAACAACGCTTGCAAACTGAAAGTTCTTTCCGACAGCTGCTTTTGTCTGCCAGCCATCGCATTAGGCAACCAGATAAACGTGGAGCCACTGTGAAAAAAGGCAATATTGACATAACTCTATGGGTCCAGTGAGTTTGTGTGTTAAGTACCCAGTCCCCAGACTAGACAGATGCACTGGTCTGTTGCCTCCATGTGTCCCATAGTCTCAGCTGGTTACATGAGTCCTGTGATGATGGAAAGCTGCTGCTGCCTCAGGGCTCGGACCATCAACTTGCTTGATCCAAGTTTCATAAATAGGCATGTAAGCAAGCATATTCTCATCCAATGTCTGAGGGTGTTGATTTAAAACATAATTATATTGTAGTTTTAGTTGATTTATATTGCTGCTGGGGTTCATTTTAAACTTCAGTTTGTGTTTTCTTTCTCAGAGAAAAAAACACACTCAACAAGCATCTGTCAGTCTAGTTTCAGGCCTCTCACTTTTGTATGAATACTGAAAGACTTCATTCAGACAAACACTGTCTGTCACATATGAAAGGCTGCTAAATCACTTTTGGCTTCTGGCGTCACTCTTCCTCTGGGATCCCGTCATCCTCGAGCCCTCTGTGCCTCCCAGCCTTTTTTCCCTATTTGTCTTCTCCCTACAGAGATCTCCATTTAAGATTAGATCTGAGAAGATGCAAAACTGATGATTGCAGAGACAAAAGGGCTCTTTGTGAGAGACCTGCATGATGAAGCTGAAATAGTGGAGGAGGGGGTGGCTTTCGGGGCTACAGTGGTGACAAGAGAACAGCCACTGATGAAGAGTACGACACTAATGCAAGGATGGCTCATGGTTGAAAAAGAGCTCTCTGTGTCTCGTCTCTTCTACTTGTTCGAAGCTTTTCCCTCACAGTCATAATAGCATTTACTCAAAATCCCAATCGGATGGAGTGGCTTTTTAACTCACGTCAACCGAGATTGAATTCATCTGACTCATGGGGATACATTAAACACATTTCCAAACTCACTCCTGTTCTCTGCTGTGTCAGGCTTTTCTTACACTGCTGAGCACTGTACAGGTGAAGTCTCTCAAGCAAATGGCTCCGAGAACTTGAGTCATTCTTCACATGGTTTGCCTGTCTTGAGTTTATCAGAGAAAAATCTTGGCATGAAGTGCAAACATTTTATTCACATCTGCCTTTAACCCTCATCCATGCAGCATTCCACTCCAAATTCTCAAAGACATGCCTGCAGTCCAGAGGAAGACTACAACATAGACCATCACAGGCATGCATTGGATTCACTGTGTCTGACTTCAAATGCAGAGAACCAGGAGAACCCAGGTTAAATCCCAGTGGACTTGGTCTTTAGGTGTCATTGGTGTTTGCTTGTTCAACCTCAGCGTGTCTGAGATTCCTCCTGGCTATACAGTTTCTTTTACAAAGTTAAAAAACGTGTGTATTGGCTTCACTCGACTCCCTGAATTGATCGAATGTGTACACGAGTGTATCTTTCCCATGTGGTAGACTGGCAGGGTTAAATGTAAATGGTAAATTGACTTAATTTATCTAGTGCTTTTTATGCCTACACCAATGCGCTTTACAATATCAACTCATTCATCCATTCACACTCACATTAATGCACAAATGGGACTGAGCTGCCATGCAAGACGCTGGTCAACCACTGGGACTAACTTAGGGTTCAGTGTTTTGCACAAGGACACTTCAACAGGTATAGACTGGGATTGAACCCTCAACCTCTCTTTAAGACGACCCCTCTACCACCAGAGCCACGGTCACCCACGGGTTGGGGTCAATTAAATTTTTTAGTTACAATTCCGTTTACAATTACAGTGACCAACATATTTTCCAATTACAGTTAAATAAAAATTATTTTTTATCCACAGAAATTCAAATTAAATTACAATTACATCCTCAATTACTAAAGTTCAATTACAATTAATCATAATTACTGAGCATGAAATAAATAACATAATAAAAGTGAACCTTCCTCTTGTGTTAAACTTTTATTAATAACGGGTCCTAAATCAGCTGTAAAATACACTAAAAACAAATGTCTATCATCTAATTGGTTTCTGATCTCTTGGTTACGTCGTTAGACTTTCTAATCAATGAAAATATAGGTTTTAAGATTTTTGGTGTGGGCATTTGAGCCTTTTTTGTGTCAGTGTACACCTCGATTTCAATTTTTTTTAAATGGTAAAATGTGGAAAAGCTTGATATGAAACATATTTTGTTAATTGTTAACTACATATGTGTAGAACTGTTCATAGAACTGTAAAACATGGTTCCCCAGTTTTGTTTTGAATTATAATTGACATTTTTTATAGAATTTTCATGGCGGTTACAAAGCCAATTGTCTAAACTCGATGACATTTTAATCAGGATTACGACAGCAACATATTTTTTTAAATTACAGTTCCAGTTATAATTACGCCATATTTGTAATTAATTATCAATTACAATTGACCCCAACCCTGTAGACTGGCAAACTATCCAGGGTGCACCTTGCCTTTCATCATGACTAAGCTAGTAAAGGATCTAAAAACTAGAGGTTGATCGATACATGGACTTTTTTTCAAGATCGGCCATTGGCCAAAAACAAAAAAAATAAAATATGTTTTATTTTTTTGACCATCACCAGCCCTCCCTATGTAAGGGTAAGAAACACTTTATTATAGGGAGGATATACAAAGACAGGGCAGTGTTACGCCTAAGTGAGGGGGAAGGGAACAGGGAGGAGAGACTCAGGGTAGGAAATGGAAAGCGTGAGGAAGAGTTGATTATTTTAAAGTGAGATGTTGTAGTTGTGCATATGATGACAAGTGTGAAGCTTAGGTATAATGGTGGTGGCTGTGAACAGAGGGAAGGAGTGAGTGGTTATACCTAGAACAGGTATTTAGTTTAAACCGACTACTTGCACATTGTATATTGTTGTCGTGCTTTACTGCTACTTACCCGTCCTGTACTTTTTATTTTACTTGGTTGTGTACGGGTGTATTTAAAGTTCAACAAATGTTAAGAGTTCTATTGGTGTATTTAATTTAATTTCTAATACATACATTCATGTGATATGAGTGTTTCAATTGTCTTTCTTCATCAATGCACTTTTTAAAAAAAGTAAATCGGCTGAATTTTTTATTTTTTTAAATCGGCATCGGCCTTTGAAAATGGCATATCGGTCGACCTCTACTAAAAACCTGAGCAGAAGATGGAATAAATGGTAAACTTCTTCAATCGGGTAGGTTTACACGAGCAAACTTCACCCCAGGCCTTTAGGTGGTTGCACAATGTCTCTAGTCCAGGGTTTTTCTTGGAGGTTCCTTGTGTCTGCACACATGGTTTTTGTTGTGTCGCTCTATCTGAGGGGTACATGAAGTTCCATCAACGCTCTACATGACTGGCATTTACGGTCTGCTTTGGTAGCTGTGTTCCATACCTTTACCATGAGCAAAAAAAAAAAAAAAAGTTTTGCCTATAGGGGGATTATGAGATTTACCACACCATTGTTTAATTCCAAGAAACTATAAGCCATGTGTCATGATGTCATGCAAGGATTAACCAAAAAAACTGTTTGATGTCTTTCTTCAGTTTAAGCCATTTAAGTTTGGTTAATGAAATCCTTGATGCTTTCAGCAAATGATAAGTCCTAGAGGCACATTGAGTCTGTGCTTACATGACAGTGCAGTGAGCTGGAGGAAAAACCTGTTTTAAGGTCAGATTGTTATTGGGTCAACGAACGCAGCACTAGTGGAAACATACTGATCCCTGTGCCTTACACAGGTGAAAAAGATACCAATCGATGAAATGTCAAACTCATGAATGAGGCATGCATAATGTATTTAGGCCAGAACATTGATGTTATGCTAGAAAAGCTGCTCTACAGCAGGCTTCTTTAACCTTTAAGCTGTAATTGATTATGTTTGCTCGGAAAACTATGACTAGAGTATTGCACAAACATGTGCTGTAGGAAAATATTTGCTGTTGGAATAATTCAAAAACTTAAATCAATATTGTTTGTTGTTTGTCTTTTCTATTCTCACAGACTCTTTCACAGAGAATGACTCCTTGGTGTGTTGTATTTGGAATTAATAGAGCAAATGTTTCAAAAGTCAGTGTGTGATGCCTAAAACCTATGAGATCAGAACTAATCGGGACATAAAAACACAAGATTATTAGGGGAAAATTTAAAAAAAAAAAAAACCCATCTCGATGCTTTTGATAACTGTAGTAAAAAAAAAAAACATCCATTATTGTCACCACTGCACACATCTTAAAATATGTTACCTGATCCTGAAAAAGTCTCGTGTTCAACGACACATGTGACCTGGAGTACGTGATCTTTGCATGCGTGGCTCAGTTGGCTACTATCAGGTGGTGAGAACACAGTCAGGCAGTACTTTGAGCCACAAACAATGCAGTAGCATAATATACCCCCTCCCCCTTTTGGCCCAACCCTGGACCTTCACAATGAGACAGAGAGCTTGTGACTCATCTCCTTATTGTATTACAAACCAGAGGCAATGACACAAAGCTGGACACCTTCCATTACCACTGGTGGGAGAAATTATAAATGGCGATATGCAAGTCAAGATGTTGTTTTTAAATACAATCGAGGATAAGGGTCATGTTACGCAGGCTATTATTAGCAATGTGAAGCAGGAAGTGAAGACTTCTAATAATGGTTCATGGTTTACTCACAATTTAACTCTCCATGAGTAAATAGAGGGATTGAAGGCTGAACTGTTGAAGCAGACAGCCAACAGCCATATATTTGGAATCCATTAGTGGTGTTAAATGTTGAACTGCATGGCATGTGCACCCCGGGGCGTTTAAAAGCAAGTTCTAATCTAGATCCTGATCAGTGTGGGTTTACAATCCAGCTTCTGCTGACAGGAAAGTTAATGACAATAATGTGACATGTTGATGTTAAAACCTTACAAGCTGGTGTTATATCCTTACAATTCCAGTCAAATTGCATCATTAAAACACCAGAGAAATGTGGGTAAAGTCAGAATAACGTTTTCGTTATCGATGTTTAAAGAGAAAATACACTTTGCAATCCATTCCACTCAAAGCCTTAGTTATTTTTACAGACAGTCGCATTCAGTAAGCTCGGCTGGTTTTAGTTGTACCTGACCTAATAAAGTTTGTATTTAATGGGCACATGTAGTGAATTTTAATTGTCAGCTCTTTCAAAAGATCATAATACTACAGGTTTAGTCAGGATATTTTCTTTAAAAGTCCTTGTAGAGCAACTAGAAAGAGAAACAACCTGTCCTTGATACACAGTGGCTGCCATTAAGCTCATTTTAGACGCAGATAGCGGCGTTGAACTGTTGCAGTGAGCATTGCTGAATACTCCGTGATGGTGCTTCTCAAGCCAATTTTTCTCCTCTAAATAGCTTCAAGACTCGTCCCTTTGGTAAGACTACTCTCTCTCCTAATAACAGCTTGATCTCCGTCACATAACGTAAAAATCTCCTGAAACCAGCTTCACACTCATCCAAAGTAGCTCCAAAATACATCTGTGTGTTGTTCGTAGTGATAAATCAAATGATAATAAAGACAAAGTGGAGAAAAGCACTACACACACCTAAATAAAGAAGAAAATCTAAGGAATTAGGTGGGACGTAATATAAAGACTGCACCAGAACCAACGACTTTTATCATGGCTGCTCCCCATGAATTGCATTTGCAGGTATAAAAAAACAACTGTGGTTGCTTATGGTAATGTGAATACTTGTAATCTGTTACTTTCACCTCTGCAAGTAGGACTGGACATTTGATAGACCTTAAATATGGCATTGGAACTTCTGCATCAAGTTGTCTAGGGTGCTTTGGTCACTTTTTAAAGGTATTATAAAAGCAAGCAAACCAAATAAATGTGGGATTGTAAATAGGATATAAAGTGTCAACAATAGAAACTGTAAAAGTGTGTCTCTTAGGTTTTATTTAGTGTTCAGTTTGACACAATTAGATACATGTTGCATTGCTAGTTGTTTGCATCCTTTCCACGTTGAGCAGAGGTTACACAATACAATAAAACCAAGGCCATACATGTATGCCTCCTAAGCATGTTTTGTAAGCCAAAACAAGAGATTTTGTGTCAATGCTTTTTGTGCATTAGGCCTCATAGACATATCACGTGACAGATGAGTTCACGTGCACAAGCTCAGGATCCGTTCATCCTTGACTTCCTTGGCTGACGAAAGAGAAGTCCTACTCGCTGTTTAAACTTTAACCAGTTCTTGTCAGTGTATTGATCTGTGTGTGTTGTAGTAGGAGCCAACATTGTGTACAGTTGTAAGAGTCAAATGGTAACACATCAACTGGCAATAAATGTTTGAAAAGGCTCGATATTTATACCTCATGTTATAGCAGGGGTGTCAAACTCATTTTAATTCAGGGGCCAATTACGGACCAGTTTAATCTCGAGTTGGCCGTAGATTATTGGCAAAAATTAGCAATTTTATCATTCCTGTGACCGAGTTGGCACTTTCACGTATAATGGTATTTATAGTATGTACGGCAATTCAATTTAATTGGGGGGAATCTAGAGGAATCATTTGAGGAAAATTTTAGGATTTTGGAAAAATTGAGATTACTTACAACAATTTGAGATTAAAAATTCATAAAATGTGTGTACTTACAGGTACTGAGATATCTTCAACTGATTTACTCAATAACTCATGTTTTCGCTGTCATTTTTACTTTCTCCTGTGGGCCAAATCTGAGTTTTAAAGGGCCGGATTTGGCCCCCAGGCCTTGAGTTTGACACATGTGTCTGTGTTTGTTATAAGTTGTGGCCTAGGGTTTATGTAGCTCCCCCATTACACATAAAATAAGATGCTTTACCAGCTAAAGCGGAAATTCCTGGATGTTTTGCGCGCCTCGGAGAGGCTGCGTGGTTAAGGTCATTAACTAGGTTTTGTGTTCCTCCAGCTGCTACGATGTAACTGCAGCTGTGACCTCCAGGGTCTGAGGGAGTCCGCAGGAAGTGAGAGTTTAGGTAAGGGCAGAGCTGGAAGAAGACTGCATGTCCCGCTCCCTCGCTCCCTGTCCATCCAGCCAAACACTGACCCCAGCACCAAGCTGCAGTAATGACCACTGGAAAACACAATGTGATCAAAAAACTGCTATATGGTGATGTGTTCCTGCTTAAGATATACAGGTTAGAGTTCAACGAAAAGGTGAAAAGAACAGACCTAGATATAGAAGAAATAATAGGTCATATTTTCACCAGCATTTATATTTGTCTTCATGTTTGTATGTTTGTTACTTTAGAAAATGAAAACGATTTTCGGAAGTATGTTGGTCAGTTTGTTTGCGTGTTTGTTTCAATAACTTGAAAAGTTATGAATGGATTTTGATGAAATTTTCAGGCAGTGTTGATAATGGGTCAAGGAACAGCTGATTAAATTCTGGTAAAGTTCTGGCTACCAAAATTATACATATAGATATATATTCCATTCATTTTCCCATCCACACTGTGGAACTCTTGTTAAACATTGTTTTAGAACACTGATGATGTCATCAACAGTGATGTCATCGGTGTACGATCGTGTACACACAAAGACACACACACACACACACAAACAAACAGACTGACCGGCATACTTCTGAAAACCAATTTCATTTTGGAACAGTGTCTCCGTGGAGACGTACGGATCGGATCGGCCGTTTTCGAAAGTCTGCACTAAACGAGCGCAGGTTCATTTGTATGTTTGTGTGTCTGTTTGTGTACACGATAGTGTCCCCAATTTTTGACGAATCCACTTCAATTTTTTCCTGTTAATTGGTTTTTGGGCACATATGAGATCATTTAATTTTGGTGAAAGTAGGTTCAAAAAATATGAAATATTGCAAAATTCCTTATCTTTAGCATGGGGTCAAATTTATACAACTCATATCTCTGTCAGATCTTCATTGATTCGTTCAACATTTTGCAGGATGATGTAAGGCTATGACGTAACATCTGACCAAACATGATCCGAATCTGATCCATACTGCTGACTTTGCGATTTTTGGAAATTAACATTGGAAAGCCCATTTACGACTTTAAAAAATTTCTATACAGTTTGAATAAGTTTTGATTTCATTCAAATTTGGTGGATTGATGTCGGGTTGTGACCTCTATCAAAATGTCAAAACAGCTGAGAACGAAATTGGGCGTTTTCAAAAGTCTGCACTGCACGAGCGCTTTCATTTATTTGTTTGTATGTCTGTTAGCTGGATTACATCAAAATTATACCCAAAGATTGACCTTACACCATGGAAGATTTCATTAAATTTATGGGTTGATACAGATCATCATACTGATTATTTATCAATTTTTAAAATCTATCTCATCATTGGCGAAATTTCCAATATTCATATCTCAGTTTGTAATTGACTGATCTTCATGAAATTTGTCTATGTTATTTCGGGTTGGTTCTTCAATTCCCCCACTGAATTTCGTCCAGATCCGATCAGGATTGTGCATTTCATTGTGATTTTTCAAATAGAAAATTGGGGGTGCCCATACATTTGGACCTATCATTATTAATGGGCACAGAAATTTCTTCCAAGCCTTTAAAGTGAGAATGATAATGGTACCATTAGTAGGATGTCTGATCCAGAATAAGATACTTCCAAACATCTGGCAAAGAGGATATTTGGCGCTTTCCGGAGATTTCACGTGACATAGAGCGCTGGTCTATAATTCTCAATGATGTGGAGTCAAATGTAAAACTTGTACCTATAGCTTATATTAAATAATGATTGATGCATCATCATTATCACATTTCATTTAATTAAAACCGTTAAAACATTCAATATACTCTCTGAACCACGCGCTGTAGCTACTACAAGGGAGTGGGTGTTTCCATCTAGTAGATCATGCAGCTAGGGAAGGCGACACTAGAACTACAGCCAAAGTCTCGAACAGTGCAACACCCGGTTTTTCCGTGTGCCATCCGGGCGCCAATCTGCCCATGCATAAACTCCCTATTGAGAGTTGGGCTGAGTTACCCACATCTGTCGTCTCATCCACCATCACAGTGATGAAGGATGCCTCAATAGCCCTATTGTGCAGTGGTTTATTTGCACTACTTTCTTAAGAAATTTCAAAAAGCACTGTTGCCTGTAAACGCCCTGACTTAATTATTCAATTGAAATTTAATATAGGTCTGTAGTTTTGAATGTTTATGCAAGCAGAGAAGGCTCTGAACAAGACGCCTGTCTGTAGTAAATGCAAAGCCAATACAAAGATGGACATACAGTATACCCTCACACAAAAGCCAAAGTACCCAGTTCAGCTTTAGTGGAATTTACTTCAGATTACTTTCAACCTCACTAGTGGCCTGAGGCCTATTTTAATTTGACCCAGGTCGTCCCTTGGGACAACCCTCTGTAACATTATTTTTATTAGTATTTTTTGTCTTTCCTTGTTCATTACCCACATATTTGACGCTATTGACTGCTAGCTAGATTGTAAGCAATGCAATAAAGTCTCATAATATATTCTATTTTTACCTCTGGCCTGTTATCTTCTCAGGCTGAGTTAAGCTGTGTGTGCCTGGGTTGGGAGTTCTTCTCTAAGACATTATGAAAGCTCCCGATGCCTATCAAAGGTCATGCAGTGGAGAGTGGCCCCATGTCAACATCAGTTTCTCAAGAGCCCGTTAAGGGACTCACCACTCTGACTTTTTAGATATCCAAACCAAGCTTTTGTGCTACTCAGGCGCTCAATATGGATCAGGTATTGATAAGGTACAAAATGTCTTTATACAAGCAACACTGAATGCCATTCATGTAATACAAGCTCCCCAACGTGATCCACTTCAACTATGCAGTTGTGTTCACTGGACCTGTTTGGAAACAAAATAAACACCGTAACTACAGTGCAGCCTACCTTTCATGATGTGCCAATATATCTGCCAATGATCAAAAAAAAAACAAAAACATCTCAGTTTTGACATTAGTTAGTGCGTTACTTATCAGATGTCCCTCATTGGAAGGGTTATGACCTTCTTGTTTGAACCTGATCTGTGTACTTGTACATTCCAGCTGGCTTGTGCTTGAGGGAACTTGTCCGGTGGGATTGTATTAAAGACGTAATGATTTGGTGTGTGTTTGCCAAGTGGAAATCTTTTCCACCCTCTTGGTTAGCGTACTATCCTGCTGCATTACTTTATAAAGTACCTAGCCGTGAGCCTCACCTTATAAGACAATGTTTGGACTCCTTTAAACTTCACAGCCAAGAGGTTGTTTCGTAAGTTAGTCTGGAGTGGGGCTTGTATTTGAGAGCCAAAAGGAGGATAGTAAAGAGCAAGACGATCTAAGTCGAGAATTGTATAGCTTCAAAGATCGCGATTCAGTGCTAATTCACACAACCTGCCATTGCTTTCTTTTCATCACACCACTGTTTGGAGAAGGGAGTAGGTCGGCGCTTGATTTGCAGGCCTGGATGATATAAGAGTGGCTACAGACACAACAAACTTAAGGATAAGAGACGTGCCAGTCACACCTACACATACAGTAAGCTACATGCATAACTTATACACAACATTTAGTCAAATCCCCTGTGAATTCCTTTAATCTGGTGACGGTGTAATGAGAAGTGTTCATGATGTGTCACCCCACTTAAGTTTCCTAGCTATCGGATGTTACATCAAGCCGTCCTTTGAAATGCAATCAGCAGTTGCAGCCATGCTAATAGTGCAGCTAACCCTAAATGCCCTGCTAGTGCTGTTAGTGCTGTGTGAGCCTCTAAGTCCAAGCTGCACGCACACATTTGCATTGGATTTGCAATGAAATGTACTGTATATGGCTCTCATTGCAGCACAAGTGAGTGTTTTTTCAGTCTTCTTAAACAAAACTACGTTTTCATATTGTTATCCATGTGCAATTACAATTCAATTATGATTACAGTGACCAGCATTTTTTCCAATTACAATTAAAATTACAATGCCATTACAATTATTTTTATCGTTAGAAAGTCAATTACAATTACATTGTCAAATACTGAATTTCATTACAATTAATCACAATTACTGTACTGAGCCTGAAATAAATAACCTGATAAAAGTTAACCTTCCTCTTGTGTTAGCTTTCTGTTAGCATCTCTTATGATAACAGGTCCTAAATCAGCTGTAAAATACACTAAAAACAATTATCTATCATCTATTAGCTTGTTAGGCTATCTAATAAATGAAAATATAGGTTTTAATATTTTTGGTGTGGACATCTGAGCCTTTTTTGTGTCTGTATACCCCCCGATTTAATTTTTTTTAAATGATAAATTGTAAGAAAGCTTGATGTGAAAATGTTTTTAATAATTGTAAATCACATATGTGCAGAACTGTACACAGAAATTTAACACGGTTCCCCAGTTTTGCCTTAAATTATATTTGACAATTTTTATATAATTTTCATGACAATTACAATTACAGTCAGTTATCTAAACTCAATTACAATTTCATTCCGATTACGACAGCAACATACATTTTTTAATTACAATTATAATTATGGCATCATTGTAATTAATCGTGTAATTATCAATTACACGATTACAATTGACCCCAATCCTGCCGTGGTGCCTCCTAAACTGTGTGGAACCAAACTATTTAAAGTAGTTTTCCACTATTGTTTTTATCCGTCCATTTTCTGAAAGCTCATGATCCACATGGGGTTGTGGGAAGAAGGAGCCTATCCCAGCAGACATGGTCAGGGTACTGGTGGCCAGTACACAGCAGGTCTACCACGCATGGGAAACACCCACTCTCACTTTCACATACTCAATTTTATAGAGACTACTGTAAGAAAAATCCACAAAATGAAAGAAAAAAATGAGTTTGGACAGTGGGAAAAAGTACCCAGAGGAGAGACTCCACACAGGGGATCCAAACCTCATGTTTTGCTAACAAGTGTTAATAATGTCTTTATCTAGAATGTAATTAGGGCGTTCTTGTTAGAAGTACGTGTTCCTGTGCATCTGCACTGTGTGACAGATAGGACACTGAGCTTTCTATTCAAGCTACAGTATCCTTTGTCTCTTGTGTCGTATGGAGCGGTTCACGAGTGTCTGGTCTTCATTTTTTGTCTTTTATAATAAGGCTATCAGAAAGCCCTGAGTCTGTTGTTTATTTATCCCCATTAGCTTTCTCCATGGTGGTTGCTAATTTTCCTGGGGTCCATAAAAAAAGATTCTAATCCATAAAAGAGCAGAAAAATTGAAGACAGTTAAAAAAAATATATACAGAAACATTGCATAATCAAGACACATTTTCCTTACACCAACAAATACATTAAAAAAAAACTTGATATATAAATTAGGATTGGTAATTTTTTTTAAATATGCGTAAAGTTGACATGATTTTCAGTTCCCTATAGGCAACTTGTTCCATAAGTTAAAAGCTCTAAAAAATACAGACAATTGTAAATAGTTGGTATTAGGACGATTGGTGACCAAGTTGGAGTTTGAAGCAAGTTGAGTATTGTACGAGTAAATATGATGGGAGAATTGTATCTCTTCTTGAAATAATCTCGGTTGGCATGTTAAAATAATCTTCTTTATAAATATTAGTATATTATAATGTCGCAAATGCGACCAAATTGGTCGCATTTGCGACATTATTCAGTGTGTGCGAGTGAAAATTTCATCTGGACGCATCTGTGTGAGTGCGTAGGCGTAGCGGCTGAGCACCTCGTCATGTCCCACAGAGTGCACCTCTCTCTCTCTCTCTTTCTCTCTCTCTCTCTCTCTCTCTCTCTCTCGCTCCGCTGATTAATGATTAATGACAAATAAAATCAAGATATAACAATTTGTTAACCTAAAATAAATCACATTATCCAATGACTCAGCACCTTCCTAAATCCCTGGTAAGATAACTAAACTAACAAAAACACTATTCTGGAAGAAAATAGAGATTTGAATTGTGTGGGAACAGATTCATTTAACCACCAACGTGCCGGAGCAATTAGCACGTGTTGATCACATGATCACGTGTTATCAAATTCAAGTTACTTTTGTAGCCTTTCAAATACATTAACTAAAAAAAAAATATTCTTTATATAACATGTTTTATTTTTTGATGTCAATTTATTTTATTTTATTTTAAACTGTTTTTAAGTTGCCATTTACATGATCAGTATAAATCAAATCAAGACAGTTACAAAAAAATATACAGAAACATTGCATAAAACGGTACATCAAGACACATTTTCATTACACCAACAAATAAAAAAAATACTTGATACAGTATGTACATAAGGATTGGAGAAAATATGATTTTTATTAAATATGGGTAAAATTGACATGTCTTTCAGGTCCCGATAGGCAATTTGTTTCATAAGTTAAAAGCTCTAAAAAAAAAAGACAGCTATTTGTAAATAGTTGGTATTAGGACAATTGGTGACTAAGTTGGAGGTTCAAGCAAATCAAGTATTGTACGAATATTGTACGAGTAGAATCTTATCTTTTCTTGAAATAATCTCGGTTGGCCTGTTAAAAGAATCTTATTTATAAATATTAGTAAATTATAATGCTTTTTAGTTTCAATACAGGGCTATGATAAGGTGCAGTGCATATCAGTGATACTGCTACTGTAGGGTAGGGCTGAACGATTAATTGCATTTGTGATATTATCGCGACATCATAAAATGTGATTTTCTAATCGCAAATTCTACATTTTTTTATTCATTTTTTTATTTTTTTAATTTTTTTATTTATTTATTTATTTATTTTTCTGAACATCGTTCAGTCCTACTGTAGGGACACCTGCGAGCAGCCTTGTTCTGGGCAACTTGAAGCCTACTTAAATCATATTCAGTTGTTGCCAACATTGTGCATGATTCTTCTTATTGTTGTTTACAACTGCTGACTAATAGAGGTTGTGTATGTTTAATGTAAAACCTTAAGAAAATAAGATTCCTTGGAAATGTAGGAAAACATTTGTGGGTCTCCTCATTTCTGCTATTTTAAGATTTAGCAGCCAATGTATCACAGTAATGTTTGCTTCTGCAGCTGTGAACCATAAGTGTGTTTATTTTTACTCCACTTCTGATCCAGTTCAGTCGTTCTGTTTTCAGGTGGAGGAGAAGACAGCCACTAAGTCTTTCCTTTAAAGCACAGAGCTAAACTCTCCTCCAGCCTCTGTCCTGTGGAAACTCTGTTGTTTCTTCAAACACAGGTTGTTAGATTATCTTGGTCGTGTTGTGAAAACAAATGAGAAGTTCTTGTGTATACAGTGTAAACCTGGTGGCAGGAACGTGGTTGAGAGCTTGCTGTCACTGCACAACTGTGAGGTCGTTTTCCTCCTGCTTGCAGTGGGAGTGATTGCATTCTTGTTATTGTATAAAAAAACAAAACAAAGCCCATCCCAAAAAATATGCAGCGTATGTACAGTATGTGTACTGATTATTATCATTTATCGCCTCTTCTGCATCTGTTCTGTTTTACGCCTGACAAATACTAAACCAAGAGCACAGCCACAAAAAACACACTGGTTTATCTGCATACCAGCTTAGACATACTGGTACCAGTAATGATATTTTTTTTAAGTCCTTGGATTTGACATAATGTGGTTATCTGGACTGGCTGAAATGTAGCTTTTATGTCTGCACTGTGCCTGCATGTCTTTTTCTCATTATTGATGGTATTATCTTCAGAGGAAGCACTCTGTGCTTTGGTCATGGGTCAAGTGACTTTCCCAGGCTGGAGTGTGTATCTGAACATGGAGAGGACGAGTGTTTATGAGTGTGTTTCTGTGCACAGAGGGAGACCAGCGTTCAGTTTTGATCATCTTTTTTCCGTGGTCTGTTTTGCCGTGAAATCTCTGGCAGACTTTCTTTTTCTTTTTTTTTTCACGCAGGCTTATGACGTACTCACAGACTCACAGCGGAAAGCAGCAGCAGAGCAATGCCTTAGGGGTCACCAACCTCACGAAGCCAACTGTAAACCACAGCTAAACTTCATTTTCCAAAGCATTGGATAACGTGATACAAATTGTTCCGCTATTATTAAAATGTACGTTCAGACTCCCACACACTGCGTGTGAGATAAGCTTGGTAACGCTTTACTTGAGGTTTTATACACAAGAAAGTATTATATATTATTAAAAATATTATCTGTCATTAGCATGAATAATAGGAGTGTGGTGATATCTCGATACGGCAATATATAGCGCAATATTTTTTCGCGCGATCGATTATCAATGTGCTCAATATATTGATTTTTTTTGTCACTGTTTGTTGAAGGAACCAATATATTGTTTACTGGAATATTGCACTATAATGGTGTCACTAGTAAGAAAGACCCTATTTTTTGTTTACAGAAAGCACTAGAGATGTAACAATTCACTCAATTCCCGACACGATTCGATTCACGATACTGGGTTCACGATACGATTCTCTGACGATTTATTTTACAAAATGGGACTGTAGTCAAATGATGACTGAAAAATATTCCTTTATTTTTTTGGGGGAAAAAACTGAATTATACTGTATTATTTTCCCTTTATTTTTCATTGTCAAAAGAATCCCTTGATGAACTATTCAAAACAATGCAATTTAACTAAAAATAAATCTTGAATGAAATAAATAAAGGAATAATACAAATGAAGAAGAAGCCTATTAATTTAAATTCTGGTTCTATAGTAAACAATGCAACACTGCATAATAGTTCTTTTTCTTTTTAAAAGTGCAACTGAAAATGCATTTTTGTGCCTTAACAATTGGACTTTTAAAAAAAAAACCTGTCATTGCACTGATTTACGTCAGATATTTTTTTGAACTAGCAGAGGGCGCTGGTAACCCAGTGGTCGGTTGGCATGCAGAAATTCTTGCAGTGAAGAAGAGATCCTATGCTAGCAGACAGAGCTAAGAGAAAAACGTGACGTTTACATATATTCACGTAATATTACAGATATTCTTTTGGTGCTAAAGGGGTAAGGAATCATTTATTAACATGTAACATTGACATGCAAGAGTAGAAGGCGGCCAGAAATAAAGTAGTAGCAGATTCCGCCCACGTGTTCACTGCTGGACAAGAGAAGATATAATATATAGCACCCTCTGCTGTTTAAAAAAAGTACTGCGATTTAATGTTCAAAGTATCGATGTCAATCGTGATACCTATGAATCAATTTTTAACTGCCTTACTATTAATCGTTACATCCCTAGAAAGCATTATTGGAGATACTTTTTCATTTACATTGGTATGTTGACACTTATTTACAGAAATATTGCACTAAAATAGTGTCACTGTTCATAGGACACTTTTTCAATTTATTGATATAAAATAAAATTTTTATTTTTTCACTTAATCTTTTTTTTCTTGTTATGTCATAGATTATTATAGATTGATTTCTGACCAATATATCGATAATCGCAGTATCGTCGCGTATCGTATCGTGAGGTTCCCACTCCTAATGAATAAGGTGTCATGAATGCTGTCATTAAGTGTCGTTCGCTAAATTATGACACCTTTGGAGCTATGTTGGCATTTTTTGGGTTAGGTGAAGGGCTCTAGTAGGGTTAGGGTCCGGGTTGGGGTGAATTATAATTTTAATTGCGTATTTGGTAATTCATTACAATTATGACATAATTATATTTGTAATTACTGAGTTCAGATAAAGTACTTTGTAATTGGCATGAAAATTATATAAAAACTCTGTTACATTATTATTAAATGCAAAACTGTGGAACCATATTACAGTTCTGTGGCTTACACATACGTAGTTAATAATTACTAAAAATGTGTTTTATATCAATTATATTTATTTTAAGGGTGGGGTATACTATACTGACAGAAAAAAGGCTCAGACGCCCACACATGAAATATTGATACCAATATTTTAATTGATTAGGAAGCCTAACAAGGTAAGCGAGAGATGAGAAACAAATTAAATAATAGATAATGTTTTTAGTGTATTTTAATTTTTTATTGTAATTGACTTACAGGGGGAAAATTATAGTAGTCATTTAATTGTAATTGTAAAAAACGCAAGTCATTGTAATCGTAATTGAGGTGTAATTGAAGATGTAATTGTAATTGTAAAATGTAATTGACCACAACCCTGTCCTCTGGATCACTGTTTATTTTATTTCTGCTTCAAGTATTTATTTATTTATTTATTTATTTATTTATTTATTTACTTGACAGGGACAATGCAGTCAGACATAGTTACAGCAAAAGATGCAACTGATGCGATGCATACAGAGTGTATAGCTAATGCTAACTCTCAACTCCTGTCCCTGGTTGAGCTTTTCCCTACATACAAAATGTATAAAAGCACATATTTCCACACCCAATCTCTACACATACAATGAAAACATTTAGCACTGTAAGAGTGTAAACTGGAGTCACACTGGTTTTGGTGTTGCATTCATACATCACACTGAAGCCTCTGTGCTTGTTTCTGTCGTTCAGAACACAAAGGGTTCAAATGTCCTCTTACAGGAAACCCTGAGGTCCAGATCATCTTCAAAAAGCAGAAACTCAGCTACTAACGGTCCCTCAGACATTTGAGGAATCTTTCACCCTTGCAGAAATATCTATGACGTTAAGTAATATCAACTTTCCTCCATGACCTCATACAGGGTCAGGCAGAGTTTGCTGCTTTCTTAGCGTGACCTGTGCATAATAATAAGGATTTCTCCTGTCTCAGATTGGTGCCAATGTGCTGATCTTCCTGTGCACTAACATGATCGGGATCTGTACCCACTACCCTGCTGAGGTCTCCCAGAGACAAGCCTTCCAGGAGACGAGAGGATACATTCAGGCCCGACTGCACCTGCAGAACGAAAACCAGCAGCAGGTACAGCACAAATGAACAGACAAAGCACAAAACTAAGGCTGCTTGTCCTGTTTGGAATGCACAAATACAAAATACACACGCAAAAGATCAACCTTTAATTTGTTTGTCTTTGTTTATTAAAGTGAACATTATGTTCTGGAGTCTAACGTGCATCATTTGACTACCACATTCCCACACAGATACCGTTGAGGGACTGTGACTCACTAAACAATCAAGGAGTGGAAACAATTAAAAAATAAATGGTATCTCTTTCTCTTCCTCCTTCTTTATTTCTCTTCTCTAACTTCATCTCTCCATCTTTATCGCTCTCTCAGGAGCGCTTATTGCTGTCAGTGCTGCCGAGGCACGTTGCCATGGAGATGAAGGCTGATATAAATGCTAAGAAGGAAGACATGATGTTTCACAAAATCTACATCCAAAAACATGACAACGTCAGGTACAGTCAGACACACGACTACACACACACTGAAGCTACTGACTGATGTTAAAGTTTCAGAGTCGCCCTTATTTCCCTAACAGAATATATTATGCATTTTTTTGCATATTGGCACTGACTGCAGCACAGCCTTGACTTTGGGCTCACTGCTGTGCATTCTGCAGCCAATGATGGGTAGCTAACCTCAGGGTACTACCCCCTGAGTCTGAATAACTCGTCCCAAACATGTGATTGAAATGTGCTATCTATTAGCCTGAAGCTGCGCCCACAGCCGGCGCTTATTATTGGTAGGGTAAGGAAAAGAAATGAGGCTGCAGCAGGAATCCAGATGTTTTACACACCTATAACCTGCCATTTTTGAACAAGATCGAAGCACAGAACGACTAAATTGAAGGCATTTGTGTGTTTAGAAATTTCCAGGAGCCCTCTGAAAATACTTAGGATATTTTAGACATTATCAAAGAAAACATGGTCACACTTTCTTTGAAGATTTATAAATAAGACTGTCAATATCTGTCATTAGCATAAGGAGTCATGAAGGCTGTCCTTAAGTGTCCTTAAATTAGGAAACCTTTGGAGCTATGTTGGCTTTTTTGGGTTAGGTGGAGGAAACTAGTGGGGTTAGGAAGGGTTATGGGTTAGCGGTAAGGGTAACGAAGGGTTAGGGTAACGAACAACACTTAAAGCTGCTATCCAGAGTTCTGAGACAGCGTCTCGATGTTCCGCCCACAACAGCTCTACTTCCTCCCCTGCCTCTACCAGAAGCTATGCCTCTACGTTTGTGCACACGCATTGCAAAACATAACAAAGCTACAAAAACTACACATTTATTAATAGAGTGCCATAACTTTTGATTAAAACATATTTATTACCTGTCGATGAGAAATGTCGCCAAATCCTGGTCCGCCCTGGACCTTTGAAAAGCAGCTCTGAGATAAATTCTGTTGCGGTCTATCCGCACACTTTGTACCCAGATTTTTCTTTTCTTTTTTTAGTAGAAGCTTTATATGTCGGCAATCATGGAATGGGTAACTCCCCTCCATGACGCTATGCTGCTCAGTGATATACCTGTTTGCTGTTGTAGCGGTGCATGCGCATTCACTTTGATTGACTGTTGCCCGCTTCAGGAAGTCGAAGCCTATTGGCTGGGCGAAGTCGTCGCTTTCTTGCATTTGTATAATGGTCTATGGACGAAGGCGGGACTTATATACATTAATGTATAAATGACCACCGGCAGTAGACCATAGTAAAAGACTAGTTAAGTATTTTTTTGCTTTTCAAAAGAATCATACATAAACATAGATTTCTCAGAAACTCCGGATATCAGCTTTAATGACAGCCTTCATGACACCTTCTTCATGCTAATGACAGGTGTCATGCCAAAAACATTTGAAACTCCTATGAGCAGAAACAAGACTTCAATATTAAATTTTGTTTATTTTCCATAAAACCCTTCAGGCTGTGATAGCTGAAGTTTAATGTAGATATTGTTTTGATGAGTCCCTCTCATGTGTCCTGATTTTTATCTCTTTGCCTTATTTGATCTCCTATGTGCAATATATAAATTCCACTCATGTTATATTTATTTATTTATCTTTTTGTAGATTATACTTCTGTTCTTTCCTCTACTTGTACTGTCTTGTCTGATTTGGACTTTAATCCAGGTGAGATTAGACCAAATGGCTCCTTTAAGAGTAAAGGTTGCAGACCTCTGACCTAAATTATACTTTTTCTACTTTATTTTTTTTTTAAAACTCATATAAAAACTGTAATATCTCACCAAGCAATGCACTTCCATTGAATGTAGCTTCAGTTTTAGTGTGATTGACCTGCAAGAACTGCAGCTCTATCATCCAGTGTCAAATGTTGTTCTTTAGGGGCTACATGTTGCACACAAAAAGTACTTCAGTATTCATTGCAAAGTGTCTGTTGTTAATTGCTGAAAAATAGCACAAAGGTAGGAGTTTTAGCAATGATGTCCATAGTGTTACATAGTGTTTCAAACTCAAAGCCTGGGGGCTCAAATCTGGCCCTTTATAGCTCCCAATTTGGCCCGCAGGAGAAAGTAAAAATGACTAATTCAGTTGTAGATATCTCAGTACCTTAAAATACACAAATTCAATGAAACTGCACGTGTTTTCCCAGGGCTCACAGTTTTTTTACGCTTATATCACATGATGGCAGTCATTTCTAATCTCAAATTGTTGTAAGTACTCTCAATTATTCCCCAAAATTTCCTCAAATTGAATAAAAATTGGTCACAAAATCATGAAAATTTGTGCAGAGACATTTGATATTTGTCACTTATTGATTGGATATTATCTGTGCTTTACATACTTTAAATATTATTATACGTGGAATTGCAAACTAGGGCACATGAATGATAAAATTGCTCATTTTATTGCCTACAATCTGTGGCCCTCATGAGATTAAACTGGGCTGTATTTGGCTCCTGAACTAAAATAAGTTTGACACACCTGCATTAAAGAGTAGAGCTATTGGTGTGGATGCACTCTTAGTCTCTGGTCCTCAAGGGGCTCAGTCCTGCCTGCTAATCATTAGGCTGTAGAACATGGCTAACAGTTTCTGTATCATCTGTGTCATGTAGCAGGGTAACATGCAGGACAGCAGCCCCCTGTGATTAGCACTTGCTTTAAAGTAAATTGTATATCCATGTAATGTAAATAATGCAGCTCCTCAATCACAGGCCGATATAACCATGTACTGTAATTAAAGGGCTATTCTCAGGACCTTCATGGGACTCACAGCACCATCTGTCCCTTTCAACTGTAACTGGGCTGCTGCTGGTTGTCCTCACTTTTCATTATTATCAAAAGTTAGCAATGAAAGGCATGCAGACAGGGGGATGAGGGGTGGCGTTCTCAGAGGGAAGGGTTGGAGGAGGTGACCTACATTGGCCTCCATGATTAGAGTCAGAGCTAAACAAATGTCTGCCTCTCTTTCTCTCCCTCCCTCCACTGCTGTAATAGCAGCTGGACAGGGATGAGAGCGAAAGCCTTGACCATGCACAAGATTGATTACTCTCTTTGTTTTTACCTTCTTCTATGTCCTCTTTGGTTGCCCCCATCCCTTCTTTTCTCCTGCAGCATTCTGTTTGCAGACATCGAGGGTTTTACCAGTCTGGCGTCCCAGTGCACGGCCCAGGAACTGGTCATGACGTTGAACGAGCTGTTTGCTCGCTTTGACAAGCTGGCGTCGGTGAGCTCTGACACCTGCTGCCATGTTCACAGCTAAACTCTGAACCACTGGCTCTTATGTAACGGCACATGCATGGGATTTTCCTGTTGGTTGGGCAAAGCCGATATGATGTCCTTGTTAGGATGCGTGGGCTAAATTATGCATTGCACGCTGTGTATTAACTTGGACGGTCTATTAATGTGTGTGTTATTCATATATATGTGTGTGTGTTGTATAGGAGAACCACTGCCTGCGTATTAAAATCCTTGGAGATTGTTACTACTGTGTGTCAGGGCTGCCTGAGCCTCGGGCCGACCACGCACACTGCTGCGTAGAGATGGGAGTGGACATGATCGAAGCCATCTCGTGAGAAGAACACACGAAACCCCACAAACAAAACACAATCACTTGAATAAGAAATAAATTCAGACAGTAATGTGATGAGACCTCACCAAGTCCCTCCATTGTTTTTACCTCATGGGTGTAGGGCTGAGTGTTATAGACCAAAACTCATATATCAATATTTTTTTTCAAAATGGCGAAATACAATATACAATTCTAATTAAGTCTTACCAGAAAGATAATTATGGGTTAAATTTGCTGATACAAAATGCCACCACAGGCTCATTTACTAACAAACAGCTGCATAATATGTGCAATTTTGGCTTTTTTGACCGCATGTGTGAGTGAGTTCTTTAGTGTGGTTCGTTAAAGGGAAGGTCTGGGTTGGGACGCACTCAGAAATCTATCTTACTGTGCTTTTCATGCTGTTCTGAGACGGTGGAAGCATTGACTCCTAAAACACGTATTTTAATACAAAATAAGCTATAAAAAATATGTACATCGATATAGACGATAATGTAATTTTCTATATCGCCAAATTAGAAAACTTGAAACATCTTGAATATTGATATATTGCCCAGCCCTACATGGGTGTTAAAGCTGCTTATGAAGTGTGCATGTCTGTGTGTGTGCCCACAGGCTGGTGAGGGAGGTGACGGGTGTGAATGTCAACATGCGGGTGGGCATCCACAGCGGGCGCGTTCACTGCGGGGTGCTGGGCCTGCGCAAATGGCAGTTCGACGTCTGGTCCAATGACGTGACACTCGCCAACCAAATGGAGGCGGGGGGACGGGCTGGGTCAGTCTTACTCACACAGAAACATGCAGGAAGTAATAATACAACTCAGTATCATCGTATACAGTAACTGAATGGATACTATGAAAGTTAAGGGTACATTTCTCACTAGAAAAGCTAAAGCCACAAGCTCACTTAATATATAGAAATTTGCAGTGAAAATTGAACGAATGTCCGCCATGTTTTTCCTCTCTGAAACGAAATGACGAGGTGGTCACGTGACCTAACGTATGGCCCATAGAAAACACAAGGCAAATGGGCGTAGAATTTCTACGCCCTCAGAGTGGATAAGCGTAGTCATTCTACGCTTTGGAGTGAGACTTGGTTGAAATCAGGGTTGGGGTCAATTACATTTTCAATTACCTATGTTCAATTACTATTGAATTACGATTACAGTGACCAGCATTTTTTCCAATTACAGTTATTTTTCATCCTCCTAAAGTCAATTACAAATATGTTCTCAATTACTAAAGTTCATTTACAAATAATCACAATTACTGAGCCTGAAATAAAAAACCTAATTAAAGTTAACCTTCCTCTTGTGTTAGCTTTCTGTTAGCGTCTCTTACAATAACGGGTCTTAAATCAGCTGTAAAATACACTAAAAACAAATATCTATCATGTAATTTATTTCCTATCTATTGGTTACCGTGTTATGCTTCCTAATCAATGAAAATATAGGTTTTTAATATTTTTGGTGTGGGCATCTGAGCCTTTTTTGTGTCAGTATACCCCTTGATTTATTATTTTATTTAAATGGTAAAATGTGGGAAAGCTTGACATGAAACTTATTTTAATAATTTTGTAACTACATACGTGTAGTACTGTGGCATAGAACTCTAACATGGTTCCCCATTTGAGCGGTCAATTATAATTGATTATTTTGATAGTGTTTTCATGGCAATTACAATTACAAAGTCAATTATTTCAACTAAATTACAAAATAATTACGATTCCGACATATTTTTTTAAATTACAATGATAATTATGCCATAATTGTCATTAACTATTAAATACACAATTACAATTGTATGTTACTCCAACCCTGGTTGAAATGTATACCCCTTATTGTAGAATAATTGAAAGTGTGTGTGTGTGTGCAAAGGCGTATCCACATCACCAAAGCCACACTGCAGTATCTGAATGGAGACTACGAGGTGGAGCCAGGCTTTGGTGGAGAGAGGAACGCTTACCTTAAAGAAAACAACATTGAAACCTTCTTGGTGCTGGGCTGCAGTCAGAAAAGGGTTAGTGCATTCTATCTCCCTCCCTTTCTTTCACACACACGCACGCACGCACGCACACACACACACAGAGCGATGCACATGTACTCAGGTATAGTCGCACCCACTTCATTATCTCTGACCTCCTCAAAATATCACAGCAGTGTAATATTTCTCGCTAACTGTGTAATGGCTTTTCACCTGGCTTTGAAGGCCATATTTATGTCAGAGCGTGTGGCCTTGTGGCATTTCTTCACCTGCAGAAAGAAGAGAAAGCCCTGATGGCCAAGATGCAGAGAGTACGTGTAAACTCCATGGAAGGACTAATGCCACGTTGGGTTCCTGACAGATCCTTCTCCAGAACAAAGGAGTCCAAAGTCTACAAGAAGATGGTGAGACATGAGAAAGAAGCTCTCAACAGTTACATTCTTAAACATACATACAATATAAATGTGTCTGTTTATTCTGCAAAATGAACTGATAGTTTGGGGTTTAATTTAGTTTTGATGGTGTCCAAATAAAGAAGTGAGTTTACATCCTGGTAACAGTTAAATTGCTTTAAAGTAAGGGTCATTATTTTCTTTGGAATTGCTTTTTTTTCCTCCACTGAACATCATTCAAGTGCTATGAATAGATAACACTTGTTTTCTCTAGCAGTTTGAAGATATGCAAGCTGAATTAAATTGAATCTCCTGCTTTGGCCCTCACATTAAGTCAGCTCACAAACCTGCAATCCTGATGAGAAGTGATTGAATGTATTGGTGAAAAACTAAAGCTTGACGAAAATCTTTTTTGTTTTGGTTTTTTGTTTAAAAAAATAATTAACTGAATTTGAACACTTCCAATCTCATGAACCACACAAATCAAATACAACAAGACAGTCTGGGTTAAAGAAGGAAAATTGCAAAAACAACCCAAGATCTTAAGTTAAGGCAATTTTGTATTTTGGTTCTACATTTAATGGCATAATAATGTTGTATCCTTGATTAGTCACTTAAAATATTTGTTCAATTTTGTTTGTTTGGTTGGTTGGTTCTTTGGGTAGTTTGATTGGATGGTTGGTTGGGTGGTTGGTTGGTCAGTTGGTTTGGCTTGTAGGTCTTTTGGTTTTTGGTTGGTTTTTGTTAGTTGGTTGGTCCGTCCGTTTGGTTGGTTGGTTTTTTGAGTTGGTTGGTTGGTTGGTTTTGTATTTTGGTTCTATATTTAATGACATAATAAGGTTGGATCATTGATTAGTTACTAAACTTATTTATTTGCTTGTTGAATTTGGTTTAGTTGGTTGGTCGGTTTGGTTTGGTTTGTAGGTCCTTTGGTTTTTGGTTAGTTTGGTTGGTTGGTTGGTTGGTTTTTTGAGTTGGTTGGTTATGTATTTTGGTTCTACATTTAATGACATATTAATGTTGGATCATTGATTAGTTACTAAACTTACTAATTTGTTTGTTGAATTAGGTTTAGTCAGTTGGTTGGTCGGTCGGTCAGTCGGTTTGGTTTGTAGGTCCATTGGTTTTTGGTTGGTTGGTTTGTTTGTTGGTCGCTTTGGTTGATGGGTTTGGTCCGTTGGTTGGTTTGTTGGTTGCTTGCTTGCTTGGTTGGATGATAAACCAGAAGGTTCCTTCTCTATACTATATTTTAGAAAAAGCTATGTTAACACACCGTGGCAATTGTGAACAGGAAGTGTTTACTGTACATGAGTGGTTACATTGTAGGCGTGCTGTTTATTTATCCTCTCCTCTGGGACATCTGCATACATTAGGCGTCTCCCTGTACTTATTCACCTGTTTAATAGCCGAGTGGTTATCTTGTTCCTACAGAGTGTGATGATGACTCATCAACCAGCGTCAGAACGCTGACATGATGAATGTGTGATGTTACAGAGCAGCCAGTTAAACTGTAGATTTCCATCCCATTTAGTTTTATAAACATGTTGCTGTGTTATATAATTTAGATTTTTTTTTTATTATGGTCTCAAAAGACTTTGTGAATGTTAGCTGAGGTATTGATTAGGGCTGGGCAATATATTGAGATTCAAGATATATCGAGTTGTCTACTTTGGGGATATAAAACAATTACAATATTGCATATACAGTATATATATATATATATATATATATATATATATATATATATACAGTATAGCTTATTTAGTTTTGAAATACTTGTTTTAGGAGTCGCTGCTCTCACTGCTTCTCAAAACAGCATTAAAAGCACATTTAGATGAATTTCTGAATGCGTTCCATTATCAAAAAAACATCCACACTACAGAACTAACTCGCACTCTATAAAAGTCTGGTCTGCTCGGGGAAGAATTGTGCAAATTTGTCTACAAGCATGAAATTTGGCATACTTGTAGTTTTTCACCTGCTGAATTCAAATCTGGCGGGAGCCAAAACCAATTCTCAAAAAGAAATTAGAAAAACACATTGCTATGGTTCTGGACCTCGGGGATTCTAAATACGATGCCTATTTGACACTAGTCTTCATCGGCATGGCTGTATTGTAAAATCCAATTAACATTGAGCATTTACGACCAAAAATGTCTCTATTTTAAAACCTATAAGCCCGATATCCCAGATCAAGGTATCCTTAATTGATCAAATAACTGTTTGTTAATAAATGTGTCTGTGTGGCATTTTGCATCAGCAAATTTAAAGAAGCATTGGGCAGGACCAGACGGCACCAGACAGGTCGGGTTCGGACAGATATTTAGAACTGGTGTACGGGTTCGGTCACATAGTGTCATTCGCACGCAGCGTTCTTCCTTTCCTGCTGCAGCTGGTGCAGCTGCTGCAGAGTGCAGCTTAAACTGTAGCAGTGGAGGGAGGACAATTATAAAGGAATACACCGTTGAAACATTCCTTTTTCTGCACAATAACATGGATTATCCTTATCTTTGATACATGGATTATATAAATGGATGTGTCTCTTGCGTGTCTCTTGTTTGTGTTTCACATTCACTTGTTACCCGTGCACTGATCTGATGTTGACATTAACAGTTGGTAATAAAATCAGTGCTTTCCACTAAAACAAACGTAAATATGTCATTTCTTTGAGGGAAAAAATGAGGTTTTAACTGTTGGGTCGAACTCGGGCGAGAAAATACCGCCTGATCCACACTCCAACTGGACGCGGTTATTTATTTACTCGCCGTTCCCTGCAAAACCTGTGTATCTGCATGTATCTGTGAAACCAAACAGTATTAAAGTCCACCGTGCTTGTCTTCTTTCAGTCTCCAAGCCGTCTTCTTCTCATTCTTTTTTATTTACGGTATTGAAGCCGTCGAGAACGCGCACGAGCCTAATTTGACTTCACGTCTGCAGAAGTGCGTGGGAAATTCACCCCCAGAACAGCAGTACAAAATGCATCGCGCAATCTTTTCAAGGCAATAGGGAGAAATGCGTGTGGGCTCAGAAAAAATTAAAATGAAGATCAATGTTTATTTTTTCTCAAATCCTGCCCTATGCTCCTTTAACACTGGATTGTCTTTCTGGTCAGACTTTAATTGAATTAAAATTATGGAGATTTATATTGTATATATCGCCATTTTGAGAATAAATATTGAGATATGAGTTTTGGTCCATATCGCCCAGCCCTAGTATTGATCTGCTTTTGTTGGATAAAGGACCCAAACCGAGAATCCTGCTTAGTTTTAAACACCTTGTGTTAATTTGATGACAAACACGCCCCTTCTCACGCCTCTTCCTCTCATCCCCCCCTTGTGTGAGTGTTTAAAGTCATTTCCTTTTCATCCCTTTCTTTTTCTTATCACTTTGCCTCCTCCATCTCAGAGGGTTTGAGCCCCAGAGACAAAAAGGGTGTAATTTGAAGCCTCCCAACATTAATTATAACATCAATCTAGCTTACAGGGATTAACTGCACAGATGTCTGAAACTGTTTTGTTTTTTGTTGGTTGTGCTGTAGCTAAATGCTAAATCATCTCTGCCTGCTGTTCCCTCTGCTCTCGTCTGTCTCCTTCTGTTCTTCACAGGGCATCGATGCGGCTTCTAGCAAAGAGACGTGAGTGTTTATCCCCGCTTGTTGTGTTTACGGAGGCTTTTTTACGAGTCATTGAAGAGGCAAACTGCTTCAAGTGTTTCAACTCCAGAGGTCTCAGGCGTAAAATAACAATAGTGCTGCACTAGTTCTTGATTAGCCATTCTGAACATTGCTCATTTCTTCACTCATGCAGCTTTAAACACTGACTTTTTATGTCCTTTTGCTCCCAAGCCGCTGCATTCAGGAAGTCCTTAACCCCGAGGAGGAAGTGGATGAGTTTCTTGGCCGTGCCATTGATGCTCGTAGCATCGACCAGCTGAGGAAGGATCATGTCAGGAAGTTCCTGCTCACTTTCCAGACGCCTGACCTGGAGAAAAAGGTCACAGTCTTTTTTAAAACGACCAAAACTCACTCAATTTGTCCTGCTATTTGATCAAAAATCACATGGATTCTTTGTTTGTAGTACTCCAAGAAGGTTGACGATCGTTTTGGTGGATATGTAGCCTGTACTCTCTTTGTCTTCTGTTTTATCACTGGCATTCAAGCAATCATCTTCCCAAAGTAAGTAGCCCTACTTGACAAGCAGCTTTTTTTTTAGCTTTACTGATTTGTTGACAGGAAATGCTTTTGTTATTGAGACATGAGCATCCTGAATGTTTGCTTTTTTTTTCTCTCTTTTCACAGTACAATAGTCATGCTTGGGGTTTACACCACTATCTTCATCATCCTCACCACTATCCTCTTCATCTGCTCCATCTACTCCTGCATCAAAGTAAGAAACAATGATTTTCTTAACTCCTGTCATTTCTCCTGCTTATTTGTACTGATATTTATGAATTATCAGCCAGCTTCACTAATGGCGTTGATGCTCTTTCCTCTGATTGTCACTTTACTGCTTGCGTTGAAGGTGTTTCCAGATGTTTTGCAGAAAGTAACCAAGAAAATAGTCCAGTCTCGAGTGCGGTGCACTCTGGTAGGCGTCCTCACCATCCTCCTCGTTTTCATCGCCTCTTTCGCTAACATGGTAAGTTTTCCTTGCTTCTTTTGTCCAAATTATTTCACCAATTCATGAAAGTATCTAAATGGGTTCAAATCTAAAATACACTCTTATAAAGATGTTACCAATAACATTGTTAAACCATTGGCCAAAAATTCAACTTTGCTACTGTTTTTCTGTCTTTTTACATTTATCAACATCATGCAGTCTAACTCACATGTGTCAAACTCAAGGCCCTGGGGCCAAATCCGGCCCTTTGGAGCATCCAATTCGACCCACAGAAGAAAGTAAAATGACAGAGAAAGCATGAATCATTGTGTATAATAAACTCAGCAATATTTGCGGGGGCTTGCAATTATCCCGGTGCTTATATCATATGATGGCTGTCATTTTAATGTTAACCAGTTGAAAAAACTCAAAATTCAAAATTACATAACATTTTCCTTATTGGAATTATGGTCACAAATCTAGGAAATTTAAAGTGAAGACCCTGTTGGGACTGATATCTGTCACTTGTCGCTTGGCTACTGTCGGTTTCTTACATATTTTGTATTTTATGTGTACGTACAAGTGCAAACTAGGGCACGGTAATGTTGAAATTACTCATTTTCCTGCTTAAAATCTGTGGCCCACTTGAGATCATACAGCTCCATATTTGGAAATGAGTTTGACAGCCCTGTTCTAATTAAATAAAGTCTTTGTGCACACGTGAATGCCTTTAAGATTATGTTTTTGGGTTCCTGTCAAACCACAGTAATGTAATTCTCTCCACGTTTTCCTCAAATCACACCGCATAATTTCAAACGAATGTTCTAACAATTATCTCATCATCACAGATGCTCTCACATCTCAGCTCGGTTTGTAAAATTTTAATTCTGTGTAGCGTTACATCTGCCTTCAATGTCTGTTTAGGCCAAAAAAAATTGTTTTGGAAAAATCCATGTGAAGCTAATGTGTTTAATCACATCCTTGTATCATACTTGCATGTATCATCCCCAATACTGTGTCAAACTTTTCCGAGCACAGTGGCTATAAACCTTTTTTTTTGTGAGATTATTTTCTATCAAAAACCCCTCTTTAGCCAACACTGCATCATATTGGGTTTAAAAGACAAGATTGAGTTGATTCCGCAAACAGAATAATAACTAACTAATAGGCTGATTACATCTATGGCTAGTGTTGTATTCATATGTGGATTGAATGGAAATTATTACCGTTGTTGGTATTTTGCATTGTATTCTTGTATATCTTAAGTTACTGATTATTAGTTAGTCTTTTTCAGAGGTGGTAAAAGTACTCGTCTTCAGTACTCGAGTAAAAGTATAGATACTTTTACTCGAGTATATATAAAAATGACTCTGGTAAAAGTAAAAGTATTGAAGTTGCTATCTTACTGGAGTAAAAGTTAAAAAAAAGTACATGCTACTAAATGGACTTAAGTAACAAAGTGAAAAGTCATACAAATGTCCCTTCAATAATAAGAACTTGTACATTTGATTCATTTGAACAGCTGGATAATTTAGCACACATAATAAACACAATTTGTAAATAAAATGTTTCAGAAAAAGAAATATGCAAATGGTGTCATCTTTGAAGGTCTTAAAATTAACATTCTCATTTTTAAAATGTAAGGAGTAGAAAATACAGATATTTGTTTAAAGAAGTAAGTAAAAAAAATAAATACTCAAGTAAAGTACAGATACTGGAAAAAAAAACTACTTAAATACAGTAACAAAGTATTTGTACTTCATTACTTGTCACCTCTGGTCTTTTTTCCTATTCTATTTAGTACTTATTGTGTGTTTCTAGAAGTCCAGACAGACAGAAGCAATATGTTTGAATTGTATGATTAAGAAATGATGATTCAATAAGTCTTTCTTCTTCCCACTCCATTTTGAGCAAACATGTTATTGCAATTCTAAGTTTACATGGATCTGTACACAAAGAGTTTTTTGTTCCTTTTGTTTTTTGTTTTCTTGTCCCTGCTCAAAAAAATGAAATGAAAATGAAATGAAAATGAAATGAAAATGAAATGAAAATGAAATGAATCTCTATGGGTGGAGATAATTTCAATTATTCTAGGTGTCTTCTCACGTCAAGGTGGGGACTGTTCCCCTGGTACAGAAGGTGACGTCTCCGGTGATCACCAGCATCTGATCCTTTCAATAATTCATAGGCATGTTTTAGGGGAAACATGTCCTCAACTGTCAGGAAATGTTTGCTCACTGCCCGAACTGTATGTCCCGCCTTTTTAAATGCATGCAGTTCAGAGAGGCAGGAAAGGTGGAGGCGTCTTGTCATTTTATTCATTGAAAAAAAAAAATATATATATATATATATATATTTATAGAATATTGTTGCAATTAAACAATTCACTAATTTATGCCATATGTTTAATTCCTGCACATAAATAATTATTGATATATAGAAATAATCTAACACACAAAATGTAGATTTTGTTGAAGCTGTTCCAGTTTGTGTGTTCTACAGTTCAGCTGCTCACTCTGTGTCCACACGGCCACCATACACACTAACTTTATCAGTCTGCACATTCTTGGAGTCTACGTTGTTCTTGTAGCAGTGTTATGATAACGTCTATAAATGGAAAATGTATTTTCTCTCCAGTACAAACAGTGCGCAGCAGCATTTTTGGAGGGTTAAGAAATGTGGGCGGTTTGGGGGAGGGGTCAGTGGTGGGTCATCATGACTCATCAGAACTTCTAAAAATTTCAATAATGAAGATTTAAACCTAATCTATTAATTCAAGCCAAAGCATTCACTTTAATGTAGTAACTCTATAACGACCTTATTGCACGTTTTGCATGAATTCATGTTCGTAATACATAACTTTTTTACAATTCTTTGTTTACTTGCACATTGACTATTCTTCCTGTTTTTTGTTGTTGTTGTTGTTGTTGTTGCCAGTTTACCTGCTACGGAGAGGAACTGAGGGACTGTGTTGCCAAAGAGTTGAACACATCAGAGCCAGTGACTCTCTGCCTGCTGCATAATCTGACCAAGAACGCTGAGGACGGAATAACCCTGTGTTCCAAGGAGGCCTCGCACTGCCATTTCCCTGAGGTCAGCCCCACAACATTAGAACTATAGAGCTGGGCAATATATTTATTTTGGCGATATAGAAAATGACAATATATATATATATATATATATATATATATATATATATATATATATATATATATTTTTTTTTTTTTTTTTTTTTTTTAACTTGTTTAGATTTATTTAATCACACAGTAGAAATCACATCATACTTTTCCATATTTCTTACTATATTTAGTAAGGAAGTAACAAAAGCAGCGCTGCTTTCGTTACTTCTCAGAACTGAATTGCCGAGTACGTCCTAACCCAGACCTTCCCCTAAACAACCCACAATACAGAACTCACTCACACGTGCTGTCCCTTATAGGAGAAGAAGCCAAAAGTGGCACATCATGTGCAGCTGTTTGTTAATGAATGTGCCTGTGTGGCATTTTTCATCAGCAAATTTAATCCAGAATTGTCTTTCTGGTAAGATTTTATTGGGTTAAAAATATCAAGATTTATATTGTACATCACAATTTTGATCCATATCGCCCAGCCTGAATTTTGAATATTTATAAGTAACTGTTTGTTTTGTGTTTTGCAGCTTGAAACACGTGTGTGAGTTGATTACCTTGTTATTAACCCCCTCCTCCTCCTCCTCCTCCTCCTGTGGCTGTGCTGCAGTATTTCAGCTACAGCGTTCTGCTGACCCTGCTGGCCTGCTCTGTGTTCCTTCACATCAGCAGCATTGGGAAGCTGGCTTTGATGCTCTTCATCCAGCTCACGTTCCTCCTGCTGGTGGAGTGGCCTCATGTGGTGCTGTTTGACAACGCAGACCTGCTGGTCATCGCCAACACCCTGTGAGTGTCTCACCAGCAAACCCTCGGTCTCACACAACCCAAAATATTTCAGCATCTACGTGATCAAAGCTGAACTTCACGCTATAACCGGTTCATAAATTATAATATGCGTCACATAAACATAATAAAAGTTATATATTGTGATAGAGAATATTGTTCATTTAAATATTACCACACTATAGTTTATATTTAAAATGTAATTGATTGAATTTGTGTAGTAAATATTAAATAGTACATTATTAATATTATGTACATGTCATGTACATCCATGTGTATGTACAGTATGTACATACTCTTGTATGTATATATGTATCAAGGTTGGGGTCAATTACATTTTTCAGTTACAATTGCGCTTTCAATTACCCATATTCAATGACAGTTCACTTACCATAAAAGTGGCCATCATTTTTTCCAAATTACAATAATTTTCTTATCCTCAGAAAGTCAATTACAATTATGTTCTCAATTACTAAAATTAAATTACAATTATTAGAATTACTGCGCCTGAAATAAATAACTTAATAAAACAACCTTTCACTTGTTTCACCTTTCCATTAGCATCTCTTATGATAACGGGTCCCAAATCAGCTGTAAAATACACTAAAAACAAATACCTATCATTGAATTTCTTTCCTATATATTGGTTACCTTGTTAGGATTCCTAATCAATTAAAGTATATGTTTTAATATTTTTGGTGTGGGCGTCTCAGCCTTTTTTGTGTCAGTATACCCCTATAATTTTTTTTTTAATGGTAAAAAGTGGGAAATCTTTATATGATACATTTTTTTTCATTGTTAACTACATACAGTATGTGTAGAACTGTACATATGCTGCATTCGATTGCACTCGGAACCCAGAAGGATCCGGGTCGTCAATTTCGACCTCCGAGGTAAATGCGTTTCATTCAGTAAGCTCAGAAAACATGACTGGCCACAGCAAGCTGATGTTTGTTTTTGTATTTTTCGAGGAGCAAAAATGCCTGTTGGGGACATAAATATTAGCTGCTTGAGGCTAATAAATATATAGAGAAACGTCGTACATTTTAAGTAAGACTTGAACGCACCAGCGAGGGGAATCCTGCGTGCTTCCTTGAACCATAGACCGTAGAGAGTGCATTGAAATATACGGGTATCATTACTTACGCAGCGTTCAAATGAACAGAGTGGGGATGGAAATACCACTAGAGTTATTCTGCACAATTAGTAACACACATGCCAAATTAGACGACACATTAAAGTAAAAGTTGAGGAGAAAGAGACTGTTGATGTCTAATGGTGGGCGCTGCCATTTAACGAAAACGTCATTCCGACCGACTCGGGGTGTTTGGATCCTGCCCGAGTTCCCGAGTCGGGATCCCGAGCTCAAGGGCCATTTTATTGCACTTTTCCGATTCGTTCTGTCGGACTTATCCGAATACAATCGAATACAGCAATAGGACTAACATGGTTCCCATTTTTAGCGTTAAATCATAATTATAATTATAATAGCTTTTTTGTCAAAATCGGACAAACGTTGTTGGAGGAGTTAACGTACACAGAAGAAAAAATGGGTCACAGTAGTGAGGAACTCAATTACAACTTAATTACAATTTCAACAGCAACAGATTTTTTTTAATTACAATTACGCCATAATTGTAATTAATTAGCAATTATGCAATTACAATTAAAATTGACCCAACCCTGATATGTACTGTATATATGTATATGTGTGTACGTGCAGCATGTACAGTATATATGCTTGATGTGTACATGTATAAACTGTATATATAAAACTTTGTGTAGAATGTATATATTGAATGTGTATTGTAAAACAAGTAACATTAGTTTCCTAATTATTATATATATATACATATATTAAATGTTATCTAAAGAACCTAGTTTAGTTTGTTGTGATGGGTCAGGTGTGTATAAGTTTTTTCTTCAATATACAACCCTTTTGGTTGATTATTTAGAGATAATTGAGCATTGTTTGTTCTGTTTTTTGTTTTTCTGAAGACTGCCGAAATAAAATTTTAATTCAACTCCTTGTTTTTCTTCCTCTTTAGAGAAATACCATATTTTAATGACTCCCTGCCACTGTAAGTTGCATTGTTTTTATTACAAAAATGATTTTCAATGATTTCAAAGGTTAGTCATCTTAACCCTTTTATGTCTTCTTTCCAGATTTGGTTTTAACGAAACTGTAGATCAGTGGTGAGTAGTTTATCGTCTTGTTGTGTACGCTTTAAAGGAAACTGTGTTTTGTTTTTTTTTTGTCTGATTCTTCTTTTTTCTGCCCAGCCTGGAGAATGTGCCTAAGGTTTACCTGAAGGTCATGACCCCTGTAATCCTCACAGTGTTTGTTCTGGCTCTCTACTTGCACGGCCAGCAGGTGGAGTCCACAGCGCGCCTGGATTTCCTGTGGAAGCTGCAGGTAAATGAGAGGATTTCTTTGAAGACGCAGAAATGGAGGAAATGAAAATACCACCTGTGAACACAATTTTTGTCCTCCACAGTCTTATATTATGGTTTATTAACGTAGGACATGGATAGGGTTGGTCAAAATCTTGTGATAAAGAAAACAATAATTACAGCCCTGGTGCATTAACGGCGGCAATGCAAATCATAACAAATGTACACGCATATCATCATTTAATGTTTATTTGGAGCTTTTCCAAGTACGTATGAGATAAGTCTAATGCTGCGTTCACACCAAATGCATTTTGGGCATCAAAATTGTGCCAAGTTGGGAAGAGAGCGCGTTTTGGGGAGGGGCTTCTCTGTTGCCGGTGGTGTTCATACAATGAATGATATTGTGTCGATCAGTTACGTTCATAATTTACCCAGTGACTGTAATATGGTGGGGAACATTATTGTGTTGAGAAGGTGGTGTTTCCGGTCGGATGTATTTTGGTGTGACTCAGTGTGTGCACTGTGATGTTAGAGGGCTATAGAGAAGTGCGGTCGAATGGAGAATAAAGTTTGGAGTTCCTTGCGGAACACGCCCCCTCCGACCCCCGTTTAATGGCTCTACATTATCGAGAGAGTGGCTTGGCTTTATTTGCGCATCTCCTACCAGGACACCAACTACAGGCGCTCTATTCCAGCAGAAGAGCGCCTGTCCATCTGTCTCCGGTTTGTGTTTTGTGTTTTGTTTTTTTCATTATTCTGAATTCGTCACGGTTGGGGAAAGCTCCTGATTGGTCGACGTGCCGCAAGTTCAAGAATCCCAACTCTTGGAATCTCAAAACGCGCAGCATCCACTGCATGTAAAGCTTCAAAACGTGCCGCACAGGAGGTGCGTGATGCACAGCGGGACCTCTCGATGCTCCAAGAAAAGTATCCACCATATATAGTCTATGTAGACCTGACGCTGTTGACGCTTTGGATGCGTTTGGTGTAAACGTGCCATATGCAAATAAATTATAAAAATCACTCGTGTAAGCAGTGTGTGAGTAAATCTATGTAGTAAGTGACCCATGCATGCATACATTGTGTATTAAATATTTTATATTTTTGTTTATGTATTATTTTTGCTCATATGTTAAAGATTATTTGTGCATTTTGTCTCTCAACTGTTCATTTTTAAGCCTTTATTTCTAATTGTATGTGTTTATTGACAGGGCTTTCTTCCCTCTTTGGACCTTTAATGCTTTTTTTTCTTTAATGTGTGCTCAATAAATAATTGAAAATGAATTAAAAAAAATAATTACTTGAATCCATTTACAACTTAACTAATTGGTTCTATATATAGTATGGTAAATCACCTCTCTATGGGCTTAGAGAATTATACTCTTCATGTGACGATAAACTCGTCATAGTGTGTTTGATTCAGCCACACATCGTGAAACGGAGAGAAAAAATGTAATTATAAACACTTAGATAAGAATGTGTACACTTAAAAGATTTACATAACTATTTATATTTGAAATTCAAAGAGAAAATGAGGCATTTGAATAAAGTGGATTTTTGTTCCTCTTAAATTAGAATTATTTACAGATTTGGAAGCAGATCGTTTTATTCTGACTGCTTGTTGCTGTACCATGGGGGGCACAGAAATGTTCAGAGTTTTGGGTGGGCTTTGGTATGTATGCTGTTGACATGTACGGTAATAACGTGTCTGGTCTCTTTTTGCACCCAATTATTACACTTATTTTTTATCTAATTAAAAAGTAATTATATTTTAATTGCCTGATCCAAAGCTTCCTAAAACATATACATTATTTTTTAAGCACGTTTTTCAAAAATCAAAACGTTCAATCAATAAAATTCTAACTGATTTAAATCTATTAATAGATGATCAAATTGAATAATATTCTGACATTTCCCTTGTTCTTTAACCTCTTCAACCCCAACGGACCCGCCGGCGGGGGCAGCTCCTGCTTCCGTGACTCTCACGGGTCTTAATATTGTTAAAGCTACGATCTGGAGTTTCTGAGAAATGTCTCGATGTCCCGCCCTAAACAGCCTCACTTCCTCCCACTGCCTCTGCCAATCTACCAGAAGCCACGCCTCTATTTTTCTGCACGCGCATCGCGAAACATAACAAAGTCACATCGCGTTGCGTTGATATAGGTCTATGGGTCAGGTAAGAGCCAAAATCATATTTACCTGTTTGCTGTTGTGACGCGTGGCCTTGTTTCCGTGCACAGTTCAGCATTCACTTTGATTGACAGACTCAAAAACAGGAAATTGAAGCCTCTTGGCGATTGTTTCCATTTGTATAGGGGTCTATAGGACGAAGGAGGGACTTATATACATTAATGTATATGAATGACCACCGGCAGTAGACCATAGTAAAAATCTAGTTAGGTATTTTTTTCAAAAGAATCATACATAAACATAGATTTCTCAGAAACTCCGGATATCAGCTTTAAGAATGAATTAAATCACACATTCTATACCTCATCGTAAAGAAACTCAGCTAAAACTAATTTAATGAGAAAAGTATGTTTTTTTTGAGGGGGGATAAAACGATAAGCCACATTTTTAGAAAGATGTGAATATGTTACACAAACAGAGATCTGACTGAGGGAACATCAAACTACACCAAAATAGTGCAAAAAATCTTTAGATTCTGAATGAAAATCCAGAATATACCTTAATGCCACTGTTGTCACCTTGATTGTGTCATACAACATTAAGCTATGCAACAACCTTTTCAAGCCATGCAAAATGTGCCTATAAGAAATAAAATGTCAATCCCCCAGCAGCAATGTCACTAAGCAGCCGTGTTTCTCCCTGCCTCTCGTCAGGCTACCGAGGAGAAGGAGGAGATGGAGGAGCTGCAGGCGTACAATCGCCGCCTGCTTCACAACATCTTGCCCAAAGATGTGGCTGCTCACTTCCTGGCACGAGAGCGTCGGAATGATGAGCTGTATTACCAGTCGTGTGAATGCGTCGCCGTCATGTTTGCTTCCATCAGCAACTTCTCCGAGTTTTACGTGGAGCTGGAGGCTAACAACGAGGGGGTGGAGTGTCTGCGGCTGCTCAATGAGATCATCGCAGACTTTGACGAGGTGAGAAGAAAATGAAAGTCATTAGTGCTGGTAAAGTGACCTTCAAAGCATCAAACATTGTGAGTAGACAAGATTCTCAACTGGTCTGGCTTAGGGACCCACGTTCCACATCGAGAGAAGCCACGACCCAAGCCAGGCAAATATTTCAACATTTCAAATTGATTTAATGAAAACATGTTGCGGTTTGAACCTTACATATGGTGTAAGACCGAGATGAGTGCATTTTATCACAGTAGGGCCACAAAAATGTGATTTTTCTGATCCAAGGGCCAAATTATCAACATTCATGTCATCGTTCAGAATGAGGACCAATCTGAACATTAATACAGAAAATAACAAAGGGTTTGAGGGTCTTTGTTGCTATTTTATGTAGTTTTGCTACTGTTTTGTGTGCTTTTCTGTATTTTTTGTACATTTTGTTGTCTAATGTATTGTTGTTGTTGTCAAGAGTGTTTTTACAGTTTTTTGTGTGTTTTTGGAGGCATTTTGCGCATTTTTGGTGCCATTTTGCATAGTTTTCTGTCATTCTGTATAGTTTTGTTTGGTGTGTTATGGCTTATTTTGTGTGGTTCAGCATCAGTTGTTTTGTATAATTTGTATTAATTCCTTTGTAGTCATCTGTTGTTATTCTGCTATTATGTGTGTGTTTTTGAGTCATTTTGTGTATTGATTTTTGCTATTTTTGGTATAATTTCTTATTTTCCTTTCGTGTGTTTTGCAGTAATCTTGCTCATTAACTTTAGGGGCCACACAAAATTAGACCGAGGGCCGCAGGTGGCCCCCGGGCCGGCAGTTGCCCATGTTTGGTGTAAAATATCAGTGTACCAATACACAAAATTCAAGAATATGATGGACAAAATGTTGTCATGCTAGTGAGGACATTTGTTCCTTTTAATTGAAAACCAAAAAGTGCATCTTAGGGACTTTTTGTTGGACAGTCATTCACGCACAAAACTCCAACGTATAATCAACAAATCATCCAAAATCACTGGCCACACGCTCCTGTCCATAGAGACTTTGTATCACAGACGCATCACACAGCGAGCATTGAAAACAACCTCAGACCACACACACACACCCAGCACACCACCTTTTCACACTCATGCCCTCAGGGAGGCGCTACAGGTCTTTGACAGCCAAATAGGCCAGATTTAAGAACAGTTTTCTCCCCACTGCCATACGGACACAAAATGAATACTTAAAGTAACTTACATCTGTAATATTGCATTGTTTAACTGTCTGTATGTATCTAACTATGTACTGTATGTGACTGACACAGGAGATGTGAGCATGATGTGCTGTACCGAAAACAAATTCAACCAACTCTGTTGTGTGGCCAATAATAAATGATTCTGATTCTGACGACACACAACCTAATGTAACTTCAGTAACATTTTATAGATATTTTTATCCACAAACTCAAAATACACAAATCAAGGTGCAATCTAAGTTTACAGAATTAACTTTGTTCATTTTAATTGCTAACTGCCATATCAGCAGGTAAATAGAAGAAAAACATTTGAACCCCGACCTGAGTTTGGACGAATTAAAGCTGCAGTTTGTAGAATCCTCTCTCTGCTCTGAAACCGAAACTTACCCTCCCTTACCGGTGTCTTTTATGAACGCTCTTAGCAACTTTTTTTCTCAATAGAGACTAGTGACAAATGTAGGGACGTTATCTTGTGTGTCTCAGCACCCGTTTAGGGCAGAGTGACAACCATCACTCTGCATCCAGACTGTAAAATGAATTAACTGTGAATAAACTTCTCTTATGTTTAAATGCAATGTGTCCCATCAGTTCTCACTCTCCCTCTGACACCAGTATGTGCGGCAGATCCTGCACAGCTACGGATATCCGCGAGGACGCAAAGCGGTCTATTTCTCCTGAACATGTTTGTGCCTTTATTCTGTTGCTTCTCCACATCAGTCTGTCTTTTTCTGCTTGATTTGCAGTGCAACTGTTGTATTTAACATCGCGATGTAGACTTCTGCTGCTACTTCCATCATTGGTTTGTGAACGCGCCTGACTTCAGTCGAGCAGCCAATAGTAACACCCAAAAACAGTTCATGGAGCACACGTGTTTATTGAAAGATCTCTGATTGGCTGACATCCAGCGTCACGCTCCTGCATTTATAAACTTCATTTACAGGGTCAGGAGAAGGAGAAGAGATTCACTGTCCAATCAGAACATTTTGGATTACAATGTGCTCAATAGGGCTGTAGTCAACCAAGGACATGGTTGGTCGACCAAGACTATGGCACACGTAGCGATTAGTCGACCAAAAAAAAGGTGCAGAGGAGGACGAGGAGAAAGAAAAAGATAAACAAATATTTTTGTTTTGGCTTTTTGTGGTGCCAATTTGCTTTTCAACGCAGACCATTTATGATATGAACCTTATTCAAGCTTTGACCAGAACCCGACAAAGCAAAAGTGAAACCTACAGGTCTGACAGACATTAGCTATTTACTGTATATCAGAGCTCAACCTGAAACCGACAATTAAAACCTATTTTTTCCTCATACAAAGGACATATTTACGTTTGTTTTAGTGGTAAGCCTGCTTTTATTAGCAGACATCTGTTAATGTCAACATCAGATCAGCGCACAGGGGAAGGCAGCACGTCAACACAGGTGCGCAGTGCATCCCGCGGCGCCACAGACAATGGATCTATTTACATAATCCACGTATTAAATATAAGGATAATCAATGTGCAGAAAAAGGATTGATTCAATAGTGGATCTTAATTCAATCCCTGTTTGCTCTCTGCTCTGAGGACAACATGCGGTGTCACACTTTTTTTTTTTTTGCAGCGCGGCACGCACTTACACAGCTGTTGCTGGACATAGAATCATGTTTAGGCACTAAATAAATTATATTTGATGACCAATGAACCACAACGGCATCGACCAATTAGTCAACACAACGACCAAAGTTGGCAGCCCTAATGCTCAAAGATGATTATGGATTTTTGTCCAAATGATGCCAAAAAAAAAACTTACATACTGCAGCTTTAATGGGTGAACTGGGCCATGGTCTTAAGCATATGAGAGCAAATCGCAGAATTTCTTCTATATGCGAAAGGTTTGACGACATTTGCATTAGTGGCATCATCATCACCTGCTGGTTAGGAGAGTGAATCTATGGCATTCTGAGCCCTTTCAAATTAAAAGACAGTAATTTTTTTATTCATTTATTCTCATCAAAGGCCTGCGACCCACTAGAAACCCACCAGTTGAGAATCACTGTATTATACAGTCGGTGTTGGATCCTCCTGTTTTTTAGTCACTCAGTCAACTGTTTTCTTTTCTTTGTGTGTGTTTTTCCATTACTCGTCTCTAGATAATAAGCGAGGAGAGGTTTCGTCAGCTGGAGAAAATTAAAACCATCGGCTCCACCTACATGGCAGCTTCTGGCCTGAATGACTCCACCTACGACAGAGAGGGCCGTTCACACATCCTGGCCTTGGCCGACTACGCTATGAGGCTCAGAGAGCAGATGAAATACATCAATGAACACTCCTTCAACAACTTTCAGATGAAGATCGGTAAGAGGCAGGAAAATAAAGTTCAATTGTTAAATCTCCTTTAAATGGGCTTCTGTTGACGTGTCAAATGACAGCTAAAGTTTTCTATTTCCTTCGGATCAGTGTGAATATTTTTGGTGAAGTGGTGTTGGTGACAGCTGGCTTGTGTCTTCTTAGGGTTGAACATGGGGCCAGTTGTAGCAGGGGTGATCGGAGCCAGGAAACCTCAGTATGATATCTGGGGGAACACCGTGAATGTGGCCAGCCGTATGGACAGCACAGGAGTACCAGATTATATCCAGGTACTGCACATCTCATGGATTTACATCAAGTAGTTTAAACGCCAGATGCAACACAGATCCCACTGTAAATCTTTTTACCCACACAGTGCTTAAGTACCCCCTTATCTTTTATTCCTGAATCCAAGTACCCCCTTTGTCAGACTACAACATTTTGCTCAGAATACTATGAAACAACAACTATAGAGCATAATGATGGAATTAATGAATGATAATACACACTGTAAATCAGGGGTTCTCAACTGGTCTCACCCTGGGACCCACATTTTACCACGGTCATTAAATTGTGACCCAGTTTTTTTTTTTAGAATTCAACCAAGCACATTTATTTTTTCTAAAATCGCTGTTGAAAACACACATACATAATCTTTTTAAAAACATAAATCTATATATTTTCCTGTGTAACATGCATTTCACAGCATGACTATCAAAAGAAAAGTTTCTTTCAAAATAAAAGACAAGTCCAACATGAGAGATTTTAAGTATTATTTTATTTTTGACCAACTGTCCATGACCCACCCAGTAAAGGTCCGCGACCCACTTTTGGGTCCTGACCCACAGTTGAGAATCAATAATCTCATTTTGTAAATAAGTGGAAAGAAACCATATTTAGTGCCTCCTGAATATTATTTGTAGTTGATTTCATTTCCGGTCATTTCCCTCCTGATGTGGGACCAAGACTGATTCTTGTATTTTCTATCATCATTTTGTGCGTTTTTTGCGTCATTTTGTGTCTTTTTGGTGTCATTTTGTGTATTTTGTCATCTGTTCTTTTTTTTTCATTACATTTTTCTCTTATTTTGTGTGTTTTTGTTGTTGTTTTTGTGTGTTGTTGGTATTATTTACTTTCTTCTCTCTGTGTGTGTTTTTCGGTGTCATTTGGTTGTTTCTTATGTCGTTTTGTATGTTTCTCTGTTATTGTTGTGTATTTTTCTCTCATTTAGTGTGTCTTTGTTGTCCTTTTTTTGTGTTGCTGGTAATAGTACATCACCTCTGAGCCCGGTTCTGCTGGAGGTTTTTTCTCCCCACTGTAGCTGATGCATGTTCATGTGGATTTGTTGGGTTTTTTTTATTTTTTCTTAAGAACTTTATATTTTGATAGCGCTTTGAGAAGTCTATGGTTGTAATTTGCGCTATATAAATAAAGTTGAATTCAATTGAATTATGTATTTTTCTTTCAGTGTGTGCGTTTTTGGTGTCATTTTGTGTATTTTGTTGTTGATTGACTGTTCTTTTTTATTATTCAGTATATTTTTCTCGTTTTGTGAGTTTCTGGTAAAATTTTGAATAATTATCATTTTTAACTAAAAATTTAAATAAAAAAAACCATATTTTTAATGCTTTCATTTGTTAATTTCCCCCTCTCTGTCCCCCTCCAGTACCCCCTGTAGTGCCATTGCGTACCCCCATTTGAGAAACACTGGTTTAAAGCATATTGTATTGCTGCCCTCAAGGAAGTACCACATTACTCACGTTCAATATTACATTATTTGATAAATATTAATCACGACCCCCGTCTGCACTGCACCTAAGGGCGTTGCAACAGAACCTGCTTTGTTGTACCGTTGAGGAAGCACAAGAAGCACAAACCTTAATCAGAAACCATAAAGGTAACCAATTATCTCAGTAGACAATTCTCATTAATCATTCTCTAACAAAAGTTGACAGTTTTTCCCCCCAAGTCTCACTGGCCCTGCTGCATTTTTAAGACACTACTGCCACCTCTTGAACTTAATGTGTTACTGCAAAATACAGTGGAAATACAAATTCTGACGTTGCAACTAACATATTCTTCTTCTTCTTGGTTTCTTGTCAGGTCTATTCATTATCAGAGAATCAGAAATATAAAGCGAGGAGTTTAAAATAATAGATTTCTGTTTTAACTTGTGTTGCAAAATATTGTTTTATTTTTTACCTGAGAATAATGGTAGTTAATATTTATTCATTACTATTGGTGTGTTGTGCGTATATGGGTGCAAGGAAGGGTACACCTTTGCGCTTATATTTTTATTTATTTATTCATTTTATTTATTAATTTATCATTTACAGTGCTGTGTTAAATTTAGTTAATGTATTTAAATGATACTAATAGTGTCCGTTTTAACCTTTTTTTTTTTTTTTTTTACAAAAATGTGAAGTTTAAAAATTTTGCCTTTTATAAGTTTTGTAAGATAGTGATCAGGAGTTTGGTCAATCAATTAATTGCATAATGGTTTGAAAAATTTAGTGAAGCAAAAAGTGTTAATAGTAGTTCTGGTAATGCTTTGCGGTTATTACTTTACATATACATATTTTAAGTTTACTAGTACTACCAGTAACACAAATTTGTCAACTAGTAGACGATTTTGCTTTACTAATATAAAGTCTACTCATGCCTGAGAGCGTAAAATAACATTAGTAGCTGTAGAAGAAAATCAGTTTTTTAGTACTAATAGAACGCTAAAAATCTAACTAGTAGTACTAGTAAAGTCAAAAGATTCACTAGTATTACTAGTAGGTAGGAGGGATTATAACCAAATACTAGGGAGGTAACATTTCACTCAACTCACGATACAATTTGATTCACAATACTGGGTTCACGATACGATTCTCTCACGATTTATTTTACAAAATGGGAATGTAGACAAATATTCCTTTATTTTTTGGGGGGAAAAAAATAGAAAATACTGTACTATTATCTTTTTATATTTAAATGTCAAAAGAATCCCTTGATATGCTATTTAAAACAATGCAATTTAACTAAAAATAAATCTTGAATGACATAAGTAAAGGAATAATACAAATGAAGAAGAAGCCTATTTAAATTCTGGTTCTATAGTAAACAATGCAAAACAACATAATAGTTCCTTTTCTTTTTAAAAGTGTAACTGAAAATGTATTTTGTGCCTTAACAATTCGACTTTAAAAAAAAAAAAAACAGTCTACACTGTATTTACGTCAGATATTTGTTTGAACCAGCAGAGGGCGCTAGCAACCCAGTGGTCGGTTGGCATGCAGATATCCTTGCAGTGAAGAAGAGATGCTATGCTAGCAGACATAGCTAATAGAAAAACGTAACTTTTACAGATATTCACGTAATATTACAGATATTCTTTCGGTGCTAAAGGGGTAAGGAATCATTTATTAACATGTTTAAGAGTAGAAGGCGGCCAGAAAGAAAGTAGTAGCAGATTCCGCCCACCGTCTACACTTTTAGACGAGAAGGATCTATAGCGCCCTCTGCTGTTTAAAAAAGTACTGCGATTAAATTTTCAGAGCATCGATGTGAACTGTGATACCTATGAATCGATTTTTAACTGCCTTACGATTAATCGTTACATCCCTACCAAATACAGCTCTCTGATTGGTTGTAATGTTCTCGAAAGCCAATAGCAAACCAGAATTTCATTTCCCCGGCCCCTCATTAGCATATAATGCGTACTTGTAGTACTAATGACACTTTTTGCTTCACTCATTGAGCTTAACTCAGGTTAAATATCACCAATATCAAATATATTCTCAAATGGCTTTTTTTTTAAGGATGAACAAGACAGAGTAATCCATTGGACTCTAGGTTGTTTTGCAGCAGGATCACTACTTCAATGATACCGGCTTAGTCATTTTTATTTATTTGCATTCCCACTCTTGTCTCTACCAAAAGGTAATAACTAGTCTTCCTGGGGTCCACACTGGAAGACCAGCTGGACGGATGATGTGGCAGTTCTGATCTCAATATTACATAGAAAATGAATTTAATACCCACTAAGGGTCTGTGCTTAGTTCTCCATATGTTTGTAAAATAAATTCAAATTGAAAGTGTCTATTAGTACGGTTGCTGTACGGACAACCTCCGGTGCTATTGGCACGGTTACCAAAGTACACGTATGTAGCGTCTTAGGGTTCGGGTTAGGGCAGGGGTCTGCAACCTTTACTCTACAAGGAGCCATTTTGCCTCATCTCACCTGGATTAAAGTCCTCCTGGAGCTGAAAAAATAACTTTCTAATAAAGACAATACAGTGTAATTATTTCTATACATTTAAAGCTGTAGGGAGCCATTGCAAAAGAGTCAAAGAGCCACATTAGGCTCCAGAGCCGCAGGTTGCAGACATCTGGGTTAGAGTTAGGGTTTAAGACTTAGGGTTTAGGATTTAGGGTTAGGTTATGACCTTATATTGCAACAATTTTTGGGGTTAGGGTTAGGTTTACGGTTAAGTTTAGTCTTAGTCAAGTGACTTAAACTGGCCAATGAGGGACGCTGCGTACGGATAAAATGTCGGTACAGTATATTGATACGGCAACCGTACGGATAGCCACTGCCATTAAAATAGTGTGTGATTTTCTTATAAACTGCATGTCATACTTAAAACAATCAATATTGTGCTAAAAGCACTGGGTGTTGCTTTATTTACTGAATTGTGTTGATGGATACAAGTTTTTTTAGTTTGGTTTAATTTCCCACCTGCTAAGACATGTGGAGTGTTTCTTTTTCTATTTGTTTTGCTATCTCCACCTTCCTCTTTGTCCTGTTGTGGTGCTTTAAGATAATTGCTGACTGTGAAGAGAGGCTGATTTGCTCCTCAGAGGAAGTGTTAAATATCTCATATATCTTACATCCTCCCTTAGGTGACCACAGACTTGCACCACGTGCTGGTGAATCACGGATACCAGCTGGACTGCCGGGGGGTTGTCAAGGTGAAAGGGAAGGGTGAGATGACCACCTACTTCCTCACCAGCGGTCCTACGAGCAGTTAGCACCAGGAGCACAAAGCCACTCCCACTGCACTGATGAGCGACAGGCTGCAGGTGGACTCGGTTCAGCTCGGCGAGCAGCAACAGAGACGCACTAAAAGAAAAAAAAAAAACCAGAAGAGAGACGGAAGCCGAACAGATGTTGTCACAGATGTTAGATGGCTCTTTCCAAAGCTGTCCAGGAAATGAAAATGAAGAAGCCCAAATGCCTTAGGACAGACGTGGCTACGCTCATGTTTGGGGCGACCGTTTTTCAGCTCGACTTCCTTATTTATTTTTGTGAAAGAGAAAAATGAAATTTCATCAAAGAAAATATGCAAGGGCAACGTGAAGGATTATTATAACCAAAGAATTCATGTTTGATAAGAAACACACACACACTGAGTTGATTCAGAGGTACGCTAACCACCATAGGTAATGACTGTAACGGTTTTGCCATACACAGACTGTGGCAACACACTTGGACTTGCTGTGTTTCCTAATGGGGCCTTCTTCTTCTTCTTCTTCTACCATCTGGTAGAAGTTCCAAACACATGTACGACTCACTGCTCGTTTCCCTGCAATGAGGTTTTGGCTCAAGCCAAAAAACAAGAAGTATGAAATGAAGGAAGAACAGTTGTGTTCTAGTGACAGAGCTGGAGAGTAACTGTGAAACTGTCAGAAAAGCTTTTATATAAGTGTGTGTGTGTGTGTGTGTGTGTGTGTGTGAGCACATGGAACTGAATGCAGATCTTTATCTATAAAGGGGCATACTGTAACTTTTTCACTGTGAGGTTTTTATGAAAATCGTTATTGCGAAACTTGTTGCGCAAAGGCATGTTTTCTATTTTTCCTTTGAAGCGTACGTCTCTCTCTCTCTCTCTCTCTCTCTCTCTCTCTCTCTCTCTCTCTCTCTCTGCTGAGTGTTACAACATGTGCTTTCTTGATAACTTTCAGGATTAAGTGTGCACAGAAATCCTCCATCTGCTCTATGTTGCCTTGAGATTATATGCAGTTCCAGGGTCCGCAATATTCACGGACTTCAAACTACACAACTTTACACTATATAGTGCTTATTAAGTGCCACATGAAGGTTCACACCCCCTTAAAAAGAGTCTTTTAAAATGAATGTATGGTAATTATGAAGATGTCTCCCACTGGAGTAAAACCCCCTTTGTGTTGACTTTGGTGTTTAAAAAAAAAAAAAAAAGAAAGAAAGAATAGGAACTTAAATATTGTACTTGACGTCAAACTGTTTGGACCACATGTTTGCTATAGGGGAGTGTTTTATATTTGCCTAAAACCTAGTGTTGATGCTTGTGTGTCTTTGTGAATCGGTGCCTTCGTGGGCTACAGAATGAGTTCCTTGTCCTTCTTTTGAAAGGATATTGAAACACTGGTGCATTATCTTTTAAAAGTGGATGAGTTTAAAAAACGTTTTCCCTAACTAATTTTATTAAAGTTCCCTTGAATAAATAATTAACAATGTTTGTTTTTGCATGAATTAGTTTTGTTTCATTTTTCAGATTTTGGACAATGATTTTGAGTACACGCATCTTTAACTTTATCCGAACCAAAACAAAAAAATCTTCTTCTTCATATTATTCGTATTCTTCTTCTTCTGCATCTTCTTTTTATTCGTATTCTTCTTATTATTATTATTATTATTACCTCCACCAAGCGCGAAGCACAGAGCGGTAAGGTTATGTTTTGCTCTCTGTTTGTCTGTCTGTCATTCTGTTAGCAAGATAACTTGAAAAGTCATGAACGGACTTAGATTAAATTTTCAGGAAAATTGATAAATGGGACAAGGAACAGCTGATTACATTTTGGTGATGTTCTGGTTACCAAATTTAAAAAAAAAATAAAATATATATATATATATATATATAGTCATGGTAACACAGCTCAATGTTGACAGGTAGTCATGGTAATCCTGAGTTTACCATGTTACCTTGACTGGAGCGTGTGAGTTGACCGGTCAATGTCATGTGAGCTGCTTGGCGGATGTCTGCACTCTCTGAGTGTTTTTCCAGTTTTATTATTATTTCTCTTTGTATTGGTTTTCTTCTTCTGTGTATTCTTGTTATTATTATTTTTCTTCTTGGTATTCTTTTTTATGATGATTATTATTCTTTTTTTTTTTTTTTTTTTTTTTTTTTTACACATCCCAGCTATAACCCACTTAGTCCCGCTCTAGTTGTCAGCTTTAATTTAGCTCTCCTGTCAATCAACAGCCTGCAATCAAGATTTCTCCCAGTGACAGTAACTGGAGAGGCTCATGCTTCTCCTTATGTGAACACATACGTCTACAGTTACAAGAGGGCGATACAGGAGCGAGTACTTAATTGCTCACTTATGAATAATGAATCTATCTGACAGTGTTCAGCAAACACACTCTATGATGAACATTAATTAAGTGACATGATTGCTTTTAATCCATGATGATTATGTGCTGTTACCAGAACAGATCCCTGATACAACCAATCACGAGTGCATAAAATGACACGGTCCACTATAATAGGTACACCTGTGCTATGTAATGCGGTCCAGCTCAACAGTTTAGTTGCTCTGAACCAAAGTTTCACCTGAATGTATATGGAGGTAGATTTGTGTCTTTATTATTCAATCAAAAAAGTTACATTTGAATGCAAATAATTATTTGACATCCAGAAAATTGTGTTTGTGTTTATCTTTGATTGAAAATGTTTTTTGTTTTTTTTGTTTTTATTTTTATTTTTTGTTTAATTGAAGTTAGTTATTTTAATGGGGTTTAGTTGTTTTGTTTTTTTCTTTGAGTAGGAGTAAGATATTTTGTTTCTTTATTATTCAATTACCCAAAATCAAAAAAAAAAATACTGTATTTTTTTATTTTATTTTTGTTTATTTTATTTATTGGATTTTTTTTTTTTTTTGGGGGGGGGGGGGGGGGGGGGGTGGGGGGGGGTATTAGTTTGCATTTAAACACTTTTTTTTTTTTTGATTGAAAATGTTTTGTATCAAAATGAAGTTTTCAGATTGAATAATTAATACGTAAATATACCTTCCTTAAATGCATAGTTTGAGGAAACAATGCTATTTATGGGGTGCACGGTACAGTAGCGTTTAGCACACCCGCCTCACAGCACAGCAAGAAAGTCCCGGGTTCAAACCCTGGGGTGGATATTTGGGTCCTTTCTTTGAGGATTTTGGAAGAACAAAATGTTATTTCCTCAAAATATGATTAAAAATTCATCATTATTTTCTGATTTTTATGATTTCATGTGATAAAAGCACGGGAAAATAGTAAACCCCTGCAAATATTCTTCATTTTCATTGAATTTGTTTATTTGGAGGGATTGTGATAACTGAATTATTTGGTAATTTACAATATGATCTATATTTTTTTTTATTTGTTCTTTTTTACTTTCACCTGTGGGCCAGATTGGATGCTCTAAAGCAGGGGTGTCAAACTAATTTTAGTTCAGATGCCAAATATAAAGGAAAACGAGCAATTTCAACAACAATGTCCCCAAGTTTGTACTTCCACGTATAAATGATCAGTGTTGGGTAACTTACTCTAAACTTATAATATATTTCTATTACTAGTTATTAAGATAAAAATTTAATATATTTGTATTACAATATTACTGTTTTTTAAATATAACTGAGTTACACTACTTTGAGTTACTTTTGGTCCAAAACACTAATCATATCACAGTGATAGTGTCTAAGTTTTGTTTCAAATACTTCTGCTGTTTATTAATATAACTTATGTTCCTCATAAGTTATATTTAACTATAATGATCATCTTTTTTTTTTCTCAAATAATTGCAAACAGTGAGAAAACCATTAAGCAAATACGCACTTAAATTAAATATGCATGTAACTTAAGTTACTTTAATTGTAACTGGTATTATATTACCACTTTTCACTTTTGAGTTACACTACTGAGTTACTTCCAAAAGGAATATATTACTGTAATATATTACAAAAATAACTCGTTACTCCCAACACTGTAAATGATACATAAAGTATGTAAGGCACAAACAATATCCAAGCAATAAGTGACAGATTTCAGTCCCTGCAAGATTTTCTCTGTTACATTTCATTGATTTTGTGACCAATTTTGTGAAATAATTGAAAGAAAATTGAGTTCTTCAACAATTTGAGATTTAAAATGACTGCAGTCATGTGATAAAAGCATGAGAAATTTTTTCTCCTCTAAATATTGTGGAGTTTCATTGAATTTGTGTGTTTAAAAGGGCTGAGAAATGAAATATTTGGTAATTTAGACAATAATTCATGTTTTTTCCGTCATTTTTACTTTATCCTGCCGGCCGAGTAGGATGGTCTAATCCAGGGGTGTCAAACTCATTTTAGTTCAGGGGCCAAATACAGACCAGTTTGAGCTTAAGTGGGCCACAGATGAAATGAATGTGCCCTGGTTTGCACTATTACATATAACTTGCATAAGTATGCGAGTATACTGTATCAGTCGCTGCAACATCTTCACTTAAATTTCCCTGATTTGGAGAATTTGAGGACATTTTGTGGAATAATTTGAGAAAAAACAATTTGAGAATACAAATGACTGCTGTCATGTGATATAAAAACTTTAACTGAAAAGCTCTACAAATATTGTGAATTTTAATAGATTTTTTGTGTTTGGAGGGGCTGAGATCTCTACAACCGAAATAGTTGGTAAATTACAAAATGTTTCATGTTTTTTTCTATCATTTTAACTTTCTCAAGCGAGCCGAATTTCATGCTCTAAAGGGCCGGATTTGGCCCCCGGGCCTTTAGTTTGAAAAAAAAACACTATAAAAGAATGAACAGTATCCTACAAATTATTGTTCATATTTGAGTGTCAACTTATGGGGATTTATTATTGATTTATTACCGATTATTTGTTCATTTAAAGGAATGCAATAAAATAAACACGTGATAGAGAATGAATAATTATTCAAATGCTGCAATAATAAGCTGCTTTTTCTATCTTGCTGACAGAAAATAATGCCAAATTAATTAACAGTGAAATACAGACATCAACGGAGACAGCAACACTGCCCCCTGGCGGATGGCCAGGAAGAGGCGGGTCTTTGAACACACACGTGGGTCTGTTATCTGTGTAAATCTTACACACCAAAGTTTATCAAATAAGTCATACATAAAATACTCATGTACAAGTAAAAAGTAGCTCAAACAAACAGTACACTGAGTAAAAGTTAAGTTACTTTACCAGATTTACAGCAAATAACATTTAGATTTAAGATTTCTATTTAAATTGAACATGTAGATGTAACATTTAGATTTAGATTTAACATTTATTATTTAGATGTAACATTTAAATTTAACATTCAAATTTAACATTAAGATTTATATTTAAATGTAACATTTAGATTTAATATTTAACATTTAGATTTAACTTCAATTTTAACATTAAGATTTAGGATTTATATTTAAATGTAGTATTTAGATGTAACATTTAGATTTAACAAACAAAATTAACATTAAGATTTATATTTAAATGTAACATTTAGATGCAACATTTAGATGTAACATTTAGATTTAGATTTAACATGTATTATTTAGATTTAACATTTAGATTTAACATTCAAATTTAACATTAAGATTTATATTTAAATGTAACATTTAGATGTAACACTTAGATTTAGATATAGATTTAATATTTTTAAATTTAGACTTAAATGTAACGTTTAGAATTAGATTTGTTATTCATCATTTAGATTTAAATGTAACATTTAGATTTAGATTCAATACAAAAAAAATAGATTTAGATGAAACATTTAGATTTAAATTTCATATTTAACATTTAGATTTAACAGCTCCAAAACGTTCATCATGTCTTCTTACTACTGTAGACGTTGGATGTGACAGCTCTGCTGGGCGTGCAGGGTGTCAAGATCTGCCGGCTGACACATCACATGCTGCCAGTGAGACGCTTCTGATGAGGTCGAGAGACATCGCTGACACTGGCAAGCAAAAAAAGTAAAGATCAACATCTACTCTTACACTGAAAAAAGAACCAAAAGACATCTATTTAGATTTAACATTTAGATGTAAATATAACATTTACATTACATTTTACATTTAGATTTAGAAGTAATGTTTAGATTTAAAAGTAACATTTAGATTTAAAAGTAACATTTAGATTTAAAAGTAACATTTAGATTTAGATTCAAGATTTTGATTTAGCCGTAATAATTTGATTTAAAATTTTAAATTTACATTTACATTTAACATTTAGATTTAGATTTAACACTTAGATTTGACATTGACATTATATTTTTGTGAGAGAAAAAAATGACAAAATTAACATACGTTTGGTAAACGTGGTTTGTTGCTAAATGTGGTAAAAAAAAAAATAAATAAATAAATAAATTAAAAGTTGCTGTTCATGGGAGTCAGAAACTTCATGTCTTACTTCCTGTCGACGTCAGGTGAGCAGCCCCGGGGACGCGACGGAGACACGTGAGGCTGAAGTACACGCGCTGCCAGCAGGGGACTCACTTTAACTAATTACTCACTTTAACCAATGTCACCTGTCTGTCAGGCTGGGCGCAGCACCAGGGACTCCGGTTCGACAGGTCGTAGGATCCGGGACGGTGTTCCTTCATACATACCTCTGCTTCATCCGCAGCCATCAGTAAAACATCAGCCGGCTGGCAGCAGGTGTGTCACTGAGAAACGCTCTGAGGTGAGTGTGTTGGCTGGAAACAGGAGATGTCTGTTTAATAGGTGACCATTCTTTGTCGTATGTGTTTGTTTAACAATTTTTGTATGTTTTGCCTGTGCTTGGAGTCTTAAATGTACTGAAATAGAACTTCCTATAGTCCGAATGCCAACAGTCAGTGAGCCAACGCTTCCTCTTTCATTCAGACGTGTTCTCTACTGTAGGTCAGACTGTCTAAGATTCAAACTCAAAGGCTCACAATTTAAAAACATGTGATTTATCTTATATTTCTTTGTAGGACTAGTATTTATAGTGGTTAAGGCATTAGGGTCATTTGACCTGCTGAACTCAAAAGCTTGAACCCTAATATATATCTATTTAATCAGGGATGAAATAGTAATAATAATTTAAAAAATCCCCTAAAGTGTTAGTCTTTTGAAAACTGAAGATTCAACAGACGACTTGGGCAATAATCTGTGAATTTGGTGTCAAAGTTCATTCTTGTTTCCTCCTTTGGTTTTCACCCCAAATTCTGATCAGTTAGGTAAAGGTGGGGCCATTCCTTTCTGATTGATTCATCGATAGTCAATTATTTAAATGGTAAGTTACACAAAATACTGTAGAAGGAATTAGGGCTGGGCAATATATTGAGATTCAAGATATATCGAGTTTTCTATTTTGGCGATATAGAAACGTGCAATATCGCCCATATTGAGAGATATTTATTAGAGATCATTTTGTATTCAAATATTCATTTTAGGAGTCGCTGCTTTCACTATTTATCAAGACAGCATGAAAAACACAGTTTAGATGGTTTTCTGAGTGCATCCTAACCCCGACCTTCTCCTAAACAAGCCACACTACGAAACTCACTCACACGTGCATTTTGCGTCAGGAAATTTACACCGGAATTGTTTTTCTGGTCTGATTTTATTTGAATTAAAAATATTGGGATTTATATTGTATATTGCCATTTTTGAGAAAAAATATCGATATGAGTTTTGGTCCTTATTGCCCAACTCTAGAAGGAATGTTAGCAGATATTTTAAAAGTGCTATAGTTGAGCTGCTGATTTAGTTTAATCACTACAAAAAATGTGTGTAACATATTTTTGAGATCATCTCTTTGATTAGTGTTTATTTTGTTACAAGCAAAAATGCTGCTTCCTGTGCACTTTACAATGCATTGTAAACGTAACAGTTTTACATGTATCTTATTCTTGTTTAATGAAAGGTAAGGGATAAATGTCTCGTGTGTTTGAATGCAAATACTTTTTAAAATCTGTTCTAGTTGCAACAGTTTATGATACATTAATACTGATTTATTATTGAATCACAGTCCCCATAATCGTGATATGAGATAAGGACTTCCAGCCTTACAGTTGGCTGCGGATATTTAAACGTGAATTTAACGGGTGTGGCGTTAAACACACGGATGTTTCACACTGAACTTGAGATCCTGTTTCCCTGTATACGCCTCCTCCCAGTGTGTAGCTAATAGTTGGATAATTTCAGGTTGCCGCTGTGCATCACTCTGCTTGCTCCTGTAAAGGACAGCTCATCATAATGTGATCATGTAGCTGCGCCATCGAGACGTTGCACGTCACTCATTAACCGCCACGTAAAAGAGCCACATTGTCACGGTTCACATGCTGTCTCGTGGTTCCTGGGGAAGCGTGGCCGGAGCTCAGGCCAAAGCAGGTGTTTACAAAGGGGTGTGGTTTGTTTGTTCGCACTCTCCTCCTCCTCCCCCCTACTCTTTCCTCTTTCCACACACCCAGTGGGACCATTTCCCAAAGTGACCCAGAGGGAGGGAGGGAGGGAGTCAGGTTGGCTGGTTAACCAGCTGCTATGATACCTGGCAATGGCACACAAACCGGTTTAGGAATTTGAAAAATCGCTGTGTGAGCAGTAGAAAAAGGTCAGTAAATGTTTAGCAGGGAAAGGTAAATTATAGAATAGTCACTTTTATGGCCAGGAAAACCTTTTTTTGTAAATTTCACTGCTTTCTCATTCACAGCCCTGAGCACGGCAGCACTTCTGAAGCATGCGTTTCTTCCTGCGCCGCCGAATGTCCCCCCTGAAACTTGCACTACTGGGGGGAACTCTCTTCATGGTGGTGCTAGTGGTTCTTCAGAAAGATGTCAGCTCTTCCCCTGCTGTGGACCCCTGGTTTCAGGAGCTGGCTCAGAGGAAGGACAGGATGATAGGCATGGTGCGGGAGGCCGTCAACAACATTGGCTTCCAGATTAGAGCGCCGCAGCCCCAGCCCATACAGGTGCAGCCCACCCTTGATGTCAGCTGCCTTCCTGGATTTTATTCTCAGGCTGAGCTCAAACCTCACATTGAAAGACCACCCGAGGACCCCAGCAGCCCAGGGGCCGCAGCCCAAGGATACAAAAAAGACCACATGAGCCCAGAGGAGGAGAAGGAAAAGGAGGAGGGCATGACTCGGCATTGCTTTAACCAGTTTGCTAGTGATCGGATCTCGCTCAGTCGCAGTCTTGGAGAGGACACAAGGCCTGTGGAGTAAGAGTGTGTTCTCATTCCTTTTTCTGGTCCTGTTCAAGAGTCAGACTAACTAATAGGGCTGGGAGACATATCAAGTTTTCTATTTTATCGAAATTGAAAATTACAATATTGATATTTATATAACAGGTGACAGGTTGACTCATTCTCTACACCCATGTATTTATTAGCAAAAAAAAACTTAGAGAAACCTAAAGCTTTACTGATTCTCTTTGTTTTCTAATTAAATGGATTTTAACTTTTTTAATTTGGGTTTTTATAGTAATCATTATGCAGTTAAAGGTTTTTTTAAAAATCTGATTAAGTATATTTTCTAATTCCTTAAAACGTAACCAAACCCCAGAATTTGGTTGACGAGCCACTGGAGGAATTTTTTTTTCTTAATTACAGGCGGGGCTCCTGGAGAAGTTAAGACACACCCAGTCTACAGGTATATTGTAAAATCTCCAAAGAACAGTCCATGCTAACTATACTCATTATTCAGTTCTCTCACCACGGATTTGCAGAGTTCACAGGTGCGAGGTTTGATAGGAGGGGCGGGGCTAACGGTGATGTAAGAAGCCACAGAAACATCACAAACCACCATTCTCAGTCATTAGCACAATGTGATTGTAATAGCTCAGTTCCAACCCATAGGGGGCAGTCACTCTTGCATTTTTACAACAAAATGTGCCGAATTGCATTACTCGGACTAAAATGTCAAGATTTGGACTCGGATCAATCAACAATATCACTTCAAATACATTTGTTTTCCGCTGAAAGTTTTGTTACACTTCAAGGATTTTATTAACCTCCAAAATCTAAACTAATGGGTCCAGTTGTTGAAAACATTTAATCTGGATCAAAATTATCCCGATTTGGAAATCCCATTTTTTGCTACCCAGGATCGGTTAATCTCTTAATTTTATGCTGGTTTTTCAAAGCAACATTGGATTGGATCAACCTGATCCAGATACAGTTTTCAAGATTACCAAATCTGAATTACCAGTGCTCTAAATGGGACAACATATCACCATGTGGGCTACAGCTATGTAAAGAACAACAGGTAGAAGAGCCAACATGGGGTCATTGCGTTTCCTATTTTGAGACAAAACACAAAAATAACAAACATCCACTTCCATTCATAGTTTCTTTTATGACCCCTCATCTGAGCCACAACAAATACAAAACAAATATACATTGTGGATGTGTGAAAACATCTTAAATAAAAAGGCTAAATGTCCAATAGTTACAAAATAAATAATGTTCAGGGTTTTTCCTCATCTAAGGAGGAGAGACCAGTATTTTTAAGCCGTGCTTTTAGGAGGCAGATTAACTTTGGTTTGCTGCAGTTTGGTGATGGTCAGCATGATTTGTTCCTCAGCCAGGAGTATCTGCTTCTGATCTTTCAGTTTCTCGTTTTGAGAAGTAATTCATAGGTAGGCATCATCATTAATATTTAGCCTCTTCTCTGAGCTCCTGTGACTGCTGGCTCTACCAGTGATGGTCCAGGTCGTTCTTCAGAAATAGTGCTGAGATCCAGAATGAATGTTTCCTCTGCCGTCGTAGGCTCACCATCCCCTATAACACCTTGAATCCCGTGCAGAGCTTTAGAGTTCTCACCTCCAGTAATGTCCAGAACCGTGTATTCATAGATGTGAGAGCTCCAAACCAACTGACCACATGGCAGAATATTAGGAGACGGTGCCTATCCTCTCCTACCATGGCTGCACATGCACGCTTCAACACTGCTTATTGCAAAACAAGACGTGCAATTGAGCGTTCAAATGGAGTTCTGAAGAGACGCTTTGCATGCCTTAACTACTTGTGAGTGGAACCACAGGGAGCATGCAACATAATACTTGCGTGTATTGTCCTGCGTAACATCACTACCAGGTATAAAGTCCCTCTTTGTGATGGTGTGTATGATGCACATGAGCCTGTTGAAAAACCAGACCAACCTCTGGCGTTCTGCCAGAATGAGGGACGGGCTGGACGTGTAGTCAGGAATGCAATTGTTTTGACAGTTTCATCTCTGATCGTTTCTTTGAAATGAATATACAGTGATGACAAACATTTAATATATTTTTGTATGTTATTGAAATCTGTTTGGGGGGATTGTTTGACAGTTTTATTGTTTTCACAAGATCATTTTTCTTTTATTTTGACCTTTACTGTATTGGAAGGCTTATTTGGTAGCCTATGTCTACATTATTTTATCACTGTAATGGTTAAACAAGTCAAGTGCAAAATATAGATAAAAGTATGTACACTAAATGATACAAATGTGTTATTTGACCAATTTTAAGGTTTTACTACATTTTCTTCCTGAAATCCTAAACAGAATTATCCTGATCCCAATAATCAGGATAATCCTGTTTTTTTTGGATCAAAGTTATCCAAATTCTACTGAAACGTTTTGAACCCAAACTGAAGGTTTGATCCAGATTAAAACTAGGATTGGATTCTGTCATTTAATCCATGTTCAGAATCCTTATTTCCCTTCTAAACAACCCAGTTTCAAGATTTGATCCATTCCGATAACCAAAATCCAATCAGATTACCTTTGAACATCTGCCCCATGATGATCTCTTAGGATGAAAGTTTGTGTTTGGGCGTTTTGCAACATTTCTCTTGCATTGTTAGCTCTCAACGCTGTGTACAGACCTATGGAAAGCTTTGCTGTTTTGTAAAGTTCTTTATAAATAACGCTGAGTTGATATTTGACTTTATCGTTGGCTTGTAGAACAAACTCATTGTTAAGCTGAATTAAACAAAATGTGTATCACACAGACTTTGTATAAAAGTAACAATCTGTTGTAGGGCGAGGCAATATATCAAGACTCAAGATAGAAAAATTATAATCTTGCTGATATCGATATATATGGATTGTTTTTTTTTATTATATCGTATTTTGTATTAAATACTCGTTTTAGCTCAGATGATCACTGAGTGTCTCGTAACCCTGACCTTCATCTAAATAATTAACTCGACAAAACTCAGTCACACATGCTGTCCCTTATAGGAGAAAAAGCAAAAAGTGTAGTTTTGTTGTTAATTTGTGTATTTTTTGCTGTCATTTTGTGCATTTACTTTTGGGGCTGCTAGTTGCCCATGTTTGTGATACACACAAGTTTGTTTTTTGTTTTTTACCAATCTTAAAGCACCGCGATGTTGTTTTTTTAGCCTGCGTGGCAGTAAATTTAACCTAGAATTGTTTTTCAAAATATGAATTTGGTCCATATTCTCCAGCCCTAGTTTGTTGTAATGTTCAATGTTATCAGACATGCCTCTCGTTCACACCTCTCTCTCTCTTTGTATTTCACTCGCCCATCTCAGGTGTGTAGAGAGAAAGTTTCGCCGCTGCCCTCCTCTGCCTACGACGAGCGTTATCATAGTTTTCCACAATGAGGCGTGGTCTACACTCCTCAGGACCGTCTTCAGTGTCCTGCACACGTCTCCTGCGATCCTGCTCAAAGAGATCATCCTGGTTGATGATGCCAGCAGTGCAGGTGCGACAAACGTTCACACTTAACACATCATGGCTCAGAAAAAGATATGTTTAATTATTTTTTATTCCTGCTATTATCTAGATACAATGGGTAGTTGTAGAACTGATGGGAACTAACATTCTGCTCATTGAAACCACCAAGTAAAAGTGCAAAGTGTGTAATTTATTTAACGGATGAGCTGAAATAGAAATTCCTTATTTTTCCAAATGACTAATGTTGGATGCCTGGAGCTGTAAAAGGGGTGTGGTTACCTCTAAGTTTGGATACAACGTTTGTGTATACTATTAATAAACCTAAATCTGAAAGCCGGCCTCTTAATTCTAGATCGTTTGCAGCTCACACTGCATAGTTTCGTTTTGGCAGTAAAACAAACAATGCAGTTGTTTAGGGTGATCTATGTTATGTCACTGATTAATTCAACTGACCTTGAGAGTTGTATGAGCCGAATACCACTCACTGTGTCAACTTTGATGAGATAACAGGTGTTGGCATGAGACTTTGAACAGTTTACACACATTTGCATGAATGCAAACAGGTGAGGCTTTACAAATAACCCATCTAAGGGGTTTGGTTAGAAACTAAGTAACTGCACCTCATTGACAAGTTCAATAATGCAATGGATCGTGATCATGCAACGTCGTCATAGTCTCTATGGTCTGTTACTTACAATTGTTACTTACAAAATAAATTAAACTTCAATAATTCTAATAATGATAAAAGTTCATATTTAGTTTTAAACTCGCCACATCTCTCAGGCTCTGATTATATGGAGAACTTGTGTGCAGCTGAATAAATGTTATACAATATATTACAGTGAGTCACAAACACTATTATCACAAGTTGCATCATTTCAGACAGAAATTCTTCAAAAAAAAAATTCAGAAACTAGATTTATAAGACAACAATATTTGCTGTTTTTTTTATGCTTCTGCACATTGCTGTAGGAATGATGCTTGTTCCTGTATTTATGCTGCCATTGCTGTACAAAAATGTCTCCGACGTTAAAAAAAGATGCCCTTGATCAAAGTTTTCTCTATGTATACGTAAAAGGTCATTTGATAATTAATTACTGTTGCTAAGAATCTTTTAAAGTTTCGAGTAGCGGCACAGTGTTTGGAAACCGTTATCTTTGAATGCCACTTGTCTTTGTAAAGGGTTTCTGAGAGGAAGTATGACCCAGTTTGAGGAAGTTTCACTTTACTCATCTCTCCTCTTTACCTTTCATGGCTATAAACGTAATGAATGATTGGGAGTTTTTTGAAGGCTTCTTATTGAGTTTCCAAATGAGTCAGTCTGTAAGATTCAGGACGACAAGAGCATGCTACATACACTTTAGATCAGAAAGCGTTTTGTATTAGGGGTGAATCTGACAGGTTGGTGTTTTTTTTTTTTTTTTTTTCTTCTTTCTTCACAGAACACTTGGGCCAAAGACTGGAGGAGTTTGTGAAGCAGCTGAAAGTGGTCTCCGTATTGAGGCAGAAGGAGAGGAAGGGCCTGATTACAGCCCGGATGCTGGGGGCCAGTATGGCTCAGGGTGAAGTGCTCACCTTCCTTGATGCTCACTGTGAGAATAACAACGCACAATGACACATGCACACCTAATGATTGTGTTGCTGTAATTATATGCAAATTGATTGTGGGATTACCAGTTTTTCTTTTTCAATGAATGTAGATGTGATACAAGTGTACAATGGGGCAATCGCTTGTTTCACTGTTAACTTTCTTAGTTAACCATCTGACAGAAAGGAATGATAAAGGTTTATTATAGTTTTAGGTTAATTAAGTGTTTACAAATTAATTCAGATCTAAATGAAGGTATTCAGGGAAATGCATATTTTACCCTTAAAGCAAAACAACTTGGTAAGTGCAGACAGAGGTCAAACTTTTATTCTTGTCCATTCTTTTTTTTTTCCCCACATCCTTCAGTTCCTGTTTTTTAGATTTCCAATGGGAATAAGGTCAGGAGATAAACAGCGAAGCTTCAGGATATTTTCCCAGTAATTTTTCTCTTGATGTTGTGATAGTCAGTCGACCCCTCCTTCTTTACACAAACCACGTTGAGTTTATGAAAAGGCACTAATTTTTGTCTCATCACATGAATCTTCCCAATGGTTTCTTGGCATTTACTTGGTTTTTTAGTTCTGGTATTTTTGCTTTGTTACCATTATTATTAGAACTCCATGAAGCCGAATCCTTGCCCATAGCACGTCTAATGCTCAATGCTACAAAAGCTAACTGTCATTAGTTGTTTTGTTAAATGCTCAGTTGTTTTCCGGCTTCCTTTGGCAGGTGAGTGTTTCCACGGTTGGCTGGAGCCTCTGTTGACTCGCATTGTCGAGGAACCCACTGCTGTGGTCAGTCCAGAAATCAGCAGCATCGACTTGAATAGCTTTCAGTTCTATAAGCCCGTGGCCACAAACCGTGCGTACAACCGAGGTAACTTTGACTGGAGCTTAACCTTCGGCTGGGAGGCCATCCCTGAGGATGCAAAGAAGCTACGAAAGGATGAAACCTACCCTGTGAAGTAAGACGAATCACGCTGCCCTCACTAATCACATTTAAAACTGCTCAGGTTTCTGCAGCTTATGTGTCCTGTGTGGAAATTTTAGAACACCAACTTTTGCCGGTGGCCTTTTCTCCATCTCAAAGAAGTACTTTGAACACATCGGAACATACGATGACAAGATGGAGATCTGGGGTGGAGAAAATGTGGAGATGTCGTTCAGGGTCAGTCATAATGCACACTGTCACATTGCATTATTAACTATCAATAGCTGGGTTTTCATTGCAAGTACAAGTACCGCGCCATGAACATTCAAACGTTCCCCTCCTGTCTGCAAGTGTTGGGTGACACAAAAACGTGTAGTTTGTATCTTTCCTTCTGAATAATTGAGATTTAAATTAGTTTCACTGCATATAGAATCACAGTGAATCAGACAAAGATGTACAGCTTATTTGCTCTTGTTATTTTGAGCGTGTCTCTAACACTGATTCAAATAAATTTGTGTAAAAAGTTAGCTTTTTAACCAATGCAGATTATACACATTTATTACAAATATGAAGAAAATGTCTCACTGGGTCTGTCATCCTCAGGTGTGGCAGTGTGGAGGCCAGTTGGAAATCATCCCCTGTTCGGTGGTGGGCCATGTCTTCCGTACAAAAAGCCCCCACACCTTCCCTAAAGGCACAGAGGTCATCACTCGCAACCAAGTCCGCCTGGCGGAGGTCTGGATGGATGATTACAAAAAGATCTTCTACCGCCGCAACAAGAACGCTGCTGTGATGGCCAGTGAGGTCCGTTTATAAAAAGTGAAAACAGCACGGTTGTGTGTAATGTCCGTTTAATCCATTGTAATCATTTTTGAAACGATGATACTACATTGCTATCTAAATAGACTTTTTATTAATTAATCATCACTGTTTTAGAATAAGTTTGGAGACATCTCTGATCGTCTGAATTTAAGAGAGCGGCTTCATTGCAAAAACTTCACCTGGTACCTAAACACAATATATCCTGAGGTCTTCATTCCAGATCTTTCTCCTGAAAAATATGGAGCAGTAAGTAGAGTCTTTGAGCTATAAACACTGTGTTTCTGTCTTCATATCACAATATATTTTCTTGTTCTTTCACCAGTTAAAAAACTCTGGATCTAATACCTGCCTGGATGCGGGTGAGAACAATCAGGGAGGAAAAGCTGTGATCATGTACCAGTGTCACAACATGGGTGGCAACCAGGTACTAAATACATTCAAGGTGTTTTTAATTTGAAATATTTGTGCTCTTATTGATGGAAGTTTGTGTCCTGCAGTACTTTGAGTATACGTCCCATAAAGAGCTTCGTCACAACATTGGGAAGCAGCTGTGTCTTACTGCCGCACCCTTACCTGAACCCATGAAGATTGAGCTGTGTCAGCTGAAGGGAAAGGGAACCAGTCTGTCACCCGATCAGGAGTGGATTTTTACAGAGGTGAGACTCACTGGCAGCATGGAATCTGTTCACATTTGACCTTTGGCCTTTTTATTAATACCATAAGTAGAGTCTGATTTTTAGGGTGTGGGTCGACCCATGTCTTCAGGTACAATCGGTCAGATCCTCTAACTTGGGTCACCAACATGGGGCCCGTGAGCACCTGGTAGCCCGCATGGACCATGTGAGGTGTCCTCAGGCCTTTTCTAACATCAGCACTAGTCACTGATGAGCTGTGTCTAAAATCTGATTAATTTGCCAGGCTTCAAACTCACAAAGATAAATACAGATGTACCGGTAGTCAACGCTTAGAGTTAAATACTGCTGCACCTAGCAAGTTTTAGTGTTGAAATAATCTTCTTTAAATATTTATTTTTACTGAAACATTGTGACAAATGTGGTCAAGTGTCACAGATAGATTCTGTTAAAAGTGCTGCAGATTTGGTTGTTAAAAAAACTGTGTATTTTTGTTAAATATTATAAAATTGTTGAATTGTACAAACATGTTACATGGATTAGGTAAAAGTTATTTAGTGGCTAGTAAAATAGGAACGTGAGGATTTTTCATGAAATGTAATGAAAATGAAACAATTGCATAAATTAAGAAAAGTAAAGTGTTGAATGTTGAAACATTTCCTTGCTTTGTTAGTTACTGCTAGTCTTCCTCATTTGACATACCCTCTAATTCAAGTAAAATGGTGACATTTTAGTATGTACTGTAAGTAGTGTATATCAAACTATTAGCCCTTCAGATTTTTCATAACCATTGAAGTAGCTTAAATTTCCAGATGTTAGTGAGCCCTGCTCTAACTCCTCCAACTGGTGGAATTATTATTTTTACTACATGACTTTTAATGGTAACCCTCAAAGATCTTTGAAGAAATTGAATATGAAAAGTCAAGTACAATTTAGTACCGAACATGAATGTTATCACTCAAGGTTTACTGGTCGACTTTCTCAAGATGCTGATTTGATGATGCTGTTGATTAAGGATTAATATTTCAACAGCACACTAGTAGGCTAGACTAGGACGAACCTGCCTCATCACTAACCCCAGCTCACGTTTCCACCAGTGGAGGAACAATCCTGCACTTGGTGAATTAGAAGATCTGGCAGCACCCAATCTAGTTCTGTCAGCTCTGCTTACAGAAACATGTGAGCTTAGCTAATTAGCTCCCATGGATTTGTCTCTTAATTATATTGATAAATACAAACACCATTTGTGCGATTTCTCCCTCTTGTTGCTATGCAGGAACATCTTCTGAAGAACCCCGGCAGTGGCCAGTGTCTACAGCTGCAAGGAGACAGGATTCAGATGAACATTTGTAATGCAGCTGATCACTACCAGCACTGGACATTTAGCTGATTTACCAGTCTGTCCAGTATGACTCCTGGAACTTTGCAACCCCATTCTATGAATCTGCAGAGAAAAGCCAAACCAGCCTGAATCCTGTTGGACGTGCTCTGGAGCTGGAGATTGACATCAATGCTGAACATTCAGTTCAAACTGGAGACGTTTCTACTGTAAAGACCTTTGGGATGGTCTAAAAACATTTTTAAAATATATTTATAAACTTTACTGGAAAATAATATCACGTGCAGTTTGGAGATCTTTGAAAGAAATGGCCTCCAGACATTATGAACTGGAGATGACTGGGACTGCACAACCAGTGGTCATCCTCCAATGGATTAACGCTCCTCTTTGACCTTTGTGAATGTTTAAATCTGACTACATGCACAGTTCTTACTGCAAAACGTTTTGACTTTTTAATGAAAGTGCTTGTCAAATAAATTGGTTTACATTAGTTTTAAATGAGCAGCTTTTTTGTTTAGTTTTATCCATAGGTGGTTAACAAGAGTTAACGTTATAGATTCATTTAGGGACACATTGTAGTTCTATGAACACATTTAATGCCATTATGTTTTACTTGAAAATGGCCTTTATAATTTAGTTCAGAAGTTTAAAGTGATGACATGAGTTATTCTGTCACAATGGGCTTCATGTGGCTTTTAACAGTAGTTTGTTCAAATCGTCCACCTGTGAAAGCAGTGGTGATATGGAAGTATTACTCTGCTTTACATTTAATTTTACACCTACAAATAGTTTACTACTTGAACTAAAGTATTCATTACATCCCCATGATGCTTACATAGGGATAGTAGCAAAACTTTACCTTCCGTGAACTCGTATTCAGCAACCTACCCAGACAAAGTTTAAAAACAAACTTTACTAATCAACTTCAGTTCTTTCTTTACTCTGTAAAGTGTTTGGTTTGCGTTAGTTTCTCCCAGCTCATATAGAGAGCATTGTTTTGTAAACCCTGCAGGCAGGTGGCCTGTCTGTCACAGGGTTCACACGCAAATATCTATCATTCCTGGGCTGTTTGTGGCAATTTAATTTAATTTTGGTAAATGAAAAGTTATGTAATAATTACACACCACTTAATGACAATTTAATTTAAATACTTAAATAATGGTTTTCTAAAATTGCTGTACACTTGTACAAAGATTTAAGATTTTCTTCCCATATCTTTTTTAAAACGCATGAATGGAAAGAAAAAAAAAAAAACCTCATGTCACAAAAAAATATGTGGCACAGCCTGTTTCTGTACGTGTAACCCACATACTATGACTAATTGTCACAGTTAGTGTGACGTGGAGGCTGTAGCAATTATTAACAATCTACAAAGGCTTCATGAGTTAGACGACACTATGCCAGAGGTCAGGTAAAGACTGAAATAGCGACAAGGAGTGGTTTGGGGTGAGGAAATGTTCTTATAACCTGTTGAGTCTCATGTGAATAGTCCTGAAATGTAGGTTAGAGTAAAACAGGATTTCCAGACTTGTTCTACAGGAATGTGAGAATTGGAAGTATTACATGAAACATTCACTTACAACACAGCACAAGGGAACCAGTATTGTCTTTAGCAATGAAATAAGTGCATTTTGTGTTTGAAAGAGTAGGTGGCAGCACAGAGCTGCATAAGGTGTTCTGCATTGCAATGATGACAATTGAAGTTTGCCCCTGCAGTGTGTGTTTGTGTGTGTGTTTAGCAGCCAGCAGGAACTGAGTGGGCTCAGTTGGGACAGACTAGAGGGAAAAGGCCACACCATGAGCAGCTCTCTGCCTCTGACACGCTCGGAAGTCTTTGGACAGCTCAGGAAGGAGCTCTATGGAGAAAACCAGTCCAGACAATCCAACACACACACATTCATCATCCTGGGAGCATCAGTGAGTAAACTAGGCAAAAAACTCTTCTTTTTCCAAAAGCAGCCTTAAAAAAAGGTTTTTTTTTTAATTTTTGTGGTCACACTTGGTTTCTTGGACACTCCTAAAAACTTCATGCAGATGTTTGAAGTGGAACAGGCGATGAAGCCTCGGGAAGGTTTCAGTGGTTGATCAGACTGAGGAAGAACACATGCTGACTAAAGTGCTACATCTACTCGTCTTCTCTAAGCCACATATTTCAGGGACTTTCAAACAATGAGTAAAACGGTTCCAGCGAGATTCATTTTGTCCTTTTCTTGAAGAGTATGTTAAGTTGAGGTTCAACTGCCAGTCTTCGTCAGAGGAGTTCTGTTGATCGCCTTTGATGGTTCCTTTGAAGTTTCACTTGACTTCCATTTAATAGTTCCAGTTCGAAATCCAGCAAATTAAAATCCATGTCGGGAGATTAAAAAAATTCTTGAAAAACCTTGTCTGAATAAACAAAACCTCAACTTAATATACTATTCAAAAAGAAGACCAAATGAATTTTGCTGGAACTATTACATGGAAGTCAAGTGAAACTTCAAAGCAACCATCAAAGGCGATAAGCAGTACTCGAAACATGTCAGGAGAAAAAAACTTCCTGAAAAATCTTGTCTGAATAAACAAAATTTCAACTTAAATGACTAAAACGTGTTGTTCATATACAACTAGGATCAATTGAATTTGGTTTCCATGCTCATTTTCTTCATGTTTATCTGTAAAATATACAACTTACCATGCTTTACATTTAATTGCATTCCACCAGATTAGTATTACTCAACAGATGCGTCATGCCCCCTAACAACAGGGCCTCTATTCAAAGTTTACATACACTTTGATCCTTGATTGATTCTTCACAGTGACTCATTGATCATCTCCTTTTTTTTTTGTGATATCTCCTCAGGGAGATCTCGCCAGAACAAAGATCTACCCAACACTGTGGTGAGGAAGGAGCTGAGACTCCCTCTGAAATTTAAAAGTTTGATCCTTGCTGAAGTTTTGCTTTTATTCACTGCTTTTGACTGTTTCTTGTTTAGGTGGCTATTCAGGGATGGCCTGCTACCAGGAAACACACACTTTGTGGGGTTTGCCCGCTCAAAGCTAACTGTGGAAGACATCAAATCCTCATGTCAGCCTTACATGAAGGTGAACAGGAATCTGCTGAAAAGAGTCGTAATCTTGAACATAGCTGTAAAGTTTTACATCGCTACTATTCAAGACTAATATTAGCAGTACTTTCGGCCCTTGTGTATAGTTTTAAAGCATTCAAGCTTATGTTACTACATCTTGCACTTGCAAATCTTCATTTCAGTCATTCAGATGTGGTTTTGCAAGTCTTTCTTTATCTTGAATCTTAGCCAGAACTCGTTACGCCTTGAGCTCACATAACAGACACTATTGTTTCCTATTGTTATTAATGGACACTTAGTTGACATTAAGCAGGGGTTGGAACTGCTCCTGCAGTGAGTGTATATGAGGCTGATCCCTTCGTCATCTCTTCCTCCTTCTCCAATATGTTTATTTTCAAACTCCGAGTTCCAAAGCCAGCCTTTTTAGACCTTCTTGTGTCACCTTTTGATACAAATAAGTCTCACTTGTTTTACATTTAAAAGATGCTTTGATTTAAAATGTCTGTCATTATTCAAGCCTTAATGTGACGTGTATGTAAATGTAAATAGTCATGGAATTTATCATTTATTATAGAAACCAATATCTTATCAAACAGCAGAGGTGGGCCTGGAAAGGTTGTTTTATCACTTATATACGTTATTTGTTTCTTTGACTGAACATGATTGACAAACTTTTATCCAAAGATGGACCTTGAGTCATGGAAGACTCAATTAAATTTTGGAGGGGAAAAAATTAAAAATCCCTACCTATATCATAGATAAAATTTAAAAAAAATTTCATATTTCTTTTCGTAATTGACTGATCTTTATTAAATTTGACTCAGCCATGTTGGGGTGATTTCTCAATTGATTCTGATTGCACATTTCAGCGTGATTTCTTCGAAAAAAAGGGGTGTCCGTACATTTGGATATACTATATCGTTATTACCTTTAAAGTGTGAATAATCATGGTACCAGGATCACTGATTCAAATAACTGCCAGTATATGGCAAAGAGGATAGTTGGGGCTCTTGTTTTATTTAAACTGTAGAAATCTTTACAATGTTGCACTTCTAAACTTTCCAGGGCAATAATTTGCTTTTCAAATGCGTATTAAGAGATATTTTTGCATTTGTTTTTTTCCATCAGGTCACTGATGATGACGGTGAGTGTCTATCCACATTTTTCCGTATGAACTCCTACCTAAGTGGCAGCTACGATGATGACGACTCCTTCGACCGACTCAACAGCCATCTGTTGTCTCTGCCGGGAGGCCCCGATTCCAACAGGCTCTTCTACCTGGCTCTGCCTCCGAGTGTCTACCAGCATGTCAGCACAAACATCAGGAACCACTGCATGAGCTCTAGGTTTGTCTCCTGGGGGTGAAAAAGCAGAACTTTACAAGCTGCTGGATTTTTTTTTCTGATGAGTTGTGTTGCTATAGCAGAGGATGGAACAGGATCATCGTAGAGAAACCCTTTGGTCGTGATCTCCAGAGCTCACAGGAGCTTTCAGCACATCTTTCCTACCTCTTCACAGAGGACCAGCTCTACCGCATAGACCACTACCTGGGAAAGGAGATGGTCCAGAACCTCATGGTGCTCCGGTAACATCATTTTATAATGCTTTACCAAAAAGCATTGTCTGTTGATTTAGATCAGTGTTTCTCAAATGGAGGTACGCGATGGCACTACATGGGGTACTTGAGAGAGAGAGAGAGAGAGAAAATTCATGGGGGGAAAATTAATGAATGAAAGCATTTAAAAATGTTTATTTTTAGTTAAAAATTATAATCGTACTAAATATTACCAGCAACTCACAAAACGACGACAAATACACACAGAATAACAGAAAAATATGCTGAATAATAAGAACATATAAACAACAACAAATTACACAAAATGACACATATAACACACGCACTAAGAGAGAGAAAAAAAAAAAAAAAAACTTTTATTATTAGCAACAACACACAAAATGACAACAAAGACACACACAAGATCCCTACAAAACAAAAATAACAGAGAAACTTACAAAACATCATAAGAAACATCCAACAACACAAAAAACACACACACACACACAGACAATAATAAATAAATAATACAAATAAGAACAGATGAACAAAATACACAATTTTTACAACAAAAAAATCCAAAATTAAAGAAATTATTAGAACAAACTGAAAATACAAGAGTCAGTCTTGGTCCCACATCAGGAGAGACCGTAAATGATAAAAACTATAGAAATAAAGCTATTCAAGAGACACTAAATACTGTTTCATTCCACTTATTTGCAAAATGAGATTGTTTAAAATGTGTGTTATCACTCGTTCATTCCATCATTATGCTCTATAGTTGTTTTATTACAGGATTCTGAGCAAAATGTGGTAATTGGACAAAGGGGGTACTTGCATTAAAAAGTAAGAGGGGGTACTCAAGCCAAAAAGGACTGAGAACCAGTACTTTAAATAAAACCAAGTGCTTAACCCTATTGTTTTGCTTTTTGGATTGTCTATCAATCAACCAGGTTTGGAAATCGCATTTTTGGGCCCATTTGGAACAGAGATAATGTGGCTTGTGTGGTTCTCACCTTTAAAGAGCCTTTTGGCACCCAGGGCCGTGGAGGATACTTTGATGATTTTGGTATCATTCGGTAAGAGAAAAAACTTGTGTAGAAATGGCGATTGGAATGACTTCAAATAATATCTGCAGAATTTTGTTTGCAATACAGAGACGTAATGCAGAACCACCTCCTCCAGATTCTCTGCTTGGTTGCGATGGACAAACCTGCCTCCACCAGTCCAGATGACGTGAGGGATGAAAAGGTATGAGCTCAGGCTGACCTATGGAATCTTTTCACTTTTCCTAATGATATTTCTTTGTTCTTTTATTTTCCTGTATAGGTCAAGGTGTTGAAATGCATATCTCCTGTTGCTGCGTCAGATGTGGTTCTTGGCCAATATGTGGGAAACCCCGAGGGGGATAAAGATTCCAAATTGGGCTATCGAGATGATCCTACTGTACAGAAAGGCTCTCTCACTCCAACCTTTGCCACTGCCGTCCTTTATGTTCATAATGAAAGATGGGATGGTAAGGCCGAGTTTTATGGTCTGGTTCAACACATTAACGGCAGCTATTCACAAGATGTTCCGTTCAACAGGAGTTCCCTTTGTTCTGCGCTGCGGAAAAGCTCTGAATGAGCGCAAAGCAGAAGTGCGTCTCCAGTTTACTGATGTACCAGGAGACATCTTTGGCAACATGTGTCAGAGGAATGAGTTGGTGGTGCGGGTGCAGCCAGATGAAGCCATTTACATAAAGATGATGACCAAGAGGCCGGGAGTTTACTTCAGCCCAGAAGAAACTGAGCTGGACCTCACCTATAAGAGCCGATATAAGGTACTTGTTTTTTTATAAAAATGTTTTACACAAATGACTAACCTGTTTCAATGAGTGGATTACTGTGCACGTAGAGCGACGCTCAATCCACTTAGATTCAAATCACTTGCAATTATGCAATATTCTCTCAAATTATGCCCAATTCTTTCTCAGCTATCCATTTTATAAACCACTAATCCCATTTAGGATCACACATGGTGTTGGTAGTTACTCCAGGTTACCAGTCCATACAAAGCACACATTTGATCCTAAATGTTCAGCTCTACGTCCCTGAACATAGATGTTTATGGACTGTAGGACAGAGGTAGGCAACTGTTGATTGTAGGCAATATGATTGTCTGATCAAGGGCCACATTACCAATCTGAGCATTAATACAGGGGAAACAAAGGATTTTGTGGTCAATTTGTGTTTTTATGTTGTTGGGGGTTTTTTTGTTATCATTTTGTCTGTTGTTAGTGTAATTTTGTGCGTGTTTTGTGTATTTTTCTCATTTTGTGTGTTTTTGTTGTTGTCTTGCATATTTTTGTTTGTTGTTCATCATTCATTTTGTGTATTTTGCTGTCATTTGGGGGTTTTTATGATGTTTTTTGTGTAATTTTAGGTATATTTTTTTGTTTTGTAAATTTCTGTCATTCTTAATATTTTTCTCATTTTGCGATTGTGTTGTCACATCCTTTTATCTTCACCGATCATATTGGGCTTTGATCCAAAGGTTATACCTGTCCTGTTCATGTGGCCAATTAAATCAAGTCCATTTACTGCTCAGCAGGCTGTAATCTGAATTAAACGTAACTAATCTTACATGTCGCTTTCTCTTTGTAGAATGTGAAGCTCCCTGATGCCTATGAGAGACTCATTCTGGACGTCTTCTGTGGAAACCAGATGCATTTTGTACGCAGGTGTGTTGTGTCCTATTGTGAACGTTACCACTGCTCATGAAAAAGTCTCATATTGATGCCCAGGCCTATTATTGTGAAACACAGTAAAATTTAAAATGGCTTTTTCTGTCAAAACAAGTCAAAAGCAAAATCAATACAAGACATTTTTTTGTTATCAATACTGTATAAAGTAAATAAAAGAGTTTGGTGTTCACACTGTGAAGCAGTGTAGTTTAACCTTTTATATACATCAATAGCTGTTGTGTTTAGCATTCAAATGTAGGTTTTTGCCATGAAAAAGACACAATGTTGCATTAGGTTTCAGGTACAACAGGTTATAATAAGAAACAGGAGTTATTATGATTTCTTTTTTTAAATCTGCTGCTGTAAAATATACCCTCAGTTGAGCTTTAGGTTTTCTTCTAGTGATGAGCTGCGTGAAGCCTGGAGGATCTTCACTCCTCTCCTCCATCAGATAGAGGAGGACGGGATCGAGCCCGTTCCTTACACATATGGAAGGTAAACCTCAGCCTGCAGAGAGATATAAGATGTGTATTATTTTTTACTAACTGTTGTTGTTGTTGCATGTTGGTAGCCGTGGCCCAAAAGAAGCAGATGAACTTGTGAAGAGCGTGGGATTCTGCTATGAGGGAACTTACAAGTGGGCGCAGCCCCACAACGCCTAACGTCATTCACGAGAACGTACACACATGGAAACCTGAAAGAGCTCTGGAAAATGATTACTGTTGCTATTTTTGCAGCTAGACGATTTTTACCTGCATGTACAGAATAAATCACCTTTTTTCATCTTTAATTAGGTGAGTAAATAGATCAGTGATTTTTGTAAATCTTAACCTCCTAAATAATCATATTTTCTTCAATGTGTTGCTCTCAGATTGCCTCTGTATGATAAAACCTTTTTATGATTTATGATAATCTGTGTTATGTGACATTTAAAATTAAAATAAAACACTTTTACAATAAGCAGTTTCTTATTTAGGAAACATGGTGGAGGTGTGGTTACATTAGGATGGATTGATTTGAGAAGGACTGTGCATTGCAAAAATAGACACAATTTGAAAACATATGCAGCAACTGGTAAGGCACAGTATCCTTCCCATTGCTGATTATCTAAACTAAACCTGTAACCATAAACCAATGAGTTTTTATAATAATAATAATAATAATAATACATTTTATTTAAAAACGCCTTTCAAGACATCCAAGGACACTGTACAATGCAGTCATAAAAGCAATAAAAACAGGAGCAACATAATAAAAACAACAAAATCAGGTGTAACAGAATAAAACAGAGTACGGCACTGAGATGGTGAGTGTGACTAGGTGGTGTAGGACGGTCTGAACAGGTGAGTTTTGAGTTTGGATTTGAAGAGCGGCAGGGAGTCTATGGTGCGGAGGTCAGCGGGGAGAGAGTTCCAGAGCTGGGGAGCAGAGCGGCTGAATGCTCGGTGCCCCATGGTGATGAGTTTGGCCGGTGGGACAGAGAGCAGGGGAGTGGAGGAGGAGCGGAGTGTGTGGGCAAAAGAGAGAGAGGGTTTTAACATAACAAATGTGTAACTTCTGGCTTATTTTTGTTTATTTGGTTTGTAACCTAAATACCTGTGTACAGTTTTCTACAGATGATCAAGAGAAAAAGACAAAAATGTATTCAAGCTATTTTTAAACTAAATTCAAGTTATGTTTCAGGTTACAGTAATTGAAAAAAAAATAGTTAATATGAGAGGCTTTGCAAAAATTAAAAACGGGTTAGTACGAAAAGCTTTTGTTTTGGATTAATAAAGCGTAAAACATGAGTTATTCAACAGGAGGATAAGAGAACAAAAAAAACTAATCAAAGGAACAAAAACATTTTTACAACAAATCTCATTTTTAAAAGACATTAAACAAATTAAATATGTTGTTTTCTTTTACAACAAACATGTATAAAAGTGCCTGAAATATCAGGAAACTTTAGGTGAGACTTTAGTCCTGGAGTAGTGTTGAACAGAATACATCTGCTCCTTCACATCTGGCCTGCTGTGCAGCACACAGTACACCTATTAAGTTTAGGGACTTTGAATTGGTTGCAAAGCTAGACTTTAAAAGGGATGATCAGAGTTCTGAATTTAAAAGTTATCTTCAATCAATGCCAAAAGAACAACTATTTCTCTTGAAAAACATGTAAAATCTGGAGAACAGCAGTTTTCCATGAACTGAGACAGACACTCCTGGTGATTGCGCTCATCATCTTCTTAGATGCAGTTACGAATGGCTGCTTCCTCAATGCCCCTGGCATACAGGCACACAAGCTGGGCATGAACCCTGAGAGAAAAGAAGACATTAGGAGACACATTGGCCCTCATTTATCAACCTTGCATGAAAACGAGTGCACACTTGAGTGCAATTTTGGTCATACGACATGACCAACGTCTGATTCATGAAACACTCATATCTGACCAATCCCAGCGTACAAATGATCGGGTGTTGATAAATGCAGCGGCTGAATTCGATAGCCATTAACAGGATACACCCTCCTGTTTCGGAGGCCCCGTCCACTGAGGTCAAACAAAAAAAGAAGCTTTTCCAAGATGAAAATCGGCATCCTCTCATCTGAGGTGGAGCAAAACAAATATTTGCTTTTTGAATGTGTGAAAACTGGAGTTTAACAAGCACATTTTAATGCTCTGTGAAGTCTGCCCCCCAGTGTGCACCGCAAGCAACTTTGCAGCAGAAATCCTGGAGACACACGGATATATTTTTATCGGCCGCAGTCCTTAGGTGACAGGCAATAAAAATCACATTAAAAGAAATAAACAAAATGCTTTAAAAAGCCTTGAAAATGACTAAATGTTGTCCATTGTGTTTATTATGCCTTTAGGCAACTTCCCCTATAATTCATCACATTACTGATTGCTGCAGTGCATTTGTAAATGTTTAAGTAACTATTTACATTTTAAAGCATGAATCAGGTCCTATAGGAACTTATTCTCCAAGATAGAGCACATCACTGCATCCCGTGTGCGTGTGAACCTATGTGCTCCTGCTTGGACGATTTACCAGCAGTGTTATACGGTATCAGAAATAACGTGTTTTGTTTTTAATTCATTTTATTTTGTTTAATTCATAACTCATTCACTGCCAGCCATTTCCAGAAAAGCTACCCCCAATGCCAGCCATTTTAGAGCATTTTCACTGATTTTTTAAAGACCCACAGAATATTTTGTACCATAACAATCTAAAATATGAAACCAGAGTCTGAAAGAATAGACTATCTACCTTTATTAGAAAATTATTTGTTTGTAGCTTGTTTCGTTCTTCCGTAATCAGCAGTTGAATATAGGTCGTTTTACACAAAAATGCCAGTTTCTGAGCAAAAAGCTGAGAAAACAGCTTTTTTCTGAAAAATAGGTGACAGCAACTTTGAAACAATTTATTTTTTTTTTGCTTTAGTGACACCTCAACATTTCCTTCTATAAAACTACAAAAACAACATTGATACCGGGCTTTTGATGGCAAAATTGTTGTTTTATTTTTCTTACTGTATTTTGGCCGTCCTCCAAGTCTCTCCCCCGTCAGTCCCCACACACACAACTTCCTCCTCTTCCCGGACATGCCGAGTCTCACCACTTGCCCCGATTTGCGCTGCTGTCACCTACATGGCACCAGTTGGTCACTACATCATAGTACACGGTTGACATTCATGGAAGAGCTCCATCACACTGTCTCCTAGCAACCCCCATTGAAAAACACAATTGATGTACATATACGTCATTGGCGGCGAGCGTTTGGATTTGAAATGACCTATATTTACATCAATGGCAGTGAATGAGTTAATAATCCATTTAGATCTGCTCTGAATGTGTGTCTGCTTATGCTTAAATAACAGCTGAGGCTTGTTTAATACTTTATATTCAGTCTCAGTCAGATTTTGCTGCTGAACCACAAATCCACACACTCAGATTTGCGTGCATGAGGTCAGAGCTGACACAAGATCTTATCGTAGCGTACAATCACCTCAAAATTGATAAAAACCGACGCTTGCATAAATATAGTCGAACGCACGTCATACGCTCAGATCTGAACATACGAACGGTTGATTAATGAGGGCCGCTGACCTTTGAAAAAGCACAATGTTTCATATTTGCAGCTTTTTGGTTGCATATTTTGTCTTTCTCTCTTACTTGCAGAGGATTTCCTTGAAAGACAGAATTTCTCCGTCACAATTCCACACGGACGCAGCAGTTTTATTGCAGCACAGGCCACAGAGGAACGTTTTCTGCTCGTCTGTCTCTTGGTGCCGTGTGTCTCTTTGTAATAGGCTCTGCTGGGATCCATTGTCCAGGTAACCACTCTCCACTTCATCTGCTCCTCTCAGCTCGCTAAATTCTTCTTGTTTCTGCTCCTCGCTGACTTTTGGCAAAGAGAAGCGAACTGCCTTCACACGATGGACCTCCACAAACGGCAGATCAAACTACGAGAAGTAGGAGACTGAGTTAGTGTTTAAAATTCTCAGGAAAGTTTTGTTTATTGTGGCCAGGGTTGGGGTCAATTACATTGTCCAAATGCAATTACGTCTTTAATTATCCATATTCAATTACAACTCATTTATGATTATGGTGACCCACATTTTTTCCGATTACAAATAAAATTACAATTAATATTTTCCCCTGAAAGTCAATTACTAAAGTTCAAATTCAATTAATCACAATTAATGAGCCTTTAATAACTAGCCTAATTAACTGTATCCTTCCTCTTGTGTTAGCTTTCTGTTAGCATCTCTATGATAACAGGTCAGTTTTGACCCATGTCTTAAATCAGCTGTAAAATACACTAAAACATTATCTATTCTAAATGGTAAAATTAATAATTAACTACATATGTGTGTAAGCCATAGAATGGTAACATGTTTTGCCAGTTTTGTGTTTAATTAAATTGTAAATTACAGTTTTTATGTAATTCCCATGTCAATTACAAATCCAAAGTCAATTATCTGAACTCAATTACATTTAATTATAATTACAACCACAACATATTTTTCAATTACAGTTACAATTACAACCAGAAGATAGTCATCAACATCCCCCGCAAGATTGGTTGTCATTATAACTCACAACCTTTTCCTAAATGTCCTAAATCTAAGAACTTAGATGTATACATAAGAAAATATTATCACATCAGATCATAAAATTACTAACTATCTTAAAGGGTTTGTAAGAAAAGCTGTCCCCTTTGAAGATACCTCAGAGTAAAAAAACGGCACTATTGCAATAACTCCGGAAAAAAAATATTTGCACATTTCACATTTTCGAACTCCAGTATTGATACCCAGAAGCCACACACCGAATTTGGTTATCCTATCTTAAACAGTTTCTGAGAAAAACTGTCCCCTTTGAAGATACCTCGAACAGAGTCCAAAAAAACGAAACAAGGGCAATAACTCCAGAAAAAATAATTGCGCGCTCTGTTTCGAACACCATCAAGGTATTGATACCCTGAAGCCACACACCGAATTTTGTTATCCTATCTTAAATGGTTTCTGAGAAAAGCTGTCCCCTTTGAAGATGCCTCGAACGGAACAAGGGCAATAACTCCGGAAAAAGAAATTGCGCGCTTCTCATTTTCGAACTCCATCAAGGTATTGATACCCTGAAGCCACACACCAAATTTGGTTACCCAATCTTAAATGGTTTCTGAGAAAAGCTGTCCCTTTAACTCGGACGGAGCTCAAACCTATATCCCCCTTCTACACTTTGTGACCGGGAATAATAATTACAGCATAATTGTATTTAATTAGAAATTACACAATTACAATTATTGACCCTAACCCTGATTGTGGCCATTTCACACCTGGTCCTCTGTGCTCGTGTGTCGGTAGAGGAATTTCAGGAAGCCCAGAGGGTGAGTATCCCACACTAGAATGAGATCTCCCGTTCCATCTGCCAGGTGAGCGGAGGGCGACAGACCCAGAGGACTTCTGGCACATGAGCTGGACATACACGTGAGTGCAACACACCTGAATCTGCCCTCCACGGTCACCCACTCCCCTGAAGAGACAAGGAGAAAGAAAATCTCTGTACTTGGCTTCACTGATAGATATCAGGTGATATAACACACAAACCACTTTAGGTCTCACTTTCTTTCTGTCAAAGCAAAACAAAGCAAGAACTTTGTATGAACAACAGGTCATTGTGTTTCTGTTTGACAATGAAGACTTTTCATCTGAAGGTCTTGAATCTTTGTTTAAACACAGCAATGTTAAATATTGTCTATGTGGCTGGTTTGACCTTTTCAAACATCTACAGTAATAGCATTAAGCTGGTAGACAGGGTTTTTAAATAGTAGAAGTTAGCTGCTTAAAATTTAAAAATAGAATACAAAATTTGAAACTATGTATTATAAATGTATATAATGCTCCTCTCAACTATATTTGAAATAACTAGATCAGATCTTCTTATATAACATGTGTAAAACTCAAGGCCAAGGGGCCAAATCCGGCCCTTTAGACTAGTGTGTCTCAAATGGGGGTACGCAATGGCACTACAGGGGGGTACTTGAGACAGAGAGAGTAGAAAATTAACAAATGAAAGCAATAATAATAAGGGGTTTAATAATGTTTATTTTTAGTTTAAAATGATAATCATAATAATGATGTAGATTAAAACATGAACTGAAAATACAAGGCAGGAGATGAACGGATTATGATAAAAACGATAGAAAAGAAAATCTATTCAGGAGCCACTAAACACAGTTTTATTCCACTTATTTACAAAATGGGTCAGACAAAGGGGATACTTGAGCCAAAAAAGTTTGAGAACCACTGTTAAAAGTTAAAAAGATTTATGATGACATAAATCATAAATGATGGCCTAAATTACCAAATAATTTAGTTGTAGATATCTTAGCTCAGATATCTCAAATATTTTAATACACAAATTCAATGAAACTCAACAATATTTGGAGCATCGCAATTCTCCCATGACTGCAAGAGCTCAATTCTTCTAAATTTATTTGCCATAATTTTTCCAAATTAAAAAAAATTGGTCACCTATGGTCATGAACTTTGGGTCATGACCGAAAGAACAAGATCACGGGTACAAGCGGCCGAAATGAGTTTCCTCCGTAGGGTGGCTGGGCTCTCCCTTAGAGATAGGGTGAGAAGCTCAGTCATTCGGGAGGGGCTCAAAGTAGAGTCGCTGCTCCTCCGCATCGAGAAGAGCCAGATGAGGTGGCTCGGGCACCTAATTAGGATGCCCCCTGAACGCCTCCCTAGTGAGGCGTTCAGGGCACGTCCCTCCGGAAGGAGGCCCCTGGTCACCAAATCAATTAAACTGTAAAAGAGAAAATTCTGCAGATATTCTACTAATATCGGTCACTTATTGCCCGGATATCGTTGGCGCCTTACATACTTTATGTATCATTTATTGGTCGTATAAGTACAAACTTGGGGATATTATATAATGTTGAAATTGCTCGTTTTCCTGCCTAAAATCTCTGGCCCACTTAAGATCAAACTACTTCCTGTTTGGCCCCTGAAGTGAAATGAGTTTGACACCCCTGCCTGATCCCCAACCCATCATCAGGTTCTACACAATCAAAATAGTGGAAAAACAAAGCAAATAAAAAATGAACATCAAAGTTAACCTAATGTGTTTTATAAATATTAATTTCAAAAGAGTTAGAGATTTACCTTCTGAGTCTGTACTGGTCTGGCTGAAGCGGGAGCTGGACAGGGAGCTTGAGTCTGAATGGTTTGGGAACAATCTTTCTGTACTTCTTGAACACACGCGGCACCTATAAGCACATACACAAGAAAAAAACCAGAACTGTCGTTCGGCTTCAATGTTTGTAAAAGCACCAGCTCCACAACCTTCACACCCATTTGTTAAACTGTTATAAACCTTCTGCTTTGTTTGAAGCAGCTGCCTTAGACATTGACTCTGCACACACACACACACACACACACTAAAGCTCACCTTTCATAAAGATCAAGTTCACTACCCTCCTTACGGTGCACCCAACACCTTAGCCCGTGCAAGTGGTAGCAGTTACAGAGTCTCAAAGAGGGAATTTGAACCATTTCACTGGTGCTTAAGAATAAATGTTCTACTCAGTTTTTTTTTTATTTCAAAAAGGTTCAAAGTTTAATGCTACTTGATTGAAATTGTGCTCCCTCGAAGTGCTAAAACCATGCATGGCAAGTCATTATCACATCAAATAACGCACAGATAGCTAGTTGAGGTATCCCAAAATACAAAGAAAACAAAGAGTTTAAATAAAGGCAGTGGCTATCCGTACGGTTGCCGTATCAATATACTGACATTCTATCCGTATGCAGCGCCCCTATTTGGCCAGTTTAGGTCATGTGACTAAGACTAAACCTAACCCAAACCCTAAAAATTGTTGCGATATTGGGTTATAACCTAAACCTAACCCTAAGACGCTATGTACGTGTACTTCGGTAACCGTACCAATAGCACCGGGGGTTGTCCGTACGGCAACCGTACAAATATACACATCTGTTGATAAGAGGGATACAATTTCTGCACAAAAGGTAACACTTCTATATCAATTAAAATTGGAATGCCTTGATGTGTTTTGTGTCAAGATCTGTCATGCTGCCCTGAGAATCAGTAAAACCATAACCTTGGGATGACATTGATCCAGATGGAGAAGACTGAGAACCTTCACAGATGTTCATAAAAACTCTTTATTTCCTTAATTTCTATTCATCGCTTCTTTTAACCTGATGAATGGAGAACGTTAGGGATCCCTGCCCCCATCAAATAGGAAATATCACTGCATTGGATCATCAAATGACTTTCTATCCTAAATGTGTGGACATGTTGCTGGTGTTTGATTTGTGTGTGTATGTAGTTGGTTGTTTACCCTGAAAGGCAGCGTGTTTTATCTCTGGGGCTGGATAGCAGTGGGTCTGCTGGGAGATACTCCACTTTGGCTGCGTAGCTTCTGTTTCTCAGGTACACCAGTGAGCCTGGGTGACGCAGAGGAGTTAGGTTAGAACAAACCACACAACACCATGACACACACACAGCATTCAACAGAGGAACCAGGCTTCTTTAAAGGAGCTGCTGTCAGTGACAGTTTCCAAATGAACCGCTTTACTGACAAATACATTGAATATGGACAAAATGGAAATGTTGATAATTTAATTTGTTTTTAGTAAGAATTTTTTTTTTTTGGCAGAATAGATGTTTAAAAATTAAATTTTTGCACTGATTAAAAATTGTTTGTTTTTTAGCTAAAATTTTGATATTTTCCAAACATCATATACTACGGCTCCTAAATTCTCATTTTTTAGTAAACATTAAAATATATATTTAGCAAGAATTTGAAACTATATTTACAGTAAAACATAATGCACTGTAGGCAAAATCTAAAATCTGTGTGGATCGTCTGTGTAGGACAGTCTGAAGATGAGCCGGTTGGTGTCAATCGAGCTACAATTGTAGGAAGAGAGGTTTTATAAGCTTTACAGTTTTTTTTGTTTTTTAATCAAAAAGAGTATTGCACTTAGCAAATTGCAATATATTTAATTGTACAAAATTTTCTTCAGTATTGGGGCTACATTTTGGAGAAAGTAGCAAATCTGTAGCAAAAATTATTGATTTGTTTTGAATTTCCAAAAATTTTAACTTTAGAAGCTTTAGCTGTGATAGAAATTACATACTAACGTACTACTCATACTACGTCTGACGTCAAAATGAGTATGTAGTGCGTTCCAATTCCATAGTATGGAAAGATTGAGTAAGCGAGAAATACCTGGATGTATACTATATTGGGACATTTTTTAAATATGCACGGTGGGCACAATAGTCATACTCAACCGCCCCATGATGCATTGTGAGAGGAATGTAAAATCGTCCTGGGATTAGCTTCGAGCTAAAAGCCAAACATCCCCGTTTCAAAACGAAAGCATTTCTTCTTATCTTCCATTAGTTCTCTTATCTTCCACGCTTTTGTTAATAGGGCTCTTATTCTGAAGTTAACCATAAGTTAGCACAATGTCCGGGTCTCTGAAAATCTCCAAAATGTCAGCATGAAATGTTTCCGCAAGTTTTATGGATCAAATGACCACATGTTGATATTCTACTTGTTCACTTTCTCACATAAAATTATTTCAGAACTTTCAAGGGTGGCAAATCAACAGAGATATTTAGCCTCAGTGTGCTTCAGGTTTTTGTCATTGTAGGTTTGAAATGCATCTTGGGAAACTTGGAAGTACACTTCAGTGGGAACGGTCCATCCTAATCATACTAATAGTAAATAGTAGACAGTACATACTCAATGAGTTTGTGGTGTGTCGTATGTTAATATGCGATTTCGAACACAGCCTTTGTGTAGCGCCACCTTTAGGTCTACTGGCCTGAGGCAATCTGGCATGGGACTGAACCTTTGAGCAAAATTTGGTAATTGTTCATGCATGGGAAGTAATTGATTTCTTCCAATGAAGAAGAGGAACTCACAGGATAACAATGGGTTCCCTCGACTTAGGCTGCTTGGCCCCTAATAAAACATCACCACATTAGATTGTTCCACTGGGTTTTTTCATTGTCCAAAAAGCTGAACTGGAATAAACCAGACTTATTTTACCAAAATGATTTCATTTTAATCATTAACAAACTAAAGACAAAATACGTTCTGTTTGTTCTCCTCAAAATAAAACATCTATGTTACACATTTACCTTTATTCCATCCCATCTTCCTTTTCTACACTTAGGTTATGTATTGAGCTGTTACCCAACTGCTTGTTGATGTGCTGTGTTGATGCCGTCGCCAAGCTGAGATGCTACATGACTTTTTCCTAACATGAACTCCACAGCGTATTTTTCTTTTTACAGGCAATAATGACTCATAGGATAAAATTGGCCGGGACGCTATAAGTTATTTTGTGTGTTCCCTTCCCTTAGCTCTAAGCGCGGCCTCTGAGTGCAACATTTTCCCTGACCTGAAATGTCATATCTGAGCGGTCCCATCCAGCGGTGTTTTTCACTCTCAGCCAGTACGTCTCCATAGAAGCCATAACCCAGCAGGGACACTGAGTAACGCACTATAGCTGAGGCATGATGAACGGAGCACACATCCAAAGGCTGGGAGTCTCCTATAAGAAGTGAAGTTAGCAAAGCAAAAAGTTATATCTCATATTGATAAGCTACATTTATTTGAATAAAGTCTAATTTCTTACCAATAACAATGTGTAAAGCTGAAGTTAAAGGATCAATCACCCCCACTGTGGCGTAGCACACACAGTCTGTGGAGCCTGCAGTAGATATAAAACATCAGTATGTTGTCGTCGTTCAGAGGTGGACTGGCCATCTGGCATACCGGGCATCGTCCCGGTCGACCTGAAGTGGGCTGGTCCGATCCGCTATGTTTTTTTTTTTTGACGAGCGAGTGGAGGCACACATGGTAACAGGTGACCAAAAATGGTCCAAATGTGGCAAGAAAAGAGTGTAGAGTGACTAAAATGTCCCAAAATCATTCAAAAGTGGCCAAAAAATGAGCAAATAAAGAGGAACCAGGTGGTATGAAATAACAAAGGGTAGCTTTAATGGGCAAAATATGGCAAACGATAGTGGAAAAAGGGCAAAAATGTTAGCATATTTGAATGAAAAGTGGCCACAAAAACATTAAAGAAAGAACACAATTTGGGTAAAAGTGTCAAAAAGAACTTGCAAAACAATAAGGGATATTTATTTGCAAAGGGTAGCTAAAGTCTGAAAAAAGTGTCAGAACTTTTTGAAAATGGGACAAAGGAAGTTGCAAAACAAAAATAGGTAAAAAGGGGTTTCAAAAGTGTCCCACTGTTAAGGTTTTCTATAATAATTCAAATCAAGACATAAATAGCCACGTGCTGATCTGGACACAAAATGCCAGGGCTAAATTTTTGTCCCAGTCCACCCCTGTTGGTGTCCCACAGCTTAAAACCAGTCAGACCTATATTAATAACAGTGACCTGCAGGGATGATGCCAATGTGAAGAGGGCAAGGCTGCAGAGTGACAGCAGGATCGTTCTCACAAAGACCAGCCTCTTGTTGTGTCCGCCCAATCAAACCGTGGAGTAATTCGCTGAACATGCCATCTCCTCCCACACACACCACACTGGTTAAAAAACAAACAGAGTCACTGTTGTTAAAGCACTGCACTGCAGGCTTAGCATTTGCTCTGTGCTCTGACCACAAAGTTTGCACATTGGTGTTAGGAGTGCTTACCCATCAAAGCCAGTCAGGTTTTTCTTCAGGAGGTAATCTCTGGCCTGGTGTGCTCGCTCAGTCACTGAACAATAAAAATAGGCCAGTTATGAAAGAACTGTATTAGGATCAGAGGTGTAAACAGTACTGATGTGTCCTACTCAACTAGAAGACATGTTACTTGATTGAAATTGTGCTCAAGTACAAGTAAGTAATACATAAAATACTCAAGTACAAGTAAAAAGCAGCTCAAATAAATAGTACTCAAAGTAAAAGTTACCCCCCACATTTACTTTTGGTAATAAATCTTACCACGGTTCCCTTGCATACAGTAAACATTTCATGTATAAACAAAGGCATCTGTACAAAATAAAATGTTTGTCAAATGTTCTTTTTAATATGTGTTTTTGTGTTTGTTTGTATGGTTTTTATAGACCCCGAGTCTGAAATAAAGCTATCTATCATTCAATGCTGTTTTTTTGTCTGGTCATTTCATTTTTTGTAGTTTCACAATCTGTCTGTTGATCATTTTAAAACAAAAAAATAACTGGCTGGATGTGGAAATGTAACCATTATTTTACTTCTCTTAACACGTACTTAAGTAAATAGAAATATACTGAAAAAAGTAAAAGTACCCATAAAAGCCACTCAATTACAGTAGCGCTAGTGCTTGTAATCCGTCACTTTCACCACTGATTAGGTTTTACCCCCAAAAATTATGCTTCGATTAATTTTTTTTACCTATTACATGGGAGCTGATACCAGCAAGCTCAAACACAGGGGCGACAACAGAGTGGTATATCTGTCTCCCTTTCTTCTTTCCTCCGAAAGGATTAATGAACACCAGCAGTTTGTGTGGGCGTAAGGGACCTGAAGAACACAGTTGCAGTAACGTTTGAATAAGGTACAGAATCAGGAATCAGCACAACAAAATACACAGAGCCGTCATGTTAAGGTTTGACCCATACCATGAGTTTTGAGAGCAGTCCTGAGGTGTTCGGTCCACTGGTCTCTGAGCGTCCGACTGAGACAGGTGAACTGGATCCGGCCTAGTTGCCATAGCGAGCCTCCACTGGTGCTTCGATTCACATAGAAAACTGGAAGCAAATGACAACTCAATTATAATACATCTTTTTTGCGTAGTTTAGAATCTCTCAAGAACCCACCAGTGAAATCTTTTTCCGTGTCCTCAACTGACTTTCGAGGTAGAATCTGCAGCCGTCCTTGCTCCACTCCGATCACCTCTGATACGGGCACTAAAACTTTAAGCATGATGCAACAGAAAAAACATGAGCTGGCATGCATTGTGTACAAAGTCTATAGTATACATGATCCAAACATTCATCACAGAGGACGGCACTCATTTGTCAACGATTACAGTTGACCCAGTGCACCCCGCCACCGACACCAACCCCAGACCCCAAGGCCCCCCTGTCAACATCCCCCATGGGGAGGGCCCAGAGAGCCCCCCGCCCAAGACCCCAGCAGAGGAGCCAAGGCCCACGCCCAGCAGACGGCCAAGCAGCTGGTGGATGCCTGCCGGCGGGCCCAGGGCCAGCAGGGACCGGTCCCCAGGCGAGAAGGAGCAGGCATAGAAGCAGCACCGGGAGCAGCCCACCAAGGGATGACGACCACATCCCCGGCTGGCTAGGGCACCAAGGGGACACTGCAAGTCACCCCGCCGACCCCCAGGCGCATCGAGCAAGTCCCCCAGAGCACCCCAGATCACCTTTTATCGATGCCGCCCGCGCAATGAGCCTTAGTCAGCACGTCCACCCCCCACACCGGCGCGGCCTGGACCGCCCCCAAGGCAACCATGAGACGAGATAAGCACCAAGCCACACCCGAAGGGAAGAGGCACCCCCACGCCCCACCAGGCCGACACTGCCTGGAGAGACCCCGCGAAAAACAGCCCCCAGCAACACCCCCCACGCCTCCCAAAGACCCGCCACGCCTGACCACACCATTCTTATGTATTTGTACTCTACATGGTGGCCCAGCCATCAACAGAGGGGCCGGGCCCCCATCCCGACAGGCCCAAGTGTGTGAACCTACCCACCACCCTGTTAATGGGGAATGGAGAGGCACTTCTATATCCCCTGTGTGAACGTGTGTGTTTAGTGAATGTATGAGATGCAATTAAAAGAAAGGGGATGGAGGAGAGCAGTGCTCCCCACCCAACCTTTAGTGTGTTGAGGTGTGATTCAAATTGGAGGGATTGGGAGGGCAACATGGAGGCCACCCCCGATTACCCACGTGCCAACACGAGACACCCCCGACACCAGCGGGCTCCAGGCAACCAGCCCCACCCCGCCCAAGGCAGCGTCGCGCCGCACCGAACCGCAGCCAGTCCCTGGGCAGATGGCAAGAGAGCACGTCCTGAGATGCTCAACCCAAAGACCCACCCCTGGGACACCCCCGTCCCAGCACAGCGCCCACAGGGTCCGGCGCACCCAGCCAGCAGACCAACCACTCCCAACACAAATCCGCCAGGCCAGGAGCCACAGGCTCTACGGGAGGCCCCATAGCACCCCCAACACGGTAATAGAACAATACAGTACATGTCTCGATCTCACATGTACGACAGAGTTTTTGGTGTTTTTTTATATACATGCAAGTTTGTTGAGTTCCACAGTTTTATGGGCAGTTTATTCCATAATTGAGATGATCTAAATAAGACAGACTTTTGTAGTAAATTAATTCTAGGCTGAGTAATGACCCAGTCATGACTATAAGCACTTGAGGCAATGGTGAATAGTGCTTGTATTATGGTGAAGTCTGTTAAAAAATAAATTGGACTATGGTCACCACTCACTTTTTCAAAATATTAAAGTCTGTTAAAAAATAAACTAGAAACAGAACAAGCTGTTGTAAATCAGTGATTTTAATTTCAGATCTATCAGTGGGGTTTGTTTGTGTGTTTTTTTTTTATGTATAACTGCTCCAACACACCTGAATATTATAAATGTCTAATTAGAGAAAGAATGATAACGAATTCATCACGTTCAGGTTTGTTGAAGCAGCGAGTGGGACAGGGGACCTACAATCATTAAAAAACAAATTACAGCAACAATGTAAAATTTTAATTTAAATAATTTATGAAAAAATTAATTTTAAAAGTGTTTTGAACAAAACTAAACTTGGCCCAGGTCTACATGTGGGGGAAAAAAAAAAATCACATTTTATTTCTCCAATTACAAAGGGTTTGGTGAATGCACTGATGAAGAGTTATTATTATTATTATTATTATTATTATTATTATTAATAGTAATAATAATCATAATAATAAAGTATATTCACATATATTATATGAATATAAGATAATATTGTTAATTGCACTTTTTATTTGAAAAAAGAAATGTGAAGAATAATAGTTTTGTTGTTTATTTGATTTCTATTCAAGACACTTTAATAAGAATGACAGTATATTGTTACTATAAGCTACAAATTTTCATTTTTAACATTTTTGGTTGGTGGTGTGCATGCCTTGGGATTTTTTTTATGAAAAGATGTACTTTGGCTCAAAAGAGATTTGGGAAACTCTGCTCTGACTAAATGAAATGGTATCTATGTTTGTATCATGGACCACCTAACACTGAATATAATCCAAATACATCTAACCATAGCTGAAGTAACTCAAACATGAAATAAAAACTAAAACATCAAAATTAAAGATACTTTGAGAAACAATTCAATTTTAAAAATGTGATGTTCTTTTGCAAACCACTGGAGGACATACAGTACATTTTGGAAAAAGTTATTTTAGTCTCGTTCATCGGGGGCCAAATCAGGCCCTTAATCAGCCTGCATAGGAGAAAGTAAAAATGTCAACTTTAATCATTCTGTAATGTACCAAAAAATTCTAAATTCAGAAATTAAATTAATCTCCACAATATTGTGCAGGGACGTGTTGATTGTATTCTCCAATCGTCTAAAATTCTGCAATTTCATCCAAACAATTCCACAATCTTTCCCTAAATTCCACAAAACACAAAATTATAGAGTTTTGAAGAGACGATCCACCACTGACATTTGTAACTTATTGCTTGGATGTTGTGGATGCATTACATACTGTATATATCAGTTATACACAGAAGTGCAAACTTGGGCATACAATTTTTTTAATTGGTCTTTTTCCCACCGAAATCTGCGGCCCACTTGAGATCATTCTGCTCTGTATTAGATCTAACCCGTAAGGATCTGCAAGGGTTTATGTCATGCTAGGTGTTGGCATATAAAAGTGTGAAACAGTGATTCTCAACTGGTGGGTCGGGACCCAAAAGTGGGTCGCGGATCTGTACTGGGTGGGTTGCGGAAAGTTGGCCAAAAAAAAAAAACTTAATGTCTGTCATGTGTGACTTGTCTTTTATTTTGAAAGAAACTTTTCTTTTGCCAGGCGTGCTGTGAAAAGCATGTTGCACAGCAAAATATATACATTTATGTTTTAAAAAAGATTATATATACGTGGTTGGTTGAATTAAAAACATTTTTAAAAAGTGGGTTGCGATTGAATGACCGAGGCAAAATGTGGGTCCCAGGGTGAGACGAGTTGAGAACCCCTGCTCTAAAACATGCAGGCCTGAGCCCCTAAACTAAAGGATCATGTTTGGACACTGGAACTATGTGATTGTGGACACTGGAATGGCATATATATATATATATATATTTAATCTTGTTATTTTATTTTTTTTAAATGGAATCAAATATTATGCCATTCTTACTTTCATACATCAGTATTTTTCAACCTTGGGGTCGTGACCCCATGTCGCATGAAATATCTAGTAATTGATAAACAAATGTAATACAGCAATTACTAAAAATATATGTTTTTAAACATAATACTTTTTTCAAATTAAAAAATTACAATCTTAAACAACTATTTTATACTTTCACTTTATATATATATATATATATATATATATATATATATATATATATATATATATATGGATAAAATGCAGTAAAATAAATATCTGCATCTTATCACTTTTGTACACTAATCCTGGCTATACTGTATTTGAAACACAGTGTCACAAACATGATTGAAAAAAAATAAAATAAAAAATTGAACTATTTCTAAAAGAAGACGAAAATTGTTTGGGGTTACCAGAAATTTGTGACATCAAAATGAGGTAATGATGACGTTGCAGTTGAAGGCATGCTGGCATCACTGTTGCATGTATATTTAAAGCATTGTTTGCTGTAAACGTCTTTTCTCTTTGTGCAGTGTGTCGAGTTTGAGCTGTTGAACTCGTTTTTCACGTTTTAAACTCACAGTTCATTAGACGGCACAGCACACCTTCTCTGAAATAACTCAACTTTTATGCACATGGCTTTCAACCTCGCGTACAATAGAAGTGGCAAAACCAGAAAAATAACACGTGGAATACTGACAAATACCAACAGTTTCACACCTTGTTCAATCTAGGACACTTACTGGTATTTGGCTAACAATAACACAATGAACAATCTGTCTATGGTTTGGACACACCTTTCCATTTTGGTAACAAGGAAGTGTATGCTCTAATATTACAAATTATTTCCAAATCCATGTTTTAATAAATACTTGAGCGTTATCGTGCAACAAAATATAACAATATTAAAACAAGATAATATTTGTCGAATGTGAGAGCGGTAGCGCAATTAATGGTATCAATTTCTGCCAGAAATTGTATACATACTAATATTGTTGAAAATATCTTAAATCGGGGCTGTCTAGACTGTTCTAGTTTGAGGTTTAAAAAAAAAAATGTGTTATGCAAAGTTGATACATAGAAATATTTTTGAAGAATGTCAAGATGATGACATGGTTTTGTTTTAATTGCACTTTAAATAGGAAACATCTGTCCTATTCATTAAAAATAATTACTATAATTATTATTATTAGTTATTGTTTTATATATATTCATATTGAGTTGAAAAGGTTATATCCAGAGTATACAGTGTTCATTTTGTTGACTACATTTTTTTTAAGTGACAATAACTAGACTATGAATTTGTTTTTTTTTGTTGTTGTTTTTTTTAATACATGTGAACAAAAAAACTTATCAAAATATATTGATATTTTAAATCAATAATAAAAACGTTAAAAAAAAATAATAAGAAATTATAATAATGTGAACATGTGGTCTTACACATTGATTACATTAAATCTGTCTGTGTATTTGCAAACATTACCATCCAATATCAGGTTGATAAAAACAAAAAAAAAAAAAAACAAAAAAAACACTTGAGCGACTATATCTGTAATAGATTCAGTCGACTAAAATGTTAATGTCATTTAGTTGACTAAAACTAGAATAAATTAGTCCTATAAGTTGCATTTTAGTAAATAAATTAATTAATTAAATTATGACTAAAAAAAAATCAAAATGTGTTGTCAAAATGAACACTGCCTGGTAACTTTGTATATCGTTTCTACAATCCACATGATGGACTTTCTTTGGTCCGCGTGCTGTGGGTTTGACACCATTGAGTTTTTCTCTCCTACAGGATTCAATAGCAGCCACACACACACACACACCATATAATGGTAATAAACGAAAAATCGTGCTACAACCAATTACCTGCGTTATACCTTATTAATGCAATTATTTAAGATCACAAGAAGAAGAAGAAGAAGAAGAAGAAGAAGAAGAAGAAACAAAGAAGAAGAAGAAGAAGAAGAAGAAGAAGAAGAAGAAGAAGAAGAAGAAGAAGAAGAAGAAACAAAAAAAAGAAGAAGAAGAAGAAACAAACAAAAAAAAAAAAAAAAAAAAAAAAAAAAAAAAACAAGCATACGTACAGCACGGCGGGCGGTGTGGGTATTAAAACACTAACCTGTTTTCTTATCGCGGTTATTTTTATCCAACTCGGTCCACTTGAAGTGCCAGCCTGTCAGAACCGCCCGGTACCGTTTTCTGCAGACCCACACACTAGACTCAAATCCTACGTCGGACTCCATCCAAAAAAAAAAAAAAAAACAATGATTACATTCAACATCCAACGCTGTTACACCGCTGAGAGTTGATAGTTGACAGTCTGACACGTCCCGCCATCAGTCAACAGTCTTTGCATTTTCTTCGTTAAATATTGTAGTTTAATACTACAAATACACGTGTAAAATTAAATATGAATGTCTTTATTCATTTCATTGTTATAGAAAAGATGAAGCCATAACAATGGTGGGTAAAAGTCAGACACCGACTCTTATCCCAGCCCTATCTGCACTTCCTCTGTTACACCTGCTCAATTTGCATGCAACGATCCTGATTGGATAACCATGATGTTACCTGAAATATTTCAGCCAATCACTGCAACTGCAGAAGCCCGTGCCTGAGAACCAATCAGAAGCAGCCAAAATGAACACATTTCAGGCTGTAACTCCTGTTAATACTACTGCTACTAGGTGTTATTTTCCATATGGCATTAATAAAATAAAATACATTGTTACCAATAGTAAAAAAAATAAATAATAGTAATAGAAGCTAAGGATGTTATAGTCCATTAATGACACAAAATGACAAAACCAGATTATTACCTGATAATCATGTATATAGTAACACTGCATAACACGGGTAAGATAAACCAACATACTTCACTATGAAATCCTGCCTATAATATTGCTCTATGTTATATTATTTACTTCTGTAATCATCTATTTTACACCATAAAAAGCTATTGTAGACATGAACTACAGGCAATTATTCCTGTGTGACAGCAGGATTAGCAGTTAAAGAATCTGCTAATCATAATGGGCAGTTTTTCCTAAATAATTCAGTTTTGATTCATCTGATAAATCTATTTACACTGAACATTATTTAACTTATAAGTTTACTTTACTAATGAGTCTGACGATCTTAAAACTCCTTTCAAACCATACTTATTTATAAAATGCTAAAACGATTTTATTGCATTATTTTGTCCATAATAGTAGTTTTATACCCCCCTTTAAAAATAAAAAAACAATAAAAAAATAAAATAAAATATATATACATAAATAATATATATATAATAAATAAATAAATAAATAAATAAATAAATAAATAAATAAATAAATAAAATAATTAAAAATAAACGCTTTGTAAAATACATAATGAAATTTAATGACTGATTTATAAGTACGTAATTTGTAAGACTGGAAGTGAGTGTTCTTTCTTTGTTGATCCCAAATTTAAACAAGGTTGGAAGTATTGTATATTTGTACTAATTTAATGTGATTTTATCTATGCTAGTTGAAATGTTACATTAATAAGAGGCTTGCGTGATTTTTTTTTTTCTTACGTCAATTTTCGAATAATTAACTTTTCGGTTAATGCCTTTTTGACAATATTTTTGAGTATGAACTGCGAATAAACTCCAAAAAGAAGACGATAAATGCAACCTGTATTAGCACTCTTATTGTGAAATTCTCTTCCACTGTAGGCGGATGTGTCGTAGCTGATATCACACGCTCTTTCCTCCCCTGCGTTGTCTTTGCTAGCAGCTGGGCCTGACTAAGCTAAAAAACTAGGATATTTAAATCTGTATAGTGAATAGTATGAGCAGCGTGAGCTTCGTTTCATAGTTTGTTGCTGTGTGAAGATTAACGACATTAAAACAGCCACCATGAACATAAGGAATGCCCGGGTAAGTGGGCCGAGGCTCAGTCTGCAGCCATGCTTCGCGAAGCTAAAAGCTAACCAGCAGTCACATATCGGAGATATGCTGCACCCTCATGGCCTCTCTGTCTGTTTCAGCCGGAGGACCTAATGAACATGCAGCACTGTAACCTGCTGTGCCTACCTGAGAACTACCAGATGAAGTACTACTTCTATCATGGACTGTCGTGGCCGCAGGTGATTCACTGTCTGTCTCGGGCTCTGCTACAACTTATAGTTATCATCTCCCCACTTATTTATTTCTGTTGTTCTCTCTTATCTCCCAGCTGTCTTATATTGCTGAAGATGAAAATGGTAAAATTGTGGGATATGTGCTGGCAAAGATGTAAGTTTTTGTTACACACGGACACCACTGTATATGGGAACATGATATTAAAATGATTTTTAACTCTCGCAGGGAGGAAGACCCAGATGATGTACCCCATGGACATATCACATCACTGGTGAGTGTTTAGACCACTGGTTATCTGGTATTGTGTTTGCAATGTTATAAGAGGTTATTGGACAAATTGGGGTACGCTGTGTTTACCATCAGAGGGCTATGATAGTCCTTAAACAACAATTAGATCATAAGTAGTGATGCATCGAAATTAACATTCTTGGCTGAAACTGAAAACCAAAACACTGAAAGAAATGATTATGGTATATATATTTAGCTACCCCGTTAACCCTTTTATTTTAGCCCAAACTTAGGAAATACCCTAAAATGTTTATTTTTTCAGTATATGTATTTTTAAAGGTAGAATTTGCAGTGTTAAATATATTAAAATAAAAAAATATGTACGTCAAATGTGGGATGAGAACCCAATCCTTGAGCCAGGCATCTTAGACCACTTGGCCATCTTGATACGGTGAAAATGCAGGCACATTATGTAGAAAAGGTCCGGCAACGTCATTTTTTGTACGGATAGACTGCCGGTATATAGATATGTGTTATGTACTAGGAGATACTTCCTTTACAATATCAGCTCATTCATCCATTCACACTCACGCTGCCATGCAAGGTGCTCATCGACCACTGGGAGCAACGAAAGGTTCAGTGTCTTGCCCATGGACACTTTGACACATACACAGGCATAGACGGGGAGCAAACCCCTCGATCAGAAGACGACCCCTCTACCACGGTCGCCCTAAAGTCTTAGTCTCATTGCATTTATGGCTCTGAATGTGTACTAAATGTGTCACCAAATTTAAAGCATTCCAGTTGTATGAATTGATATGAATGCTTCCGAGAATAATTCAATTAAAAAAAGAAAAATATGTATTTAACATTGCAAATTATAAAATGAAAAATGTTTAACTTGACCCCACTCATACATTAAATAATATTGTCCAGGCCTAAAACTGATTGGGCTGCTGAAAGAGTCAAGTTTATATGTTCTCTCATTAAAACAGTGTTTTTAAGTTCTTGTGATGATCAGCTTCCTTGCTTTATCTTTTATTTATTATCCAAGTTTGTTCTTAGAGACGCACACACATGCTTTGATAGCGACGTGGAGCATTTCTCTTGCCCGCTGGTTTAATCCCATCCAAGTAATGATATTTATAATGCAGACCATGTACAGTCATGAAGTGCAGAGGATCTCTGAAATGTGCGATGACAGACTCCGAAACCGTATAAATGGTGCTGATTTGTAGCCGTGTGTCTGCGTGTGGTTCATGATAATGGAGGGCTGTACGTAACTACAGTGTCTACGTGACACCGAAACATAAAACACACTTACGTCCCCGTCTCAAAATGTTTTAGTGCTCAGATGTATTGAAATACAGCCGCTTTGCGAGTCTGCGGACAAGTTAGCCCATTTCCAGACAAGCACTCGCGCTGACTGTGGCGTTTGCTCGCGTCTTTACTACATCCTGTTTTGGCTGAAAATGCACTTTTGGGCCGGAATTTCGGTACATCACTAATCTCACAATTCTTAGTCACTATTTACTTAATTCCCAGATTCTGTACTTTTTTGTCAAATATTTGATACTCTATTTCCCTCTTTCCTTTTATGTATGTACAGTATATGCTTACATAAGTTTAGAAAATGGCGTGATGAGGTAACCTTTAAACTTTTTAATATCCCTTTTCCCTTCTGGAATTTCTCCTTTTATAATATCACAGGCTGCATCAATCCTGAGACTGGGCAATATAGACCAAAATTTGTATCTAAATATTTTTCCTCAAAAAGGCAGTAGATGATATAAACTCAATACATTTTTTAACACGAAAAGCACCAGCAGCACAATATCTACATTTGGTTGGTGCCTTTTTTTTATTAGTAAGGCTTGATTCAAGGTCCACCTTAGAGAGGGTGGCTGTAATTCACACAGCGTTTAAAAGACCCAATTAATTCTTGATTTTTGTTGTGGAATAAAGCAGAGATTTTTTAGTTTTGTTGCTTTTTCTCTTTGTACACATTCATTCTGTCACTGCTCATGAAGTATTTCCTAGGTCCTGCCACAATGTAAACCCTTCTGTGTCTTGCAGGCAGTGAAGCGATCCCACAGACGTTTGGGTTTGGCACAGAAGCTGATGGACCAGGCAAGCCGGGCCATGATAGAAAATTTCAATGCAAAATATGTCTCGCTTCATGTTCGCAAAAGGTATTGCACTGTGGGTGTGTTAAAAACGAGCGTGTGAACTAGTGCATGGATGTTTGCTGGCTAAACATGCTTTTTATTGACTCAGTCAGTGCCCCTATGTCTTAATGTCCTAAACAACACGTTCTCCCCTGCAGTAACCGGGCTGCCCTGCATCTGTACTCCAACACACTCAAGTTCCAGTAAGTCCATTTTTCTACAGTTTACTGCCATGACAAGTAGCTCAGATTTTAAAAAAAAAAAAAAAAAAGTGAGTTTAGTCTTAAATTCTAAAGGCTGTTTAGAATAACAATTAACGTGTCCTCAGAAAATTACCCTACTGAGGTCAAACACATTCAGTTTTGCTTGCGCTTTGCACTTTATTTATAAAAAAAAATGCATATTTTGTGTTTTTTTTCCCCCTGAAAATATGCCCTTTCTGTAATAAAACATAAAAAAAAATAAAGAAATATAATGAAAACTTTATATCTATAGTTAGGGCTGGAGTTGTTGAAAAGATCTGATGGGAAATCATATTTACAGTAGGACAAAAAAGTATTTAGTCAGCCACCAATTGTGCAAGTTCTCCCACTTAAAAAGATGAGGCCTGTAATTTTCATCGTAGGTATACCTCAACTATGAGAGTCAAAATGAGAGAGAAAAGAAATTCAGAAAATCACATTGGATCACATAGGATTTTTAATGAATTTATCTTCAAATTATGGTGAAAAAGTTCATCTAAATATTTAAAAAGTGTGTGCGTTCGTTCCCGTGAAATGTTTGAGACGCTCATGACGAAATTCCATAGCCATTGTAGCACCAATCAGAAAAGTAACAAAACGGAAAATGCAAAGCTCCAAACTACATGAGTGAATAAGTAAATTAAAGTATTACCTACAATTCGGCTCGAACTGAGTGGTCAGAGCCTAATGAGCCTAACTTCCATGCGCGGCACCACAGGGAATCCGCAGATTTCCAGATGGAGTATTGAACGGGTTGAGTTCAATTCCGGCTCTAGTGAAACAGCGCGTTAGTGAGCAATTACATGGACAGTTGTATGGTTTCAACAATAAGAAACTTGTCGGCAAAAGGTTTACCAGTGGCTGACGGTTTCAAATGATCTAGAGCCCCGTGTTTGAGACGCTAACGATAGCATGGCACCGGAAGAAGTGGATTCTGGTACAGAGATGGAGACGGAAGAGGAAGTGGACTCCGTGACCCGCGATTTAAAGGAAGGTTGGAATCACGGGAATAATTTTAAATAACCATGAAATATTAACTTAAATGACTTTCAGCGGTACAAAAACGTTTTTCATAGTGACCTTCTTTTTTTTTTTTTTTTTTTAACCCAAACAAACTGCGACACAGTGATGTCATGAATCCGGAACTGGAAAAAGCGCGCTCATTACCGAAAGGGTCGTAATCTTAAAATTAACGTTTTGAACGTTTTGCTACACCAAATTACTCAAAAATATTGAATGCACACACTTATGGTATTTGGAACCCGTTGACTAAGTTTCAGGTCGAACTCATACCGTGTCGGTGAGATATTCGCTCCACACACACACTCACACACACAGACCTTTTTTGCTTTTATAGATAGAAGATAGTCTCTAAGCGGAGTGATGGTTTGCTCAGAGCAGCAGCAGTCAGCAGGGATCACAGCCCCCTCTGTGTGTGCTTATGGCTGAGAGGAGCTGACGGCAGCAGCAGCTGATCGGGACAGTATAACTACAGTGATGCGTACATTCATGTTAGAGTCTCTAAAACACCAGAAAAATCTCCAATAACACCAGATAAAGTCCATGCATTTGTCACTAGTCTATATTGAGAAAAAAGTCGCTGACTGTTTAGAAAATATACCGGTAAGGGTGGTCCAGTTTTTGTTTAAAAATGGAGCGGGGAGAGGATTCTACGAATTGCAGCTTTAACTTCTTGAACAAGTCAACATTCTGAGTGAACTCATTCTTTAGTAACTCTATAAGTTGAACATTTAAACCGTAAAAGCGGCGCTGTTAATGAGTGCTGTAAACATACGGCCGGAGAAGAAGGAAAAGAAATGATCAGTCCTCTACACTGTCACTCGTCTTCATAGTTAGACAGACACACACACACTCGGTGTGAACGCACCCTGAGCCTTACGTCATATTTTTTAATTAGTCACGGTGATACTGTACACCGCGGTAAAATAGGGAGGTTGTACAACGGTAAAAAAAATTTGGATGCCACCCAAGCCCAATGATAAGGTCTGGAGTTGTTGAAAAGATCTGATGAGAAAAAAGTAAGAATTTTTTTTTATTAATGACATATTTACGACACTTTTTATGAAGGGTACCGTTTTGGTACCTAAGAGTTTAACTTTTTTTAAAGGTGCACAGAGATTTCAAATCTTTTTTTTTTTTTTTTTTTACTGTAAAATGTTATATTGAGGACCTTTTAGTGGAGTTTGAGTTATCTGAAAGTCATGTTTCTAATATAAATATATCTAGATCAACATTGTTGAAAGTTTCCACTTTCCTTAAAGAAATACATACTACATGCTCTGATCTGTATGTGTTGTGGTATTTATTTATTTTTTATTTTTTGCAGGATTAGTGAAGTAGAACCAAAATACTATGCAGATGGAGAGGATGCATACGCTATGAAGAGAGACCTGGCCCACATGGCTGATGAGGTGGTCTTTGTTTCTACAATTCAGTACTTTCTCTGTTTAGTAAAAGAGCTCCTAAAGTGTTGTCAAGTAACTGGTCAATACTAATAGTCATTGTCTGATTATGATGGTTTTTTATCCTCTGTGTCTTGTAGTTGAGGAAACCTGGAGCACGTGTGTCAGGTCAGGAGTTAGGTTCTGTCCAGAGTCCTTCAGGAGCCGGAGACCAGGAGCGAGAAAGCGAGCGGGACAGTGGGGGAGAAAGCAAAGAACTGAGCGAAGTCAGCGAGGCGACAGAAAGCACAGACGTTAAAGATTCTTCTTCTGATTCCCAATGACGCTGCACTGACACCTTTTTAAAGTCATCCCACGCTTCCTCTTTTTATCTGTTCACTGCACTCTGTGGCTCTACAGACCATCGATGTCAGTGCATTAAATGATCCAACATTTTCATCACTCCTGATTTTTTTTTTTTTTTTTTTTTTTTTGCATTGGAAAAATTAGACAAATGGGTTTGGACTTAAAGCTGTTTTATCCAAATGACTTCAAATTGTTTTTATTGTCAAAGCTATGGGTATCATCAGATAAAACCCAGTATGAAGTTCCCCATTAGGTCTTTTTATTTTTATCTCTTTCATTTTACAGGAAATAAAATATTTCAATTAGTTTGTTTCATTTATTTCATTTGACCGTCAAATTTGAATCTTTTACGTGAAGCATCAGAATTGTTTTCGAGCAAAGTTATTTAAACCTATGCTTATCTTATTCGAGCAAATTTCTACGGTCTTGTCAGAGAATCCTTAACAGTGGAGGAAATTTGCTAAGGATCTTCTTTCTAAACCTCTAATTGGTTTTTGTGTCATCCATACTCGGATGTTTTGGGGAACACACCATTTTGAACATAAAAAAACTAAAACTCTTCATTCAAAATACCGTATAATTTATTCTCTGTTTGCCAAGCCAATATGAATTGAATGTGGTTTTGCTGGATTGAGCAAGACAAGTTCTGCAATATACAACATTTATTACCAGGCCAAAACTAATGTAATGAGTAATACAGCTAACCATTTAAAGGGATGAAGTCAAAGTCAGGAACGACATGCATTCATAACCTCAGACCTGAAGTGTACATGGTTATTTTTCTGAATCCGTCCTACGAAAGAAACAAAATTTTAATGATTGGTGTGTATTAGTAATCCAGCTGTGGTCGTATTCATACTGGTAGGTTGATCATGATCATGTTTCTGCCATAGCAATGTAGGACAACCTATCAACGCCTACGCATGGAGAACAGCTCAAAATTATAGGAGTTTTAGACTAGGCAGCTACATAGTTTCTGATTAAATAACGCAAAGAAAAAGGTTCACAAAATCATTTGTTACCAAAGTTTGCCAGATTGCAATTGGCACACTTTCACAATGTTAACGTTTTTTTATTTTATTTTCAGATATAGTGTTTTAACTTCAACAACAATGTTGTTAAAAGGATCAATTACATTTTCAGTTACAATTACGTCTTTAATTAATAATTACCCATGTTCAATTACAATTGCAGTGACCTGCATTTTTCCCAGTTAGAATTAAAGGGGCAGTATTTATTATTTTTTTAATCCACTTAATGTCAATTACAGTTACGTTCTCAATTATTCAGTCATTCATTTTCAGACCCACTTGTTCCTGTTCAGGGTCGTTCTCAATTACTGAAGTTAAATTACAATTAATCACAATTACAGAGTCTGAAATAAAGTACCCCATAAAACAATCTTCCTCTTGTGTTAGCTTTCTGTTAGCATCTCTTATGATAACGGATTTTAAATCAAAAATAAAAATACACTAAAAACATGTTATCTATCTTGTAATTAGTTTTTCATCCCAAGTTTTGCATTAAATTAAATAAAAATGTAATTGATTTTATACAATTTTCATGCCAATTGTAATTATCAATCATGCAATTACATTACATTACATTATATTTGACTCCAACTATGGTTCTTATTTATTTAGTATAAATACAGGGAGAGACTATTGACCATACTTGTATATGGAGGTAGAATTGTTCAATCAAACAAAAAATGTATTCGTAATTTAAAAAAAAAAAAAAAAACATTAAAATGCTGGTTATGTTTACAAATCAAAATTTTGTTCTCAAACTATACATTTTGTTTACGTTTTTTGCATTTTTTTGTAATTTTTGTTTGCGTTTCCTGAAGTTTTGGTTATATACTAAATATTTTATATTCTATTAATTATTATATATATTCTATTAATATTATATACTATGATATTGTTTAAGTTTCTAATATCTGTGTGCCACCCTTTACTCACGTTAGGCTCAATTTTTGGTGCAGATGTTCAAAATGTCAAAAAACACAAGGCAAAATGTGGCTTGGAAAATTTGGAAAACTTGTACTCATAACCATCATATTGTGAACCACTCTATTTTGCAGCTGGACTCTTTTTGGCCTATTCTGCATGTTTCATTTTGGGCTGAGGAAGACCCAAAAGGTCTGGTTGGTTTAGCTCTGAGGAAGGAAGCAGTAACAACGAGAGAGAGAAGAGGCAGATAAGAGCAAATGAATGCACACAGTGACCTTTCACAGTGTTACACTTTATCACAAATAGCTGAATTTCACACCTCCGGTCTTTGCGACACTTTTCAGAGAAATGACAGAAGACAAGAATGATGCATTCAAAAGTCATTTTTCAGAATCTACTAAAAATCCCATCAACATTATCTGTTACTTTTGTCTGAAATGTACATTTTTGCAAAGTGTGTGATAACTGAATAGTTGTCATTGTTCTGTTTGAGTACATTTGTGCCTTTCACTGTAAAGATGACTTGGTGTGAGTTTCGTGCTTGAATGGCAAAGCAGCTGGACACACACACACACACACACACACAAGCAGTGAGCAGGGACTAATCAGTGGAAGCAGCTGCTTTAATTGGGCTAAGAAGCTGCTGTGGGGTTGAAGAAAAAGAATGGAGAATAAAAAAAAAAAAAAGAGGAGGCATCTGACTCAGAAGGGTTTTCACTAGTCATACTTGCACAATCACATACTCACTGATGGCACCAACTGAGTGTGTGAGAAGGAGAGAGTGGCTCAATGTGTGTGTGAGAGGGAGAGAGAGAGAGATGAGCTCCACTCCACCCACATCCATCCATGCCCAATGTGAGGGGGAGGTGAAACATTTCAGAGCTTACTCTGACATTATTTAGTTGCCTCTTGTCTGAAGAGGAGGCAAATCAGGACGGCTCCATTAAACCAGGTAAGAATCCTCCAGCTTCTATTAAACTATTAATTATTTATAAGCACTATTTTACCAAAGCATGAAAAAGTCCTATTGGGTCTTATGCAGTCATTTCTGACATACAACCACATGTAGTTTGTAATTCCTCTGTATATGATCACATGTTTATGTTTTAATGGTTACGAACAAAGCTCTAAAGCTATCCAGCAGCAACTGTGTTGGCACTCGTAAAACTTAAGGCGAGAAGAACCAAAAGCACTTGGTGTCTATTTAAAAAGCAGTAGTTGAGAAAGGTTGAGACTTGCTTTGGTAAAGGACACAGGCACAGGAGGCGGTGAGTCACTGTTGATCGCATGGAGAAAGAATGAAAGGAGTACGAATGGAAAAGGCTGACACAACCTGGAAAAGAGAAACTGAGGCTCTCCTTTCTGTGGGGTGGTTGTGTAGTAGGGTTTGGTGATGGTGAAATGCAGGAGTCTCCAGCAGGTCAGTTATGGTAAATGTGAAGCAGAGCTCAGCTGAAGAGGAATGCTGATGAGTGATGTTTAAGAAAAGAGAAGTTGGGGTGGAAAGAGAACCAGTGAGACAGTTTTGGGGTCATGATGTGGCTGGAAAAAGCCACTCTTCCCCATTTTAATTTTTTTTGGTAACCTCATTATTTATTTAGCCTCCAAATTGGGAACGTGTGAAAATACCAGAATGTACAAACCACTAGTAGGCAACTTCTATCCCAGCAGGGGCCACAAAAATGTGTTTGTTTGGTCAAAGGGCCACATTATCAACAATCATAATGACCAATCTGAGTGTTAACAGCAATTTTGTGTGTTTTTCTGTCATTTTGTGTATGTTTATTGTTATCTTGCTTGTTATGAGGCCTTTTGTGCATTTCTGTTGTCCTTTCGTGTATTTCTCCTGTAAAACGTATGTGTTTTGGAGTCAAATTGTGTATTTGTGTTGTCATTTTGCATTTTTTGGAGTAATTTCTGTGCATTTCTGTTGTCATTTTGCTTGTTTACTATTGTGGGTTTGTGGAGTCATTTTTTGTGTATTTTTGTTGTCGTTTGGTACATTTTTTGTAGTAGTTTTGTGTGTTTTGGAGTATTTTCTGTGTTTTTCTTGTATCTTACTGTATTTTCTTGCATAACTGCATTCTTGCTTTTTATTTGGTGTATTTTCCTGTCATTTTGTACATTTACTTTGGGGGCCGCATGTGGCCGCCAGTTGCCCATGTCTGTACTAAGCCTTCCCTTTTTCTACATCCTTATTTAGATTTTTGGTTTTATTGATCTACATATATATTTATATGTACTCATGATAGATTTAGTCAGGGGATAGAACCTGTAGTCCTTTACGCAGACATCCCCCTCAGAGTTGTATGCCCTGTAGTTCACCCTATTTTTAGGTGAGTTGAGTTGTTACTAGAGCTATATTTGCAACACATGCAATTCTGCAGCATGTGTAGTGCAGCAGGCAGCAACACTTGCTAGCTGGATTTAGAGTTGTGAAGACAAGCAGCAAGAGGCCCGACCAGTTCTGAAGAGATGTGTTACAGTAAGAGGATCATGTTCATGTGGTCTTTGTATCCGGAGGAAGTTAGTGTGATTTATGAAGAAGTGTTGCTGTGGATATATTAATGCTTCGTGGCAGCAGAAGATCAGACGCGTTGTTTTATTACTAGACCTTATTAGCCAATCAGAGCAGACTAGTTTGACAAAGATAAGACGCATGCATTTCATGCTGGATGGTAGTTTAGTTAATTATTTGCTACCTTTATAGGATTTCACCCAGTTGGAACAACAATGACTTCCCATGCAAAAGTACGGAAGGAGAAAGTTGTTGCTGTGGACTACGACACGCAAATCAAAGGTAAAGAACTACAGTTTCAAATGTGTGCTACCTTTCTCTTTGGTCATTACTCTGGTTTTTTGTTTTTCCACAGAGGTGCGTTGCCAACTTGTAGACCAACTGAAGGTGCTGGACACGCAACTTGAGCAGAAGAGCCAACAGTTGCAAGATCTGGCTGACTACCTGCGTCGACGGGGTGAGATTGAGAGTGAATATGCCCGCTCCCTGGAAAAACTTGCAGAGAAATTCAATTCAAGAATAAAGAAGTAATGAAAATCTTTTGAAATACTTCACCTTTGTGTGTGTTGCAACTGATGGACTCATCAGGCTCTTGTACTGCCTTTTCCTTTCTGTACACATGTACTCACTCAGAAAGGAGCCCAGTAGTCACTCATCAGTGGCTCAGGTGTGGTTGGCTCTTCTGTCCCAGACACGCCAAGACAGTAGAGATCACAGTGGACTGAGTGAGAGCTGCAGCAACTTCCTCATCCAGCCCCTTGCACATTGTTTGGAGTACACGCAACGCCTTGCCAAAAAAGTATATCTCTCGATGAATGCTCTTCACTCCAGTACAGTATTTCTCTTGGCACGTGTTGGCAATGTGCAACAACACTCTTTGATAATTGCATCTGTGTTATTTCAGAGTAAAGACATCTGCACTCAGCTACAAGATGGGCTACTAAAAGTTACGACGGAGCTACAGACCGTGAGAAACGCATCATTCATTCCAATCGTTTTCAGTTTCCTCACCTCACAGAAGAAATCATTGGCATTTTTGCGTCTCTGTGCAGGCATGGAGAACGTACTACCAGTACCACTCAGACTACAAGTGTGCAGACGGGAAGCTGAGAGAGGCGGAGAAACAAGAGGAAAAGCAAAAACAGAACGCAAAAAAACTGGAGAGGCTGATTGAAAAAGTAAAGAACAACCTCACGCGTATTTGTTGTCCATTTATTGTATGAAGGTGGGTTGATTACGTGTGTATGTGTTGTAGAGGCAAAGGAAGGTAGAAGAGATACACTTGAAGTGCAGCAAGGCCCGAAATGACTACCTTCTTAACTTGGCTGCAGCCAATAACTCCATGAACAAGTACTACTTCCAAGACATCTCTACACTGATAGATGTGAGTTAATGAGTTCAGACATCTATGCAACAAACCTGTGCCATGGAAACTAATTAGGTTTCTCCTCAGTGTGCAGATGTTGGGTACCACTTCTCTCTCGGTCGGGTGATGCAGGCCTACCTTTCCAGGCGATGGCGAGCCCATAATAACCTAAGCACAGGGCTTCAGCAGCTCCAGGACACTTTGAGCAAGCTGGACCAAAACAACGACAGGGACTCCCTCCTGCAGGACCACCACAACACATTCTCCATGCCTCTACGCTTTTCTTATCAGCCCCATGATGGTGACCAGGTGGGTGGTATGATTCCACAATGTTAAATACTGAGTGGTATCACCGTGGACCTGTTTATGATCTTTCTAGGTTTCTGAGGTCAGCGCGGAGGGTGAGATGAGATGCGAGTTAGAGACCAGATTCAAACAAATCCAAATTCGATTGAGAGCTGTCACCACGGAAACAGAGGAGGTAAAGTGCATCACATAACCGTCAGCCCTTCGTTTGCATGTTTGAGTTGCTGCAAGGCTTAACACATTATTACGTTCAAAGATCCAGTAAAAGTGAGAGTAATGCATAAGTAAGGTTTGCTTTTACAGTCATAAAACCCCAATGGGATTATTAAAGACGTGCAAGCACAGTCAGAGTGGCATTAAAGCTGGGGTATGTAGAATCGTGAGGCACTCCACTCTTGCGTGCACATGCACATCTTTGGAACTCTTTACTGCTGTTTTCTCCATAGTAGCAAATGTAGGAACTTTATGTTGTGCTATTGGAGAGTTTCCTGATGTTTTAGAGACATGAAAGCTTGTATCATTCGCTGCTGTGAGACAGTAAGAGGGTCAGAGTCATAGCTGCTCCTCAAACACGAGCAGCTGAGCTGCAGCCGATCTCAGATGATCAGATCAGACACACTCCGTCCCACACTGCAGATGAATTGGGTCTGTTTTTTCCACCTTAGATCATTTACAATTAGCTATTTTATTCCGTCTGTTCTAACTTTCTCTCTCTGACTCGGGGCGGACTGTGCTGACTGAAAGCGGATCGCTCACAGTTGGCTGCACACACCGACTCCATGGACAGCGTTTCTCCTGAACACGTTTGGTCCTTTATTCTGTTGCTTCTCCACCTGTGTCTTCCTTTTTCCTCTTGATTTACCATGTAACCGCTGTGCCAAAAGCCACATTAGAGATTTCAGCTGGAATATAATGCCATGGGACTGTCCCTACTCCCGGGATGGGAACCCACATCGACTTTAGATGAGCAACTCGAGCAGCCAATAGCAATGGTTAAAACAGCTTGTGGGATTGCTCTGTTGGTAGAAAGATCTCTCATTGGCTGAAGTCCAGCGTCACGCTCCTGTGTTTCTAAAGCTCATTTACAGAGCCAGGAGAAGGAAAAAAGATTCACTGTCCACTCAGAACACTTTGCATTACAATATTCAATACAATATAATAAGATGATTATGGATTTTTGACCAAATAAAACAAAAAAAACCTTACATACCCCAGCTTTAAATAAAATAAAAAAGAAGACTGAGGCATTTTGTGCAGCCATTTAATAAAGAACTAAGTATTTTACACCAAAACTAAAATGGCACCATAAGTCTAAAGAAAATCAAATTGAATCATAACTGAAAGAAGTTAATCAAGTGTTGACTAAAAATTGGCTTGAATAAAAAGAAATGCGGTTTTTCATAACGGAATCAATAAATCTGATTGATATGGGAGGAAGTTCGATAAACATCAAAGTTTGAAAAGGGCAGTCACTTCAGTTTATGTATTGAGCCCTGAAAATGGTAAGTAACTTTCTGTGAAAAAATCAAAATGAGAGATGGCTGCTAGGGTGAAGATGAGGATCAAAGATGGTGGTGGTTGGTGTTTGTCCATTAACAGACAATCTGGACTGGACATTACACACTTCATCTCTGGCCAAGTGGGCCCTGCACTGAAGAGCACATCTTTCCTTTCGGTCCTCACCGCTTTCTACCGAGGAACGATGAAGAGTGTTCTGAGCTGCGGACTCTCCCTCTGGTTCAGCAGCTCCAGGACCTCAGACAGAAAGTCTCTGCGGAGAGTGAAGATGGCAGAGAGGTACCTCTCTCCCCATCCATCAAGAACATTAGACAAACCCTGTCTAAACAGAGCCCAGAATATCATAAACTACTCATCAACCCCCTTCACGGACTGTTCTCCCTGCTATCGTCTGGGAAGAGGCTCCCAAGCCTCTAAACCAGGACTACTCATTTCTGTAACAGTTTCATTCCTCAAGCCATCAGATTCTTGAACACACAATCAATTGCATAAATGCCTCAGATGAGGAAAAGTGCAGCTAAGATTGCTTTTATATTTAATTTTCTACCAGAAACATTCCATAGAATATTTATTTATGGCGCTAATTTTCTCAGTGCTGATTGAAAATACATGCTGTGAATGACAAAGAAAAACTTACTCTATAAAATGCTCGTAAATAAAATTAGATTGGCAAGTGGCACGAGGGTAAAAGCTGAAGTAAAGTTTATTTATACAGCACGTTTCATATACAAGACAAGTGCTTTACACAAAACAGAATTCTGCAACAGCACGTTTAGTTTGGCTTAATTAAAGGGCCCATGTTACGCTATATGGACTTTTCTGTGCTTTAAACATCATAAAGTGCTATTAGGGCTTCATACACATGCCCAAAGTGTTTTTTTTTTATTGATTCCCTCAATCGTTAGTTATAAGGTGATTTGCTCCTTTCTTACTGCAGGGCGAGCCCAAACACCTCGCTCCAATTTGATGACGCGTTCCCACTTTGGTGACAAATATGATGCGGCACTGAGCTGGAGAAGCCGCGCCTCCAGGAAGCTCTCTGCCGTGATTGACATGTAAACAGACACGCCCACGAATGTGCGCATTTAGCATGAGCTCGGCTACGGAGTGGGTGGGAGGAGGGCGGGTAGGCCGGCCTCTGGCCCTACGTCACCGTGTGGGGAGAAGGAAGTCAGTGTCCCGTTGATGGAGATGGGTGAGAAATAGCATGACATGGGACCTTTAAGGACTAAAAATATGTTTTGGTTTTGTTGGTTTGGGGATGTAGAGATGAGATTTTGGATATTGTCGTGAAAATGAGTCCCTAAAAAACCAGAGCACTGCTCAGTAATTGAAAATCTGTATTCATGAGCACCTACACTAATGGTTTCACATAGAAGAAACCTAAATATTGAACAGTACAGGACTTGGAACCAAACCCTGAGGCACACCAGAAGAGGTATTTCACATGAATTAACAGACAAACTTTCATTATTAAAACAAGTGGACGGATAAACCAGAAATAACTCAAGTGACTGTGTAACAGTGCATCTATTTAAAAGCAGCTAATATATCTAAAATGTCTCTTCTCTGATCCTGTCTTCTTTACTTCAGGCTGGTAAGGGCATGTCAGCAGCCCAGTCTTTCCTGTTGGAGGGAATCGCTGATGATGATCTGGAGCTGGCCTTTAGCCCTCAGGAGGACAGTACTGACAACCTTCCAGCAAAGCCTAGCGTAGCCCGACGCAGGGCCAACCAACAGGAAATGGAAAACCTCTACTTTACTGTAAGCTTCTGTTACAATATATTCTATTTCTGTTTTGTTTGTTTTTAATTTGACTATAAGTAAATAGGAACTTTAAGTCTTGCCACATCTTTTTCAGAAAGTTAAAGACTATCTTATTGGCAGCTCCTTGGTGTCTAAACTGCAAGCCAAACACGATTTGCTTAAAGTGGCGGTTGAAAAAGGTATCACTTCTGCATTTTCCAAACAAAAATAGCTCAAACTGCTGACAGCTGATTGTGAGATAAAGTGTACCCATTTTAGTTTTGTGAAATACTCTTTTTTTCAACTGTTACATTACTTTCAGAAGCATCAAATGAGCATCAGCCAAGGTTGGAATACTTTATTTATGTATTTATTTAGGGGAGAACATTCATTATTTAAGTGTGATAAAGGTTTTTTTTTCTTCCACATTGGGTTGTTGACTCACAGACACACAGGAAAGTCTGCACGCATCAGAAGAAATCCGTCAGGGGCCAATTTGTTACACAACCGCAAATTATTCAATGGAGACATGCTGTCTTTTATACAGGTAGATATCCATAACCACGCCTGCACACACGATCCTTCAACAACTCTTATACACTTTTTGTTTCCACTTCTATTAAGTAGTGACGTTTCACGTTTGCTTGTGAATATTCATGACTAAAACTGTTTTTCTATCCTGGAATGAAGGCATCGGGTCAGCAGATACCAGTGGTTGTGGAAAGCTGCATTCGTTTCATCAACCTGAATGGTGAGTAATTGAGACTGAGCAGGTATAAGGGATTTGAACATGTGGCACAACATTGATCTGGTGCAACTGTTCAACTAGTTACTGCTTTAATAGGATTTCAAAGCCTTAGATCACATGTGTCAATCTCAGGGCCCGGGGGCCAAATTCAACCCTTTTAGCATCCAATTAGGCCCGCAGGAGACAGTAAAAATGATAGAGATAACACGAATTATTGTGTAAATTACCAAATAATCTAGTTATAGATATCTCAAATTCACCAATTTAACAAAACTCTGCAACATTTTTTAGGGGATTGCAGTTTTCATTTGTTGATATCACATGAATGCAGTCATTTTATTTGCAAATTGCAGAAAGAACTACAACATTTTTCCACAAATCTTGCAATTTCTTACAAACAGTTCAGCAAAATTCCTCTATATTACACAAAAAATGGTTAAAAAATCAATACTTTTTGAAGTAAAAACATTCAACAGCAGCGACTGATATTAAAAACTACAGCACAGGATGTTAAAATTGTTCTTTTTCCTTCTTAAATTCACTTGGAGATCAAACTGGTCCATATTTGGCCCCTGAACCAAACTGAGTTTGACACCCCTGCCTTAGAGGGTAGCGTAAATTGTTAATGGACAGATTGGTTGTGCTGTCCAAAGACACAATGGTTCTTAACTCCAAATTAGTCAAATTTCCCAAGAGAGGATAAAACCTTTGCTGTTTATGGTGATTCTCACTCAGTGAAACAGGACTATATGTACAGTATATGGTAACAAGCAGTAGAAAAGATCATTCACTGCTTCGCTACGGGTTATATTGTATATTGTTGCTTTTATGCGACAACAAAAAAATATATAGCAGTTCAATATACTTCATTTTTGCTATCCTTATTTTTGAGCCATGTAGTAACATCATTAATATGGATATTATCCATGCACAGAAATCCCTTTTTAGAAACTCCATCCTAGTTTTATGCGTGGATAATAAATTCTCATTTGTCTTATAGGTCTTCACCATGAAGGGATATTTCGAGTGCCGGGATCCCAGACGGAAGTCAACACTTTAAGAGATGCATTTGAGCAAGGTAAACATCTGTAACTCATAGTTCAGGTGTGTCTGTGTAAGAATAATGTATATATTGTCTGTAATTTACCTCCTGTGTGCATTATTAACATGAGGCATTGCACTGTGGGCTTCCCCTGCAGGAGGGGACCCCCTGTCTGAGCAGTGGTATGACCTGGACTCTGTAGCTGGTGTCCTGAAGCTTTATTTTAGGACATTGGAGAATCCGCTTTTTCCGATCAGTAGCACCAGCCAGCTTCTGGAAAACGCCTGTGAGATTTATTGGATATACTGTACTGTCTGTGGCTGCAGATGTACAGTAGTTCACACAAACGCATTTTTTTTTACTCTTCCAGTTACAAAAAGCGAGGCTGAGAGAGCTGCTCAGTGTAAAGCAGTCATCGCTTCTTATCCTGTGCCTGTCATCATTGTCATGAGATACCTCTTTGCATTCCTTCATCAGTGAGTATTCTATACCAGGGCACTTTTTTATGAGGTGGCCAATGTAAAACTGTTCTACGTTCAATATTCAGCTGTTTTTCCTTACATTTGAAACCGAAATTAATGTCAGAAAAACATATTGTATGCAAGTTTAAACAATATATTTGTTTTTTTTTTTTTTTTTTTTTAAAAAAAAAGGTAAATCTTGAATTTAGATTTAAATCATAAATGTTTTGCAGAGTATAAAGCAAATATTGAATGTGTTCTAAACACTTTGCTTTACACTCAGCAAGAGTGTAAAGCAAGAAAATTAAGATCTAAAAATACATTTTAAGAATTAAATATACTAATAAGTTATAGGATTCGGATATAATCAACATTTATTTTTTTACATGCAGACAAATTGTTGACAATTATAACTATAAGATGTATGACATGAATTATTCTTAAATGTGAGGATAAGATAAAAGTGAAGAAAGTAAACTAGAAAATATTCTTTTTTTTTTTTTACTTTTAACTTGAGGACAGTTGTTTTTTTGCATAGTATATTGAGAATTTCCTTCATTTTAGCATAGTGTCCAATGATGTACGTTATGGAGTATTATTACCATTATTTAGGCAGTGGTGGCTATTGGTTAAGGAGGCGAGCTTGTAATCGGAGGGTCACCGGTTCAAATCTCACCTGGGCCATCACTGTGGGATGTTGAGCAAGTCCTTTAACCCTAACTGGTCCCCGGGCGTTACACTGTGGCTGCCCACTGCTCCTCAGGGATGGGTTAAATGCAGAGAAAGAATTTCATGTATGTAGCTCATTATGTGACAAGAATAAAGGTGATCTATCCCCCCGTATGATGATTTATCATGGTGAAAGTGAGCTAAACAATACTAAAAGAAATTATTTCACTCTCTTCTTCCATGCCCTGAATTCTTTTACCTTTTCTCTCTGCTTCCAGTGTTTCTCAGTATAGTGACGAGAACATGATGCAGCCTTACAATCTAGCTGTGTGTTTTGGTCCCAGCCTGTTGAGAGGAACTGAGGATGAGGATATTGTCACGCTGCAGCCTCAGATAAATGCGTTAGTAAACAGCATCATCGTTCAGCACGAGAACATCTTCCCTGGTCCGAGTGAAGTACCAGGCCCCATGTATGAAAAATGCATGACCCTTGAAGAGGACGACTGGTAGGATGAACAATGTTTTCAACTCACATACAAACATGCCATGAAAAAAACCCTTGGTTGAGTGATTAAGGATTATATTTCCTTCACAGTGAGATTGTCATTGAGGAAGGAGAAGCAGACACAGATTACTCCATCAGTAAGGACGGTAGGTAGTGAGTTTTATTAAAAGTGATGACGCTCAAAGTGTATGGGGTGCTGAATGTAAAAACTCAGTCACTGTTTCATAGCTGACATATTAGCTCACTTTCCTTACATTTAGCTCTATTTTTTTTTTTCATTTGAGACACAGTAATGTAAAACAGCATGTTCTATATCATTGTTAAAAATGTGTAAACATGGAAAATAAATGTAAATGTTAAATCTAAATGTAAAACTTGAATCTAAATGTTAAATGTAAATGTAAATCTAAATGTTAAATGTAAATCTAAATGTTATATTGGTCGCCAAGTGTAAAGCTAAATGTTTAGAAATTATACAAAGTAGCCTGGTCAGCTCCTGCCGATCACGAGGCCCCACCCACACTCCACATAGTGTCTTCGTCAGACTCAAAAGGCCTCTGTCCAACTGACCTGGTTCTTTCATTGCCCATCGGTGGACATGTTTAAAAGACCGCAAGAGAATTCTGGTTGGTCTCAACTTAGTATTTGCATTATTATTAAAAGCAGAGTTAAGATGACATACAGTAGAATACAGCGCTGGTTTTAAGTTCTTGTGCCAAGCGTGCTGGCAGAAGAAGAAAGACCCTGGACAAAGCAGTGGTTCTTATTGACTTTTGGTCAGTTGTGTCCATTATTTCCATTTTTAGCCAAGTCTTCAGCATTCTAAGCCTGTGTGTGTCTGTGTGCAGTGTGTGTCACATGTGAATGGAGAAATATTATCTATAAAGTGTCTATTCGTACGGTTACATACGGACAACCCCTGGTGCTATTGGTACGTTTACCGAAGTACAAGTACGTAGTGTTTTAGGGTTAGGTTTAGTCTTCGTCATGTGACCTAAACTGGCCAATGAGGGGTGCTGTGTACGGATAGAATGTCGGTATATTGATACGGCAACCGTACAGATAGCCACTGCCTATTATCTATTGTTTATGTAAGCGTGTATGCTGGAACATTTCATAGTCGGCACAGAAAGGTCCGTGATGCCATGAAATATCCCTTCATTGCAGATTTGGAATCAGGAGCCTCTGCTGACCACAGCTCAGGCATTTCATCAGATCCCACGCGGAGGAAAGCACATCGGCCCAGAGCCAACAGCAGTGGCTCTTTGGACTACAGTGTGTTACCAACAGGGGGCGGCGTTGTCGCTGCTGGGAGGACAACGCTCCAAATTCCACTTGAGCCGCAAAACAAATCGAAGAGAACACACTCTCCCGGTTTTTTACGCAAAGAGTAAGTCACACTGGTTTATAAGGTTTGTACGAAAATAAAAGTGAGTAATGGGTTATACTTTTTTTTTCTTTTTAAACACATGCAGGTATCCACGGCAGGCATCTCCTGAAGATACAATAGTTCAAGTAGACAAGGTCTGTCCTGTTTCTCATTTTATTTTGAAGTCTGAGTGAGAGATTTGCTGCTATTGTGTGATCACTAGTATTTCAAATGCATTCAAAAGAAGTGATTAATGGGATTGGTTTTTTTTTACAAGCAGCAACATTATCTGTTGAATGGCTCGTTGATCGATGATCATGGTTCTGTGTATTAGAAAGGTATAAAATATGAAAACATGTGGGGGCATTAATAATCACGTTACATTTGATTCAAACTAAAAAAAAAAATACTTGAATATTGCGTTCACACTGATTTATAAAAGGGTGTAATTTTTAGCTGTCCCTCTAAGCCAGTGGTTCCCAACCTTGTTTGGGTCATGACCCCATTTTTATATAAAAAATGACTGGCAACCCCGGAGACATTCCTTTTCTAGAATTAGTTTTTTTGATTATGTTTGTTATAATGTGTTACAAACAAAGTAACCAGGATTAGTGCACATGATTAGTTATAATTAAGAAAGTGAAAGTATAGATTACTTTTGTTTGAGATTGTGTGTGTGTGGTAACAGTTAAATAATAATTATTATGATAAGTAAAAAAATGAAGATATAATTTTAATCAGTAACTTTTTTCAAATTATTACTAGACATTTCAGGCGCCCCCCAAGGTTGAAAAATAATGCTCTAAGCCATAATATCTGTAGCCTACTATGTGTAAATCTGATCTTTATTGCAGTTTTCTGGTGTTTTGCTCCTTCTTGTTGCTCCTGAGCTAATTTTGATGTTAAAAATGTGATATAGGCCAAGAGCTGGATAATTTTATGACGTCCCTGAAAAAGGTGGCTATCAATGAATGCAATATTTATAGTCAATAATCTAAATATAATTCCTGCCTTTTTTTTCATATTCTTTCATTAAAATGGTCTCAATCCAGGAATGAAGGCAACTCACAAGTCAGCATTTTACAGCTTGGAGAAATGTCACACTGACCGCTTTGAATCTATGCAACACCTTAAAATGTTCTCTATATATTTTGTATATAAATGTTTATTTTACTTTATTTTTTAGGAGATTTGTCAGCAGATGGATTCAGTCTTCAAGGAGCTTCTTTCTAAACAGGCGCTGCCGGATCCCTCTGCTGAGTCAGCACAGAGGAGAAGCAAGCGAGATGAACGCAGAGGAAGAGGATCCAGCTTCATGAGAGCATCTGGTCCTTTGGAATGACACGACACTTGACGTGAATAGTGGGGCCTGGAGCTAATACAAACAGAAGTGTTGCACTGACATTAGCTTTCAGCACAGTCATTTGTAGTAAGGAGAGACGTCTGAACTAAAGCCTTCTCTCTGCGGTTCATGAGACTCTTCTTAAGACTCGATTCCCCTGGATGGCTTCTTACTATAACAGCCTTTTCATTTATGTGCTTGCACCGCAGAGGTGACTGTTGTTCTTCAGCAAGATTAAACTATGAATGCTTCTCAGAAATGTTTGCATTCATCAGACTGTTTATGCAACGTGTGCTTTTGTGCAAATGTGTTTTTCTACCTCTAAAGTTTTATTAATATATTATTGCACGGACATACTGTTCCAGATTATGAATAATATTGAGCCAGCTAATATGAAGGAAATCGTGCAGACTTTCTGTATGTTTGGATTGCTTGGACAATAAATACTTTCCTATTTTTGTTGTTATTCTCCTTTCATTAAGATGTGTGTGCCAATCTTGTTCCTGCAATTTTTTTAACTACTTTTCAGCGTCCTGAGTGGCTGTTTCTAAACAATAAGTCTGTAATTTGATTCAAATGACTGATTTCAGAATGAAGCATTAGGTCACCACATTCTAAGAAAAAAGAGTTTTGGGGAATGTAGTTTATGAACACGGCACACATCAATGATCGGTGATGAACATTCAGGTTAAATTAATACGTCGTTGATGTATCTAAAATTTTAAACATTTTCCTGATTTCTTATTGCTGTGCATCAGTTGCAGTTTGTGTTTAAATCATATGATTGTATTGTTACTTCTGCACTTACAGTATCTGGGATTTTTTGTAAACTTAATTGCTTTCATTTTGTATTCATATTCTTTTTTTATTTGTTTTATTCATACCACTTCTTTTTCCGCTTTATTATATTTAGGAGTGGGTACTACCTCTTTTTTTTAAACTAATTTGTGTGCGTGTGTTTTCCCTACTCTAATGGTGTCTTTGTTACATCTGCGACGAAAGACTTTCCCTTGTAAGATTGATAGGTATTTTTTTGTATGCACATTATAAATGTGAGCCCACCCTAATAACAAGTGTATCACTAAGTGGTGGCTCGGGGCCACATGCAGCTCTCAGTTTGCCCCCAAAATAAACAAACAAAATGACTCAAAATAAAAACATCGGAAACATATTAAACGACAACAGAAGAAGGCAACAGTAATACACAAAATTGAAAAAAACAAAATAAAAACCAAAACAATTACAAATACACAAAATGACAACCAAAAAACAGAAAAGGGCCTGGAAAAACTTACAAAAAATACACAAAAGAACAAGTTGCACAACTAAAAATACACTATATACCAGAAAATTTAGGAAAATGACTACAAAAATACACAATATTGTTAAAAAGACTCTCACAAACCCTTTGCTATTGTGTGTATAAATTCTCAGATTGGTAATGTGTCCATAGTCTGAATAAACACAATCGCAGTTTGTGATATTAGTTGACCATCTCTGCACTAACGGATTCCTTTGGTTTATTCTCACTTTTAAACAGCATTTATGATTTTGCTCAGTTGACGACGTGTCTATTGAGTGGTTTCCCAGAGTGCTTTGCGGCCCTTGATACACGTCACCGCTGCGCAGGCGCAGAGAAGCTTTCGGCAGTGTGCTGAGGTGGACTTCCTTCCTTCCTTCCTCCGTGGAGTGTTTGAGCAACAGCAGCTTCTCCACAGCCCGGACCATCGACCGCTTCTACAGCCGCACACGCGTCACCATGTTTCGGATAACTTTAGCCGCTTTCCTCGCTCTTTTGGTGGTCGCCTGCTCAGGTGGGAGTCATTGACTTACTAGCTTTATGTTAACCATGTGTCACATTTACGCATTCAACCGCAGCTAGACCTTTGTTAGTACTGTGCTGTTTACCTGCTGTAGTGATATTGACCCGGACTCTGTACCCTATTTACAGGAGAGAGCTGCACCGAGCCAGTCATCACTCCGTCGGCCTATACCACCAACGACGCCGTCATCTCTTCAGAGTCCGTCTTCATCGTTGAACTGAGTCTGGCTTGTGCTAACGGAGCTCAGGTAATTTGAAGTTACTGCTGGTGCTTCCAGTTATGGGGTTTCTGTAATAAAACAATTAAAAAGTCAGGTATCGACAAAGAGAAACGATCACTAATGTCACAGTGTCATGACTTTTATCACTTTAATTGGTATGAATGGAGCATGTCTCAGAAACTAGCACACGTCTCTCCTTTTTTATTCAGACAGGAACCTCATGATTCCTATCTTTGCTTCAAAACAATAGAATATTTTTGTTAAATTGTATGCTTGTGGTTGTAATACAATACATGCACATATAATACGTTACCTATTTATATTCTTAAATTACAATGCTTGAAAGACATTGCCTTCTCAACTGAAATATAGACATTTGACATGATAGGTTATGAAAATAATTGTCAGTTATCCCTTTTTTGACACCAGACATAAAAAGACCACACAATAACACAAACTGAGCCCCAGGCTTACCGATTTTTGTGGCCCTTTGACTAAAGAAATGTTAAATTAATGTATTAAGTGCTCGTGTTATTTCTTTATAGTGTCTGAACAAGCAGGTTGAAAGACTGTCTGACTGTGTGAAAAATCACACATTTCCTGCAGAGGTGTTGGGTTCTCATCCATCATAAGAATGTTGCATTTCCCAATATTTATAAGCTGCTCCTTTGAATTGAGATTAAATGGCTGGAACTTTGTGCACTTTTTCTCATGTATTGGAAGATGTGCTTTATGGATAAAACAATATGAATTTTTTTTTTTTAGGGCCAATGCCGATACCGATTCTTCCCATCAGCCTTAGCCGATGATCGATTGGGACTGCTGATTTTCTTGAGCCGATACTACTTTTGCTCCGTCAATTTACATCATAAAATTTACACAGTCTCAATTCTTTAAAAAAAAAAAGGAATATTTATTGAAATTAACAAAGGTGAGGTAAAATGACAATAAATAAAAAATATTTAACAAATATTAAAAACAAATGATCAAGAACAAGTGAAAAAAAATTTCTGCTTTCTGTAAATAATGCGGATCTGCGAATGTAGCAGCCGATACACTTAAAAAAACCGCAAAAATCTGCCGATAATATTGGCCGACTGATGTATCGGTTTATCACTGACGTTGTTATGGTGTACTAATATGCTGCGCACAATAGAATATGTATGCACCGGTTATAAAGACGTCATAATTATTCTAAGATGAGTGTTGTAACAAGTTTTTATCAGTTATTAATATCTGTCTTGTATTTTTGATCCAGAAAACGAAAGCTGACTGTTTGCTCTATATTCAATCATCCTTTCATTATTTTTAGAGATGCGATAGTAAAAAATATTCCAAGTATATCAACAGTTTCTGAACACTCACACTACTTATTTTTTGCACCAGACAGAATGCCACATGCTAGCTGAACCATTTAAATTACATTTTTAATCTTATTTTTTCCATGTTTATTGGCTTATTTATTTGGTATTTCTGTGTATGTTTGAGTAACTGGGACCAGTAAGTGTATATGAGTTATGGAATGAGAAGCATCTCTCTCCTCTGCAGAGTGTGACTCTGTATGCTGATGTCAATGGAAGACAGTTCCCAGTGACCAGAGGCCAGGATGTGGGCAAGTACCAGGTACGGCTTTAGATGGAGGAAACGCATGTACTGTGTGTGTTTAAAACCTCATTTTTTAAAGTTTGTTGGGAGTTTGATTTACCTAAAAAAAACATTCAGATGGTTAAAGTAGATATTTGTTCTCCTTACTTTTTCTGCACTTTTGTTTGGGTGATGTTACTGACTGGATATTAGTAAGCTTTATATTATTTTTTTAAATATCTGTTTATTTTATTTATTTATAGACTGTCCTGTTAAGTTCAAGGAGTGTTTAAGAAGTGCAGTCCACATGTTTACATGTTTCATGATACGTGAAGTTAATTAGATATGTTGAAGAGGTAAAGCCACACATTTGTTTGCTTTATTATTGTAATCTGTGCTTTAAAATTTACATTTTATATTTTTTTAAAGTTTAAATAAATCTGAAATTGTTTATTATGAAAAACATTGATTAATTGCTTCTGTTCATTCAAAATTACATGACAAGAGGCCCTTGATAAAATAATTCCATATTAAATCACAATATTGAGGAAAAAAACTACATTATTTTCCAAAATTGTTCAGCCCTAGTTGACACACTTTCCTCATTCAAAGTGTGCTATTGCATATAAAGTGCAGTTAGGGCTGCAGGGGTTGGTGGTAGCTCTTCGTCATATGATCTGTTTCTGTCAGGTGTCCTGGAGTCTTCCTCACAAACAGGCCAGCTCTGGAACATATCAGGTGAAATTCTTTGACGAGGAGTCCTATAGTGTGCTGAGAAAGGTCGGTTTTGTGTTTCACTTGCTTGTTTTTTGACATTTCAATGGTTTCTTTTAAGCATATTTTAATTTGTGTGCATCTCATTGGTTTTAGGCCCAGAGAAACAACGAGGACGTGAATGCCATTCAGCCTCTCTTTTCTGTCAACATTGACCACAGGGTGAGCATCAAACAAGAAATGTTTGTAGAACAGAAACCTCCATGGAGTCAGTTTTGAATTGCTGCGTTTTTGTAGATAATTATGGTAATGAGTTGCAAAGAAGATTAGTATCTGTCAAGTTCACAGTATTTACTAGGTTTGCACTTCCTGGTGTCCAAAATAAGACAGTTAATCAAAGCTGCACCCTAATTGATTTTAAATTATCCCACAATTCTGTATCAACTTAGTTTTTTTTTTCATATTCAATATTATTTTAATTAATTTATGAATTAACGGCAAATTGTTGCAATGTTTAGAAACAAAACTACTTGTATTTAAATACTGAAGATCTGTTAATCATGATAATCATTTGTTTCTCATACAATATGTTTATCTATAGAAACCAATGTTGTAACATTGTGAGAACTTCTCTTCTTAGATTGTTAAATAAGTGGCTCTTCACTCAGGGTTCCCGCAGATCCTGGCATTAAATTAATGAATCTAAAAATAAGGCCTTAAAATGTCAACAAAATGTCTAAAGTCAATGTTTCAAAAGTCTTGCATTTTAACACATAAGTATGATTTTTAATCTCACATTTCAAAATAAATGGTAACATTCGTTTTACATTTTTTTAATAATTTACCATAACATTGCACAATCATGATAGCAGAACAAGCTACAAGCAGTGACATGGTTGCAGCAGGACTTTGTTCAGATGTGCATCATGCTTGTAGCAACTTTCAACAACATGATGAAATGTTAATTTAACGGAAATAGCCTATTTAATGAAGATTTTTCTTCATGGTTTTCATTTTTTGTATTAGATTTATGGCTGTTTTTGTAGTCATCTTGTGTGTTTTTGATTTTTTTTTTTTAGTCTGTTGTATGTGTAATGTGTATTTTACTGTCATTTTTTTTGTTTACTTTTTGGGGCCACCAGTTGCACGTCTGCACTCGACACAAAAAATGTATCCAAACCCTATGTACCCGATGTGGCGTTTTTTCCCACCCAATTGTGTTTTACTGCGAAGTTGGTCTTATATTTAATTTCAAATGGCAATAAAAAGTCTTAAATTGAATTTGACTGAAGTTGTGGGAACCCTCTGTATTGGTATTTTAGAAGGTAACCCTTGATCATATTGGTTATTTGTAAACCTCTGATCTTTTTTCTTCTTCTGTCAGGGTGCTTGGAATGGCCCGTGGGTGTCGACCGAAGTGGTGGCCGCCCTCATCGGTATCCTGCTCTATTACCTGGCGTTCACTGCTAAGAGTACAATCCAAGCATAAACAGATCCACAATCACTTTTTAACCTCTGGAACGTTAAAAAGACTGAATTGTTGGGCCTCGGCCATCGATCCAACAGAAAAAGGCAGAATGTTTTCCCTGCGTCAGCTTTGGGCCGAGGAGAAAAAGTAGCAGTCTTTGTATTTATTATTCAGACTGTGTCTGTATGTGCTCAGTTATATCAATTCACGGAGGATGTTTGTCACAGGTTTGTTTTGGTTTTTTTTTTTAGGATGGAATTGTGTAGTTTTTTGGGTTTTTTTGAAGGATGCCAGATCAATAAACCTGGACTACAAACATTTTAATAACTCTGCACTCCTTTCTTTCTTTAAAAAAAAAAAAAAACAATCTGCAAAAACACTTTGGAACTTTTTTATTTTTTTTTTTAATCAACACCACTAGAAAAAGATAATACATTTGACAGAAGTGACTGCAGTAATTGTCCTGAACAAGCTGTGCAGACATATCTTCTTAATGAAGTGAATAAATGACTTGTTTTCCCCTGATGTGCTGCTTTTTAAAATAAACATCAGCTGCTCTACTCGATAAATCCTTATTACTGAATGACAGGCTGTTAGATTAATTACTCTGTAATCTGCTGAAACACGTCTCATCTGGTATTCCGATGTTTGCCTGTTTGTAATCGACAGTAGCACACAGTGACTTATTACACACAGGACTAAATGTCTTTAACGGACTAGCTATTAAGGCGAATATATTGTGAGATAGACATTAATTTACAATGACAATAACTGCATCCACCATAAAGTCCCTTATGATGAATTGGGACATTGGCTTTGATCAATTAATGTGTTTTTTTTTAAAGTTTGAAATGTTAAGTTCCAGCTAAAACAATTTATTTTCTCTAAGATTATTGATAGAATCTACACTGATTGACTCTGCATTTGTGTGTTTTTTTTTAGCAGCTGCAGTCAAAGCCAAACAACCAAATTATGTTCATTTGGGTCCCATTAAAATAGGCTGCTTATAAGAATTAGTCTAGGCTTGGGCAGCACTCATTTGCTGTGACTGTTCTTGTTATTTATGAGGGAAGTGGTTTAAGGAAGCAGGATGCAACCAAAGGGTCACAGGTTCAACTCCACAGTGGGTCATTGAGCCCTGCAGTCCTTAACCTTAACTGCTCCCCAATGCTCCTCAGGGAGGGGTTAAAACAGAAAACCAGCTTAGTCTATGTACCTGTATTATATAGACGACAATAAAGGTGATCCATCACCTGTTTATCCAATCCTAACAAATATTAAACAATATGATTAAGCAGAACTTCAACTGTACCTCGTCTCTTCCTGCTAATGTATATTGTTTTATTGTATAAAGTATAACTTATTATGACATAATAAATGCATACATCTAATAGTGATCACTTTATAACAGTGTTGTCAATGGAATATCTGTGTGGCAGCCTGTGGTTCACTATTAATATGAACACAGATTTTAAAAGTTGTCCCCTGAGTTAGACTGGTGTAATAACTGGGTTTATACTGTGTTTTATAAAAGAAAAGTCCAACATGACAGATATTATTTTTGACCAGCAATCCACGACCCACCCAGTACAGGTGGGACCCACTGGTTGAGAATCGCTGTCCTTTCTGCTGGCCTGGCTGCATCTGCGGGCCCGGGGCAGTTCCTGGGTTTGCGGTAACGGTTTTTGCACATATAGTGGTATATGATGCACTGGCACGCCTTGGGATGTGGGATAAAACTCATACTGGGCTTAATTTTAGACACGTTAATCCTAAATACCTGCTTTAGATACAACCACTCACTCATTCCCCCTGTCCACAGCCACCACCATTATAGCTAAGCTTCACACTTGTCACTATACTGGCTTGATTACACAACATAATAAGCACAATATATTCTACAACTTCACATCTCACCCTCACTGTAAAACAATCTATTCTTCCCCACCCTTTCTATTTCCTACCTTGAGTCTCTCCTCCCTGCTCCCTTTCCCCTCCCCTCCCCCTCCCCCTCCACTTAGGTGTAACACTGCTCTCCCTTTTTATATCCTCCCTATAATAAAAGATTTCTTACCCTTCCTTAGGGAGGGCTGGTGATGGTCACAATTAAGCAATAAAATAAATCAATTTATTTTATTGCAATAACAAAACATGCATTGCTGTCTCATAATGATTGCACTTCTTGTAGTGATGAATCCTTTGAAGATTTTATCAGGTCTGCATAAAGCAGTAGTTCCCAACCTTTGGGTCATGGACCAATTTTGATATTACACATTTAGAAAATAATGATGTTAGTTGTTGCACAAAGTGACAACTGACAAAATGCACCAGCGCAGATATTTTTTGTACTGCATTTTATTTGAACTATATATTTGAGAAAGGGAAAGTGGTGTAGAGTAATAAAACATTTTAAAAATACATTTTTAATTAGTATTTTTTCAATTACTAGACATTTCAGGTGACTCCATATATGGTCACGACGCCAAAGATGAAAAATACTAGAGAAATATAAACCCAGCCATAATTCACAGCATAGGTGAGATCATAAAGCTACATGTCCTTTGATATATATGGAAGATGATTATTCGTACTAAATAGTAAAATGGAAGGGAAAAAAACAGGACTGGACAAAAAAAGTAAAGACCGAAAAAAAAAAAAAAAAAAAAATGGAAGCCACATTCCTGCCAGTAAAAAAACCTAAACAAAAAACAAAAAAGGAAGTAAAATAATAATAATAAAAAATGTAAGTCATAATTATGAGATAATATCTCATAATTTTAACTTTGATATTTTAATTATTGTTATTATCTCAAATGTATCTCATAAATATGAGTTAAGATTTTTTTTAATTATTATTATTTTACTTTTCCGAGTTTGCTCATTATTACTGGCGGGAATGGGCTTTCTAAATTTGAAAAAAAAAATTTTTATTTTTTTGGTCTTAACTTATTTTTCTAGTTCTAAATAAACCAAAACTAAAAAAAAAAATTAAAAATCAAAAGTTAAAAAAAAAATTATGACCAAAAAAATTCACAGTAATATAAAAATTAATAAAAATCATAAAATTAATAACCTTGTACATTATCAGGCTCATCGCATTGTGCAGGCGCTTCTGCGCATGCGTAATATAGACCCACAGATAGCAACACGTCAATGAACACCTGATTCAATCAGCACTGACTGTCCGTCCTAGAGTAGAGCAGTAAACAAATGCTGAGCATCCTGTAAGGTATGTTTAATTAAATGTTTTCTTGTTGTTTTTAAAGTATTCCAAGGCTGCCATATCACAATTTGCACGGATATGATGCATTTTAGTCTGAAGAGAAGCATGACTGTCCCGCTGGACACATTGAAACATGCTAATAAAAAGCAACATTAGCTAGAGCTAACAGAGAAAGTCAACATGAGGTTTAAACACGTTAAAAAACCTCATGTTGACTTTCTCTGTCAGGGGACCTTAAAGTCCAGTTCTATCGGTCCAACACACGGTGGCAGCACTGTGCTATGTTTAAAGCGTTAGCATGAATTTCTGCAGCTAAAACAACATGGACACATGACACGTGTTTTCCTCATTCGACCTACACTTAAATAATGTGTTTTGAACTTTTTAACATCTACTGGAATCACATTTCTAACTTTAATGGGGCCAGTTGAGGAGTTTGTTCAATACTAAAACGTGTCCTTTCTGTTTATGTCATCACTTGCTGCTGCTTTTGCTTTTTTTCCGCCACACTCGTAACACAACATTAACCCCTTGTTCCCATGAGGGTAGTGTAAACTCTGTTCATGTGTAATGTGATCGCCTCACATAAATAAAGTGCAGTGTATAGGAAGCCAAGGAGTTTATTTCTCAGATGACTACAAATCTCATGCACACAAAACACGTGTGGTATAAACACACCATAGCTTTTGTTTGATACCAGGGACATGAGAAGTGGTAGTAACTCAGGAAAGACAGGAGCTGGAGGGGATGGAGGTACTCCAGGAGTCGGCTATCAGAGTGTGGGAAGGAGTGGATGGAAAGATTAAAAAAACAAAACAAAGGAATGAGCAAACAAATGGTAGGGACACAAGAGTCATCTTCTGTTTGTTGTTTGTTGGAGTTCACAGTGTGTATCTCCAAGTTAAAAATGACTAAAGCTGAAAGGAATAGCAGGAGATGGATGTTTTTAAACGATGGAAGTTACTATTTACTCCGGAGATGGGAAACTCTATCACGGCGGGGGCCACAAATGTGATCAACATCCATGTCAGCATTTAGAATAATGACCAATCAGAACATTAATAAAGGGCTTTTGATGTTTTGTCAGTGTTTAGTCATTTTGTATGTTTTTGTTATTTTTTTTTTGTGTGTGTGTGTCTTCATGTTGTAATTGTGTTTTTCTGTCATTTAATGCATTTTTTATTTTTTGTCAATTTGTGAGTTTTTGAGGTCACTTTCTGTATTTTTGTTGTCATTTTTAAAAACAGTTTGTGTCTCTTTGGAGTTAATGTGGTGGTGTTTTGTGTGTTTTTGTCATCATTTTGTTTAAGTCATTGTTGTCTGTCTTTGTTGTCATTTTATGTTTTATGAGTCATTTTTTGGAATTTTTGTGTACTTTGTGCATTTTGCTGCTGATTTTTGTGTTTGGGTTATTTTATGTATTATGTTAGGCTTCATATTCCTTCTAACTTCTTGTATTACTTCCTTTGGGGGCTGCTAAAAACTAGACTGAGGGCCACATTTGCCCCCCGAGCCGCTCATTGCCCACGTCTGATTAATCTATCCAAGTGTGATAGTTTTCCTATATTCTTATTTTATTTGTTTTACCCTCCAAATATAACTCAATTTAATCCCAAAGCTTTAACCCTGCAGTTTATTTTCAAGTACCTGCAATAATATTTTTGATTTCTGTCTATTATTCAAAGAGAAGACATCTCGCTGTAAGAAATTATGTTGGAAGAACATGGGAGCGTGTGTGTATGTGTGATGTGAGGCACAGAAAAGTCACTTTGACAGAGGTGTGTAAAACCAGCTCCAGAGGCAGACATGGATGGGATTAGCGGGATTCAGCAATGTGGAAACTGGCGTCACACAAATGATTTTCACATGAAGTCACAGTCTTCCATCGTTGCTTCAAGCTCTGTTTTTCCTGCTGGTTCTTCCCAATTTTTGTGAAGCCTAGCAAAGTCAATAAACTGTAAGGCTAATGCAATAATCAGTAAAGCGACTGCATCGCTTTGCACCGGCTTCCACTTCCTTCACTACAATAACAGTTATTGTTCTGGTTGTTTCACGGTGCTGCATGTACAGTGAGGCGTGTCAGATGTGTAGATGTTTCATCTGAAAGTTGGACAGTGCGTGCAGTGAATGACCTCCATTATCACACTCATCTAATCTTTACTGCTTGATAAGATAAAAGATCAACCATACGTCAAATATATATATGTAATTCTGATGTTTCCTGTGACCCTATGACATTAACGTCATTGTTTTCATGACAAGGTCAAACGTCTTAAAACGTACGTGCAAAGCTTAATGTGGGCACAGCCCTTAATGTAAACAGGAGCCAGCACACTAAAAAAACTTTTCATGATGCATTAATCTTGTGAAAGCCTATTTGAAAGTTCCCATAAGTTGACAGGACCTTTCACATGTTAGTTTTCATAATGAAGGAAAACACTTTTGGGGTCTGTTTAGGCTTTGCTTAAGTGATGAAAACAAGGGAATCGATCACAAAATCCCTACGGACAAAGTCCCAGGCCCTAATGCTTAACCTTTCCTTATTTGTAATTAAATATCAGTTATATTAGCCCAACTTTCAGATACGGCTTGGGATTTTGTCCTGTCATCAAAACAGAGTTTTGCTCAAAGTGATAAAAAATTAGTTTTTATTAATTCTTAGACACGATGAATTGGCGCGGCCCTCGGTCTAACTTTGCGCTGCTCCCACAGTAAACATACAAAATGATAGAATACGCAAAAATGCACAAAATGACTTTACAAAACACACAAACATGACTTGTAAAAACTCAAAATAATGACAGCAAAATTACACAGAAATACAGAATAACGTGCAAAAAGCCAACGAAAATACACAGTGACTCCACAAATCATACAAAATTACCAGAAAATACACAAAAGGACAACAGAAATACACAAAATTACTCCAAACATCTACAAAAATACTCAATACAACAACAAAAACACAAACCCTTTGTACTTTCTTGTATTGACGCTCAAATTGTAATTTTTTCCAAATGCAGACATGAACTTTGATAAAATGGCTTTTGAATCATAACATTTTTGTAGCCCAATCAGGGATAAAAGTATAAGAAATAAAATCTGTTTTAGACTGATCCCTTTGTATGAGCCCCTTTTTAAAATTACGTTATCAATAAAAATGTTTAGCCTATTTATTTTCAGCTGAAATCTCAAGGAGGTTTCTAAAGCCAAAAGCATGGTTTTATTCAGCATCAAAGGAGCTTTAATTCCTTATTATGGGATCGTAAAGCTGTGGAACGCTCCATAAAAGCAAACACTGTCCAGTGTGTGTAAGATGGTGAGGGTAGGTTATTCCTCCTGATGTCTTGGAATGAATTTGGAAGCCATTATCGAGTAGGATACGGAGTCTTCTTCAGTTTAGCGATGCAGACGCATTGCTCAGTATGGTAAAGCTGCAGGTCTGATTTATACCGGCTATGGTCAAGGTTGTGCATGCTCTGTCATTCACCACATGCGCTGGTCACACAGCACTTCTGTCCTTAGATTGATTTAAATGCCACAGTTGCACATTTCCATGCCCTTGTGACATCCGAGCCGAGAGGTCTTTTATTTCCTTTTTTACACAAACTTACTCACAGGCCTCACAGGAAACACTTGCTTTTATATAATGAAGACGTAACCTTGAGGTTTCTCATCAACCCTGCTCGAGTATGGAAGCCAGAGAGAAGTATGACATTGATCAGCGCCACACTGACATAACCTCCTATACACACAAATAAAGCCAGGAGGAGGAAAAAAAATAAAAGCTGAAACCTATCGAATGGGTAATCAATCAAAAGCTCTGACAAGGGAGGGATGATGACTGTTCTTTCTACAGGAAACAAGAGTAGGGCAAAGGAACGATTTCTGAAATGATGCAACCATTTATAGTAGACGTTTAGAAAGGAGAGTGCCAGTAAAGTGTCCCATAAAAGTATAGAGTAAATATACATCCATTATTCAGATATTTAATGCACACTTATGGCTATCCATAGTACAATGCACAGTCTAAGTGTGTTTGGCCGTCTCCCTCCGCTTGACCTTTTCTAGCACAGAAAAACCATCCCCTGACCCCTGTACTTCCTTGCAGGAAGAGGAAAATACATGAACTTCCCAAAAGCTTTTGGGAGAAGTTCATCTATTTCCTGACATAACAAAGTAAGACACAGGGCGCTGTTGCCGTAGCCTTTCATTTGGCAGGCAATCAAAGAAGAAGCTTGTGTCTGGGGAGAAAAAGGCACAGTTGCTTGTTGAAAGCACAAATATCACAGCCTCACAGGGGAAGAGGCGAGGCTTCTCCGCCCAAACCCAGAGACACACTCTTGAGACACCTTGAAAGCATCCCACTATCGCCCCGGAGACCCACACCAGCACAGCTCTGTCAAGTAAAGATGATGTCGTGAACTTGGTCAATGTCAGCAAACAGGCTTTAAAAACAACAATATATTGAGGATAATATCGACTCATTGTATAGTTTGATCAAACAAAACCAATTCTAACTTTGTTTTATACACACACTGATATCATATCTACAGTATGTACAGTACAATAGCATATATCGTATTTTGTTTTACACAAACACAAAACAATGCAACCTACAATTCTTGGTCTAATATGCAGTTGTGGGGCTAAATGTGACTCTTCATTCAGCAACAGAAGCAATATATAAAACTGTACCTAAAAACCTGTAACAGAAAAGGTTTTCACCTGGTGTGTGTGTGTTTCTTTGTACAACAATAAATAGAAATAATGTAATATAAAATGTGCTGCTCTCCTGGTGGCTCTGGCATTAACATAGCTGACATCATCGGAGGAATAAATGTGTGAGCGAAGTTGATGCCAAAATCATTGGCAGCTATTTTTTATTTTTACATGGAATATTTTAACTGTAGGTGTGGGATTTATATTGTCATGATGTACTAAAGATCTAAAGATACCTTTTGCTGCCTAAAGTAAGTCTTTGGTTTTACCGTCTCCTGGTTTTCAATTACAGATCTTGGACTGTTATAGTTGACAGCAAACATTCCACTATTCCTGTGTCATGAAGTCATATATATATATATATATATATAATGTGCCTCACATTTACAATAAATATACTCTTTACAATGTTCACTGCTGTACATGGAATGATATTTGGTTCTGGTTTGTTTCCACCCTGTTGTCGTGTTATAGTCTCGTGACAGGAAGGTTGTTTTCTTTACTTCTTTTGTGTTTGTACAAAATACAATCATATAATTGTTTCCTTATTAGCCATTGCAGTGCATGTTGTTCATGAATGTCACGCAGACCCAAAGTCCAACTGTATTTGCATTGAACCCACAGATCCAGTCCAGTTCCTCTCCAGGGCTGAATCTGTCCTCATGAGTGAGACTCCAACTTACTAACAAATTGCTCTTATTCAGTGGAACGGGATTCCTTCTGTGCGAATATGAATTTGGCCTCTAGCATTCATCTCTAATCCACTTTCTTTGATATATTAAAGTTAGTTCACATTATTGGATTTTAGCAACAGCCTTCCCAGGACCTCCTCCTGTGGCTGTAACATCCATGACATCCTTTGTCTGTTCCCAGCCTGACTCCAGTCACTCTATGCTTCACTGTCTGCACTGGTTTTCTCTTATCCTTTATTTCATTCTCTTTCACTCCGTCTCCAGCTGAGTGCATGAGCAGTGCCTTGAGTTTAGGAGCATTATCAATACATTAATGCATTGAAGCAACTCCTGCATATCTATTGCTTTGAGGTCTGGAATTACTGCACACAGTTCAGTTTGATGGCAAATGAGGTGAACATCTCTTTTCTTTCAAGACTGTTTTTGCAGCAGACATACTTTAGAATAGCAACATATCATTGATGTTGACTTTAGTGTCAACTCCCTTGATGTTGGGATGGAGAGAACTGGTGAGGACAAAGTCAAAAAAACACACTGACAGCTATCTTTTGCTGCTGTAAACATCTGGCGGAGGTCACCCCCGTCTGCTCTGAGTCTGTAAAACAGGAGGTGATGACTGCGCATCTGTGCATCATAACACACGCAACCGCAAGTGCAACCGTATACGCAATCCGGTTTTTGTCACGTTGTCCTCGGTCAGTACAGGCTGTCCTTGGTGGAGGTGTGTGTGGTGGTGGAGTCGTCGGGTAGGGAACCCCGACGGCTGGATCGTGATCGACAGTGGAGCAGGTTCAGCAGTTCTTTGGACACGCTGCTGGAGAACGCAGTGTAGATCCATGGGTTGGTGCATGAGTTCAGGCTGGCCAGCAGCATTAGGATTGTGAAGGCTACTCCTGCAGAGGAAACGCCCACATAAGCACACACACAGAGACAATGAGGAAACAGAATAATACACGGGCAGCCTGTGCAACAGAAAATTATACCCTTTGCATTGTTCACCTCCCTGAAAACATAAATACATGTAGCTGTTTAGTTCGTGGACTAAACAGCTCCTCTCATTTCCTTCATAAATTACAACAAAACTATAAATATTTCACTAGAACAAAACCCTGCAGGCTTCCTTTTTTAATCATTTTTTAACATCTGATATGAGCTTTATGTAACAAAAAAAACATGCATGGGTGCAGCCAATGAGCACGTAAGTAATAGACAAACTATTTTCAGGTCACAAGGCTGTTGGCCTGTGTGCGTGCAAACTTTGCATGGCCACATACTTTGTGCGTGCTTTTACGTGTGGGTGTGTTTGTAGACGTGTGTGTTGTGTGTTTTCCCATGTTGTGAAGTTTGTTTGAGAGCTGTCGGATCTATGGTGGTTGAAGAAATGTCCACATTATCCTGGGGATACAGTAAGAGAAGAAAGGACACCCACTCTGTGTGCTATCAGACACTAATTAAAGCGACATTAGTCAACATTGCTTTCCACAGTGGAGTGTAGAGAGGCCAGAGGTTTAATCTTTGTGGTTGAGGGTTCAGAGTATTTTTTATTTTTTTTTAACTTGTATTTATTTCACTCAACTGTTGTGTAATCTAAGGTGAATCATGGACCTTAAAATAATGAGTTAGTGAGTTTGGACTCATTTTCCTGAATACCTGCTTTGATTACATGTTGTTAGGAAGCAGACCCAATCATTTAACTTTTGCCTTTTTTTGGAGCACAAAAGCTATACTGCACATGAAAGGCAATGAAGTGGATTCACATGCACAAAGGTGTTTTTGTTTGCTAAAGAAGCATAGGGAAGGATTTGTGAAAAATTAAACATTAATTTGAAGTCTTTTAGTGCTAATGGGTGATGAAGCGTTCAAAACCGAAGAGCACACGCACACATAGCTCCCTATTGCCTTGAACAGACTTTGTGAAGCGTTTTGTACTGTAATTACGGGGCCAAATTTCCCACACAGTCCTGTAGACTTGATGTCAAATGACACTTCCGCTATGCCGGAAATAAAGAAGTATAAGAAGAAGTAGGCTTGGAGGTTGGAAGAAGACAAGCACAGTGGATCAAAATACCGTTTGGTTCCGCGGAGGTAGGTAGGGGCACGCAGAGGCACGCGGGGAGGTCTAGCAGTAAGCAGTCACGTGAAGGGCGAGTAAATAAAAAAAAAAAAACGTTTCACAGTATCAATGTCGTCACTCCTGAGACTTTCCAACCGTGGATGCAGACATACACTCCTCTACACAGCACAGGTTAAACCAAAAGGCTGACTAACTGACAAGAACTTCAACTTCAGACCAAGAACTCGCCACAACACTGAAAACGAACAAACGCCTCCGTCTGTCAGTCGCGGACTGATAAAGGCTCCCAATCACTGATCCGCCGCTGGTGCGTACAGACGCACACACTAGGGCCACACACACAGGTAACGGACAAGAGACGGAACTGCACACATGGAGACAAGCAGCAATGGACAGGCAGACACACAGACCAAAAACGAACTGGGAGACACAAACCAGCAGGAAGACATGCACATACAGCAATGTTGACAGATGAGGAAACACAGAAAGATCAGGATTCACACACACCACAGTGATCAGGCATCCACACCAGATCGCTGGTCACTCAGACACCTAAACTTAAAGAAAAAGACAGGCAGCTGACTGAAAAACACGAATGGAGGCACCATGACAATCAGCTGTGCTTCTGTAAAGAGTTCACGCGGCCGAGCCGGCTTGGCTGATGACGGCCGTCGTGTCACTGTGGAGTTTTATTTATTGATCCTGCCCTATGCTCCTTTAAGTTGTGGAAGTTAATGTTACTTTAGAAAATAAATCAAATGTATCAAATCACTTAAATCTTGATGATGACCTTGGTCTGGAGGGTTTGGGTCCCACGCTGCCCACAGTTGGACTATGAAGAAAGGTGACCAGCAGATTGTGTAGACCAGCACGATGACCAGCGTCATTCTCACTGTCTTGGACATGGCTTTTGTGATGCCCGGAGGGGGTGGAGTGGATGGCCGCCGAGGAGGTGCGTAGTCCAAAGAGCAGCGTGGAGAAGTATTATAGAGCTCCTGGCATACGGAGCTGCTCCGCACTTGCTGCGGTGTTGGCGAAGTCGATCTTAATGCCGTTACATGTTCACCACAGCAATTGTTATATTGAATGGAAGATGATACGTAATCGTAACTCTCTCCCACTTGGCTTTGAGGGTTGTTATTTGCACCCTTGAGGATATGTCCTCTTCCGTCCCTCGCCCCTCCAATGGACACCTTTCGTCCCCGCTCCCTCGCCCGCTCGTCCTCCTTTTTAAAACTATGGAAGCGAAAGAGGATCTCGCTCTTCTTCAGCTCAGCCATCACAATCCTCTCTGACTTTAGGTAGATGTTATTGTGGATTTCACGGAAGATTCTTATCTAAAGAAAAATGGGACATTTTCAGTTATAAATACAATTCAGTAACAATAGATACACAAAGATTGAGGATACACTGATTAAATTAATAGCTGACTTGACCTTGATACTGTTGCAGAGAACCACGAAGTGTGTTTTAATCTTCAGTCATAAACCAATCTCAGACAAAATATGGCCTCATTTAATATTTCTAATCTTAATACAGTGTTTGTGAAGCAATTACATTTTATTACAGTAAAAAAATTGAAAAGGATAAAACGTTGCAGTCAGGAAATTATGAATGATCCTTGCTTGTAGCTATTCTATTAGGTTAAAGGCTTGTAACAAGCCATTTTTACTGACAATACAAATCTTAAGAGCTCAGTTTTATTAAAGCCTTGCTACTGCATATAATTTTAAGTTGATTAAGCTTAGATCATTTTATTATGTCCCAAATTACAATGCAGCAATCCTGTTGACTATGGCAAAAATAAGATTGCCACAAACAAAAGCAGCTCGAATATTTAAAAGCTGATACAGTAAAATCTCTGCAAGAGAGGCATCCCTAAATAAAGACAGTTCAGGCATCTGTGTTCCTGAACAGATGCACGTTTTAAGGCTTGAATAAGCCTTCAGTTTTCGGTCTGTGTGTTGTGGGCTACTCTTGTCAAATGACTTTTAGAAAACCCTTTAAATGACCCTTCACAGTTTTGGAATCCGCCTATCTTCAATGGTGCCCAACTTTCCAGTGTGTCAAGTTTTTTTCAGCAGAGTTGAGGTTTGGCCGTCATTTTTAAATATTGTTTATATATTGACAATTGATAGCTATCTGATAAGCAAGTTAATTTACAGGTTAACAGTGAGTCACCAGTTAATGTTGTGATTGTGATCGAATGTTTTCTGTGTTCAACCCCAAAAGTGTCAACCCATGAGTTAACTCATGGGTTTCATATATGAAGCAATACTTTAGACTCTCTATGAATGATAGTAAAATAATCTCTAAGGGTGGGAAAATATATTATGCAACAAGATATCGCAATATCAAATTGTCACAAGATATGGTACAAGTGGTAATACAAAATTGTGAGGGGAGACCCAAGCTTTTCCATCCCAAAGGTCTCAGTTGGTGCCAGAAGTTGTAGATGTGCTAATACTGTTGAAGTATTCCATATCCTAAATTTGCACAGATAGGAATATTTTTTTTAAGAATGTCATGATGATGCCATGATTCGGTTTTAAGTTTAGGCTGGCGTGAGTTGTCAGTCTGTTTTTGCAGAATGGCACTTTTTGTACTTTAAATATTATTATTAAATATAAATTATTTAAATAATTTGAAAATGTCATACCCACAGTAAATATGTCCAGAGTTAATCAAATAAAAGCATGGTTATTTTTATTACTCTTTTTTCCTTTCCAAAAATATTGTCCCATATCGTTGTCATGAGCCCAGTATCGTATATTTTATTGTCTTGTATATTGTCCCACCCTAAAAGCTTATTCCTTTGCTTTGTAAATTGAAACACAATATTGAAAAAAGTTTAGAGTTTCTATGTTTGGCTGCAACATGGCACATTTCTCCTGCTGGCAGAAGGATCTCAAGAGTGGCCAACTTTCTCAGCAGTGGACCTCAGAGTGACATTTTAATTAGGGGAAATAGCTAGACCCCTGGAATATCTTTCCTGAAATAGCGCTGGACTGAATGGTGACAGCCCAGAATGCATATCTGCCATGGGATGCTACATAACACCAACCTCATTGGCCCCAAGGGTTATCAAACAAAGGCTGCCAAATAAACCCAAATCGTGCCACCCGCCTCATTATTAGTTGATATTGCTTGAGGTGTATTACGGTGCTTTTAGCTGCCTTTGTTTCTGCAGCCAGTACAACCATCTTACCTGACAGATGGTGATGATGAGAGCTGGCAAGAGAAAGACAGCCACAGTCATCCAAGTGACGTAGGCCTTCAACCCCCACGACTCTGCAAAATGACCCCAGCACTCGAACTCTCCAGGAGCCATTTCAGAGCGAGAGAAGATGAACACCTGACAGACATGACAGAAGGAGAGCAGTGAGGCCTGCTTCACTTTTTATTACCTTAACATGGCCCTCACCACCTAGAGACTCTTGAGTTTCACTCCGAAAAAGCTTGAGTTTTAGGAGTGAAATCAGTGTGTGAGTACATGCTGTGTTTTCCTTATGTCATGGTGACATGAATATTTTACTGGTGTAAATTTATCTTTGCCTACCTGTGGTATGCTGAGGACTAGTGCCAGGGCCCAGGCAACCATGACTGGGGTGTTCCAGCGGGACATCGCCCCCCCACGATAGGCTTGTAACGGGCAGCAGATGGCATGGTGTCTGTCTACCGTCATAGCAACTATCATATAGGAGGACGCAAACATCCCCACAATCTGCAAATACTTGATAGACCTGCAGAGCAAGTCCGGTCCCTGGAACCGCTCGGTAATGTCCCATATTAGCTGAGGAAGAACCTGGATAAATAGATTAAGGAAACCACAGTTATTTATTTGAAAGTAAATCAGAACATGAATCTTCTTTCTGCAGGAATAAAAGGAGAAACCCTAACAGACAAATCTAATAAGAAGAGTATTCCCTCGAGTATTGAATGGGTCACCCCAAACTGTCAGAGGTTATCTCTCTGTCTCACAGCCTGTCAGTTTATTCAAAAACACATCACTTTGTCTAAACTAGAAAACTAAAAACCATGTTAACTGCTTAAAAAAAAAAAAAACAGCACCAGTAACTTGAAGAAATGCTTGGACTGGTGCCACGCTAACACTAAGTTGACAGAGATGCAGGCGCGGCGAAGAGAAAGAGAGCAAAAGACGAAAGTGCGGAAACGAGTCAGACGAAGCAGCATAAATTAAGTTTCTCTCGGTGTGCCGTGCTACTTGAACCAAGAGAAGTGAGGAGACTGGTGGCAGAGTATGTGGTGGAGGATTTGCAGCCTCTGTCAACAGTGGAATCGCCGGCATTATTATTACAAACAGCGACATAACGCTGATACTGGTAGAGCTTAAAGTATTCTGGCACCATGCCATATGGCTGAGACTGAGACTCATACAGATCAGATTCCTGCTCTTAAATGTGCGGTGTAGAATTTTTTGGTTTAGAAGTGATTTTTGTAGAGACATTCACAGTAGAAATGCCACTAGCTTGCAGCTAAAAACAAAAGCACAGCTGACCGGAGCCGCCACCGCTGTCATCAATTTGACTGGTGGTCATGTTATCTCGTGACTGGTTTGTATTGAGCACACATAAAATAGTGTTAGAATTTTACTGGTCACCATGTTGGCAGCAGTAAAAAACAGCGCATTATACTATTGTGTTTCATATGAATAGGCTTAGACTTTAAATATTTACAACATCTTTATCATATCTTACCAGACTTTAACTTTATCTGCTTTTGTGATTCTGATGATCATTGTTACTTCTTGCGCCATGAGCCGTCACTGTGTCTATTATAGTAAGTTGTTAGTCATTATGCTATACCATATCACCCTCCACTGGATATATAATCAGCTGCAATAAACTATATTTTAGCATTTTAGAATGCTAGTCATACTTCTGTGGTTATTTTGTTGAAAATAACTCAAAAGTAGTGTAAGTCATTACAGTTCAGAGACAGTAATATTGTAATGTAACTAATTACTTTTAAGTGACAGTAACTACTAATATGTAATGTATTACATTTTGAAAGTAACTTGCCCAACACTGTTAATAATACATTCAGAGTAAATGCCAGACTCCTGGAGTGTGGATTGGGTATGAATTATAGATATGGTAACTATAACTATAGTAAGGTTATTTTTAACTCATTTCATTATTTATATTGTGATGAAAGGATTTCATGCATAATCATTTAGCCAGAAACATAAAATACAGGTAATTAGTGACAGTGATGGGTAAATAAAGAATTATTTGCATTCTGTCATGAAACTCACTAACTGACCTGAAAAAGTGCCACCACTAGGTCAGCCACACAGAGGTTGACCATAAACACATGCATTGGTGCATTGTGCTTCCTTCTCCTCAGGAGCACCCACAGCACAAAGCCATTCCCCAGAGTGGTCAGAGCCAGCACCACCCCGAGAACTGCCATCTCAGCTCGAGCCAGGCCCAGATCCCTCTCCCTGGGCTGGGTCGTGGAGCGAGGCGTAGTGTTGGAAGCATTCTCTGCAAATATCCCAAACAAGGATGCTCCACTGTGGGAGGTGTTGAATGAGTGCAGGTCAGTGACAGAGGAGGAAGTGAAGTTTCTTGGTCCTGTGGCACCAAGAGAGAAGAGACCTATGCCATCCCAGTCTGTTTCCACACTGATACTTTCCATTCCTGAAAAAAACACAGGGTGTTCCAGAGAAGTCAGTAAAATGTAGAACTATAACAATCTGCAAATGATGGTGCTGCATCATAGGACTCATACAAATTATAACAAAGAGCTGACTTGTTTGAATAAACAGTTTCCTCAGTATCATGAAGATAATTTTTATTTCACAAATGGGTCTCAGTGTTGTTTTTCTGCTACAGTTGAAAATATGACCAAAAACACTTTTGTTTAGGATTGCTCTGCTGACTGAATAGGGGACTAATCATGGTTAGCAACTCATCCACAGCTGCACTTTATAGGACTACAACCATTATCTCTTGTGCAACTTTGCCAATTTGACTGAGTGTAATGAGAACCAGAACCATCACGCCAAGTGAATGGAAACATTTGCATGGCGTGTTTATTGGGTCGGTGCTTTATGCTCATTTTCAATCATTAATGCAGTCTGTCTGTCTGCCCATCTTTCAACGATTCCCATTCTGTCCTGTCCAGTACGGTATGTTTTCTTTCTCATACTTTGTCAAGAGTGATTTGACAGTTTTCTTTCAATCCCATCACTCTCCTCCGCACCCATAATCATTCTCATCCCATGCTTACGCTTTAATTCCAGCCCCCCTCCACCCCCCAACCCTGTTTTTGTTCCCCTCTCTCGTACTTTCTCTCATACATCCCGGCATTCTTTTCTCTTCACCCCAGTCAATGAAATTTGTGTTTATTTGCCTTTGCTTATAAATAAATGGCTAAAAAGAACACAAGGTTGATAGACGAGATGACAAAGTAAGTAACAGAGGGCCATGGGATGCTGGTCCAGCCTTGGTCAAATAAACTGGAAGTCTGTTAGGGGAAAAGAAGAAAGTTAAAAGAGAAGTGATAGAGGCATCATAGAGAAAAAACAGGCCTGAAAAGGTAGAGGAACGATAAGATAATGTATCCAAATACAGCAGTGCACCATTAGTTATCATACAGTGTTCACTGATTGAAACCGTATTTAAGTATTATTTTTGATGCATGTGCAAGAAGTGTTTTAGATATGTACAAGTGCTGTGCTGAATTGGTTCTTGGAAAGTTTCCATCTCTATAAATAGACTGAAAATGATGGTGGTAGCTTTGAGTAACCAAATGGGACCAACAGTACAGCTCGTTGTGGCCTGATGACCAATATGTCTGTGAGGTGTTTGCAGTGCGATGAGACAGCTGCTTTGGCCGTTGCCTTTGCCAGAGGAAGGCGGAAACACATGTGCTGGACTACACTGTTCAACTAGTGAAAGAAGGATCGTTTCTTAGAAAACCAACACCCACCCCTGTTCTAGATTGAATCCCTACAGCAGCAGCAGCAGCGAACCCAGCACTACCTCACTTGGCTCAAATCAATTTTAAGATGCTCCTCTGGATCTGCATTTAATTTAGAAAGATTTTTTTTTTTTATCATCCCCAGCTATTGGGTTACTTTGGATCAAAGTACAGTAAGTATTATTGCCTCAAATTATGTGTTTATTATGTTTCCTTTTAATCAGAACACAATGAAGCCCTTTTCCTGGTGAAGAATCCTCAGGCCTGTCATTGTTGGGACCTCATGAGCCTTGTGCCCCTCTCTATAATCAGCGCCCTCTTCATGAGAGGACTCATTGTGTGGTCGGTTCCTTCAGGCCCTCCCTTTTCATGTGACTAATTTCTGAAGTAAAATTCTTTTGTTGTGTATGCCTCAGGTCAGATCAGCTGTAATGACCTGAAGGCAGGTGCTATAATACCTATGAAAGGAATTCAGATCATGGCAACGCTCCACTAACAAACAACATTCCTCTTCCAGTAAAACAGAAAAAGATATCATGCTGATATTTTTATCTTAGACATCCATTAATTATAGTATACAATGGATCATTTGGTCCTAACTGACAAATTGGTCATTCTGAAATTCAAATGATACTTAAACTCCTTTCAAGGCTTTATTGCGCTTCATTTTCTTAGAAATCAAAGGCTCATGTTTCTTGATGTCTAAAGAAAAAAAAAAAACCTTATATTATTTATTCCTTTCACTCTGAGAGGAAATTTCCTGACCTGAAGCAACACTTAAGTATATATTATGTCCAGTTGTTTCCTGGATGCAGTTCAATGCATCTCAAACGTATCTCATCATTTCCATCTGTCTGCCTGGCTTAAAGTGAAGAAACATGTATTCCATCTTTTCATCGGTGCTACAGCATACAATCTCTCTCTCATTAATGATGAAGATGGATCCCCGTGTGTTTCCCCTCTGTTTGAATGTCCTCCTCGTGCTATGCGTTGAACTCAGTGCTCGTTGTGCCTCCGGTGTGACACAAACAGGTAGTTAAAAAGCACAAAATAAACCCTTACAGCTACCATCACACCTTTCAACAACTCAGTCTTCCTTTCCTGCTGCTCATACATGTTACGGTCATTTCCTTCGACAAAGTACGTCATGTCGTAGCTATGCCCAGATCAGAAAATACAATCTGTTTCTGACATTGTCCTCTTTACACACTTTAAAGTATGCCAGATACCTTGCCAAAATATTACTCATTAGTACCACACAACCAGATGTGGGGAACATTGTCGACATAGTGATAGGGTGCTAAAACAACACCATACATACATATCTTATGATGTTTTAAAAAATAAATAGACTCATAAAATGAGGTGATTATAAATCAAGTCTGCTAAATCTACAACTTCATAATAATCCCTGTAAATGACAAAGATTGTGGTTTGATTCAAATGCGTTAAAGTTGTTTTTCTTAACCTGTTTTTGGTAATGTTGGGTAAATATTCCGTTACAATAGCCACTGATTGTCAGGGTCAGTTTGGTTTTGTTTGTGTTAAGCCCTTGGGGTCCTCTTTTAGTTTTACCTATTTAGTTAGTTGTAGTTCGTTTACTTATATTCAGTTTTTTAGTTGTTTTCATTCTTGCAGCTGGGTGCACAAAACAGGAATACCTGATGAAGATAACCAGCTTATCTGGAAACTAAGAAACGTTAGAGAGGAGTAAAATCTGCTTGAGAAGACTGATTAATAAACTGGTGAAGGAAATCCGCGCAGACCTGCCTCTGCCAATAAGACATTTTGTAGAATACCATGCTCTGACTAACCAATGGGATGATGAATGTGAGTAAGCGTTTCCTAGCCTTATTATCACCCTGTAAGTGTGTGAGTGGCAGGAGCGGGAGGGACAACTTCTTCCTCTCCAGACTCCTTGCTTAAACAGCTTGGAATTGGTGAGAAAGAGTGTTGTTTCCAATACAGTATTTTGCAAAATAAAAGCAATATTTCTAGTTTCGACAAAGTATAATTGCGCTTTCAACGTGTTTCCATTAGGGGTGTGACGATATACTAGGCTCACGAGATGAGGCGAGATTTTAAGAAAACTACAATGACAAAATATATGACTAGACCAACAGACTTTTATTTAACCGAGTTGCATATGGATTTTGAAATGTTTTATTATAACTCTTCATTTCCATGATGTAAGCATGAGCTTTTAATAAAAACCTTCCTTCCACAAATTTAAACTAAAATGTATAAAAGTTCAAATAAAATAATATATGTATTTATTTTTTTGAAATGCAAACAATATGTGCATGCAAAACCAAAGTTCTACTCTGTCAATACAGAGTACAGATAGTGCAAACAGAGCCTGATATCGTGAACAACATGCTGCAACTTCTTCTTTTCCTTCTCCTGCTTTAGGTTCTGGCAAGCCAGACGTCAATAAAAATAAAAAGATTTAAAAAAATAAAATAAAATCTCGTGAGACAGATTTTTAACGCAACAAGAAAGAAATGTTGTTGAGTTTAATCTCACACCCCTAGTTTCAACTGAAGGTTGTTTAGGGCAGGAGCCTAATAAATCCTCTGAAATCTCATCCCACGAGACTTGTTGTTTGCTGACTAATGTGACAGTATTAGTTTTTAAGTATTATGCTAGGAAATTTTTCGGCCTCCTTTTCTTCCAACATGTTCTGCACCGTGTTTTCACTCAGAGAAGTGGTCATGTGACCAGGTATGTCACGTTCTGTGATGTGTAATTGCGGAAAATGTGTTTCCAAAGCGCTTTTGCGATACATTTCAATATCGAAATGTCGGAAATACCTACTCATGAAACCTTAAAAACGTTTTAGCGATGTTTTTTGAAATTCAGGTGTGGTATTGTGCTATTTAAATTTTGCGCAGTTCCAAGTGTAATGGAAACGCAGCTAAAGTGTCAAACCTACCGTCACTGGCAGGGCTTAGGGAGTCGAAGTTGACTGATTTTATTCGAGACCAGGCTGTTCCCCAAAAAGGCTACTGGGGAGCTCTGTACAATTTCTCAATTGTTAAAAAAGGCGGCAGACATCCAATGGGGGATTATAAATGGAGTGATAGCCACAAACTGGTACAGAGCTCACCTTGATCAGAGCTAGGGGAAATGTTCTCATTTTTGTTTACAAACTGAAACCTTAGAACACCTGTTTTGCCAAATGTCCCTGGTTGACAGCAATATTTGTTTTACTAAAAGACTGGTTTGAGAGCCTTGGGGAACGTTTCTCCCTCGACTTGTTCATTTGAGAGCAAAATATAAGGTAACAAAGAAAGTCACTGAAAAACGTACCACTTTGCTAATGCTGTAAATGTAGCCATTTGGAAAACAAGGAAAAACAAGGCTTTGTGTAGAGGCAGTTCAGAAACCGTTCCAGTTTAAATGGATTACTTTAATCAATAATAATGGTTGAACATGGTTCCTACAGAATGGTGGGAGATGTACATACTTTGTTAGGTTTAAGCAGTGCAGGGAGTTTTATGCTCCACAGGCAAAGCTGAGGAGGTTTGAATTCATTTTTGATATCACAAATTGTCTGATAATGTTAGTTCTCTTCTCTCTAAATACAATTTCTTTTACTTTTTCTCACTTACGTCAAGGGCTAAGCTTAACCAGATTTGAGAATCACCAAACTATTTTAATACATTAATAAAAACAAAGGCTTGGAATTACATTGGGTGTGATTTTCCGTTAGAGAACAGTCAACCAACTACATCTGTAGCCACAGCTGCTCTGGGTCACTCTGACCGCAGCAAGGCTGACATTTTGTTCAAACATTTTCTCTGTCTCAGTGGAACTCAAACGACCAAATTAAGAAAAAAGTGACTTTAAAACCTAAATTTCATGACTTCCTCTCCCAGTCTCCAAATTAATTTTCTGGCCTGGTTTGACCAATGTTGATGAAAGGCGGTGCCTCTGTTATTTTCGATTCATGTTGCTTTTTTCCCCCTCTCACCTGTTATTTATTCAGTCTCGCATGTTTACCCACAAGCTCACATTCTTCTGAATGCACCCTCCACCCTCTGTCATCAAGCCGCTCAGGAAGCTGCCAACGATAAGCTAATTATCGTTTGATTTTAATCATTATTAACACTAATTGGGTTTGTCAAGTGGAATTAATTGCCTTGGCACACTTTTCAAAGTGAAATAAGAGACAAATATTAACACTGTGTGTTTTTGGAGTTTAGCCTCTCATTATTTGCGCATGAGTTGATGATTTGTTACACAATGAAGACCTGAATGAGTCATGTGGCGATCCAGACAAGGCTTGTCGCATTTCATCTGCATGATGAAACGAACATGGCCACACATTCATCTCAATTACAGTATATTAAAACAGCCATACAGTTGAAGCAAAGGTTTACCATCTGAAGGATTCAGTAACACGTGGAGCCTTTGTATCTATTAAACCACTTCAGTTAGAGGAGACACCGGCTGTACTCTTTACAATTAAAATTCATGGATTTCTAATTTATCATGTATTGTCATGCAAGTTTAGGTCTGTACCCCTAACCTGCAGCCCACATGAGCCCGCTCCTCATGCTGTTGAGCCTAAACAACTTATTAAGCCTTCTGCAAATGGAACCACTTGAGTTTTGTTCAATCAAATATTTTGGTGACTCACGAGTGTTGAAAAAGGTCCATGTTTCCCTGTTATCACCGATACAGCCTGCATGTTCATAAGACCATGCACTGTTTTTCTTGTCATGTATCATTGACTAGCATTTCCCCAATAAACATGTGCGCCATGCAAAACAGAAGCTTTGGCCCATCACACAGCTGATGTGGATTAACAGTAAACTGCTCCGTCAACGTGACATTATATACGTCGTGAAGATGTTGTGATTCGTGTGTAAAACAAAGACAATGAAATCATTACCTGTTTGAAACACAACACCCACCGAGAATATAACTGCAATAATAATGTGCCATTTCCAAATAGGAGATATCAAGTTTATTATATATTATCAATCAATCAAGCTGCTATTGTTATGCCTCTTCATTTAATAGACCTAATACTCGGGTGAGGAATTAAGTCAGCAGCTGTTTCCCAGTAGAAAGACTAGATTTTACAGGCAGCGTCTTGTGATCATTGCTATAGGTTTTCAGGCAAAAGTTGACTTTATTAGACTTTTAAAAGTCAAGGCAGTTGATTAATGGGCTTTGAAGGCACTTTGTGCTTACCATACACACACGTCCAGCCTCGGCCAACAAATCTGCACTTTATCATCAGAAAACAGGTTTTTTTCTCTGAAAATATGGGCAGGACATACGTATATATACATACATACATACACACACGCGCGATACAAAACCAACAGAAAACGCATAAAGCCAGGTGCCCCTGTTACCTCTTACCTTGTTGTCAGTTCATGGTCAGCTTTCTCACGTGTGGCCTTTTCTCTCTAGTTTGCTTTGTGCTTGTCCCCGACTGTGAGGTAGAAGCATAAAGAGCTTTCATTATAGTCCATTAGCATCACATGGAAGAGCAGATCACATTAGGATGTTGACAGTCCCCTTGAGCTTTCTTTAATCCATGGAAAAAATGCATCAATTAGGCTCTGTCATTCCAAAAAAAAAAAAAAAAAATGGGTGGAGGTATTCACCTTAAATATCGTATACACTTTTTACATTTGAGGATTTGAGAACAGTGAAATACAAATTTATTATTTATGACTGTGCTGTTTGTAAGGAAACAAATCTAATCAAGTGTGACCTTTAATCGTGGCCGCTAAAGGTCATGTACAGGTGTAAAACGTTTTATGACTCCATGTGGAACACATTAGGAACACATCTCAGCATACACATTCAATAGAAGTTTTCTCAGCCATTGGATCTAAAGCAAATGTACTGTTCTCAAGCTTTTTTAAAAAAGTGTTTTGATTTATCTTTCAATGGGTATTTGATTTAATTCAATTAGGAATCTGGAGAAAATGCAACATTTACAGTGAAACTCATGAACTATCAGACAATAATCACAGCTCCAGATAAATAACTTGTTTTCTAAATGATAACAAACTGATCTTTGATTATATCTTTTGAGCACATGCACATGTTTGATGGACACAGATATGTGGAGCACTGACCCACATTGGCCAATAATAATAATGCAAAGCAGCATGCAATCTCAGCGTAAAATTAAACTGATTAAAAGTATTGTTGTCTGTAGTGGAAGTATAACATGAATAATTTGTGATCAAATATCTAATAAACTATACTTACTCGTGAGCTTTTTTGAGGGGTGCAATTGTATCACATAAAGCAAATAATTACACGAAACATTAACTTATCCACAGATTAGCAAGCTCCTGAACGAAAAGCAGGAAAATGACACCAATGGATCTTCATCCCAGCCAAGTTTTTGTTTTTTTGTTGGGGGGACAGTGTTTCAGAAAAAAAAATGCTCCAGTAGATCCTTTGTTTGTTGCTTGAATGTAATGTCCCCGCTGGTGTTAGAGCTATCCGTTCACTAGACATGTGTCCTGGTTCTTTTGCGTCACATTATTCCATTGCAAAGTGCTTTGCCTCTGACACCAGCAGCAGAAATGAATTTGAGCTCCGTCTGCTGCTACCTCCCTCCTCCCCAACTATCTCCTCCTCCCGGGTCAACCAGCCTGTCCTCTGGGGATGAGGGTGGAGCTTGCAGCCAGGAGTGGAGGGAGGATGTTATACATACCTATGAAGTGTAGGGAGAGTGAAACTGGTCAGTGAGTGGAATAAATAGGGAATATTGGGTTTATATGTACATGTATTAGCATGGAGTGCAGTGAGAACAAACTGGTTATGTGTAAATAAGTCAGCAACTGTGTGAACAAGTGTGGAAAGGTTAATTGCTTGTTTAGCTCAGATTGTGTTTTTATAAGTAGTCAGGATTCTGACACCTGACTAGGAATGCCAATCAGCTGAGTCAGCCAAACGAACAGCAGGTCACACCCTTGCTACACACTTGCCACACACACACCCAACAAAATCATCTGTATATTTTAACCTGTTATATCAAACAGAAGTTCTGCTGATTGCCTTTGATGGTTCCTTTGAAGTTTATTCAGACAAGGTTCTTCAGGAAATTATTATCTCCCGACGTTCAAAAAGAAAACAAAATGAATCTAGCTGGAACTATTACGTGAACGTCAAGTGAAACTTAAAAGGAACCATCAGAGGCGATCAGCAGAACATGCTCCTTGCCTTGGTTGCCAACTGTCGTAAAACTACACAGAAGAAGAAGAAGATCAGCACAACTCCTCTGATGAAGACTGGCAGTTGACAGTCGAAACATGTCGGGAGATAAGAATTTCCTGAAAAACATTGTCCGAATAAACAAAACCTCAACTTAACATACTGTTTAAAAAAAAAGACAAAATGAATCTTGCTGGAACTGTTACATCAAACCATTGTGCTTTGGACTACATCTGCCAAAAATACAATTTCTAGGATCACTGTCGCAATTAACACATTGTCAGTAGGCTACAACTAATCTCGCTTACGCCGGTTTAAACCCAGCTTGAGTATTGCAAGTCTTACAAATTTGCTTCCACGTATTACTCTTATTTTGAAAGAAAATGTATTTAAAATGGTAGACACACTTATTTACACAAGTAAACAAGAAACTAGGCTGCAATGTGTGGTGAGTTGACATCCCAATAATCCACCAATCGTTTACTGGCTTACTGATCTTTTGAAAAGAATTGGTCTGTCCTAGTTGAACTGTAATGTGATTAGCTCAGAAGCAACAACTGAGCTAAATAATTTATCGATTAAATTAATTTCTTCAAGAAAGTTATTAGACGAAAAAATACCATGGCCATAAATTATAAATTATAATTGTTAGGAGGGGATTTATGGCTGTTTTGAATGTACAAAAATCTGCTTGAGTGGAACTGACCCAATTAAATCTAAAACGAGAAAGAGGGTGTTGTTTAAATACCTCCTCTGAGATCTGGTGTGACTTTCTCCCTCGTGATACAGCAACCTTCAAGCTCTCACTGATTTGCCAGTAATAAAACATTGACTTCTGTTCCTCTGAATCGTTTCCCTTTAAACAAACTTGACGCTTTTCTTCTTTAAGTATAGAAAAATGCAGAGAACCTTCCCAGACCTCAAACAAATGGACCTCAATAAGGCATCCACATTAGACAGAAAGAATTCAGGATGCAACGGTCCAGCAGAGTTATTTGAAAAGATACCAAGAACAGTCTCTCAATCTCATTCACTTTTCAGTCCAAAGGATTTTGCTGAATCCCGGCCACAAACATGGTTACAATCAGCTTTGACAGGAGAGGATTTACTGCCCTCTTGCATGGATAAAAAGTCTGATCTGGCTGTTTGTTGTCCCGTAAGGTAACGTGAACCCGCTTAAGCAATTGTTTAGGAAGAGATCAGAGCTGGGAGAGAATAGCTGGTCTGACAAAGCCAGTTGTAAGAAGTCAGGAAACATCTGAGGAAATGATCAACTGTCAGCTTCCCCACAAATAACAGAGACAGACAGAGAACTTTAGCTTCATCTTGAGGAGATCCATAATAACAAGTAAATCTCTATGTGTATATATCATTGTCATTGGTCCGACAGCTCGCTGAGCATGAGGTGCTTCGCCACCTTTTAGGTTCCACCTGCTGTTTTTGGCCATGTAGATGTTAAACATTGATAATCTGAAGAGGAACAGCTCCTTACTAGTCACTTCTTTCATTACCTTGGCTCAGCTGCACATATTGTTTTTATAGCAAAGGGGATTTAAACTTTCCATTGATGAGGCTCCTTTGCAGGACTGTTGAGATAAAACCTTTAACAGATGTCCTGCAGATGGTCAGTACACACCATTAGCATGTGTTTTCCTTGTGTTTGTGCTGAATTGATTTCTCATATGTTCACAAGCAAAACGCTCTTCATTGAGGTATATGGCTGTTCTATGCATGCTTTGTCACTCTGACACTAGCTACCAAAGACATGGATGAATCAGGTGCACCTAAAGTTCCCGCTGCCATAGTCGATGTTAATGAGAGCTTATGAAGATAAATCTGAGTCTCCTCAGAGAGAGTCGGTGCACTCAGAAGTTTTGTTCATTGTCGTTGTTTGTTATTCAAGTGTAATGAAAGTTGTTACGCTAGACATAAAGAAGAAGTTTGGTAAGTTTCAAAAGCAAAACAAAGCAGTTGTTACTTTTGATGTGTTCGTCATGCTTTCTGACAGATTTAAAAAAAAGAAAAGAAAAGAAAAATGTGTACTAACTCCAGAATATTTTTCAAAGGCAAAGCACATGTTCATAAATCGCTTAAGATCATTGAGTGTCTCTGGACACCTGAGTTTTTTTGTTTGTGTCATAATCTCTTCTACAATAAACCACATACAGAACATTCTATTAAACTTCTTTCAAATAAGATCCTGCTCAGTGATTTACATCGCTGCCTTACATAATACTTATTAATAACAATAATAATAATAATAATAGTTATTGCCTTACATATTATTATTATTATTATTATTATTAATAAGAATAATAATCACTGCCTTACATAATATCAGGGTTGGGATCAATTATATTTGTAATCGCGAAATTGATAATTACAATTATCAATTGATGTAATCATAATTAAAGCTGAACGATTAATTACATTTGCGATATTATCCCGATATCATAAAATGCGATTTTCTAATCGCAAACGCTGCAATTTTTACATTTTTTTTAAAAACATTTATTTTTGTAATCATTTATTTTAAGTTTGTTGGGAATTTAATTTACCTAATTATTATTATTATTATTATTATCATACAGCCCTAATCATAATTGTAATTTGAAAAATGTAATTGGGCAAAATGCTGGTCACTGTCACTACATGGTATGTAAAAAAATAAATAAAATAAAACATTATTCAATCTGCTTTTTTACTCAAACATATTCAAATGAAAAACACAATGTTTCTATGTTCATCTTGTTTGTATTTCTTCTAATGCAGCAAAAATATGCATCTATGTAACGTGCCAATAGTTACAGAATACTGCAGTTCGTCACAGCCGACAATGCCTGTGTAGGGCAGGGTGCACACAATCAAAGCCACACACACGTTTGCTCCTGCTTAGACGTTATCTATAGAGACTTTGACTAATCTGACCTCTATGTCAGTGGATGGTGTCATAACGTTGACTGTTTAGTCAGAACTGTACAAATACAGAATGTTCAAAAAACACAAGGTACAAAATAAATATGCACAATAAAGTAATGTCAGCAGTGGAAAAACAGCACCTAAAAATAACAGTCTCAACGCAGTGTGTCTGCAGTATGTATTTACAGTTTGCGTACTTATATATGGAAACAGGGTGTCTTAAGTTTTGTAGAGCCATTTGTGCAGAAGGATCTGAGTGTGTTAGAATCACGCCTTTTTCCATTTCCCCTATCAGTTGTTTCTCTCTGCAGGAACATGCTTTATTGCTATTGTTCTGTTCAATCCATGTCTTTTTTTTTACTGCTTAAATGGCATTGACAGAATATTTGTGTTCACAGCAAATGCACAAAAAGCTTAGATAAGGTGACGATAAACAACGGAGCGAGTGGATTGATGAAAAATGGCAGATGGAAATAAAGAGGCGGAAGAAAAACTTGAAAAGAAAATAAGACACGGATCAAATCAGGATTTAATATATTTTAAACCAGCGTGAGGATAATTGTATATTGTTATGATATCCTGATGACAGCATGTGTTTATGGACGTGCCATTTACAACGATTAGTCAGTACGAAAAACAACTGGAATCACTTCCTCCTTCTGCATATGCTGTCCATGCCCCTGATCCTGCATGTTCTCTGAGGCAAACAATGTGTTTAGAAACAGGAAAAACGTGATGGACTGTAATTTAAGATTCATAATGATATGCATTGGACAGGCAAACGTGTGTCTAGTGGAGAAAGTAGAACACACCAGGAAGAGAATAAACAGATTGATTGAACGCTTATAGAGAAGAGGGGAAATGATCCTTCTATGTGAAGAATAGACAGAAATGGGAACACCAGTGATGTCACAGTGCAATAAAGCACATGGTTCAGGAGCATTGTGCTCGTGGGGTCTTAACGTGATGGTCCAGAAAAACACAATGTAAGCACAACGTGAGACTTGTGGGAGGTAGTGTAATCTGTGTGTACACAGAGCATGTACATGAGAGCGCACGTTTCTTTATGCAGGCTAGTTTGTTTAGAAAAGCAAGAGTGTGAGAAGGGGAGCATGCAGATGGAGATGCAGCTGTGGTGAAAAGCACACTGTGAGCTTTTTGGGGGTGTTCAGAAAGAAATAAACTTAATTAACGCACATGTGGGCCTTTGGGATTTTGTTCCACTTTCTTTCCTGTGTCCAAGCCACAAAGCCCCTGACTGCTTAATATGTGTGGAGTGGATCATAATAAACTGTTAACTCTTGATGTGTTTAAGCAGATCAGATGTTGTCACATCATTAATACAGATCCATGACAGAACAGAAGCTGGTCTCTTCTGAATCATTTATTGATTGTTTTGGACATTTCATCATTAACCAATTGTGTTAAAACTTTATTTAAAAAAAAAATGCATTGATCTTTTTAAATAGCTTTATAGTGAAAGCCAGCAAATCCCCTCAACAAAGTATTTTAAAGTCCGTGTAAAGCAGAAATAAATTTGTGTTATGAGTTTGTCACAACACAGAAACGTGTCATTGACCACTGAGCCAAATTTGAAAGATGAAAAAAATCACAAAGTATAAAATCAGGTCTCAAAGTCACAGAAAAAACAAGCACCTCTCTGTGCTTTGAAACGCTGGGGGCGTGTCAGTGAGAGGAGCTGGAACCACGCCCACGTGCGGAAAGGACGCTAGTGTTCAATATTTTCAATATCCTGGAGGAGACATGACTGGTTAGTTGACTGGTTAACTGGTTAGTTGACTGGTTACCTGACTGGTTGACTGGCTGACAGGTTAGCTGACTGGTTGGCTGGTTAGCTGACTGGTTAACTGGTTAGCTGACTGGTTAACTGGTTAGCTGACTGGTTGACTAGTTGACTGGCTGACAGGCTAGTTGACTGGATAGCTGACTGGTTAACTGGTTAGTTGACTGGCTAATGAGGGCTCCGTCACGTAACACGGCTATGATTTCTGATCCGCCCAATAAATCCTGAACAGACATTTGAAACACAACTTGTGAAGCCTGTGAACATATTCTCAATTGTTACTGTATGTGTTGCCTACATACACTGCAATGAAACAGACAAAATAAAAACAAAACACCTTGCCTACTTTAGTAGAAATTGTAATTATTATTTTTTTGAATGTGTAACATATTGATAATTTCTCTCCCCGATTGATCGTGTTGGAATCTCTTCTCGATGTCTTAATAAGTGTAATGTGTTTTCATAAAACTTCTAGGAACTGACACATTGGTAAAGCATGTGTTAGGAAAAGATAAGTCTGGATTGTCTCGCTCCATTAAATATATGATTTTTTTTCTACATGGCTGACTGTGCTCGATTGATCCCTAGGGAGGGAGGGTTTACACAATGTGCCTGTGGGAGCAGCAGGAGAGGACCATTAACTAAACGTTTACTGGGAGAAATATGACAGCAATAGATAAAAGAGCTCTGGGTGCAGAGTTTGCTGCAAGGAGAATACAGTACAAATGTTTAAGTTTTAAAAATGAGCAGAAAAACAACTTAAGCACTGTTCCTCTAAACAAACTTACTTTAGTTCAACTATAGGACCAGGTTTAGCTCAAGTGGGCCACAGATTTTAGATTGGAAAAGAAGCATTTTCAAAATTATTGAGCCGTAGTTTACATGTAAATAAATAAAGTATGTACAATGCACCAACAACAGCAACATAGATAACAGTCCCTGCAGGATCTTCACTTCCAAATTCATTCATTTTGTGATCAATTGTTTGTCTGATTTAGGGTACATTTTTCATCTCACCAGATGCCTTCAAGAAACTAGGAATATTTTTTTTTTTTTTTTTACAAATTTTGCAAATTTTTCTGCAACTACACCAAACTTGCCATATTTTAGCTTTAGCCTATTTTTTTAGTCACTTTTTCTTGCCATATTTTTGCTCCTTTTAATGCATTTTTGCTACATTATTCCCATTTCTGCAACCTCTCCATCAAATTCCAATGTCTTTTCTGCACTCTTTTTCCACTGTCAAGACATTTTTGGCACTTTTCCACCTTGTCCACCACTTTTACCACCTAATGTCACATATGTTGACCCATTATTGTCACGTTTAACCTCTATTCACCATATTTCATGCTCTTTTTTGCCAATTTAACCACATTCATGATTTTTCATGCCCATTATTTGCCAGTTTAAACTAATTGTTCCCACTTTGAATCCTTTTTACTACTTTTTCTGTCTGTTTTTGGCCACACTTATTTGCTACTTTCAACCCATTTCTGTGGTTTTTGAATTATTTTGGGGGTCACGGGCTGAAAAGGTTGAGAACCACTGCTCTAAGGCAAGGCAAGGCAAGGCAAATTTATTTGTATAGTGCATTTCATACTCAAGGCAACTCAATGTGCTTTACATGATAAAACATTCAATTGTTTAAAATCAATAAGAACATTTAAAATCAATTAAAATCATCAGTAAAATCAATTAAAACCATCAGTAAAATCATCATAAAGGGGCGGATTTGGCCCCTGGGCTTTGAGTTAGACATGTGCTGGAGTGAGAAGATAGATTGCTGTCCAAGAGTGAGCACAAAAACATAAACAGTAACAAACACCTCAAAAGCAGGTGCTGTGCTTCATATCAAAATGAGAATTTGTTTATTTTCTTAAAGAAATAACAGCAACTTATTTCCCAGAGGAAAGAGCACTATGTGTACATTCTGCCTCTGTACCATTTATGCATGTGTGCAATGAGTGTTTTTCCAAATACCTGTCGAGCTCAGCCCTGCATGTATATGATAGTGCTGACGTCACAGTGTTAATGATGATTAAGGTGATGGTGTTTGTTTATCTGTGGAGGTGGAAAAAGGTGTAGAGACTGAATGAGAGCAGTGTCAGGGCCGCAGAGAACGGAGCGCGACTCAGGAAGAGCGAGGGAAGAAGGGCTGAATAGTTCTCTGTGTGGGGAGGGAGAGAAAAAAAGAGAGAGCTTCTTGTGGTGTGTTTACATGTCAGTGTAGTTTCTCCTTTGATTGATCTAATCGGTGCGTCCATGCCTGTAACCAGGCAGGCTTTCTCAATGCAATGCCAGGCAACCATGATTTATGCGTCTATTCATCAACAAGTGTCGTGCAATAAAGGGTTGCTGAATGTCATTTAAATTGGTATACCCTGGCTTGTGTTAAGAGGCAGAAAGTGTTAAAAGGCTGCTGTTTATTTCCCCAATGTAATTCATAACAGCACCAACCTACCTCTGTATGGCAGGCAGTGTAAATCCAAGCTTGGAAAAGTGTTCCTTTGGCCAGAGGGACACTGGATGATGGAGAGATTGCAGCATATCCGATGGAGGGGAGCGCAATAAAAGGCAACTACGTTTAAATTTTCCATAAATAAAAACCGTATCTGTAATGATTCAGTGTTATGCACTGGAAACAGCTGCACACATGTCTTAACGTCAATTTGAATAGACGTATCATGATCGACTTATTATTTGGCTGCCTTTCTTATTAAATTATATACCTTAACTATAGGTCTTCTCTACACCAGGGTCACAAAGGGGCCGAGGCTATACTAACCTAAGGTACACCCCCACAAAACACACAGGAAAACATCTACCAAAGTTCACTCAGTGCAGCACGACAGCCTCGAGGTTCGAAATGGAAACCTTTGAACTAGCAGGAAGAAACAAACCTTTGCTCTGCTACCATGTTTATCATACACGTCTACTGTACACAATATTATGAGGTCCTGAAATATAGAAGTTGTAGAGCTTGTTTTTTAAATAAATTTCAGTAAAGATACATAGTCTATGATCAGATAAGGCCAGAAGAAGAAGTTGGTGTGCCGCGCTTGACAATGTTTACAGCAGCAAAGAAACTTGAGCTGTTTGTTTAACCTATGAAATCCCTTTTTAAATTTGTTTTTATTGTTTTATTTATAGAGGAAGTACCACCCATAAGCAGGAAGGAAGTTATGAAACATGAAATATCACTAAAACAGTAATTAATACATCGGTTTCCTTCGTTTTATTTAAATTGTTTATAATTTGCTTTGATTTGAGATCTTGCTGGTTTTCTTTCTGGAAGAATAAGATGAGAAGTCATTGAGTGTCTGTGAGACAAAAGGTAGCTCACAGAATAGAATACTGAGAGGGTGAGAAGAAAAAGAGCTGAAGTCCTATTTTTGTCACCACCTCAATCGTCATGTGGTGGAAATATCTTGAGGTGATAAAACCAGGCATGAATTATAGAAAGAGGGAGGAAGTTATTAGTAAACAGACCTAAACACACACACGTGCATTCATTAAAGAGGCTGTTTGCTACTGAGCTGATCTCCAGTTACAGTCAATGAAACGTGTATCAGTCACCACAGTGTGTAAAAGGTGTCAGGTTTGTGTCCTTTGTAGAGGTATTCCTGTGTGTGCGCGCACGTGTGTGTGTGTTCGTACAGATTTCAGCTTGTTTATTGTAGCTCTTTAACGGGTAAAGTGATGCTAACACCTGATCAGGCTCATAGCCTCAGCAGGGGTGCTAATGTGATAGTGTTAGTCCAGGACATGTTGAGTTGTGTGTTCCTGGGGTTTGCACCGAAGATCCTTCCCTTTTAAGCTAAGTTCAGTCAGGATCACTTTAGTCAAATTGTTTATTAGCATGCATTTTAGATTTGGCGCTAAGGCTCTGCTCTGGGACCTCTCTGCCATTCCAGCAGCTGCGTGGAAAGCCAGAAGCTAAGGGAGCTCCCTGTCGCTCTTCCATGAGATACATGGAAAGGCATATACAGAGAGAGCGGTCAGCATGACCTCCTGGAACATAAGCACAGCCGTTTAGATGGCAACAGGGGACACTGTTTAATTAGACAGAGGAGGAGGAGCTGGGGTGGGGGTAGGTAGCGAGGTGTTTGCGGAAGTAGGCGTGTTGCAGTGGTTTAAATACAGCGCCGTGACTAACATAGATTATGTAAATAGATCCGATGGGTCTGCACTGTGCCCCTGTTTGTATTTGACATTTGCATGATGCCCGTGCGCTGATCTGATGTTGACATTAACTGTTGTTTATTAATAAAATTGGTGCTTACCACTAAAGCAAAACAAAAAAATGAGGTTTTCACTGTTGGGTGAGAAAATGCGGCCCGATCCGCACTCCAACTGTTATTTATTTACTCGCCGTTCATGTGACGTTTACTGCAAGACGTGTGAACACGCCTCTGCATGCATTTGTGGAGCCAAACAGTAGTTTAGTCCAATGTGCTTATCTTCTTTCAGTCTCCAAGCTGTCTTCTTCTCATTCTTTTTTTATTTCCGGTATTGGGACGCCTCTCCAAGCCGTCGGGAACGCTGACCAGCGTCATTTGACATCATCATCAGCGTCATTTGATTTCACGTCCGCAGAACTGTGTGGGAAATTCACACCCAGAACAGCAGTACAAAATGTATCACACAATCTTTTCGAGGCAATAGGTAGAAATGTGTGTGGACTCATTCTCCTTGGTTTAGAATGCTTCATCACCCATTAGCATCAAGAAAACTTAAAATTAATGTTTATTTTTTCTCAAATTCTGCCCTATGCTCCTTTAATATTTACTACACAAATTTAATCAATTACATTTTAAATACAAAATATAGTGTGGCAATATTTAAATTATTATTCTCTATCACAATATATACAGTACTATTTACTATCATGAACCGTTCCTATACATAATACAAAATCATCAAGAAAAGTTTTTAGTCTATAGAAAATAACAGTACAGCCTGAGGATGATTGGATCACAAAATGTTCCCAGTATCTTCTGCCATGACCCTTCTGGCACAGAAGGTGTCACTTAGACTTTTTGAGGTGTTGGAACAAATCATTTTGTGTCTCCTCAGGCTGTAAAAGTAACAAGAGGAACTGGGAACAGCAGCTCTTACGTTGTGTGTTTCCCTTTACAGTGTGGGTCCCTTGTTCCCAATGACAGGGCAGAAATGATGCAGCATCAAGCAGCCAAATGGGATGGATGTCAAGTTTCCGTGACTGACAGTGGCTTAAGTGTACTCTCTGCCTGCTCCTTCATGGTTTAATGACTACAGTGTTGTTTCATGCACTCACCGTCACTTTGCATCAAGAGTTCCACATTACGCTTTTTATTTATACGTCAAATTCATCCCAGTAAATTATTAGACTCTAATGTAGAGCTGTGGTAAATCACACCATTCCTGGACAGTGTCATATTTTTCCCCAAGCTTCATCTGTGGATCTCCTGAGTACAATATATTAAATAGAACATTGTTTCTCAAATGGTGGTAAGTGTACTCCTAGGGGTACGCGAAGGCACTACAGGTAATACTTTAGAGAGAGGGGGAGAGAGGGAGGAAAATGTACAAATGAAAGCATCAAAAATGTGGGGTTATTTCAGACATTTCGATATTGACATTTCAGACCTTTTGGTATTGAAATGTCTGAAATACCTCCTCTTGAAAGTGTAAACTTATTCGTGATATTTGACTGTTTCCATTTCTAGTTTTTATTGCGTTATTTAGATTTTGCGCATTTCCAAAGGTAATGGAAACACAGCTAGAGAAACATACAAAACGACATGAGAAACAACCAAACGACACCAAAAACACACACACTGAGTGTTTGGCTCGAGGTCACTTAACAAGATGAACAGGTCCAGAAAGTTAATAATTAATAACGTTTACTATTGATCCGAGCTAAAATGAGAAGAACACACAAAAATGTCAACAAAACACAAAGTAAGCAAAAAATATACTGAATAATAATTTACAAAGTTAGATTCTTCAAAATGTGTTAACACATCCATTCCATCATTATGCTATAAAGTAATTGTTTCATAGTATTCTGAGCAAAATGTTCAAGTCGAACACTGATTTAGAAGAGATTATAGTTGCACGATACCCACGGGACCCCGCGGTGCCAAATTGTAACGGTTCCTACTATACTAGAAATTCTATATGACGGTACTACCATGGATTACGATACTACCGGTACCAGTTTCCGCTACATGGCGGTTGCCTCTACTTTCCTCCCGGCTTCTCACTGCACAGTCTAAGCTCATTGCATGCTACTCACTTGAAAACAAACCAACATGGCAACCCAACTCCACAGCTGCTGATTGGCTGTTTGCCTGTTACTGGTGACGTCCAGAGACGTCTGTTAGCTGATTGGCTGTTTGTGTGTTTCTACCGGCAGAACGAACTCCATGAAGACAGCTCCGCTTCGACAGAAACTCGCTTCAAAACAAACAAACAAGCTAAAGTTCTGTGTCGCCTGGACACGTGCACGGCTTACTGTCACAAACACGAGACAACATATGGCAGAAGCACAGGGCCCGAGCAGCGAGTCGGCCGCGGCGGTGTAGTGGCATCACTAATTTTGCTCATAAAAACCAAACTCCAAAAGTCCCATTTGGAAATATTTTGGCTTTAAACGAGGCAGAGACGGTAAAGCAATAGGACATCCACTGTGCAGGCGCTGTCACCAGCTATAGGAGCGAAAGGAGGAACACTTTTTTGTTTGTTTTTCCGCACGGACACAGTGATTTTTTTTTTTTGTATTTAAAGAGATTTTTACAATGTACAAACAATATTTACAAATTATATACATACAAAGGAGGGATCACATATAATCTCATAAAACACCCAGAAAATGCATACAAATATAGTTTTCTCAGGGAATCAGTTCCTGTTTATTGTATTTTATCCTCTATGGTTTATTATGTTGGAGAAGAAGCATTATTGTCAAATTTTTTTTTTTTTTTTTTTTTTTTTTAAATACAGTGGATTTGTTATCCTAAGTTGATTATTTATATTAGTTAAACATAAATTGATGTGCAAAGGAAATGGAATGATTATTTTTTTAATTTCAACCATATAAATTCTAACTTTTTTATTGCTTATATGCTTTTGTTCATGTAGTCTTATCATGCACCAAACAACACTGTAAGTAAATAATAAGTATTTTTAACTTGTACAAATACATTGCAGTTCATAAAAATAATAATAATACTAAAAAAGGCTTCAGTATTGCGATATTACCCGGAACCGTGATACTTTGTCTGGTATAGTATCGTTGTTACTCATTCTGGTATCGTGACAACTCTAGAAGAGACGAAGACTAACGGCACAGCTTGGTTTGCGGGATCATATGTTTGCCATCAGGTACGCAATTAGCCTGAGTAATCCCTTGGTTATAAATAAGAACCATGTGGTTCGCTGTTAATGTTAAAGCATTTTGTCAAGATTGAACACATCCTGATGCTTGAGTGGTTTGTCCAAATTAAACCTCGACAGTTTGCTGAGTGCTGGGGGGGTGTGAATGAGTGCAGTGAAAGGCCCGGGGAGTATTCTGTGGGTCGTTTTCACAGCGGCGCTCAGGGCTGATTTCTCTATTGTCTTTCCATATTAAGTGAGCAGGGAATGTATGAGCCTGGCAGGGGATAAAAAGCACGGCTGGTTAGGCTGATTGGTCCTGAAAGTTTACTGACTCTTTGTTACTTGATTTCCTGCCCCCTGGAGTCACCCCCACTCGGTGCCCCTCGTCAATTACTGAGCATCTTAAAACCACCTTTAAGGTAAACGTGTAACTCGTATTCGAATTCCTTTCACGATCGAGGCAATCACACAGTGATTAATCTAAGAGTTTTGACGTGGAGGAAGCTGTTCGTGAAATGTTTGTTGGTTTATGCTTGACAGAAAAAAGCCAGAGCAGCAAACGGCGAGTGTGATGTTTCGTCAGTAAAGCGCATGCAATGTGCATGGGATGAACTTGTAGCAGGAAGAACTTTATTGGTGAAATTGCTGCATGAGGTAATAACCAATTCAGGAAAGAAAGAAAAAATGAAGCCATATGTCAAATTACACATACGTAGCCTATCAGTTTGGCTCTGCTCTTTGTTTTTCTTACATCAGGAAACTGGGGAATGGGAAGCCAGGGATAAGGCTGCAATGGGACTTTGAAGTTAAGAAAAAAAAACTAGGGGCCAGGCAGGTATGTGAGGTTGAAGGGCTGCTGAAAGAAACATCAGGTCAGCCATGGAGAGAGAATGTGAGGGGGGGAAGCTACTCTGAATCCCGAACCTTCCCCTCAGACACTGTGTTTTTCCCAGTTCGATAAATACTGAGAACATTGTGTGTGTGTGTGTTTATGGTTTCCTGAAAAAGCCAAATAAAACAACAGATGACTTGTCATCCAGCATGTGACTGCAAATCTAACTTCATTGCTCAGTGAGGAAGCCATCTGTTTGGTCTGTTCTGTATATAAAGTGTAACATATTAAAATAAACATTAATTTCTTCAAAATATTTCACACTTCCAATAATTAGGCTGCATAGTTCAGGGATTCTCAACTGGTCTCCCCCTGAGACCCACATTTTTCCAAGGTCATTGAATCGCAATCCGTACTTTGTTTTTTAGGATTCAAGCAACCAAATTGAATTTTTCTAAAATATCTGTTGAAAACTCACACATCTTGTTTTAAACATAAATCTATACATTTTCCTGTGCAACGTACATTTCACAGCATGTCTGTCAAAGGAAAAGTTGATTTTAAAATAAACTAAAAGTAAAACTTTAGTAAACTAAAAATATGAGAGACATTTATTTTTGACCTGCGACCCACTTTTGGGTCCTGACCCACCAGTTGAGAATCGCTGGTCTAGTTCAAGCGGTTGTTTAGAAATCTTCAAAAGTTGGAATCTGGGTGTTATCGTTAACTTTCTTTTTTATTTACTGCGTTTTCTAAACAGTTGATACCAGACAATTGAATAAGGTTTGTATTAACGTTAATTATGGTGCCCATATTCAAATCAAAGTACCTCCTTAAAACACTCCGCATTTCTTTGTTGTTTCACGTCTAATGTGGCTGTAATCATTTTTAAGTATAATGCTAAGAAATGTCCCGTTCTCCTCTTCTGTGGACACCTAACGCGTCATGTTTTCTTGGAGAGAAGTGGTCATGTGACCAAGTACGTTATGTTCTGTGACGTGTATTTGCAGAAAAAGTTTTGATATTGAAATATGTCAATATCAAAACGTCTCAGATTTCACCTCATGAAAGTGTAACAACATTTTTGCATCATTTGAGTGTTTTTTCAAAATTCTAGTGTTGCCATTACCATTTTTTATTTTGCGCGATTTAGTTGTTGCGCAATTGCTCATTTCCAAGGGTAATGGAAACGCATGTTAATTCTTTAAAGACGGCACAGCAGCCTGACACACTTGAAACGAGCAAAGTGAGAACATTTAAAAAAAAAAAAAAAAAAAAAAAAAAAGGAAAGAAGCTATAGAAGCTATAGAAGCCAATCACTGAAAGACTGATTCCCATCTTCTCCGCCTCAGGTGGCTTTGCACCAGTTCACATCAGGTATGACACTGATTCCCTGTCTTCCCTGTGCAAAGATGTGTTCAGGCTGCTCGCTGATATTAAGCTGTTTCGTGCCTTCACAAATTCCCGTTGTTTAACCGCAGATAGATTCTTCTGACAGCTAAGAATTAGTCCTGGGGTGTTCAGCACAGCTTATTCTTCTTTTTTTGGTGTAGGAAAATACCAGTCCAGTGCGGCGGCTGCGCTATAACCCCCTGCCTGCAAACTTCAGCGAAGAACAGGAAAAGAGTTATAAGAACGACACAGACAGGAATGTTTCCGAGCTGTCACAGTGGACGGAGACAAATAATCAAACCTGTGTTTCTCGGTGGATTTATAAAAATCTGTTTTCATAGAAATTCATTAGAGATGTTTGACCTGGGGAAAGCAAAGAGAGCAGTGCAGCAATAATAACCAAAAGAGGCATTCAATTCTATGTTAGTCAGGAAGTTGGACTACAATCTATATGTTAAGAAAAAACAAAAGCAAAATGAAGAATGTGGTAGCAAAGCAAAACAAATATAAATGTTATTTTAAGAAATGTTTGAGGGATTGTGCGTGTTTGAACATGACATATTTACTCTCCAAATAGCTCATATTAGGCAACAGGTGGGAGAAGGTCCAGCCCATGTTAAAGACATGATCGCCTACTGTGAGCAAAGCCATGGGCCATACAAGAGATTTATCACGATTAAACCTCTCAAGTGTCACAGGAAAATACTCTTTGTTTTGGCAACCGATTGAGATGTTTTTTTTTTTTTTCCTGGTTTTTTTTTTTTTTTTTTTATGGAACTGGAGAATACAAAGCTGGAAAAGTCCAGAGTTGCCAAGTTGGTAAAATGCCAAGATACTCCAGTTTCAGAAGAACTGAATCCTAATGACATCAGGGAAGTGCAATGCAGTTTGTCATGATCACAGCATGCTGGCCTTGATGTAACGTATCACTGGCATTACTCTCTGATTTCACAACTAGAGCACATATGGTAAAACATTTATTAGCTTTAGCAAGCATTACAAATAGAGAGAAGTCAGAACGTTTGAGTGAGAATACACCAAAACACTTAGAATATGGTGGCCATGTGTCTGGTTTTACAGACATGTCCACTTTTCATGTCCAGAAGGGATTTACCAAATATCCATGATCTCCACAGAATCTGAATGTGTTGTCGGTGCCAATCAGCCCATTTAACCCCCCCCCCCCCCCTTCACCCCTTCCCCCGCCCACACACAATCTACATTCGCTGGAAGCGCGCGTGCATTCAGCTGTTATTGGAGGCTTTTATTGCCATGATCTACATTGTAGAACTTTTAAATGCTTTTAATCCTTAATAACACTGCTTAATTTGAGCAACTTTATTCTCTCCTTCTTTAAGTTACTGGGTGGTGATAAAAAAAATTCAAGCTGCATTTTGGACCTGCCAAAATGAATCCAAAATGCAGCTTGAAATTTCCAGCAACTCTCTGTAATTTAAATAAGGAGGGAGTAAAGTTGTTCAAATTAAGCAGTGTTAATATTTATGATGTTCTACCGCAGGGGTGTCAAACTTATTTTCATTTAGGGGCCAAATACGGATTTTATGCAGGAAAATGAGTAATGTCAATAAAATGTTTCCCTAGTTTGTACTTCTACATAAACAAAGTACAAAATATATAAGAAAATGACCATATCCAAGCAATAAGTGCAAATTTCAGGCCCATCAGGATCTTCACTTTAAATTTCCTAGATTTGTGAATTAAGGAAAATATTATGTAATAATTTATGTAATAATTTCCATTAAAAACTATACTTGCTTGATAGATTGGCACAACATCAGCAACACATTTATATTGTAATATTTCTCTAATACTTTCAGTTTTCCTTTCCTTTCGATAAGGAAGTGTTCTATAATGTAAATCTTTAATCCGTGTGTCCTTCGTTCTTTGGTTATTTCGTTTTTAAACCAAATAGAAAAAACAAATTGGTTTTTTGGTTTTATTAATTTAAAACCAGGAACAGGAAAACGGAAAAACCCAAAACCAAACAAGCAGCGTTTTTCTGTTTTTTAAAATTAAATCTGGTTCTGTTTGTGTGATATTTGAGACTATTTGGGAAACTAGGACGAGAGCTTCATGTTAATCTCACCACACAGACACACTATTACTCTGCTGCGTTTGATAAAAAATGATCTTGTATCATGTTCTCTACCTCACACTGATGGCAGAGGCATAATTTGTGTGTCGACGACTTTTCGTTAGTTATTGATGCTGGAAGTCCGAATATGTGATTATCAGCCAACTTTATTGAACAGTGTTACAGTCCAAATAATATCCAGATAAACTGGTGACTGTGCGGACTTTTGCTCCTGTTCTGGACATAAAAGGAAGCAACGCATAAGTCACATTACTGGTGAATTGAAACATTATTAATACATGAATAAATCAAAACCAAAAAATGGATGTTACGTAAAACATGCTCATGATATGTGGAACCAGAGGTGGTGTAATGAATTTACTGGTGCTCCTCGTTTCTTGAGATCAACATCTCGTGTGTGTTGACGACAGAAACATTTTACATTTACATTGTTTTTGCAAAAGTGTCAGATGGTAGAAGTTCTAACATCTATTGTTCCTCACACCAGCCTCACAGTCAATAGTCAGTCATCAGTTTATTTGGATACTATTTGGATCGTAACACCACAAAACAAAACATAAACGTGAGCCGCTTTTTACGAGCTAAAACATCCACACACTGAATGAAAACAGGAGCAGGACCAGAAAACTGCTGAAATAAATCCTAAACATTCCTATTGTGTGAGGAGACCTGGTCCAGGACCTGGGTAGGGAGGTGCAGCGGACTTCGGTTCTTACTCTAATTTCCCCGTCACACAAACAGAACAAGTTTAAAAGAAAAAAAACACAAAAACGTTGCTTATCTGGTTTTTGGTTTTTCTGTATTTTTGTTTTGGTCTTAAATCAGTAAAACAAAATAACCACACTGTTTATTTGTTATTTTGATTTGGTTTTAAAACGGAATAACCAAAAAAACAAAGGGTACAAAGATTATCTTTTATTTCTTCGTCTTTGATTATATAAAGAATGGACATGTTCCATCAGATGACTGGAACAAATTTATCTTTACGGAACCCTCCACAGTTTTCCATCATCTTGTCGACACCTCCCGTATCTCCACAGATAACACAGCAGAATAGCGCTGCAGAGTATTACAGTTATTTATTGATGTATATAGATTGATTATAATTTACTGGTCTGTAAGCCTTGAGGTTGTTTCTTTTTAATTTTGGTTACAGCTTGGATTTCAAGGAGGCAAATATTTTCTAAAATCATTTCAGTGATTGAGAAAAAAATATTTTTAAGATTTGAGGTGGTTGGGTTGACTTGAGTTGGGTTGTTATGAAGTGGAAGTGTTTTTTTTTCTTGTGTTTTTTAGATAAAAAATTGAAAAATATAGAGGTAGCGTTTTTTGTCTTGTGTTGTTTTTTGTTTTCACTGATTTGTTTTAGTTCACGCTCCTGTTTGGGACAAATTCATGGTTCGAGTCATTTAATGACACATGATAAGTAAAGATTTGATGACTTTAAAATACATATTATTCTTTTTATCCCTCTAAAGCATTTGTCAGTGTCTTCTTATTCTGGTTGGAAACGTATTTTCACTCTATGCAGAGTTGCCATTGCCATTGTTCCTATGGAGATAAACTAACTGAACTCTATGTTGTGAAGATTTTAACAATTTGGTACTTCTGCGATGCTGGAAGCATACAGAAGGGTTACATTTTGTTTTTAGAAAAAATAATTTTTCAGTAGGCTACATACTTTCCTACAATATTGCACAATTTTATTACAAGGCATATTTTGCTGCTTTAAAAAAATGTATAGATTTTAACATCTTTTTACCACTTTGCCTTTATTGTGTTCATCAACCGCGCTGTTTCTCTATGACGACGTTCTTAGAGAACCCTGTTAGCAACTTAAAGCTAGCGAATTCATCATGAACATAAAACCAAATTTCTCATTGGCCCCCCTTGCACACACTCAGCCAAAAGGCTTTCAGTGCTGGGGTAAGAAAAAAAAATAGGTATGGTAGCACTGTGCGCACACACACACACACACACACACACACACACACACACACACACTGACCCTTTCGGTGCACCCCTTACCACACAGGGAGTGTGACATGTGTCAGAATACCAGAGGGGAGGGCGCTTGTTCCTGCAACACAGGTGGACGCTGTTGGTTTGCCTGCAGCTAAGCTCATATATAACTGCAGTAAAAACGTATGCAGATGTGCACACATACGTATAATTATATACATACTGGTATGCACACGCCTATCCCTGCATCGGACTTCTGATTTCATCCCTGGGGATAAAACAGAGTGTAACAGACTTATGAATATCTTTTAATAGGCAGGAGGAAAGCACCCGTGTTACATAACATGTAACAAGTATGCATGCTTATGTTCTAATAAGCTCCTATGTTGGACCATGAGCTCAGAATGTGCAGCACACTGAACACACAGCATTAGGGTGTCAGTCAGTGGGAGTGATGACCTCAAAGCAGTTAAAGCACCCCATTGGCCTCGGATGTTATGATTCGGGGTCATAAAACATCACTAAGACATGCTCAGCGGGGTCACAGCAATCGATCCTCAAAGACACACAGGGAGGGAAAGCAAACATTTTTGTCAGAACAATGTAATGTTCCGATGGGGATCAATGAAAGATAGCTGTTGTTTTAACCCTCTTTAGAACTCACAAGGTGGCCATTCTTTAGTCATACAACCCGTTTTATCTGACAAGCACAGATTAACTGAGTAGCAAAATATGCACCGCATGTGCTAAGTGTTAAAAGATGTGTTCACACTGAAAACAATCATGCTAACCAGGGTTGGGGTCAGTTACAATTGTAATTGCGTAATTGATCATTTGTTACAGTTATGGTGTATTTGCAATTGTATTTAAAAAAAAATCCGCAAAACTGGGGAACCATGTTACTGTTCTATGGCTTACACATATTTAGTTAATTATTATTAAAATGTGTTTCATATGAAATTTTCCCACTACCTGTCAGTTGTCTTGGGGATTATTTTACCATTAAAAAAAATGAAATCAAGGCGTATACTGATAGAAAAAAAGGCTCAGAACAAACATTAATACCAATATTGTCATGGATAAGGAAGCCTAACAAGGTAACCAAGAGATGAGAAACAAATGAGACAGGAAACATTTTCCACACCCCTTCCAATGTCCTACTCTTCCCAGTTCCCTTCCGCCCCACCAAGATGTAACACCGCACTTTTTTTTTTTTTACTTTTTCTTAAGGAGGGCTGGTGATGGTCATAATTATGGAATAAAAAAAATGTATTTATTTAATTGCAATAATAAAACTTGCATAGCTGTTTTTGTCCTACCCTGACTCCCTCTTCTCTGTTCCCTTCCCCCTCACCAAGGTGTAACACTGCCGTTTCTTTTTATATTTTCCCTTTATTAAAGTTTTTTTACCTTTCCTTAGAGAGGGCTGGCGATGGTCATAATTATGCAATACAATAAATGTATTTATTTGATTGCAATAATAAAACTTGCATAGCTGTTGCGAAAATATTGCACTCCATGTAATGTTGACCTTCAACAGCATGCACAGACGAAAAAATAAAATAGATAATGTCTTTTTATGTATTTTACAGCTGATTTAAAGACGCGAGTCAAAACTGACCCATTATCATTCTATTATTAACACAGGAGGAAGGTTATGTTTTATGGGCTTATTTATTTCAGGCTCAGTAATTGTGATTAATTGTTTTTCAACTTTAGTAATTGAGAACATAATTGTATTTTAATTACAGGGGGAAAATAATCATTTTAATTTTAATTGTAATTGGAAAAAATTCCGGTCACCGTAATCAGAATTGAGTTGTACATGGATAATTAATGACTTAATTGTAATTGAAAAATGTAATTGACCTCAACCCTGAAACTAGTTATTGTAATGTGAATATATTAGAGTTAAAAATAAGGATAGATGAGGACAGGAACAGCACTAAATATTTCAGAAATCATTGTGCAGTGAGGAAAACCGAGGTTTGCTGCTTCAAGCTTTCATTCTTTTACTTAGTTTATTTAATAATGGATTGTATTACCATGAGATAATAATTAGTAAAACATACTTTCTTAATGTTTTTTTTTTAAAGAAATTGTGTATTCATGCAGGCAAAGGTGGAGCGTAGCAACTATTTGCCCCCAAGTCCTGACAGATTCCAGGGAGGGAAAGCTGCGGCGTTCCACTGTGTCGCTCATAACTGTTCACATTTACTGTACATGTACTGTGTAACCCCTGATAGTGATGGTGAACTCTCATCCATGCAAACTCTACGTCAGGGGTCAAGCTTCAAAACATTTTCTAATGGCTTTCATGTGTCCCTATGAGTTCTGCTTTGATGCTTTCCTTATGAGAGAGGACACATCAAGGCATATTACCTCTGAGGAAGACTGGCAGTTGACAGTCGAAACATGTCAGGAGATAAAATTTCCTGAAAAACCTTGACTGAATAAACAAAATCTTAACATATATGTAAAAAAAAAGAAGACATTAAGTTACTATAATTAATATATAAGATATATTTTAAATGCAAGGTGGATTTTTTATAAAAATGTAATTTAACAATTGCATAAATTAGGAGGAAAAAGTGTTGCATGTACTTGAAACCTCAACATTTCCTACCTTAAGTTACTTATAGCCATCCTTTTTATCTTACCCTCTAATTCAGTGTTTCTCAGATGGGGGTACGTGATGGCACTACAAGGGGTACTTGAGAGAAAGAAAGTGGAGAATTAACAAACGAAAATGTCAAGGTTTTGTATTGTTTATTGTTAGTTAAAAAGCAACATAATAAATGCAATATATATTTGTTTTCATTTGTTGCAAGAACAAAGCATGCATAGCAGTTGTAAAAGATAGTAAACCTTAGCAGATGTTGAATGCTGACATAATTTACATATTAGTCTGTCGCCAAGTCTGTTAAATCAGAAATACAGAAGCTACTTGAGAAAGTGGAAGATTAACAATCGAAAATGTAAAAAATATGGAGTTTTGTCATGTTTATTTTTAGTTAAAAATGATCATCATAATAATGATGATTAAAATGATTCTTGATTATAATATGAAATTAAATGTATTGGTCCCACACCAGTTGTAGATGACCAGAAATTATATATATATATATATATTAAAAAAAAAAAAAAAACTATAGAAATAAATCTAAGGGGCAGTGACGTGCAGTCAGGGTAGGCAAGGTAGGCAGTGCCTACCCAAGGGTGAATTGATATTTTGATTAGTTTTAATTATAATATAATTATAAATTATTTATTTTTCCATTTCAGATAGCCTACAGTACCTATAAGTTTGAAGGTGTCAGCATTTTGTGCTTTATTGATTTTTCTTTATTCTAGTTGATTGTTATTACTTAATGTTATACTACCTGAGAGAGCACAGGTCACCAAAAGAAATTCCTCGTGTGTATTCATTCACCCCTGGCCAATAAAGTTGATTCTGATTCTGATTCTGATTCTGATTCATATCCCAAATGACTAAACATCGCTATTTTCTGGTTACGACAGATACGCACATTGCTGCTCTGCCTCTGGCCTCATAGCGTGTTTTTATGTGTTTGCGCATGCGCAGTCAGTTCCCCAAGCTGAAAATCATTTACGTAAAAAGGCAGCTCTCTACGCTGCCTTTGGATGTAACCGCACTATGCTAAATGCTATACGTACCTTCACAATGCATTAGTGAATTGATCCAGCGTGGCTGCTACGTTCTCTAGCTGGTGGGCGGGATAACCCTACAGTCAGGATGACAGCGCTAGAGATTATAAAGAAACCTTCTTTTGAGGAAAAACAACAGCTTTTAAAAGATGGGAGACCAACACCTGAGCTACCAGACCTTCAGCAAAGGTAAGGTCAGAAAATTGTTCGTATTTTCCACAATGAAAGGAAGGATTGGCTTTGTGGATGCTCCTCACTGAGGCTGTTCTGAGTTGTTGTTGTTGTCATTTTCTCTGTGTTTCTGTGTTTCCAACACAAACAACGGATGCGCTGCCGTGTCATGGGATATATCTTGTTGGGAGAGGCTATATTAAATCATTGGTGATGTTTCTTTAATGGTGTTTTAAGATGTTGATTTTGGTAGATGGCTAAATGCTTGTTCATGTGGATCTTGTTGGCTTTTTTCTTTCTTATTATGAATTTTATATTTTGATAAGCGCATTGAGATGATTTTGTTGTAAATTGCGCTATACAAATAAAGTTGAATTGAATTAACACTTGCCAGCAGAAACATATGGAATTGTCATTGGTGTTGACATTGGTGGTCTCGATTTGCAACGCCCTGCCTACCCTACCCTAGTGCTCACGGCACTTAACTGCAAAGGGGGTAGTGGGATTCAGGAATAAGAGAAACGGGGTGCTTGGGCCAAAAAAGTTTGAAAAGTCTATTTAAGTGTGCTTAGAGTATACTTATTTTAAACTAAAAATTAAGTATACTTTCAGTTTACATTTTATGTACTTATCAGAGATACATTTTAAAGCGCAACACGTTAGTATACTTGCAGTACACTGAAATGTATACATTAAAGTACAAGTATATTTACTTCATACATGCATTCTAACTTTTAATATACTTAGTACAAGTATTGTGGTGCTGTTGGTGTAGGTAGCGAAAAGCCTCCATCATCACTTGCACTGCGTCATGAGTCAGCGCCGATGTGTCCTGCAGACAGAGAAAGAGACGTGGCTTTACTTATTGCTCATAAATAGATAATTTAAATAATGAAAATATGAACGTATAGTGTTTTTACTTTTGTCTTTATGTAAATGCATGAAATCCCAAATCTTACCTTTAAGTATAATCAGCTTGTGAATGTGCAGATTTTCTCCCCACATCCATAATGGCTTTATAGCAATAAAATGCAACACATTTTTATATAAAAAAAACCAATGATAGTTATGTTAACAAGTCTACATGAAATAAAGTTAAAAGTATATCACCGTGTATAGTATAACAAAAACTGCTTATTTAAATGAAAATGGGTTAGATTCTAGTATAGTAATTCTAGTATACTATTTGAATACCAAGAAGTTTACTTGCAGTATGAAATAAAGCTTTTGGTAAACTAAAATTGGGTCAATTTAGTCCAAAGAAGTATTGAAATAGTACATTTTGAAGTATACTGCTAGTGCATTGGGTAAGTGTACTGAGCTAAAAACACTTAAACTATACACTTTAGGTATACTTCATTTTGGGAAGGGAACCACTGCTCTAATTAAAGTAAAACCGTAAAAATGTAGGATTTAAGAAGTGCTTTTCTAACTGGTAGCCCTTCAGACTATACAGTACCTAGCGCTGGGCAAAAAATCGACTTTTTTGCATTCTGCACTTGTGAGCCAGCCCCCTCTTTGTTTACAAGTGTTTACCCTTTCAGTAGGCTATATATATGTGCCACAGGCATGTTTAATTTTTTATTGGCACTATGCTGAGATGCTAAGGGAAGAGTTTATTAATTTTTTAATTGTAATGTTATATGTTATAAAATATGTAGTTATCTGATTTCTTAATCAGAAAATTTAAGCTACTGTGAAGTAGCTGTTGCTCTTTTGCTTAAACCTGGGTTAAAGCGTGAACTTGTTGAATGACAGAGCCTCATTTACTTTTTATTTTGGGATTTTTCTATACATTTTAACTCTTGAGTACAATCACAGCAATAAAGTTGAACTTTTGACAATATATATATATATATGTTCAGAAAGGTTGGTGACCCTTGCTCTACATTATAATTCATGCTACCACTCTGCATACTATCCAGAGCTCTTGTCTACACTATGTCCATCTGTGTTATGTAGGAATCACCATTAACGACAAAAAACGAACCATTTCCAAGTTAATCTCTCTTGTGCTTTGTCTTTCTACACACACGCACGCACGCACGCACACACACACACACAGTCTCAAAACCAGGTTTTAGAATAGCTGTCCGGTGACGTATCTCAGTGTAGCCAAACCAAAGCTCTTTGGAAAATAAGGCCCCCATTAACAGAGCATGAGGCTGGTTGACTGGATGCAGCTGTTCTCATCAGTGACGGCTCATAGTTACAATCATCTGCAGCGTCGGACAGTGGCTTAACATGAGAGAATATACATTCTGTGTTCCTAAGTGATGGAAAAGTGTTCACGTCTTGGGTTTATTTGGGTTTGATTTAAATTTTATGTTAGCATGAGGGTGGGATCAGGACAGCTGGGAGTGTGAGACATAGGACGGGAGAGAGAGAGAGAGACTTTCAATAATTTTACTTATGAAACACTTTCATACATTTTTAGATGCTGATTTCCAAAACAAAAAAATGGAATTACATGACAGATTATTCAGAATCAGAATTCCTTTATTAATCCCAGGGGGGAAATTGCTTTTGTTACAGCCACTCAAGAAAGTATCACAAATAAAAGAATAAAATGTTAAACAAAGACGAAAGAAAGAATAAATGTTAAATAAGTGTATAATTAAGTAAAAGACTGTTAAAAATAAGAATTAGATACTCACACATTACAGTAGTAAAAATAAAGTAAAGTAAGAAAGATAATACTAGTAATAATAATTGTGATAATACAAATATGATACAGATATTTACAATAATATTACAAATGTACAAATATTGTACAGATATTTACAACATCAATATTACAAATATGATACAGATATTTACAACAATAATAATATAAATATACAAATACCTTACAGATATTAACACAACATTAATATTACAAATATGATACAGATATTTACAACATTAATAATACAAATGTGATACAGATATTTACAACATTAATAATATAAATATGATACAGATATTTACAACATTAATAATACAAATATGATACAGATATTTACAACATTAATAATACAAATGTGATACAGATATTTACAACATTAATAATACAAATGTGATACAGATATTTACAACAATAATATAAATATACAAATATTTACAACAAACAAGCTGTGAGGTTACAGTGATGCACTATACAGTGTGATCGCCACAGGCAGGAATGATTTCCTGTGGCGTTCTGTGGAGCACCGTGGTTAGATCAGCCTGTGACTGACCAGCACATCATGGAGTGGGTGGGACTCATTGACCAAGATGACCTTCACCATGGACAGGCTCCTCCTCTCTGTCACCACTGTCAGAGAGTCCATTTTAATCCCCACCACGTCACTGACCTTTATGAAACACTTTCATAAATGTTCAGATACTGATTTCCAAAACCAAAAATGGTATTTTATGACAGATTATTGAAAGAAAGAATTTGTAGCAACACTTACCAACCACAAGAGAGAGATGGTTTAGAATGAATGCTTTGATGCGTCATCTTGTTGACCATGTGCCTCTCAGCACAGCTCCAGCTGAGGCTCTAAAGGGATTCAAAGGCTGTTATTGTCGTATACATAAGAGGACAGAGGAACAGCTAAGAGCAGGGATGTGTTGGGTAAAGGAATTCTTAGGGATTTTTTTTAACAGAGGACTTACTCATGATACAGTTTGCCATCTGTACAAAGTGAATAGTTGACATGAAAGAACAGAGAGTAAAAGGGCTTGATCCAGTCGATTGGCAGGATCTGAAGCCCACGTGCACAACACACACACACTTTTTGCATACTCGCAGATTGCGTATGATCATTGGTTACCTGTGTAAACTCATTTTAGTTCAAGGGCCAAATACGGATCAGTTCAATCACAAGTGGGCCGTGGGTTTTTGCTGGGAAAAAGAAGACTTTCACATTAGACATAAAGTATAAAAGGCATCAATCGAAGCAATAAGTGACATATACTTCAATGTCTTTTGATTTGTTTATTTTTTGACAATTTTTTTAATCTCTTTGGGGAGATTTTGTGAAACAATTTGAGGATTTTGTAAAGACAGTTCTTTCAACAACAATTTACAACTGAATTGTCTGGAAATTATGAAAACTATAGAAATTAATCTATTCATTGTTTTTCAACCTTGGGGTCAGGACCCCATGTGGGGTCACGTGAAATTTCAGAAAAATTAAAACAGCTTTTCGAAATGTTTTCTTTTTTTTTTTTTTTTTTTTTAATAAAACACACATTCTTAAATAACTATTTCTATACATTAATTTTGTGAAACACAAATCTTTGTTCAACTAAATCGTAGTAAAATATATAAATATATCTGAGCTCAAACATGATCAAAAATGAATTTAAAATGTGTTATCACTCGTTCATTCCATCATTATGCTCTGTAGTTGTTTTAAATAGTTTTCTAAGCAAAATTTTGTGGTCGGACGAAGGGGGTACTTGGATTGAGAAGTAAGAGAAAGGGGGTACTTGAGCCAAAAAAGTTTGAGAACTACTAATTTATACAATGATTCATGTTTTCGCTGTCGTTTTCACTTTCTCCCGCGGGCCAAATCGGACGCTCTGAAGGGCTAGAGTTGGCCCTCGGTCCTTGAGTTTGAAACGTGTGAATTGAACAGATCATCCTGGTGGACTATCCCAGTCCATCCTTTGTATGTGAGCAGGAGGAGGTCAGCCATGATGACACTTGGCCTTTCTCATGCATGTTACTGAAATGGTTCTATTTTAAAGAGATTGATTAAGTCACATGGTATCTATGGAGATGTTTCAGCTGTAAGCAAGGCAAGAAACATCCCATTTTCTAAAGGCTTAAGTTGTCCTCTTTGAATTCTAGAATTTATTCAAAGTATTAGAAATTCATCAATGTTTCCAATAAAATCCACGGTGCTGCCTGCCATCCAGACTTTGTAGCAACGTCGGAACAATTCACAGCCCAGCAGCTCCAGCTTCACGCGCCTGAAGTCCAGCAGACTTTTTGCCATGACCTGGATGACCCAGAACTTTCACAGACACTAAAACACATTAAACATGAGCAGTGCAGTCTGCAGTGTCTCACACACACACATGAAGCAGTAAACATTTGAGTTTAGTTGCAGCTCCAAGGCAGTGATAGCGCCCTCTACTGATGAAAGGTCAAATAGTCACACACTGACCAGCCTTGACGTTAAAAAGTCAATGTAGCATGAAATTGTAAAACAAACGGAAGGATCAGTGAGCTTTGAAACACTTGAAGCAAAATAATCTCTGACAACAGCCAATAGAACAACTACATTAGAATGAACTTTTGACCGAGTACCTTTATACATTATTAGAATAGATATTAAAAAAAATACAAAACATTCAAATATGCATTGTTTTTATTGATATTCACTTATACAGTACAGACTTTTCACTCTGGCACGCATACGATGATATTTTTCTTCTGGTGATGCAATATAAAAACAACAAGTAGCAGTAAATTCTGAACAAAAATAATTGGAAATGCTGCAAAAGTTGGATGAACATTTAACAATGATTAATAGAATAGCTGTAACATTACGTCAGAGTCAAAGATAAATAAACCTTTTCATATTCATAGACTCCTAAATAAGACTTTTTACTTTGTTACAGAACTTGATAACGTGTCGTCTTTACTAATAAAACTAGTAAAACCACAGCTGTGTGAGTGTACACTGAGGTGGTCAAATACACGTGAAGATGAGAATAAAGCTCCAAGACTGGAAAGAGGCGTGCACAATGCATCTGCTTCCATCCTCAACACACACACACACACACACACACACACACACAAGAAAAGAAGAATTCAGACAAGTGTTTTGCTGAGATGACATTTAAAACTCTGATGTGAGCTGCCCTTTACTCTGGATGATCCTCATGATAGACTGTACGACCTCCAATGTAGTGCCCTGGCCTCCGATATCAGCCGTGTGCAACTACACGAAGAGATTAAATGAATAAATGTTGGTAAACATGGAACAGAACAAAAGAAAGCCTCTGTATCACATGTCATTTCTGAGTGTAAATGCAGCTGCAAAGCTCTGTAATAGGAGCTGATGGCACACATTGTAAATCAGATCCCACACAGTGCTACACTCCCTCAGAGCTTTGTGAGGACGAGGGGGGACTGTGCAGTAGGGGTGTGCATTGCCATGAATCTGGTGATACATCCCGATAAATCCAGATGCTAAACAATACAATATACATTGTGATATCAATAATTACAAATTTCACCTTTACAGGTACAAAATGGTATGAAATACAACTTATTTCATTGTTTTAAACTTGTGAGAACAAGTAAATAGTAACTAACTGTAATTCAAGTACCACTATAAAAAAAACCAAGTGGTATGTTTATCAAACTGTCAAATTACATTTTTGAAAAAAGTTAAACTTTTGCATGTTTTATGAAAATCAAAGTCCAAGCTAAAACGCATTGAGGAGTGAGATAGTTTAACGAGGTCTGATGTGGTTCACTGACACCTAGTGACTGGGTGTTTAAGTGCTACGCATATGTTAGTGTAATTAAATGTTTTTTCTATAAAAAACACAATTAAAGAAATCGATTTGGATGTTTTTTTTAAAACGATAGGATAACTGGGCGGTGAAATATTGAGATATAGCACATAGCATGCTAGTGTGTGACTGTGATGGACAACTCACCCTGGTTTCGTTCATGGTAGTGAGGACAGCGTTCCTGATTGAAGTGGCATGATCGTTGAGTCTGTGGACACAAGAGGAGGAGAAGAGGGTTTACTTGAGTAGAAAACCACAACACTGTGCGTCTGAGAAAACGGTGGCACAGATTCATAGCTGGTCAAGCTTACTCAAGGTGGTCGAGCATCATGCAGCTGGCGAGCAGCAGTGCAGTAGGATTTGCAATGTTTCGGCCCGCAATACTTTTCCCAGTGTTCCTTGTGGCCTGAAAGACAAAAAACGTTGGAACTTCATTATAGTTCAATTTATGACATAATAATAATAATACATTTTATTAAAAGTGCTTTTTCAGACACTTTACAGGTAGGTTAAAATAGCCCTGACGAAGACCATGCTTGGTCGAAACATGGTGGCTTTTTTCATGATTTGGGGATTATAACAAAGCCTGGCTTCCAAATTTTTCGACACTTTACAAGTAGGTTAAAATAACAATGGCAATACAGTGATGAAAACATAGAAATATAAATCACAAAAAATAAATAACATCAGCAAAACAGGCATGAGTGAGTGGATGGTTATATGTTAAACAGGTGTGTTTTGATAAGTCATTTGAAAGATGGGAGGTCAGTGCAGTTTCGGAGGTGTCTTGGGAGGGAGTTCCAGAAGGTAGGGCCAGCGTCTGCCCCCCACCCCCAGGTTTTGTGCTTTGTCTTGGGGACAGCAAGAAAGTTGTCATCTGAGGAACGGGAGTAGGGGGCGTGGTTGTGAAGGTCTTTTTGGGTGAGAAGGAGGAGTTTAAATTGGATGCGTTGGGGAGCGGGGAGAGAGTGGAGGTTTAGGAGGACATGAGTGATGTGGTCACGAGAACGAGTGAGAGTGAGGAGGCGGGTGGCGGCGTTTTTGGATGTACTGCAGTTTGTTGACATGGAGGTTGTACCAAAGAGGATGCTAGTGCAGTAGTCAAGGCGGGATGTGATAAAGGCATGAATGAGAATTTCGGCGACAGGGAAGGAAAGTGATGGAAGGAGACGAGAGATGTTTTTGAGGTGGAAAAAAGTGGTTTTCATGACTTGTTTGATGTGGTGGTTGAAGGAAAGGTTATTGTCTAAGATTATATAGTCATACTTTATTTGAAGTTTTATACATAACACTAACATTATGCTATAATTATCTGTCATTAGCATGAATAAGGTGTCATGAAGGCTTCATTAGATGTCGTTGGCTAAATTATGACATCTTTGGAGCTATGTTGGCATTTTTTGGGTTAGATGAAGGGATTTAGTGGGGTTAGGTAGTGTTCGAGGTTAGCATAACAAAATGCTAGGGTTAGGTTAATAAACAACATTTAATGACAGCCTACTTGACATCTTATTCATGCTAATGACAGGTGTCATGTTAGAAGCGTCTGTTGATCACTTTGATGTTTCTTTTGAAGTTTCCTTGACTTCCGCGTAGTGATTCCAGCAAGACGATTTTTGTCTTCTTTTTTAATAGTATGTTAACATTTCATTTATTCAGACAACTGATACAGTTGTGTGAATAAATGAAACCCTAACATACTATTAAAAAAGAATTCAAAAATAATCTTTGCTGGAGTTACTAGTTACCATTAACAGTGCCCAATGAATAACTGTACCTGCTTCCATAGCACATACCGTTTCAAAGACTGCATAATCACGGCCGTAGTTGGCACCCGGTACGAGGCCGGGCCCTCCGACCAGGCCTGCACAAACATTGCTCACCACGTTCCCATAGAGATTAGGCATCACCATTACATCAAACTGCTGAGGTTTGGACACCAGCTACAAGGAAAAAGAAGAAGATAGGTGTTCATCATTTTTCCATTACAATTGCATCTTCACTTATTCTTGTTCAATTACGATTACAGTGACTGGCATTTTTTCCAATTACATTTATAAATATTGTTTCCCCTTGAAAGTAAATTATAAATGTTTTTAATTACTAAAGTTCAATTACAATTAATCACACTTTCTGAGTCAGAAATAAATACTCCCATCAAATGTAACCTTCCTCTTGTGTTAGCTTTCTGTTAGCATCTCTTATGATAACAGGTTGGTTTTGACCCATGTCTTAAATCAGCTGTAAAATACACTAAAAAAGATGATCTAATATCTAATTTGTTTATCATCTCTTGGTTACCTTGTTAAGCTTCCTTATCCATGAAAATATTGGTATTAATATTTTTGGTGTGGGTGTCTGAGCCTTTATTCTGTCAGTATACCCATTCATTTATATGTTTTTTTAAATGGTAAAATAATCCTCAAGAGAACTAACAGGTAGTGAGAAAAGTTGATATGAAACATATTTTAATAATTGTCAACTACGTATGTGTAAGCCAGAGAACTGCAACCGATTTTTTCCAATTACTATTATAAATACGTCATAATTGTAATTAACTATCAATAGCCTATTTGCATGGGATTAGGTTTACCTAGGGACCACATGTAATAATTGGGGAGAATGTCTGTGATGTTAATCTCGTGCGAATCGGCCATGTAAGTCATTTGTAAAGTAAAAGTTCCCCCGCAAATTACCTACTATATTTTGCTGAACTCCTGTGATAATACTAATCCAATGCGAATAGGCATCTCTGTGATTAGACAGAAATGGGCGGGATCTGATGCGTGATTACGCATTGTTTTGTTTCCGGTGTCACGGTCTGAGTTCAACCCTAACCCTAACCTAATCCAATAAACTAATAAAACACGTGTCCGTTCACTTTGAAAACAAAAATAAACAAAACCGAATAAAAATTTTTTCTAGCAAATTCATTTTCCGGTAGTGCGCATGCGCATATATGCGCATAATCAATCTCAGTACGAGGTAAACTCAGAATGTGACGCATGTTTATTTACTTGTGGCGAAGAATGGAGGCTGCATTGGAGTGGTTAGAAAACCTTATCGCCCCGTTTTTTTTCTTCTGTTTGTAGCCTTCTTTTTAACACAGCTGGCTAGCGCTAGCAGTAACACAGCGCTGAGCTGTGGTCTAAAGCCGGCAAAGTTGTTTTAACATCAACTCACAGTGTTTCATGGTTTCAAATGTCCGTAAATTTCAGCAGAATCCAAGGATTGGGTTATCCCATGCGAATGCGCCACATAAAAAGCAGACGGGGGTCCCGAGGTAAAACTAATCCCATGCGAATAAGGCTACTAACTTGATTACAATCATTATTGATCCCAACCCTGGTGTTCATATCTAAAAGTTTTTCCCAAACGTTGCCTTCATGAAATGAAAAGTGAGCCACTCTGACCTGCATGGTGGTGTTGTCGACAATCATGCTGTCAAATGTGATGTCTGGGTAGCCTGAGGCCACCTCTTTGCAACACTGCAGAAACAAGCCATCGCCAAGTTTCCTGGTGGGAAAGCAGCAGCAGCAGCATCCTCATCATCATTAAAAAAAAAATTATTCAGATTCAGATTGTAGAAGGTCAGGCAGCTTAGAGGACTTACATGATGTTGGCCTTATGTACAGCAGTGACTCTACGGCGACCTTTGTCCCTGGCCAGTTGGAAGGCGTATTCTGCAATGCGCAGGGAATTGTTTCTGGTGATGATTTTCAGACTCTCCACGACCCCTGAAACACTCTGAGAGGAGATATAGAATTGAAGGTGGAAGGAGCCGATTACAAAAGAAAAAGAAAAAAAAAAAAATAGGAACAAATAATTCTGACCTATCATAAAAAGCCCACAGCGACACAAAAAAAATCAATTTCCCCACCTGCGACAATCATTACAAAATGTTGTAGAACGCTAAAAAACAAGACTGCATCCAACACACGCCATCTTCAGTCATACGCCAATTCCACATCTTAATATCTGTAATAGTTTTATTAAGTTTAGGTTTTTGACGACTGTCAATAAGATAATAGTTTGCAGGTTTTATTAAATCAATACGAACTGTTGCTTTGTTAGTTTAGTTTTAACTGTCGTTCATATTCAAAACCATGGAATGTAGCAAACATGCTGACGGTTTGAGGAGCAGATTCCAGTCTGATTTTCACATGAACTCCGTCATGGTTCAATTGAACTATAAACACAGCACGGACCAAATATACAGTATATCTATATATATATGAACATACCATACAGGCATCTATTCATAACTAATCTCTGTTGGAAGCTGAAACCACTCCCTGTTTCTGCCTAAACTCATTTTATTGCCTTTTATGAACCATTGACACACGTTTCCTTACAGATGCATGTACACCAGCACACAGCATTGTAGTCACACGCATCGTGTTGTGTAACATGTACTGGATCATATAGAGTAGTTTTTTTTTTTTTAAATGAATTTACATTTTTATGCATGTTGCAGTTTTGTATTTTAAAAAAACATCACTTAATGCTGCTTTTGTGTACACATCTCCTTCACTTTCACTTGACTGTATTTGATCAAATTTGCAAACAGATGCCGGTAACGTAAGAAGAAGCTGGTCCACAGCAGGAAGAAGGTTGGGGATTACTGTTGTAGATTTAAAAATGCTGTGTATTTACATCTCGTGACATCAAAACAAATTGGACAATAACATTTAACAGACATCTTCACCAGATTAAACCTTTTTTTAAATTTCCTAATGTGCCGTATGATAAGTGCGACGTATTCGGCACTATATAAATAAAAGTAGATTTCGGGACCTGAAAGACATGTCATCTTTAAGCATATTTAAAAATGCTTTAAAATCCTATTTTACCAATCTTATTGTATATATCATGTACATTTTAATATATTTGTTGGTGTAATGAAAATGTGACTTGATGTAGCTTTTTTTTGTAATGTTTCTGTATATTTTTAACTGCCTTAGCAACCGTCACGGTGGAAGCTGATAGGGATCCAATGAACACATAAACAACAATAAACATTATATACATTCAATTACTTCCACTAATTTGATTATAAATGGATGTAAATTAACTTCCATCATTAAAAAAAAAAAAAAGCAGCACAGAGTGGAGGAGTTTAGTTTAAAAGAGGCGAGGAGCAGAGCTGACTAATGTACTGCTGTGTCTGACCTCGTGCTCCAGGCTGCTGTACTCTCCCTCCGTGTTCTCCCTGATGATCATGATATCGATGTTCTTGTGGCGAGTCTGGACCCCGGGGAGGGACTGACAGTGCATCACATTGGCGTACAGATCCAAGCTGGTGCTGTTAATACACATTAAGAAGGAATAAGAAGCAAAACCAGGTCATACTTAGTGTATATAAAGGAACCAGAGGCGAAAGAATGTTGCAGAGGTGAGTTGCTCATGTGACAATAATCAAACCTACCGCAGGACATTGTTTCTGGATTTGACTGATGCTGGCAGGGTATGCTTGGTTTCTATGTTGCCTATCAGGAAATAAACGAATTACTTAGTATGAATGAAGCTACATTGCTTTAGCATCCAGGAAAAAAAACAACAACATACAAATGTACACAGAGCACTTAGTTACCCTTGAGAGCGACTCCATTGCGGCGAATGGCAGTGATGGCGTTATTCATGTCGTCATCCGTCTCCAGAGCAGAGTTGACGTGCACCACCTCAAAGTCCACGGGGACGCAACTAAACCTGCAGCAGTGACACAAACCACAGCTTAGACAACATTCGCCGACGGGTACTTTACACCAGGGTCTCCCACACTTTTAGAGGCCAAGGATTTGCTAATTACACAAAGTTTCAAACTATATGTTCTCCCAGATTAAAAAAACTGCAGAGGAGGATTAGGGCCACTGGAAAAAACATACCTAGGTCCAACATTTTTATTATTATTATTGTCCTGAGAATAAAGTGAGAATTATGTGATTAATGTCTGAATTATGAGTTTAAAGTCAGAATTCTGAGATGAAAGTCAGAATTCTGAGATTAAATTTAGAATTGTGGATTTTCAATTAATTTTTCACATTCGGGGAGAGTCAATTTTGCTTTAAGGCATAACAACAGGAGTACAACAGGCAAACATGATGAATTTAGGTGACTTTTGACTTGTCTGAGGCGTTCCAGAGGAAGCTACGTATTTCTCTATTACTGACTCGCATTCTGACTTTGATTTCAGAATCCTGACTTTAATCTCAGAATTCTGACTTTTTTCTCAGAACATCAATAATAATAATAATAAAAATTGGATTTTTGTTTTTTTTTAACCCTAATGTTCTTCCGTAAAAAAGTTGTACAGACCTGCTTTAAAAAAATTCAACAAAAACTGTTTCATTTATTCAAACTTAGCAAATGTATCAGCAAACACATGCTAGCTAAATGCTATTTAACCATTATTCTGTCTAACAGGAGCTGTGCAGCAAGAGTTTCACAGGGGATGTTATTCATAAAGCAAATCATCAAAGAGTCACATGATTCATACGTTTAATATTGTTGTTGGAGCCTTTATTCTGCTCGCAGCTAATGTAGGATTTTAAGGCGGTGATGGATTTTATTGTGGCTACATGCACTGTGCTGTACATTATGATCATGTGAATTGTAACTTTGCTGTAAATCCTTTAAAAGTCCATCATCCTAAGTCTTACAGACCCCTCAGGAGTCCCAGATGCTAATTTTAGAAACAAGGCATGGTGTTTTAAAAAAAGATGAGCTGTTTAAAGCAAATGAACCCAACCTGAAAACCTCTCGGACATGATTGAGAAGCTCCGGGCCGATCCCGTCCCCAGGGATGAGGGTCACGGTGTGGCGGCCTCCGTACTTTGCAGGCGGTGGCTGAAACGTAAACACGGAGCACAACAACAATTAAACTATAAACAACAAGAAACACATCTGTGTTTGTTATAGGGCTGCACAATTAATCACATTTTAATCCTGATCATGATTTTGGTTGCCATGACTAAATAAACCTGATCGTCTGCAATATTTAAATTTAAAATACAGGCTCCGCCCTCTGTAATATTCAGTTAACCTTGGGTACATTTTAAATTCTGGGGTCAATTTGTTTTTAATTATAATTCAATTTTAAAGCTTAATTTTGCACTGTCAACTGTGCACATATTGTTTGTTTACAAGTAGTGCAATAAAATCACAGATTTTTCCTCTCATATGACAAATAATTGTGATTACAATATTGATCAAAATACTCATGATTATCATTTTGGCCATAATCATGCAGCCCTAGTTTGTTATACATTAAAAAAAACCAAAAAACTTTTGACCTTGGCAGCTAATTTTTTCAAGTACAATGTGTTTAAGGGAAAAATTATATAAAGCGTTTTCAAAATAAAAGCCAACACACAAAAAGTATCTTAAAAATACCTACGATAACGCTGGTAATTTAGTTTTAATAAGTACAAATTGTGTAATCAACAGTTGTTTATTATTGTTGGGCAATGTTAAAGAGACTCCCAAAAACAAACAGAACAACAGAAATATAGATGTTAGCATATTGCTAAATCGCAAATAGTGTGAAAGAGAATGAAAGCGCAACATTGTAGTATTTAACACGTACTGTAAATTATGACGGAAGTGTGAATTACAGAAAAAGGGACAGTTGAAACTTAGCATCTCATACAATTCAACTTAGTGATGTCCCGATACAACTTTTTTTCTTTTTTTTTTCATTTCCGATACGATACCGATATTGCAGCTGTTGTTGTTGTTGTTGTTGTTGTTGGTCGATACCGATACTGTTCGATATCAGCATAATCATACATACTTTTATTCCTTGTTTTGTAGTGTGGAATTAAGAAAAGGCTTGATCAAGTGATGTTACTCAAACAAAGAACAATAGTCAGCAACAGTAGGTATGAGAAAAACTGACCCATTTATTATTAGGGATGTCCCGATCCGATATTGATATCGGTCCGGTATCAGCAAGAAAACTAGTATCGTATTTTATCGGACTGCAACTAAAATCTCCGATCTATGTCATATTATATTTATTCAATTGTAGAATACTGTAGATATTATGTTGAAGGTTAAAATGTATGTAACCAATTGGTTAATAATAAATGGGTCAGTTTTTCTCAAACCTACTGTTGTTGACTATTGTTCTCTGTTTGAGAAACGTCACATGATCAAGTCTTTTCTAACATTCCACTCTACAAAATAAGGACTAAAAGTATGTATGATTCGTGATTATATCGTTTTGGATCGATATTGGTATCGGCCAATAATCAAGGCTGCAGTATTTGTATCATATCGAAAGTGAAAATGTTGTATTGGGATATCCCTATTTATTATTAACCAATTGGTTACATACATTTTAACCTTCAACATAATATCTAGAGTATTCTCCAATTGAATGAATATAATATATATTGGAGATTTTAGATGCAGTCCGATAAAATCCGATTTTCGTTTTCTGGTTGATATCGGACCGATATCAATATCGGATCGGGACACCCCTAATTCAACTGATTCATTATACAATTGTTACTCTGTGGTGATGTGGTGTATGCTTTTTTCTGAGTCAAAATTCAGCGACACAAAAGCAGTTCACAGCACATGCAGTGATGATGATGATGATGATGATGACATGCAAACAGTCAGGATGCAGCTACTTACAATGTTGTCTCCCTTTTCATGAAGATGGACAGCGGGGGAAAAGCAAAAGGACAGAAGTCAACTTGAGTTAAATCCAAGCAGTAGAAACATCACCTCTTTAACCTCCATGTGAGTGGGAGAAAAAAAAAAAAAACACCCGACATGTAGCGCTTCTTCCACCTTAGTATGAAATATCTATGCACATTCCACACCCCCTCCCCACACTACCGAGGAAGAAACCAGCACCAATCAGCTCTGCATTTAAATAACAAGCAGCATGTTAGAGCCATATGAGTGAAAACCAGTCACATGTGGGAGATACTGGGATAAATGGATCCATAGGTTTTAGTGAGCGTGAATTAGTTGCTAATTGAAGATAATAAATGGTCACACTTTACTTAAAGTTTTATACATAAGGCTGACGTTACACTGTCATTGACATGAATAGGTGTAGACTGGGCATGTCTTAACTACTCCAAGAGCCACGCCCATAATCACAGCATTTTTTTGAGTCAGCCACACCTCAGAGTTTAGATACTCTTAAGGTTAGTTAATTTTTTTTTGTTCTCTGAGAAAAAAAATCACTGTGACCACCTCTATTAATGTAAGGGCGCAAAACATCATTTTTGTACATTGAGGACTATAAAAATGTGAAATGCTTCCAATCTGGCAACCCTTGTAAACAACAGTGATTGAGAATTGTTGCTTTTTTCAACCAATATCCAATATAACATCACAACTTTTGTTATTCCTTTGTTGTAAGTGATTATATTAATCATAATGTTACTTTATTGGCTTTAGTGAGCATGAATACATTACTGAACTCATCTCATAGCCCCAAAAATAAACAGTGCAATTAGTTGCTAAATTGAAGATAATAAATGTGACTTGAATTGTTATACATAAGGCTGACAATATGCTATCAATTCAATTAACTGTGCAGCCCTAGTTAGGGGTGAGGGTAACAAAGGACACTTAGTGAGTCCTTATTCATGTCACAATAATGACAGCGTAATGTCAGCCTTAAGTATAAAACGTCAAGTAAAATTTTACCTAATAAATAATAATAATAATATGAAAATCACAATTCTTGTTATTTGTCCAGTCTTACATCTTTAATGTTGAAGTATTTATTTTATTTCAACGTCAAATAATTTAGAAAGCATCACAGGTACTTGCGAGCATCTTTGTATCTTTTTATTTGGTTCTCCATTAGCTTTGGCTAGAGCTGTTGCTCCTCTTCCTGGATTCCACACCCAATATAATTGTCTTATTCGTGCAGTGTACAATGACATACAACACAAAGAAAATAAACAAAGCAAACAACTAAAACAAAAATATAAATATACATTTACAGTTATTGATCACTATACATATTAGGGATGCAACAATATTCGGTATTTAACCCGAACCGTTCAATACGCTTTGTTCGGTTCAATGCACGACAGCAAACAATGGTATTTTTGGTACGTTTCCCCATCACAAAACTTTATCAAAACTTTGTGTAGCCGCGCATGCTGTGTGATCCCCTCAGGAGTAGAGACATGAGAGCAGCACATTGTTCAGGCTCAGTGCCACGCGCTGCTCATGCCACCTTCAGTGTTTGCGGCGCGGAGGAACTTGTTAACCTACATTCGGCTGTGCATTTGTACGACTCCTCACCAACCGTCCACGTTTCACCGTCATTCCTCCGCCTTTTGACTGGAGAGGTGCCAACAACAGTCCGAAGCCAGCCCAGGAGCTGGCGTTGGCCCTGCTGCGTGTGTGTCAGACTGGAGCTGCAGGAACCTGTCTATAGAGCTGGGGCATGAACACTGTGAACGTGCATTAGAGATGCGCGGGCCAGGATTTTTCCAACCCACAGGGCCCCTCGTGTACGGCAAAATCTTACCCGCACCGCCCGTCCCGAGCTGCTGCCTCTATTTTCAGAACCCGCTCCAACCCAACGGCTTCATGCTTTACGTCCAAAGTAGAGTTCAGTTTGTGTAAAGAAAAAAAAAAAAAAAAAATATATATATATATATATATATATATATATATATATATAGGGCTGAACGATTTTGGAAAATCTAATTGCAATTTTTTTTTCCCCTCAATATTGCGATTGCCGTAACCGTATCGCTACCGTGGCCCAAAAACCGTGATGCATACCGAACCGTGGGAAAACTGTACCGTTGCATCCCTAATACGTATACATTTATAGATCACATAAAACTAATCAAACTTATTCTAATTAATTATATTCCGTAGCTTTGATTATACATCGTTTTGTTAATAACTTTTTCTTTCGGTAGTTTTTTTTAAATTGAAATTTGTTATTTTCTTGAATCATTTGTCTTGGACTGAAATCAGACTTTAAAAAGGCAATAATGTAATTAAAAGTTTCTTCTTATCAGTAAATTATAGGACATAAGGCATTGATAATAAAAAAGTTTAAACTCACTACATACACACTAAATTCCCCTTTTAAAAAAATGCATCAATAATAGAACAATGATCAACAACACAGAACAAAGCAGTGATCATATAACAGGATAAAAAGGTCATTCTTTCATTGTGGGTTGATTATTCTCACTCATTCACTCACGTTGAGCCCACTTTTGTTCCTGTGACTTGTCAGTGTTGTCCCAAATACCTGAGAGAAAAACAACAGTTAGTGGATGAACAAAGGCGAGTGTCTAATAAAGGTTTATATGACTTTAACTCCTCAGCAGAGACATGTGGAACTGGATTTAATCTAAACTAAAACCCCTTTAACCCGATGACCTTGTCCTCACGTATTACAGCAGTTTCACTAAAGGCGCCACAACAATTTTAGAATGAACCTAATGAACAAAAGCAAAAAAAAAAAACAAAACACGAGTCTGATCTTACTTTAACGGTATTTCCAAGGCGTCCGCCACCGAAAGGTTTAATAAATCTGCACAGTGACAGTACAGCTCCGTGGGCAGCCATCTTGATTGTTGAACGAAGGCCTGTGTGATGTTGCCAAATAGTGCAGATGTTTTCCCGCTTCAAATCTGTTATATACCGGAAAAACCTTAATCGTTTTTAGTTCAGGGTTTTAATTGAATGAATTGAAAACTTGAATGAAAAACCAAAACAAAACATTAACAAAATATGTGTCACACATCTGAATGGCAGCAATGATATCACGACTATTCTTGTATTTATCTGTATTTTATTTAATAATGTAAATTTTCTTTCTCTTTTTTTTTTTTTTTACTTTTAATTGGAAATATTTCTGCAGCATCTGTTAAAAATATTAAAAAAAGAAGCAATTTCGCCCTGGGATGGGATAAATTAAGTATATCTGATTCTGATTATAGTATTATTTTACACTTTATGTTTTATGGATTTTTTTCCTCATGATTCAGCTACTGTTATACATCCTGCTTTATTGTTGAAACAGGACAGTCCATTGGAAGTCCTTATCTTACAAAACATGTTAATGCTAATATACATTTCTAAATTGCCTCTAAGAATTTATAGCAGTGTGATAGACAGCTATATAATATTTATATGCAGATGTTTTTTGATTTCTGGTTGCACAGAAATCGCTGTGTGATTTTCATCATAAATGAAATGAGAAAACACATGTACAGTGTTTGTTTACTTAGTCTGAATTATTTTCAATAGTCAATTCATAATTTAGGAAAGTATCATTAGCAAACAGTGTAATTTCCAAAAGAAAGGCTCATCCACGTAACAGTGCACTTGTTCAGAAATCAGAATCAGAAATGTTTTTAATGGCCATGTACAGTTTTAAGGACAGTACAAGGAATTTGTCTTGGTAGTTGGTGCACAAAACAAACAACAACAAAAAATAAAAAAACAAAGAACAACCCAGCAACAACAATAATAATAATGATAAATATAAAGGATGAGGGATAAATAAAGGATAGATAGAGAATAAAGGAGAAATAGGATAAATATAAATATATATATATACAGTGCAGCAGATAATGTCATCATGGAGGTGGTATTCGGGTGGGGGGGGGGGTTCAGTGGGTGACTTGGGGTGTGTTCATGTGGATGGTTCAATTAAAATATTATATATATATATATATATATATATACACAAATGTATTCATTACACATTGTATATCTAACTAAAGCCTTTTTTCTTGGAAAAACTAATATTTTTAAATATGAAGTAGTGTTATTATCCAACTCTTGTCGTTTCAGTCAAAGTATTTCAATTTGCCGTATTTTGTTGTAAAAGTGACTGACCTCTTTGCATCAAAAAAACCCTGACCTTTACAATCAAATGTTGTTATTGCCTGAGAATGGTAGTTTGTGACGTTTCAGAGGCAGCTTACATCATAAACCACCACTGTTAGCCCCGCCCCTCCAATAAAAACTAGCACCTGTTGACTGCAATCTGTGGCGAGTAGGTTTGACTGAGAGACTTGTGAATAGAGAGGTATCGTGAGTATTGAGTAGGTAGTTAGCATGGCATAGATTGTTATTAGGACATTTTATAATATAGACTGGGCGTGTCCTAACTGCTCGGAAGACCCACCCATAATCACGGCATTTTTTGTGTCAGCCAAAACATCAGGGTTTAGATACTTTTAAAGTTAGTGAAATATTTTTTTTTGTTTTCTAGAATAAAAAAGTATCACAAACTATAACCACCTCTATTAATGTATGGGCCCAAAAGATGATTTTTGTGCATTGAGGACTATAAAAACCTGAAACACTACCAATCTGGCAACCGTCGTAAACAATGGTGATTGAGGTTTTTTTAAATGGTTTTTTTTTTTTTTTTTTTTTTAATTATTATTATTATCCATAATACCATTACAATTCTTATTACTTTTTTGTTGTGATTAATCAAATTAATCACAATGTAACTTTCTTTGCTAAAAAAAAAAAAAAAAAAGACTTTGTTTGTGGTCTCGTGACGTAACTCGCGCATCCTCAGTGCTCTCGTGCTGGGGAGGCGCGTTACATCCGGAAGACAAATGACATTAACCTAAGCGAAGTTCCTTTGAAAGCTTTCCTTGCGTACCGTGTTTTTCCTCCAAGTTTACTTTAAAAGCGAGTATTTAAGTCATCTTAAGTTTTGTTTAAAAGCTCAGCGCCTCAATGAGGAAACAGCGCAAAAAGCTGTAAAAGTCTTTCTCACCGAGCAACAGCTCCTGGGAACTGCTGAGTCCAGGGACCCATCTTCTCCTCGGTGGATCCAGGTGGGTCAGACCAGCTCATGTTTATGCGTGTTTTATGTCGGTAATGTTTCGCTGTAGATCGTGAGAACGTTGTATCACGTTAAAACGTCATCTGTTTACAGCCATCTTGATCTGTGAGGGACAAACTAGTCACTGTACTTCAACATATCACACCAATATATGAGGATGTCCATAATTAATGGTATGCCTGAAGTGCGCCTTTGATTATTCACTGCAGAGTTTGCATGTTCTCCCTATGTACTTTTGGAGTATCGTCCCACAGTTCAAAAATAATAATAATAATATTTAAAACTAATGCAGAGCTAAGTAATACTGTAATGAAAGCTAAGACTTAAAAACGATGTGTGCAGCAGTACAAAGAAAATAGTAACAATGTCTTAAAGCCCGTGTCAAACTCAAGGGGGCCTTTAGAGTATCCACAGAAGACCGTAAAAATGAGTTATTGTGTAAATTACGAAATAATTCAGCTCTAGATATCTCTCAAATTCAATGAAATGCTGCAATATTTTTATGGGTTCAAAAATGTTCCCCAAATTATTCCACTAAATTACACAAAAATTGGTTACAAAATCAAAAATGATCAAAGTGAAGATCCTGCAGTGATCTGAATCATAGGTTCACACATTCATTCAGTATCTCAATTTAGACTTTTTAAAATCTCATTTCTTTTGATTCAAAGTCACTGAAAACAGCCAACACTTTCTATGGGAAAACATTCAAACTTGCACAAGGCCAAAAGCCCACAATCTGTTTGCACTAAGGAGGTTATGCTAATCTAAATATTAAACTAACATTTTATATATATATATTCAAACCATGACGGCTTTTCAGACTGAAGACAAAATGTAAGTAGTGTTTTACAAACGTTGAGTCATGATGACCCAAAGTTGGCTACTGTCCTTTCCTCAGTGAATAAAATGGCATTGAAGGCTTATCGATATAGAAATGTGCGACCAATGTTTTTTGAAAGAATGTTGTGTTCCATTCAGAAAGCACCAGCCAAACTAAACCACATCCACGATAATCCACAACAGCAAGTCTGCACGTTAGAAAAGTCTACATTGTAGCAGCAATCCAAAGAAGAAGAAGAAAGAAAAAAAAACAATCCATAGAAGAACTTCAGTCAGTGCATCATTTATTAACATACATGCCGCAAAAAAGACGAGGATTGTTGGCACATCATCAGCATTAAATAAAAAGGGCTGTGAGGGAAAAAAACTAAATATCACACAACGTTCAATAATGGTAATTGTGTAGATCACAAAAGTAGCAAACTTGAGTCTGCACATCATGATATGTAGCTCTAAAAGACAGGTATAATCAAAAAAAATTAACATTCCTTCATCAGGCATATCACAAACGTATGAAAGCACATCTGTACCATAATTCAATTTAAGATGGATTAACAGAAATGGTTTTTCATACTTAGAATAGAGCTGCAATTTTGAACTCATAAATAAAAAGAATAATAAATAATCAAAACTGCAATTATGATACAGATATGCTTCCATACGAACAATGGGTACACGTCCTTATAAAGATAATGTGATCAAAAGCACCTGTGTGGTCATGTGACAAAGCTAGACACTGCAAAACATACTGTAATATATAATTAATATCGTTAAATTTATGTTATATCTATCTATAAATACAAGGAAGGTCTGTGTGCGTGTGTGTGTGACGCATTGTCTGATCAATCTGAAACTTTTTTTAACAGCTTGAGCATGGCCCGAGGGTGTGCATCCATTATTTTGAACTTTTTTGGTGATTTTGTTTCAAAACATTTATTTTCATTTTATTTTGAAATCAACAGGGGTTAGACCGGAGAGGGGGGAGGGGCTTCTGAGCCGCACTCACACTAATATGCTAGCAAAGCTCACGCATCAGGGGTGAGACACACGCATTTAAACCTTTTCACACGCCTCACCATGTATATTTCATGCAGAGAAATGACCAGAGATGTGTCTAGCTTGAATGTATTTTAGATCAGGCAGCTCAGTGCGTAGTGGGTGCATGAGCGCAGCTGATACGCGTGCGTGTGCAAGTGAGCCCACGGAGGGGAGATGCGTGTGCGTGCCTATGAGTAGAATCCAACACAGCAATTAGGACAGGTAGCGTCTTATGTTTTATAGTGCAGCCAGTAAATAAAGTGCAGCTCTACAACAGCAAAATGGCTTTAAAGAGTGCGAGGTGTACAGGAGTTAACCCCGGAGGAGAAGCAACCTCCGGCCCTGGAGAGTACAGATCTCCCCTGTGTGTCCCCCCGCACCCACAAAGAGGAAAGGTTTTAACAGCACCTTAACACCTACAATAAACAGCACTAACCACAATAACACACACACACAAAAGATAAGCACCCCTGCACTAAGAAATGTTAAATGCTAAATAAATAGTTTTATTTGTACAAATTTGTCTTTTATCAGATTCTACCTAAACCGATTTTTTTTAAAAAAAAAAATCGTTTTAAAATAGGCACCAAAAAAATCGCGATATACCTAGAAATCGATCTTTTTTTCACACCCCTATTGACACCACAGGCAGAATAGGAGAAGAATCTGCTGCTCTGTCCAAACAAATCCATCCACAAAGAGACTCACTCAGTGTGTTTTTTTGTGCCAGCCCCAAGCCTGGATAAATGGAGAGGGAGGCCTTTGGTGTAAAACCCACCTATTTTCTGTGTCTCTTCTCTATGGTAGTATGTTGGATATAAAGTACATGTTTGTGTGTAAATTTTCCCACTGGTTTTTTGAGTTTTTTCTTGCCGAAGGAGGGTCTAAGGACGGAATGCTCCAAGACATTTATTATCCATTTGCTTAAGTCCAGCGAACATTGGTGCAAACTTTTATCAATTTATCATGCGCATGTCCCATAGAATTAAACCAGGGAAATCGCACATGCTATTTTTCTTTGAACCTATATACCCCTTTATAACACTACAGAATACAGAGTATATAGAGAATATATACCTCTGTGTACATTCAACCTTTAAACACATACTCATTTGGCCATAATTTACATGACAACTCTACCTAAGCTCCCACTATATGAATACATACTTCTGACGGGCACTGTACTAGTAAATAGAACCGCAAGATTTGAAAAAATAAAAAATTACAAGAAATGCAATAACGTATTTATTTTAAATCCAAAAGCAACAATACTGATATTCATTTAGTCACACACACGACCATGAAAAATAAACAAGAGGAAGGAAACCCATGTTGAACAAAGCCAGAGAATTGCAGAAAAAAAAATATATACCACAAGGTGTATCTGAATATAAATACCTCTCTCACAGTATAAAAATAATATTGAAAATACTATATGATGAGACAGACATCCAAACACAGAAAGTCTTCATTAAAGCTGATATCCGGAGTTTCTGAGAAATCTATGTTTACAGTATGTATGATTCTTTTAAAATGAGAAAAAATGCCTAATCAGTCTTTTACTATGGTCTACTGCCGCTGGTCATTCATATACATTAATGTATACAAGTCCCGCCTTCGTCTATAGACCCCTACACAAATGTAAAAAACCACCGTGATCGCCCAGCCAATAGGCTACGACTTCCTGTTTTTGAGACTGTCAATCAAAGTGAATGTGGAACTGTGCACGTAAACAAGGCCGCGCATCACAACAACAAATGGGAAAATATGATTTTGGCTCTTATCTCTGAAATGTTCATCACTAATATAATAACCTATATCAATGCTACCCAATGCGACCTTATTATGTTCCGCGATGCGCATGTACAAACGTAGAGGCGTGGCTTCTGGTAGATTGGCAGAGGCAGGGGAGGAATTGGAGCGGTTTAGGGCGGGACATCGAGACGTTTCTCTGAAACTCCGGATATCAGCTTTAATTCCTTTAGGACAAAAAGCAGCCCTTTTTTAACAGCATGGAGTTAACATCTCCGCCACGTGATGGTTGTTTAACCAGTTCAGTTCTGCAATGTCAGTTTTTGAAGTGTTGAGCAACAGGAATTTTGGCAATTGTGTAGATCAAACATGGGAAATATTTGCAAGTTTTTATATCTTGTGTTAACATTCAACAACATTTCCCAAGTATTTATAAGAATTTCTGTTCTTTTTCAGTTGTTTATGGCTGTTTGTTTTTTTTTTTTGTTTTTTTAATAAAAAACTGTTTATACACTTTAAGGTTTTTCAGGAGTCAAAGCAATCACCTCTGAGGAAGACTGTCAATTGACAGTCGAAACATGTCAGGAGATAACATTTCCTGAAAAAAATCTTGTCTGAATAAACAAAACTTTAACATATATTTCATAAAAGAAGACAAAATGAACTGGCTGGAATTATTTATTTGAGATTAGTTAAAATCAGGATTTAAAAACAAAATAAAGAAGTCATACAATTCAATGACGGAAAAAATTGCGTTGAAAAATACTTTGAAACATTTTTGGGTTTTTTTTGTGGGGTGGTTACTACTAATGATTGTGTTTGAAAACCGTTGAATGTGTTTTAGGTTATTTTGTAGTAATAATAGTTATTTGTGACTTGATTCCCATAATAGATGAACTTCTTTAATGAAGCTGTTTATTTGTCATCCTCAGGTGTATGAGAGAGCCAACCATGAGGTTAACAGGTGAGGTAACTACAGTGAATGTGTTAGTGTGTCAGCTCTGATGTTTTCACCTGACTGTGCTGCTTCCTGACAGTCCCAGTTCGAGCTATGGTGGTGGTGCTGTTGGTGGGACTCACATGGCTGCTAGCAAACTCATTGTTTGGTGGGGAGAGTGCTTCATCAGTGCGACAGTTCTTCACTGGTAAGACACTGGAGAAGGTGGTAAAAAAGCAACTAAAAACTGTAAACTTTACAGATTCAATGTTTGAAAAAGGGAAATAGCTTCTTCTTCATTGTTAGAGGAGAAAACTAGATGTTTTATCATCTGGGAAAATAAAAAATATGTGGGAAAAAAATGAAGACAAACTTTATATTAAATTTTTTGATTCACACAAGAGATATGTATTTTAAAAACAAAACTTCCCAGCACAGAAACGTGAACCAACCCACGTCTTAAACCCCACCCAACAACTCCTGGAATCAATATCTTAGATGATCATGATGCAATAACTTTTAAACGTTTGAAACCAACATCTTCAAATTAGTGTAATACAAGAAGTTGTTTTGATTAAAATATATGTAAACAATAGTATCTTATATTAGTTTTATTCTGGCTGTGAGGAAATTTGTGCTCAAAACCCAAACTTCCACTAGATGCTCATTTGATTAAGACATGTGTCAAACTCGAGGCCCAGGGGCCAAATCCGACCCTTTAGAGCATCCAATTCAGCCCGCAGCAGAAAGCAAAAAAAGGTCAGAGAAACCATGAATCATTGTGTAAATTACCAACTAATTCAGTTGTACATATCTCAGCTAGATATCTCTGAAATAATACACAAATTCAATGAAATGCCACAATATTAGCAGCGCTCACATTTACCTCATCTTTATATCACATGATGGCAGTCATTTTTAATGTCAAATTGTTAAAATAACTCTCAGTTGTTCCCAAATCCTGCTATTTCTTCAAATTATTTTACAAAATTTCCCCAAATTTAATAAAAATGGATTACAAAATCAAATAAATTGAATATGAAGATCCTGCAGGGACTGAAATCTGTCACTAATTGCTTTGATATTATCAGTGCTGTACATATTTGATCATTTATTTATACGTGGAAGTGCAAATTAGAGCACAATAATGATTAAATTACTAATTTTCCCACCTAAAATCTGCTCTGTATTTGGCCCCTAGGCTAAAATGAGTTTGACACCCCTGGATTAAGATGTTGTTTTCTTGTTTTTAGGTGGCAATGAGGAACCAACACCTGGTAAGTGAGAACAAGTTATAATGTATGCCCAGTCAGTTAAATTGAGATATATCTTTTGCTGATTGCCCTCAGAGCCCCGCCCCCGCAGATTTAAGTGTGGACTTTCGGCTCCTTGTCCCCCAAAGCATTTGGCTTTTCGCCTGATTTCAGGAGCTGCAAACGTCATCGGCCCAAAAATCTGCCTGGAGGATAAGATGTGAGGCTAAGGGTTTGGTCACTTCCTGTGTCCACTCATGTCTCCCCTCCCTCTTTATGTTGTGCTTTTGTTGGTCTGTTTTTTTGCTTTTTGTTTTACACTCTTTCCTGTCTTTTCCCGCCTGCTGCCACAAACAGATCTCAATCTGTCTTAGGAGCTCAAAGCAAGTATTGCTTCGGTCTGTCGTTTCCATGCTTTTTCTGTTTTGTCTTTAACTTTGGCTTTGTTTTAGACGTTGTTGGTCCTGACGCAACCATTAGAGCAGAAATGCTTGTTCACAAGGAAAGAGTAAATTGTTTAGAAGCTTGTTTTGTTTCAAACAGGTTATTGAGCAGTGTGAAGAACAATGTTGGCAGAGGACTGAACATAGCTCTGGTGAATGGTGAGCGCCTCAGCCTTAAACAATAATACTGTTATATTGTACTATCTAAATATCTCATGGGTGTTTCTGTGCCTCAGGGGTCACTGGCGAGCTTATAGAGACCAAAACCTTTGACATGTGGGCTGGAGGTAAAAAAAAAAAAAAACAACAAAATAAAAAAACAGACAGTAAAGCTCCAGCAGTAACTCTGTCACCACAGCATACCATTCATTTCACCTCCTTTTTTCAGATGTTTCCAACCTACTGAAGTTTCTTCGACCACTTCATGAAGGAACTCTTGTGTTTGTGGCCTCCTTTGACGATGCTGCTACAAAGTAAGGCTATGCAATTAATCAAAATTTTATTACAATTGTAATTATTACACTCAACAATTTACAAAAATAATTAAGTTGCACAATTGAGAAAAAATGATTATTTAAAAAAAAATTTGATTTAAGAAATAATATTATTTAAAAATGTATATTATTATTTAAAAATAGAAATATTTTTTATTATTTTACAGCAAGCAGAAACGCTTGGTATTCAAGCAAGGCAAGTTAAATTCTCTGATATGAGAACACCTGTTTGTGCAAAAGTGAACATACTTGATTTTAGTGTTTGAAGGATTTTATTTATTTTTAAAATATATATTTTACATTTTGTAGAGAAAATAAACAACTTTTTGGTTGACAAATAACCGTTTGAATAATAGGGATTTCAATGTATGACTAAAATAATTGTGATTATTATAATCGAGCAGCCCTACTACAAAGTAAGAACCCCAACCTGTTGACAGCGGTTTCTGTAGCTGTCCTTGTTAAGGCAAGATGGTGAGTGATAATGTAGGTGCAGCTCTTTTGGCTTCTGTTGAAATTAGTTTGTGATTTACTTCCTGTTAGTTTTACTTCTTCAGTTTACACCCATTGCATGGTGCTCACTTTAAAACAGTAGATCATCTACTTAAATAGTTTTACAGTGGGTTTCTGCTCAGAAAGGTTCCACTGTGTAACTGCAGTGCAATTTGCAGTCTGGCAATCCCCACCACCTCCGTCTGTTGCAACAAGGACTTAGAGGAGATCCTGCTAATTCACGTGTAATTCAATATAGTGAGTTGTAGACAATACAAAGAAAACCACAAAGCCAAACAAACGGTTCATTGTTTCCTTGGAGAGAAGCAGAAGGAAATATACTCGGTCTTGCCCTGTACATCCTCTGCTCTTGTGGAGATTATTGTGATTCAACCATGGATAAGTGCCATATTTATATGTTAAATACGATCCAATCCTGCCTGAAGAAAGCTGGAGGTCAATGGGAGGAGTGTGAAAGTGAGTCAGGGCTCCAACTTTGATACCGAAAAGTACAATTTTCTGACCGAAAAAGAAAGTGCTCATTTTGTTGAAACTGTGGGATCAGCGGACAGGTTTTATTCCCGAGTCCGAATATGTGCTCGGCTTTTGGCTAGAGACCGAAATGGGCCCGTTGGAGGTCCCGTAAGGTTGGTGTTTTCCTCTACCAGGGGTAACCTCGGCCAATGGGAGGAGGAGTGTGGAAGCGTGGCAGGGTTCCGACTATGATACCGTTTCTCCCATCAGGTTTCCAAAAGTGCTCGGATCGGGCCAAATGTCCGCGGGTCGGCAATTTAATGATGGAATTATGTGTCTGTGCACCCACTTCCCGTCCGGCATTGGCTTAGGGTTGTTGAATTTATGCAGCACAGCTTCCGATGTCTGGCAAAAATAGAAGGGCTGCGTAGAGAGCAACATTGCTTTGTGCTAGCCAAACATGCTGTCAAGACTTTGATGTCCTTTGTCACCATAGACTTGTGTGAAAGTGGATTTTCAGCTTTGACAAACATTAAAACAAAGAATAGATCAAGACTTTGTGTGAAGAACGAATAAAGACTTTTGTGTATCTTCTCAACCTCACCCTTCTCATCAAAGTTGTAGTGAGTTGTATTTAACATTTTTAGGGTGAAGAATATGTTGTATTACTGCTATATTTTCAATCAACTAATGTTTGGTAGATTTTTTTTACCAAAGAAAAATATATTGCTCACTGAAAATGACAGTATGTTTTATTGATTATTATTTTTTATGATACATTAATCCCCAACAAAATAGGACAAATTCAGGGACAAATTTCACTGTAGTGCTACATTGTATATAACATTACCTTATTATGTTTTTAAGCGTGCAGGAGTAGGGGGCACATGGCTTCAGGTTAAATGTCTGAAGGGGTACGGTACTGTGAAAAGTGAAGGAACCACTGATTCTATATTAAGGCTGTTTTTTGTTACTCAGTTTAGTTTAGCTTTAAATATTTCACACATTAGCACAGCAGTTACAGTCCAGCTGCTCAGGCTTAGGGACACGCCAACATTCTTAATAACAAACTGTGGCTCAATCCAGGGAAAATGCTTCAGTTTGTTCCAAATGAAATGATAGTGAAGATAGATCCTAAATGATAAAAACCTAAAAGCCTTGTCAGCAAACATGCTAGAGGGAAGCATTTCCTTTAACTCTCTGTAACCTGCGCTCAATTAAAAAGTGAAATTAGCATTTTGGGTTTAATTCTGATTAACATAAACAGAAATAGTAACAGAAATGTATGAATAAAAAATGTTGAAATTTGTTATCCATTTTGAAGCATGGCTTGTTAGCTATCTACTTGCATGAGTAGATCATTTTCAAAATAAAAGCACTGTCAAGTGTCTTTACTATGCCATGGTTTACCACATTTGACAAAGGAAAGAACTGACTAAGAATTTCACTCAACACAATGCAAATACGTTCATAATTTTTCATCACACAAGGTAAGTGCACACAAAAACAAATTCAGATAAGCACATTTATTTAGATAAAAGTATATTTTAAACTATTGTTTTACTAAGTCAATGTAGGTAAGCAACCTGTATAATTAGGCATTTAACAAACAGAAACCTAGGTCCTCTTTTAGAACCTATATAACCATTTTACCTTGTGTTTTATACCAGTTATAGATTGTACAATTTTAATTTAGCCATTTCAAAATGGAAATACTTTTATTTTTATACATAAATAACATATTTTTACTCTTAATTGTATTAAAGCAAAATTTGCTATATTTTTAATGCTCATTTGAGCCCTTTAACTCATTGACTGCCATTCACCTCTATAGACGTCATTTGGTTTAGTAACGTTGACTGCCATTGATGTCTATAGACGTCATTTGTGTTTTTTGACTGGGATTGCTAGGAGACAATGTGATGGAGTTCTGTGAATATCAGGCTTGTACTATGATGTAGTGACCAACTGGTGGCATGTAGGTGGCAGCAGCGCACCTTTATATGAGAGATTAGCCGTGATTAACACCATCGATGGGGTGGGACAAACCAGGGACAAGACAAAATGGTGCTAGGAGAGACGACGGTGAAGCTCTCAGCAGCTGACAGCAGGCCACACTCGACCAGAACATGTGTGAAACTAACTGGACTATTGAGTGTTGCGATCGTGAGACAGAACGATCAACAAACCGGGGCAAGCGGGTTGACTCTGCATGTCCGGGCGGAGGAGGAAGTTGCGTGTGTGGGAATGGATGGGGGAGAGACTCGGAGGGCAGCCAAAAAACAGTAAGAAATTCATTCAGTTGTGACCAGATAACAAAATAATAATAGTTTTGCCATCAAATCCTGGTCTTAGTGTTGTTTTATAGAAGGTGTTGTCCATAAAGCAAAAAAAAATTTGCCTCAAAGTCACTGACAGTTTTTTTTTTAAAAAAAAGGCTGTAAAGTGTACTACAAATAAAATGTATTATTACTACAAAATATTCTGTGGGTCTTTAAAAATCAGTCAAAATGCTCTAAAATGGCTGGCAGTGAATGAGTTAAATACATAAAAAAGGTTTTAAGCATTTTAAAATTAGTTTAATCTTTTCATATAAACAACTTCATTACCTTAAATAAATTAATTAAGCAAAACAATTATGCAGTCAGAGATCACATTTTAACAGTCGAGTCATTATGAGCTCACCGGTAGCCCTTTTAGTTGGAGTCCTTTTTCCCCATGCATTTGTATAGTGCATGTTTCTGCTGTTTTCTGCTCCGTTGCACATAGCGAACCAGGCAGATCGCCGCAACAAGCAGAAAATTATTATTTTTTGTTTATACTTGCAGCCTGCGACTCTTTGAAAAAAGGTTTGCGAACCTCTTTTGGGTCCCAACCCGCATATGGAGAACCCCTGATTTAAGAAAACTTGCAAACTGACTTTCTGAAGACAACCTTTGTGTTTTTCTCTCATTTCCAGGATGAATGATGAGTCTCGGCGGTTGTTTGAAGAGCTGGGAAGCACAGCAGTGAAGGAGCTGGCTTTTAGAGACAGCTGGGTGTTTGTCGGAGCCAAGGGCATCGAGAATAAAAGTCCCTTTGAACAGGTTTGTCATTTAACTTGAACTTGAAGGTCGCAGACTAAATAAAACCAAAAATAAAATGAAAACACCCTCTCTTAAGACATCTGTAGACAATCTGCACCAATTTACCGTTATCTGATCCAGGGCCGGCCGTCCTGCTAAGCAACCCAGGCAGCCGCCTAGGATGTCATCTGCTGGAGGAGCTCCAAATTGCACCCCCTCAAAAATAGTTTATAATAATTTAAAAATACACGGTAACATAACCTTTATTAGTCCCACAAGGGCAAATTGCACAGTTTTAGTAGCAGTAGATAAAATAAAATAAAAACAGCATAAAAAACTAAATTAAACTAGCTTAATTAAATATTAATATTAAAAATCTGCTGATCTTCTGCCCATATTTATGCACATTTATATTTATTTTATTTAAATTCTTGTTTTACATATTTATATTGTGGTGTTTGAACATTGTGTTTTTTGGTTTTAAGATTTTTGTTACCGACTAGTAAAACCAAACAGGAAAGTAGAAACTTCCTTGCATTGAAACTTTTATTTTTTATTTTAACTTTTGATTGCATTGCTTTTGGATTTTGCACCATTGTTGTTGTTGTTGTTCCCTCATGACATTTGCACTATACCTGTAGGCATTGTTCTGCTGGCATCCATTCTATTTTCTATCTTGTTTTTATTTTGTTTTTCATCAGCGTATGAAGAACAGTAAGAGCAACAATAAGTACGAAGGCTGGCCTGAATCTCTGGAGATGGACGGCTGCATTCCTCTGCGGCCTCCACTGGAAGGTTGATCCCACTCAGTGATACCAGAGTAGCTGCAGTGGTGCAACGTTTAGACAGGAAGTCAAGAAGCTGCAGAGAAACAAGCAACACGTGGGCGACAGAGTAACTGTTTCCCCGACTCATGATGCACAGTTCATGCAAAGACTGATTTGACTTGATTTTCCAAACTTCGGTGGAACTCGTGTAGGATTTGGACTTTAAAGGCAAACATGATCTTAATTATTTTTTAGACTCTCTACAATTTTAAAAAGTGACAAGTTGAAGAAGGTATTTCCAAAGCCTTCCCAGGAAGTAGAAACATTTCCTTTCTCCATGACTGCCAGGAGGGGCTTGACTTTTAATTCTTGGCCTGAAGGAAGTAATCACTGCACAGACATATCACAGCATCTGAAAACCTTTTCCATGTTGGTTCCACAGAGTGAGTAGATGGATTTAAAGTTTTTGAAGTGCTTTAATATTTACATTCATTTAAAAAAAGTGGGAGACTGTCGTTCTAAAGTTTGATGCTCTGCCGATGCCGTTTGCCACATGTTTACAGATGTTTTTTGAGTCAGACTCGGTTATAATGCTTTGATACAGATATTTATTATGAACTCATGATACCGTTTCAGAGGATGGTTGTAGGTCCAAATAAATGCATGAACCAACAGTAATAGTGATGATGTCCAAGAACTCACTGCAAGTGTACTTCCACTGATAGCTTTGATGAGTGTGCTTTTTAAATCATTGTTGAATGTAATCATTCTTTCGTGAAAGTCTGTGTTTAATTGAACTCTGTGCATCAATACATTTAATTAAAGTGTTTAGTTTACACGTGTTTGTCAAGAGTAATTCTGGATAAATCCACCAGAGGGCGACAAAAAAAAGGAATCCTGGTGGGGTTATTGGGTTCATTTTGCTCAAGGCTTTTCCTCTGATCAGCAGATGCTCGTGTACGGATAAAAAGCAAACAGATGGAATCATGCGGATTTTTGCTGTGAATGATATTTAGTGGATACAGAATTGTTTAATCGATGCGTGCTTTTTCCATATCTACCCATACAGTACATAGAAATGACGAATGGGGCATTCAAGTGTTGTTGAAGGAAGTTGTAAATCTAAGTTCCTTCCACGTGCGTTCAAAATCTATCAACATTTCATTTGCGAGGACTAAACAATGAAGGATTATTGATATGATTTTCTCCCCAAAACATTTTTTTTTTAAATTTCTATACATTAACCTTTGGTATATGTACATTTTTTTAATATGTCTTGAAATTGGTATCAAAACATTTTACACCAAGAAAAAATAATAGCGTTTTAGCTAAATTGTGAGAAAAGTTGCTTGACACATTTAAAACAAATCACCTGAAAAATATATTGTAAAATTTTATTAATTATTGATGCGAATGCATGTTTGTTGGAAATAAACAATTTTCACCCCATATCCATAGACAGGACAGTGAACTAATCTTTAGCCATTTGGCTTCACCGTAATGGATTTAATAAACACAATTTGTGTATTTAAATATAAGATCATTTACATTTTACCACAAGCCAACAATAAGCAAAATACACACAAAGTGTATTCTTATTGTCAGTTATTATTTGATCATTTTGTGTATTTTTCTAATCATTTTTAATATTTTTTCTGATTTTGTGTTTGTTGTTTTCAGTGTATTCTTATCATATGATTTTTTCATGTAATTTTGTGTATTTTTGTCGTCACCTTGTGTGTTTTGCAAAAAAAAAAAAAATGCATTTTTGTTGTTGCGATGTGTGTGTTTGGACTAATGTGTGTATTTTTCTGTCGTATTGTATGTTTTTGGAGTCATTTTTTTTTTGCATTTAATTTGGGTCCCACACAAAATTAGCCTGAGGGCCACCAGTTGCTCATGTCTGCTGGAGTTTAAACCAACATTCATTTTCATTCTACAACAGTGTCTCCAAATCTTTTTAGTCACAAAACATGAAATGTGTCTCTAATGCAAATGTCACTGTATTTACTGTATTCAATCAAACTTCATTACAGCTGACCAAAGTGCTGTACAAACAAAAAAAAAAAACACGAGTTATAAAAAAAATTAAATTAAGAAGCATAAAAAAATATCCATGAACATATCAAAAGAAATAAAATTGATGTCTTACTAAGTATGTAGAATAAAATATAATAGAATACAGCTTTATTCATCTCCAGAGGAGAAATTTGTGGTAGAGTGGGTCGTCCAAAAATGAAAAGGTTGGGGGTTCAAATACTGCTCTATCCAAGTCATTGCCATTGTTCCCTTGGGCATGGCACTTTACTCACATTGCCTAGTATGAATGTGTGTGCCCCAGGGCAGCTGTGGCTACATTGTAGCTTACCACCACCACCAGTAGGACTGGTGTGAATGCGTCATTTGTTTTTGTACGTGCTTTGAGTCTCCTTGAAAAAGAAAAATGCTACATAAATCTAAACCATTATTATTTGCAGCAACATAGTATAAGAAGAACAAAAATACATACTAACATAAGATAGTAGTGCAAAATGAAGGACACAAATACATGAGAGAGAAAAAACACAACAATATCAACAACAGCAGAAAGAAAACCAACAAATGTGCACGTGACAAATGACAACCGTATAAGGGAAAATGAAAATACAACATTTGTTCATCACAAACCAAGCAATTCTTTGCCATATAGTGGAAAACACACCTTTTAAAATGATGCAAATCTTGAACATGGGGATATTTAATTGTTGTAGTTCAGTGGTTCTCAATCTTTTTTGGTCCTGTGTACCCCCTTTGCATTTTTGTCAAATCATATGTACCCCTTCTTCATAACATAACCCGCTCCATATATAAATATGCTTTTACATTTGTGGAACAGCGTTCTCTCCTAAACCCCGATTGTGTCTTCAACATTGGTTCCATAAGTCTTACAGTAAATCTACAAATTCATAACGAGTGGAATTCAAAGTAGATGTTTTTGTATTATTATTTTTTTTTTTTTAAGTACAATGCAACTTATATGTTATTACTTCAATAGTAAGTAAATACGGTCTGCTCGCTAATTATTGTGTCCTATTGTCAGAAGTGTGGTTTAAAAAAATGGCTTTTACTTCAACAGCATCAATTATTCCTGTTTCAATAAATTACAAGAAAATATAGTATTTTATTGACCAACACAGTACTGTTAGTTTGTTGTGAATATGTGCAAAAAATAGCCCTAAAAGGAACATTTACCAATTATTTTTAAATTAAATAAATCATTCCAAGTATCCCCTGCAATGTGGTCGTGTACCCCTGTTTTGTAGGTTATTTCTCTAAGTATCTGAAATGTACGAGCAGCACTTAAAGGCAGCACAAAGCCACAGCGCTGCAGCGCCCCGTAGCGGCCGCTCACCGTAGCTTCACCGTAGATTCTGGATGACGATGATGAGGATGATCCCCGTGGCAAGTGAGAACGTGCAGACACCTCGCACTCAGTGCACGCGACAACCCACTGAAGGCCGTCGGTGTAGCGTGTCTGTCAATTTTGTACATAAGTTACGGACATTTTGCGGTTCAGCAGTGAGCGGTGCTTAAGTGGGAGGAAACCTGAGGAAGTGACGGCGAGGGTTGACGGTTCTACGCTCACCGACCCAGGCTCTCCCTGCCCGGCTCTGTCACGGACCGAGGCTCGACGGATATTTACACCGCGGAGAGTCGATAAAAAAAACAACACTTACAGACGGAGTTACTTTCTTAACGCTTTTTATATTGTATTTTTTTCAGTGAGTGTAAATTAATGTTGTAGCCGGTGTATATATGTGCTGTATAAAAGCCTAAAGGTTTGTAAATAGACAATTAATATCCACTATGCGTTCAGAACACCACGAGACGCCACGATGTTGCATTTGAGGTGAGTCTTTTCTGTCGTATTATCCACTTTCATTTAAAAAATCATAAACCTTATTTCCTGTTATTATGAATGTGTTGCTTTTATGAAGAGACGTTGTTGTTGTTGTTGTTGTTGTTGTTCCCGCTAATGTGCTTATAGACACAACGAGGTCCGTTTTTGTGAGGTCTGTGTTTGTTCCTGAGGGATTTCCCCTGTACCCTGAATTAATTATAAATACAGGAGTCAGGTGTGGATGGACCTTTACGGCGGGGCTGTGATAGATGAAGCTGAAGCCCGTGGTGCGTTCACGTACCCTGCACTGTGAATGCACTTTGTCTTTCGCTGTTCGCACGGCGTTTCTTTAGTCAGCTGGGCTACCGGCTGGCCAATGGCTGCTCTTCACGGTGCCTGCACATCCATCACTGCCTGTGTGCGTGTATGTGCGCGCGTGTGTACACGGTGCAACCTATAAATACAGCTCATTAATTGCGCTTTCTTTCAGATAATGCATGACCTGTCACATCATTGTGTGCCCAGGCTCTCATTAAAATGCTTCCTTTTTTTTACCATAACATCTCAAAAACAAATAATTTCACGACTATTTATGACATGTATGAATTATGCATGGATTCCATGTTCAGCTATCCAGCCTCCACTCCTGCATTTTGATGTCAAACAGCTCACTGGCTTCACTGAGGGCAGTAGTCATGTACTCACATCATCATCATCATCATCATGATCAGCGAGGATGCTTCCTCACTCCAAAAAGAAATAACAGAAAGCGCTGACAGGTGCTGAACTGCTGCAGTCAACACTGTTGATCTGTAATGGCTTTATCATCCAAACCAGTTCATAGAGTCAATGGGGCTCAGATGTTAATGGGAGCTGCAGGAGCGAGTAAGCTACTTTGGAGACATTTAATCCTGATTCATCAGCCTGATTAATGTCGTCCTCTCACCTGGATTAGAGGAATACTCTGGAATTGTGTGGTTTTGTTGGATACATGAATGAAAGAGGACAAAAAGGGGAGTTGGGTAACACATTTTCTCTCTGTTTCTCTCTCTGTGTGTGTTCGTCTCTCTCTTGGTGAACAGTGCTGTGTGTGTGTGTGTGCTACCTACACTATCTCCCATGCTTGACCTGGATTGGACAAAAGTCCTTGTTGTGTTCCAGGCCCTGAGTTTGTCTAATAGGGAGAGAACAGGCTTCGTGTGTTTGATTCCAGTGTCTCAACATTTGACGTTTTTCATCACAGAAACCAAGCATGTGATGGACAACTTATCCAGAAGAGAAATAAATGATATACTTTGGCTCACAATTCCAGTCAACATTGGGTAGGGTTGCACGACTTTGGGCAAAATGGTTATCGCAATTATTTGGATTAATCTTTTCATATGATTATTTATAATTTTAGGGGGAAAAAAAACGTCTATTTTTATTTAATTACTTTTTACCAAACAAAATGTGAACAGTTTAGAGTGCAAAATAAATACTTTAAACAAGAATATTTATAAATATAAAAATTCACTATGGGCTAACTATAAATATACTGTTACAAAGTGCAACTCCTTGAAAACAATTACAGCATTTTCTGGCTTGAAACACAGGTAATGTTTTAAAAATGTTTAATTATTGTCCTCAGCAGCTTTAAGTTATAAATCTAAATAGTTTCCTCTTTCCTCTTCAAAATAAAGTTTATCAATTGTTAATAATGTGTAATTGATGAATGAATTCACAGCCAGTAGAAGAAAACCTGTACGTAATTTTGAGAAGACTTGCACAAAAGCAACCTTTAAATGTTGTATATATATATTTACAGTAAAGGAAATATATGAAGATTTTACAGCTACGTGCCTTAGCGCTGCTGCTCTGTTTTGATGTTCATGGATTTTAACAGATGGGGTAAAAAGTTGATGTTTGAACTTCAGAATACTTTGAGATCATGCTCTTCTGAGTCGTGCACTTTGACCTTGTGTTGCTACCTCTGCTCCTCTTCATCACATCTCTCAGCCCTCATCATCATGCATCCAAACCCCTGTGGGGTAAAATGACCTGTGAGACGAGTGGATGGAGGAAAATGTTGTAGTAATCATGTCTAGAAGAGTTGGCTTTACAGGCAGAAATTGGCTGGAGTTCAGTTTGGCTTTTACCTGTTGGATCAAACCCTTTGTCTTATTACAGTGTCATCGTGAAAAACAGACGGAAATTACTTGATTCACTTTCTGAAATGGAAATGGCATATTATTGTTATTCTTTTTGTTTATTTATGTTTTTTTTTTTTTTAACAAAGTCCAGTGGAAATTGCAATATGACAGGGAATATACCAGCATTCTCATGTTTTGAGCAAAGAAATCTGATAGAATATGAGGGAATTCACCTCATCTTAAAGGGCCAATGTTACGCTAAATTAACTTTTCTGTGCTTTAAACATGATAAAAGTGCTATTAGGGCTTCATACACATGCCTAAAGTGTTTTCTTTCATTGATTCCATCACTCGTTAGTTATAGGGTGATTTGCTCCTTTCTTACTGCAGGGCGAGCCCAAACACCTCGCTTCAATTTGATGACACGTCCCCACTTTGATGACAAATGTGAGGCGGCACTGAGCTGGAGAAGCCACGCCTCCAGGAAGCTCTCTGCCCTGATTGACATGTAAACAGACACGCCCACGAAAGTGAGCATTTCAGGGTCCTTCGCGCAGTGCTATGTATGTATTTTCTACAGTCTATGTATGTACCAGCGAACGCCCCGCCCCCACGCTCTGTCTCGTGTTTATAAAGCAGCATGAGCTCAGCTACGGAGTGAGTGGGAGGAGGACGGGCCGTCCTCTGGCCCTACGTCACCGTGCGTGTCCCGTCTATAGACACGCCCACTCATGAATATTCATAAGTAAGCCGCAAATCAGCCTGTTTGTGTAGAGTTGCTCATAAAGTGACTTTTCAGAGGCTAAAACTCTGTGGCGAGTTTGGGAAAATAAACCTCAAATACTATGTATTTGGTGTTCTGAGAACTAATAGAGATGGGTGAAAATAGCATGACATGGAACCTTTAAATGGATTAAACTCTCAGCAACATATTTTGGGATAGTGTCACGCATTCACACAATAATATTAGCTGGAAAACTGGAGCATGCTTTTGGCCCTATAGAAATATATGAAATAAATTATAATAGCTAACTTAATTATCTGTATTGAGCATGTTTGGCATGACTTCAGGAAGTATAATAAAAGCCAGTAATGACATATGATTAAAATAATTTGATGAAACAAAAACTAAATGGAAATGAGTAAATGGACGTTCAATTCATGTGGAAGTGGGTAAACTGAAATAGAATTGATGAAGTTTTGACAACAGAAAACCTCTACACACTGGGTTGGTTCAGTCTGATGCTCAGTAAAAGGAATAATAGCATATATTATAGGGATAAGACCAAAACACAAGTATACTGACTGATATTACAACCTTAGTCTAACAATGGTGGAAACCAGTAAAGAGTGCACACATAATGTGTAGTGTACCAGGCTGATGTACTGGAAACTGGAACTTATAGATCCCACTAGAAATGCCTGCAGTAAAATACAGTGATGAGAGAGTGAAAAGCTCAAACTAAAGAGGGAGGGGACAGAAGTGTAAAGCTGCAGATACAAAGTGTTGCTGATGTATAAATACATGCAGAGTAACACAACTGAAGCCCTCATTAGAACCTAAACCTATAGCAGCACGAATAATGAAAATATAATGTATGGTCACATAATGGAGCTAAAATGACACATTCTTACAGGGAAATGATCCAGGTTTATTCAATTAAGCATGAGCCGATTATTGTTTTTACATTTTCACTAAGGAAATAATATTTTTGATAAGTAATAATAAGCCCTTCTTTTTTTATCCTTAAAATGATTTTGTGGACAGCGCTACAGTCCTCTAATCTTCACTTGCTCTGCCCTCTGTACCTATTCTCACTGTGGGACCAAACACATCAACAATGGAAAGTGTTTCATTGCTAATGTAATCACCTCCCGTTTCCAACCCTCTCTCTCTCTCTCTCTCTCTCTCTCGCTCTCTTCTTTTGTCCTCCTCTGAAAAAGTGTAACTTTATACAAAAGAAACTTAGCTTCTATTTATGAACCAGACTCCAGTGCAGCACTGGTGTTGTAGTTTCTAGAAGGGGCTGTAGTAGATGATGGTGGGGTTATTTATTTATTTTAACATAGGTTTTCTGGACTGTTAATACAGAAGGATGTTTAAGCACATGAAATAAAGCAGGTGAAACATCTTTTCTGCTCTCACTGGAGAACCGTAGCCACTCTTTGTCAGGGCAGATATTCAGCTATAGCCGTCGCTTTCATTCACACAAACATCGGCACATATTTTATCAGGCAAAATCCTCCCCTGCCCCCATTTTGTCTGTGTCACCCCCACCTCTCCCTGTATCTCCCCCTTGTTCTCTTTCACACACACATTTTTCCCACCCGCTCAGCCCCGTGCCCCCCCTCTTGTTTCATCCCTCCTTCCCTCTCTCGCTCGCTCTCTCTCTCTCTCTCTCTCTCTCTCTCTCTCTCTCTCTCTCTCTCTCTCTATTTTTCACTCTTTCTGTTTCAAACTCTGCCTGCTTCAACCAAAGACTGCCTGCCTGTCCCTCACCCCACATTTTATGCACTCTATTCATTGCACGTCCCTCTGAATAGGAAGGAAAAATAACATCGCTCTGTGTGAGCTGTAAGGGCCCTGGATTCTTCTTTGTCTGCCTGCCTCAAATCTCTGGCAGCTTATTTTTAAAAAAAAATTAAAAAATGTCCTTTTTACAGTTATTGGGTTTCGTTCTTTTAAAGTCAGTTATTAAATTTGTACAATATGACTTTACAGTTTACAGCAGAGATGGACAACTTCCACACCGTGGGGGCCATGAAAATATTTCTGTTTGATCAAAGGGCCACATTATCAATATTCATGTCAGCATTTAGAATATTGATCATTCTGAGCATTAACACAAGAAACAACAGAGTTTTCTAGTTATTTTGTGTGCTTTTTATGCATTTTTGTTATTTTGTTGTGTATTTTTACTGTAAAATATATGTTTTTTGTAGTAATATTGTGTATTTGTGTTGGCATTTTGCATTTTTGAAGTAATTTTTGTGTATTTCGGTTGTTGTTTTGCTTGTTTGTTAGTACTGTGGGTTTGAGGAATCTATTTTTTTGTTTTTCTTGTCTTTTTGGCTACTTTTGTTTTGAATTTCTGAAATTTTGTATATTATTTTTAATTAAATTTCAATTAAAGTTTATTTGTATAGCGCAATTTACAGTCATCTCAATGCGCTTATCAAAATATGAAATTCATAATAAGAAAGAGAAAACCCAACAAGATCCACATGAACAAGCATTTAGCGACAGTGGGAAGAAACAACTCCCTTTTAACAGCAGAACCAGGTTCAGAGGTGGCAGCCATATGCTTCCACTGGTTGGGGTTAGTGGACAGAAGGACAAACCGAGGCGTTTTGGCATTTTGTGTATTGTTGTTGTTATTTTGTGTTATTTGGCATAACTTTGTGTCTTACTGTTGTCGTTTTGTTCATTTTTGTAGTCGTCTTGTGTGTTTTTGTAGTGTTTTTCATGTATTTTTGCCTTTGTTTTATGTATTTTTCGTCATTTTGTATGTTTACTTTGGGGGTCGCATAAAATTAGAACGAGGACCGTATGTGGCCCCCGGGCCGCCAGTTGGTCATGCCTGGTTCACAGTGTTTTTTTCCGTTGGCGAGTGGGCCACCTTGCTCATCATCAAGCAAACCTTCCAGCAGGCTGGACGAACATCGCATCCCAGACATGTCACACAGATTTTGCTCCACGTTTCAAAAATGATTAGTTAGCTGCAGGTGGCGTTCCCATGTCAGACCTCACAGAAGCCTGGAGGGCAGGGAGAGAGCAGCAGATCACATGTTAGCTTTTCATTGATTGCACACTGACGCTCAAAGAATGATGATTGGTACGTTGGTGTGCTGCTGTCTCAGTGAGATGTCACAGTTGTTGAGTTGTAACCCACTATTCTGTTTACTTCGACGTTGCTTTAACACACAAACTGTAATGCCAGGAAAAAACACTTGTGGCATTTTGTCATTGAAAGGCAACAGACAGCATGAGTGCAAATGACAGTTTGCTTTGACACGTCTGTGTGTGTGTTTCTCACTGCATAAAAAGAGTGTGAGAGGGAACGAGTGCAACACAAAGTTTGTTCTGACTTGCTGGTGAGTGTCTGGATCAGTGTCTCTCTGTGGGTGTTTTTTTGGAAGGGAGACTGAGCGAGTATGAGAGACATTGATAGAGTTGAACGTGTTTGATGTACTGTGATAACTCTGTCCGGTATGTGGCTTTCATGGGAACTCCTTGCCCCGGGGACTTCAGCGAATAAGCTCCTGTTTAAAGGGAAACTTCCCTCTCTTTAGTGCCTGTTGTTTTTTCCCATTTTATCCCAACTTCCTGTGGGCCCTTACCTTTATTTGACACACTGTATGCCTCTTTAAGTCACTGTAACATTTTGGCTCATAATGATATATATATATATATATATTTTTTTTAAATCTATCTGTTAGATAAAAGCCTTTCAAAGCGTGAGGTTATAAAATCCCTAAATCCAAGAACCTTTAATCATAAACCTATCTTTTCTATTGAGCTTAGGGGCCCCCGACGTTGTAATTTTTTCCCCCTACGGAGCGATGGCGCCCCCTACGTTCAGTTTTCAGCAATGTAGGGGGGATTTTATCTTGTTTTTTTTTTTGTTTTTTAATCGGTACGGTCGTAATAATTGTTGCACACTAGACACAAAAAGGACTTCCAGATGTGCACGGGTTTTTTTAATCTTCTTTATAATCTGAATAACCCAGAAACACATTCATCAACCGCATCGTCTGTTCAATACAGGAAATTTGCTCAGATGCCCCCGTCTTCACCTGAGGACCCCTGCAGCCACTTAGCTGCCCCCGATGCTGCCTGTGTGCACTGTCCAAAATACAGGTAAACAGTGTAGCTTCAAACAGACGTAGCGCATGAAGCTGCTCGTCATGTTTATAACTCGCAACGGATCATTCTACATGCACGCGCACGGATGTGAACGCTGTCGAGTTGAAACGTGTTTGGGCTTAAAGAGACATCGGTTTCATTCTATTTTTTCGGCGTGTTCCACTATTACTACAGGTCCCGCATAATACCTCATTTAAAATTTGAAAAATGCGTCTTGTAATCAGTCTTTTGAATAAAATGTTATTTATTGTCTCTACAGTGTCAGTGAATATTTATTAGTGGAGAACCTATACCAAGCATGAGTAATAACAAATAAACAAAAAAAAAACTTTACTAACTTTACTTCACTAGCTTTGGCCCTCAGAGAGTTATACATTTTTAAATTATCCGAGCCGGTGGCGACACGACCTCACGATCCCCCTATGCTGTGAAAAATTCCTGGTGAGAACCCTGTTTTTATGTGAATTTGGCCCAAAAATGTAATAATGTAAATTTCTCTGCAGTTACCCTACCATATAAAGTAAACATATACAGCTATACTTCATTGTCAGTATAGCTGGCTCAGTATCTTGAGCAAAAAGCCTGAAATATGGTACTTTTTTAAATTCCTTGTTGGATTTAAGATCCAGTATTATACTGTTTTTTACCCATCTCCATTTGAAGCCCAACAACTCGCCTGTTTTCTGGAGTTTTAGCCCTCTGAAAAGTCAGTTTAATGACACATCTTAAAACAGGCTGTTTTGGGGCCCTCATGCATATTCATGAGGGGGCGTGTGTATAGACGCAGACTTCATGCCTCGCTCTTCACCAAAGGGATTAACTAAAGCGTGTAGGTGAAGTATAGCTATTTCCATTTTGTGCGATGGAGTCTGCCATTACGCAACTTTGTGTATTGAGACTGGGGCTGAACAATTTTGGAAAGTAATCTAATTGCGATTTTTTTTCTTCAATATTGCGATTGCGATTTAAAATGCAATGATTTTTTCAAGGGCCTCTTGTCATGTATTTTTCAGTGAACACAAGCAATAAATCAGTCTGTTTCATATAAAAGAATGTCAGATTTATTTAAACTTTAAATAAATATAAATATTACATTTTAAAGCACAGATTGCAACAATAAAGAAAACAAATCTGTGGCTTTACTTCTTCAACATATCTAACTAACTTCACGTTTCATGAAACATGTAAACGTGGATTGCACTTCTTAAACACTCTCTGAGCTTAACCAGACAAGAAAAAGAAAAAAAATTGCAGCCTTAGTGAGTAGAAAATCACGTTTTATGATATTGCGATAATATCACAAATACATTTAATCGTTCAGCCTTAATTGAGACATTTGACATTTTTGTCATTTTGCTACACATTGCACCCGTCTTAGAGGGGAAATTGAGTGCAATGTGGTAATGTCATAAAACATGCAGGGTATATGCAGGGTATATGCAGTGCTATAAATATATAAAGTAAAATACTAATAGTAAACAGTTTGAAATTTAGTTTGATATTGTGAATGTAGTCGTCTGTATTCATCATCAAAAGTGCAGTCAGGCTTGGAATTATTACGGTATGTACCGTGCAGTGTCTCGTGAGAGAGTGGCTGTTCAGTGCTCATCAAACTTTTGAGGATCATCTACGTCCTGAGAATGCCACTGAACTGGAAGTTGTTCTTGTTCAGGCCGAACCTCTTAGCAGTTGGTCTATTAACAGCATATTGTGTTTTTGTTTGACTGACAACTGCTCACATTGTAGGCCCGACCTGTTTGCCTTGATCTGTGTGACCCAAAAGGACTTGATGTAATTGTTAATGACAGTGTAATAAAGGAGATGATTGTTGCTGGGGGGGGGGGGGGGGGACACACTAGACTAGCCAACGTTAGCCAAGACATTCTTTTTTCAACCGAAAGAAAAAGTTGAGACTTAACGCTATGAATTTTCTGAGTACAGTTTAAATGCTGGTGGATCATGTGTGGTCTTAGAAGTTAGTAATTCTAAAATGCAGATAGGGCTGGGTGATTTTGCCTAAAAAAAATCTCAGATTTTTTAATGAAAAATTAGATTTTCGATTCAATTTTCGATTTTTTTTAAATGCACTGAAAAATGACTGCAGACATCAGATATATTGTCAAAACTGCAACTTTATTGCTGTGATTGTCCTCAAGAGTTAAAATGCATAGAACAATCCCAAAATTAAAAGTAAATGAGGCTCTGTCATTCAACAATTTCAAGCTTTAACCCAGGTTTAACCCAAAGAGCAACAGCTACTTCACAGTAGCTTCAATTTTCTGATTAAGAAATCAGATAACTACATATTCTATAACATTACAAATAAAAAAATAATAAACTCTTCCCTTTGCATTTCAGCGAATAAAAAATTGAACAAGCCTGTGGCACACATATAGCCTACTCAAAGGGTAAACACATGTAAACAAAGAGGGGGCTTGCTCACATCGGAACACAAAAAAGTCCAAAAAAACTGTGGGAAAAAATTTAAATATTTAAAAAATAAAATAAAAGAGATTATATATATATATATATATATATATATATATATATATATATTTTTTTTTTTTTTTAAACTCAAATTTGCAAAATAAAAATCGTTTTTATCTACAAATTCGATTAATCAATTAAATCGATTTTTTGCCCAGCTCTAAATGCGGATGTAATCTGAGATCCCTTAAACAGCTCATTTCCTCTGATTTAACCACATGATGCCCACCATCTTCGTGCTGCCTCCCATATAGTGTAAGATAAATTTGAGAAAAATATGGTTCAGTTGGATCATTTCATAACAAAAACAGCTCAAGCATTAAAATATGTTGGTTTTACCTAGTTTGAATGCCATGTATGATAACTACCACAGCCTAAATAAAAAAAAAATGTAATCGGTGTCTTGAATATATATTTCTCCTTCAGAAAATGCATTGAAGCAATAAGCTAACTACCGCCTGCACTACATGATTGGCTAATTGTTGCCTTTGTAGTGAATGCATCAGCGTGCGGTATGTTGACACAGTTCCAACTTGAAGACCTGTAGGTGTTTCTTTACTTGTTTTATTGCTCTTCGTTTACTTTGCTCTTCAGTTGTCCAACCTGACAACCTACTTCTCTGTCAAAATAGGTTTCGCATTTGAATTTGCAATCCCAGATATACCAAACATACATCTATTTCACAAATTTTTGCTTCTGATTGTTTAAGTATCAAACGAAATAATTATAAACCCTTTGTATAAACTTAAATAGGTTCACGACCAACCAGTTTTGAAGTGTTCACGTTCGTGCGTTCATGTTTCTCGAAAAACAAACGGGAAAGGGTATTCTCTTTGTTCTATTTACAGCCAACATGTTTTCAAATAAACTCCAAATACCCCCTTTCCCCCCCCAGACTTTCTGAGAAGTTTGCAGCTTTTCTTTAAGTGGATGTACGGTATGTTTTCCATTTGTACGTTTTTGCAAGAGGCGTAAAGAGTACTGATATATCCTGGTACTTGATTGAAATTGCACTCAAGTACAAGTAAAAAACAGCTCAATTAAATAGTACTCAAAGTAAAAGTTACTCGTGACTAGGGCTGGGCAATATGGACCAAAACTCATATCTCACTATTTTTTTTCTCATAATGTTGATATACAATATTAATCTTCATATTTTTAACTCACTATAGTCTTACCAGAAAGACAATTCTGAGTTAAATTTGCTGAAAAATACCACACAAACGCATTTATTTACAAACAGCTGTACAATGTGTTCCACTATGTCTTTTTCTTTTAGAGACAGCACGTGTGAGTGAGTTCTGTAGTGTGGCTTGTTTAGGTGAAGGTCTGGGATACAAAGCACTCAGTAATCCATCTAACTGTGCTTTTTATGCTTTCATGCAGAAGTAACGAAAGCAGCCACTCCTAAAACGAGTATTTTATTACAAAAAAGCTACAAAAATAAATATCTCAGAAATATGGAAAAATTGTAAAGGACACTGTTTGACTGTATTCTATAAATTATATTAAATACTTGTATGATGCAATTTGAACTGTATGAATAAAAACAACTTAAAAAAAATATAGATATATCTCGATATAGGCAATAATGTCATTTTCTACATTGCAAAAATAGCAAACTCGATATACCTTGAATCACGATACATTTCCCAGCCCTACTAGTTACTGTCACCCCCATGTTTATTTTTGATAATAAATCTTGATTCTCTGCCATACAGTATACATCTCATCTATAATGTTAAAAAAGAAGAGATGAAATCTTGCACAGTTGGAACTTAATTTATTTTCCACAAAGGCATCTGTATATATCACCAGTAAATTAAATTCAAAATAAAAAGAATTATCAGGCTTTAAGTAAAGCTACATTTATGAATTCTAAAAACTGAGAAAAGAACCATCATTCAATGCTGTTTTGATGCGGTACATTGTGTTTAATACCGATGTTCCGATACAACTTTGAATTTCCGATAAGATACCGATATTACAGCCTTGCGTATCGGCCGATATCGATATTGATCTGATATCAGCATGAATCATACTTACTTTTTTTCCTTAATACAAAAATAATAACTTAATTTGTACAGTGGAATGTTAGAAAAGGTTTGATCAAGTGATGTTACTCAAACAGAACAATAGTCAGCAACAGTAGGTATGAGAAAAACTGACCCATTTATTATTAACCAGTTGGTTACATTAATTTTAACTTTCAACATCATATCTACATTCTACAATTAAATAAAATAAATAAAAAAGTAATTTAAAAAAATCAAAAAAATCAAAAATTTGTTTTCAGGCTGATATTGGACCAATATCCGTTATCGATATCGGATTGGGACACCCCTAATGTTTAGTCTGGTTGGTCAGCTATGATGTGACGCATTTGATTGTCTGGTCATTTTATTTTTTGTAGTTACACAATGTCTGTTGATCATTTTAAAACAAAACATAATAATTTACTCAGTAACAGTTGGGTTTAGAAATGTATTTAAATACTTTACTTCTTTTAAAACGTACAGGTATAATTACTGATCTAGAAATATACTCAAAAAAGTACAGGTACCTATAAAAGCTACTCAATTACAGTAAGATGAGTAGTTGTAATCAGTTACTTTCACCTCTGCTTTTTGCTGCAGTGCAGAAGTTAAACCTGCATAAAGGATAACTCATTATTAAACTGCAAAAACACTAAGTTGTATCAGAAAAACTGTCTATTTGTTCTTTATTTTTATAAGGCTTCTGTGTTTGATTACATAATGACGTCCTCAGTTACGCACTCATGCAGCTCCTTTGCTTCTTTATTTTCTTTTTCTTGACTGTGCATCATGGGGCTCCCACACTAGGTAGAAACTATCTTGCTGGTTGATTCCGGTGTCGTCCTCGACACCCACTGCTACCTTTTTAGGTGCAGTGATTAAACACTTTCAGAAGGAACCAGCGTAGTTTGATCTCAGTGTGAGAGCAGTGCAGAGGCACGCTGTAACCCTAGATAGTTTGGAAACAGATGACAGTGACGCTTAATGGCAGCAGCCCCTAAATGTTTAACATGTTTAAAGTAATATGTTCTAAGTTGTAAAGAGAGGTAACGGCACAGGTTGGACCACACATTTACTTTCTGTTTACGGCACCATTACTCCAAACAGACAGTTACAGGCCTTTTGGGCAGCTTTTGTTGCGTACATGCATTAGTGCGCACATCCAATCGTTAAAAAAAGCTTACTGTTATTGGCAGCTCAGCCCTGTATCTTAGCTACAGTTGCTATCGTAACCTGAAACTGGCCCCTGTTCTAATGAAATGGCTTTAAATGAGACACTGGCAGAGATGAACAGGTAAAGATGATGCTAAAAATATTTTATCATTTGAACAATCTGGAATAATACTCTAATCTTATTAGATCTTATTATCTAATCTTATTCATTTTTAAGCTTACTTTGACTTTTTAGAATATAATATATAGAATATATATCTTCTTAACTTTTAGACATAGTTTTAATTTTTAGAATAGTGTTCTAATCGTATTTATCTTTTTAACTTTTAAACATACTTTTACTTTCTAGAATAGTATTCTGGTCTTATTTATCTTTTTAACTTTTAGACATACTTTAACTTTCTAGAATAATATTGTAATCTTATTTATCTCTAACTTTTAGACGTACTTTTACCATTTAGAATATTATTTTGATCTTATTATCTCTTTACAGGGTTCCCACAGATCAGGGGTCTGCAACCTGCTGCTCTGGAGCCACATGTGGCTCTTTGACTCTTTTGCAATGGCTCCTTGTAGCGTTTAAAAAAATATGGTATTGATGATTAATGACAATAACTTAAAATAAAATTATGATAAAAGAATTGATTACCCTAAAAATGAATCACATTGTGCAATAACTTTGCCACCATCCTACTTCACCTCCTGCAATATCTACAGATCATCAACTTTCCTGCACCTGTGGCTAACCTTAAGTTTTAAATCCCTGCTAAGATAACTAAACCAACAAAAACACTATTTTGGAAGAAAATAGAGATTTTAATTGTGTGGGAAAAGATTTATTTAATTGCCAACATGTCAGCTTAATATGCATAATGCACGCTTGATTTGTTGCAAGAAATTAGCATGTGTTGACCGACATGATCACTCACATGTCATCAAATTCAAGTTATTTTTTGTAGCCCTTCAACTCCATTAACTCATAAAATTATTTTATATTATTTTAACTGTATAGAATCTTAACACTGTATTGTCTTTGTTGAGAATGTTTTTTTTTGGCTCCAGGAGGACTTTAATCCAGGCGATACCATGTCGGAAATAAACTGAATAAATAAAAAAATAAATAAAAAAGATATTAGGCAAAATGGCTCTTTTGAGAGTGAAGGTTGCAGACCCCTGCCACAGATCCTTAAAAAGTCCTAAATGGCATTAAATTCATGAATTGAAAAATAAGACCTTAATTGTCATTAAAATGTCTTAACATAAATCAATGTTTCAGAAGTCTTACATTTTAACACATAATAAAGTATGATTTTATGATTGTAATTAGTCTCATATTTAGAAATAAATGGTATCATTCATTTTTAATTTTTTTTTAAATGTATAAAACAACATAGGAAAATGTAAATTAAATAAAAATTGCCTGTCCAACAAAGATTTTTCTTAATAGTTTTAATTTTTTATATTTTTGTTGTTTTATATTTTCTTTCATCTTGTGTTTTTCGAGTGATTTTATTTCAGTCTGTTTTTTTTTTTTTGTGTGTGTATTTTTGTGTGTTTACTTTGGGGGCAGCCAGTTGCACTTCTGCACTAGACACTTGAAAAAAATTACCTTAACCATAAATAATTGATGTGGCATTTTTTCCCCCAATTATGTTTACTGTGAAGTTGGTCTTAAATTTAATTTCAAATGGCAATAAAAAGTTGTAGGACCCCTGTTTTTAACTTTTAGACTTACTTTATAGAATATAGCTTTTAATTTTTAGAACAATAGTTGAATCCTATTTATCTTTTTAACATTTAGACATACTTTAACATTTTAGAATATTATTAGAACTATTAGAATATTTAGTTTTCGACTTTGTAATTTCACCGAGGGTTGAGCTTCTGGACGGCTGTATTTAACTCACAGTCTCCTAAAGATTGGCTGTTTGTATGTATTTCTAGTCGGTTTTTCCAGACTTTTTTAAAAAAAAATTTTCATTGTCCCGTGTGAATTAAAGGAGACCTAATTGACAATAAATTGAGGTTGTTTTTAGGGGTGCACCGATTGCAATTTTCTGGCCGATTACCGTTTTTTTTTTTTTTAAAAGCCTGACCGGCCAATAACGATTTTGGCCGATCCCGATTTTTTGTTCATACAACTTGAATGTTTCAAATGTATTTTATTGTAAAACATTCAACAATACCTGTGAAAGAATACAAACCTGTTGTTTTAACTGCACATGAGGTAGTTATCTCAAATACAAATGAAAAGTTTTGAACATTGCTGTCCAAAATACTAAATTTTATCAGTTTCTGTAGTCTTTCATTTTTCACATTTAAAACTAAATGAATTTGTCCAACATGTTCCACTGCAGACCTGTTTGGAGCTCTTTGGCTAATATAAAGTGCACAGCAGTTTTTTGGTTTTACAAATAAACAAAATCACAAGGTTTTGGCCTGGCCGATCGATTGTTGCATCTTTAGTTGTTTTGCTTTTTGATATATATACTGTATGTGGCAAGATTAAAACAATTAAATTCAAACGAGAAAACAGGATCCACTCCCTTGTAGACTGCAACTCACTTTATTACACCCTAATGTGACATGTACATTAAAACAGGAAAGTTAAAGTTTTTGTGCTGATTGAGTGAGTGAGAATATCTCAATAAATAACTTGCTGGCTGGTGTTTTGATTGGTCTGTGATCACAATCAGAGCTGTAGATTTGTGGATGTTGCTGTCGCATCATACAACAATCCCCATACCAGGTATGAATTATTCACTCTGAACTGGCCCCATAGTTCCTCATCCATATTTAATGGCCAGGGTTGAGTACTCCTTACGGTGGCTTTTTGTTGACTAATGGAGCTTTTGAACACATCTAAAGTCATCACATTGCTGACGAGCGCTGACGGATGAACTCATGTTTGTCTTTTTCCAAGCACGCTCAAGTTCATTAATTACTGTTTGGATTTAAGGGTGCAAAGGTGAAACTGCGATTTGGTTGGAGGCAATCAGAATTATTAGTGATGTTACGTTCAATTAAAGCGTTGAGATTTTGATTCCAGACCAATATTTTGCTTTGCACTCTGAGTTAGCTGGTAAAAAAGAAACTACAGCATGATTAGCATTAGGGCAGCTCAAGTAATAAATATTTGATTACGATTTGGATTATTGCACCCAACAATTACAAAAATAACATAATCAAGAAAAAATTATTTAAAAAAAAAATTATTTATATATATATATATATATATATATATATATGTACTGTTTTGGACTTCTACAAATAGTAAAGCTTGGCACACACATTATTAATACTAACTTTGAGTTGTTTAATCTATGCACATGCAAGCTCCTCCCCTCCGCCCCGCCCCTCTCAAAGCCAAAGCTAGCCTGCTGGGCAACATGAGGAAAGTTATTGCTAGTGGTCTTGAAACATGAGGAGAAACGCAGCAAAAACGCTTGGTAAACAAGTGACAAGTCAAATTCTCTTCTATGGGAACACTTTAGGTTTGATGATGAAGACGTAGAGCAAAGACACATCCCGTGCAAGAAGTGTTTTGTTTTGAGAAAAAGTGAACATACTTGATTTTAGTGTTTAAAGGATTTTATCTATGTTTAAAGAATATATTTTATGTTTTTTTGGACAAAAAATAAAAAACTTTTTGGTTGACAAATAATCGTTTGAATAATCTTGATTTCAATTATGACAATCGTGATTATTATTTTTTCGATAATCGAGCAGCCCTAATTAGCATTAACACGTACAAAAACTAGAATGGTGACAGTGTTTCTGGGGTTTTTTGTTTCCCTTCTTTTTTATGTTGTAAAACTTATTTGTATTGGTTTTAACTGCTATACAAATCAGATTTATCAATCACCTAAATGTATGTATGAGTGGTATTTAGTAAAAAATCGTGGTTATGCACCAAAGTTACTGGCTTTTCTATGAAGTGTTTTTAAGTGTGTTGGGTAACACTTAACTTGAAGTTGTATACTGTACATAAGACTGACATTACACTGTCATTATCTGTCATTAGCATGAATAAGGTCTCATGAAGGCTGTCATTAAGTGTTGTTTGCTAAATGATGACACCTTTCACTAATTTATGACACCTGGAGCTATGTTGATATTTTTTGGGTTTGGTGGAGGGATAAGGGGTGGTTAGGATAGGGCTATGGTTAGGGGTTAGGGTAACAAACGACACTTAATGACAGCCTTCATGACACCTTATTCATACTATTGACAGGTGTCATGTTTATTTCAGTTTAGTCTTTAATTGAAGGACATTACATAGAGACATTAAGCTCATAAAAGACAGAGATGTTCTACACCAGATTGTAGCTAAACAGCTCGTTTCCATCTGTAGTCCCTCTTTACATGTATAAAACATACAATAACTTGCAATCAATTACAATGGTAAAATGTACAAGAACAATCAATTAAGAACACTCAGAATATGCACTCTCACTGACACACACACACACACACATCTACAGCATCACGCCTATACGTTACATCCACACCTCTCATTTACAGCAACACACCTGGACAAATACATCCTCTCATTCAACATCTGTAATTATTTGTAAAACAATAACCATAAGTTCAATACAGAAAGTATATTTCATAAAATACACAATTAATCTGTTCTCATTCATGAATATATACATCATAATAATGACAGAGTGTTTCATTTTTGTGTTCCAGGTTCACTTAAAGATGAGAACGACAGATTGACAAAAACCTGCTGCATTCTCAACAGTCTCAATAATAGTGAGTGTGCTTACGATCAAAGACCTGTGGACTGCTTTTATCAACATTGCTCAATCAAGCTAAATCAAAATTAAAAGTTAGATAAGAAGGAATACAAAGCTGAAACATCTTCAGAAGTTGTGGTGTCACCCGGAGAAGAGAAAAGCACTGGAGAAGGAGGAGGAGGAGGAGACTGGGGGAGGAACAAGTGAGTCTCCAGTTTGATCACCTGCACTCTGGAAGAACAAACTATAAGTAGCGAGTTGGTGGCCACACAAAGAAAGAGAGACGGAGACTGAAAAAGGAGGAAAGCGCTGGAGGAGGAGGTGGTGTAGGAGGGGTATCATAGGCCATTCCTCATGGCTACTGACCTTGCAGATCCCACAGGCACTGAGGAGTCCTCAGAGAAGCCTGATGGAAAGAAAGAGGACAAAGACTGGGAGAGCAAAGTCACTCAATCCAAAGAGAGGATACACAGCAACCCTTTAGACTTCGCCTCCTCCTGCTCACCACAGGAAGGAACGACAACTGTAGGAGAGAATGGAGGAGGAGTAGCCTCACCAAAAGACCATGAAAAACAAAGTTCAATCAACACACCCTCATTACCAGTGGATACAGGTCAGAAACGGCTGAGAAGGGAGAAACGCTTCTTCAGGAAGAGTGTGGAGATCTGTGAGGAGGATGAGGATGTGGCAGTGCCTGCTGAGACGTCTCATAGTGACCCTCACCTGGAGGTGTGTGCATCAGACTCAGTCTTTAAGAGCAATGCCCCGCATCAAGAGGCAGCTTCATCCTGTATAGCCCTGGGTCACGAGCCAGTATGCACTATCTCAGGGAAAGGGACTCCTTCCTCTGCACCCACGCAGCGGGTGAAGGAGAGAGACCGAGAGCAGGAGGAGGAATCTGAGATGAAGGCTGTGGCCACCTCTCCAGGTGGAAGATTCCTCAAGTTTGATATTGAACTTGGCAGAGGAGCCTTCAAAACTGTTTATAAAGGTCTGGATACAGAGACTTGGGTGGAGGTGGCTTGGTGTGAGCTTCAGGTAAGTTCAACCTTTTATTACTAATTTATGCATCAGAAACACCTAAAATCATCAGTTAGCCTAAAATGTGCATGTCTCTCTGCAACATGAATAGAAACCTGAAAATTTCAACCCTGTGTTAGTTTTGTACTTTTAAAAATCAATCAAGGCGTCTCATTAGCCCTCCTGCTGTGCCTCTGAAGTATGTTAAAGACTGTCTCCAATAGGAGGAGCATTGTTTGTAGTAGATTGACAGCTTGCAGTTAGAATGTAAAGTCTACTTTTTCTAGGAAGCAATGAATTATGGAGTTACATAGTTTTGGTGCCCTGACAGGAAGGCAGTAATAATGGATTAATTTATTACCTGATTAGATTTGTTGATCATTTAAACGCTTATTACGTAAGGGTTCAGACACACATACTTAATCCACTTCAATGAAACACATTCACCACATGGATAATCTAATGCCATATTTCAATCACACATATATCCATATATCTTTTCCAATAGAGATAGCTGCAAAGATGAACAAAGTTTGACAAGTTAATATTCATTATTGTTAGTATTGGTCCAGGTTTGGTAGTTGCTGCCATAAAAATACATTACGACTGGCATTAAGATTGTGTGTCGAGTGATGATGATAATGAAACACTGCCCGTCTCCATCCATCCATCCATCCATCCATCCATCCATCTATTCATCCATTCATTCAGATTCAGAAACTTTATTTATCCTCGAGTTGCAATTCAGTTTCAGCTACATCCCATCCAAGAAAACCTGAAAAGAGACATATAACATATATACATTTGGAGGACAAGGTCAGGAGAACTGTGGGTTGCCACAAGGGCAGCACCCTGTATTTAGGTGAAAAGTGGGAGAACAACAGGAGGAGAGAAGAGAGAAAAAGGAAGGTTCCAAAATGAGTTTTCTCTTGGGAAGGACAGTGTAAAACTAAAAAAAAAACCTCCTCAGCTTACATGCACCAGAAACCAAAACACAGTCAACAAAAAGTCGAGAACATAGCACGTGGGCAGGGGGGTTGGGGGGAGGTCAAGGAAGGGGGGTGAGGGTTGGGGGCTTGGGTCGGACAAAAGGAAAGGATTGCCAGCCGCTGGGGGGTGCGCGCTTGTAGCCTCATGTGGGAGTTTCACCCGCCTCTCCTGTAGCTTGCGGCCTAGGGAGGGAGGACAGAGGGCCACTAAAGGCGTTTAAATATAATCTATTTGCTTCATTTCTGATACAGTCAGATGACGTGTGACGACCTTGAGTAGATCTGGTTCAGAAACAAAGTTCCAGGTGGCGTGGGGGAGAGGAGGTGGGGAGGGGTGGGGATGCAGTGTCTTTCTGCACAACATCCTGGTGATATATGAGACAGCCTTGACAGCTGTCTTTGGGAGCCAAAGATGATATGCGATTTGTTTTCATCAATTCAGGCTAGCTCAATTTTGATAGCCTTGAGTCCTGGTCTCCCAGCAGTGATCCAACAAGGTGGCCTTTTTACTAGCGAGCCGAGCGTTCAACTTCTCCAAAGTCGATTTGATTTTGTGTAAATGTTCCAAAGCAGCCTCCTGCTTGCTTTTGTGATCATTCATCACATGAGTCTTAGTGTTGAGAGCCCTTCTCCATCCTTCAGAAATGACTGTCAGCCTTTCCAAAACAGCTGCCGACTTAATACAGACTTTGCGATAGGTCAGAAAGCTGCCAGCTCCAATCAGCAGCATGCTTGCTACCATAATTCCAATCATGTAGATGTCTTCCACATCTTCCACGGAAAGACTCGACAGACACACAGCTCGCTACTTGTTCCAAGGGTCGAGCGCATATCCAGCTGCAAACGTACCACTTGGACAGGCGGGCTCACCACTCCCCGATCTTTTTGTCGAAAAAATGTGGTCAATTGCATTGAGAGCCCAACTGATTAATTCTATTATTCCAGATTTGGATAGAGATGCAAAAGAGGCTTTTGTTAGATTCACAAGACCAGACAAACATAACTAAAAAATATCATGCAGTCTTATTTATACAGTATACTGTATGTATAATCTAATGGCTGACTTGTGCGACAATAAATGTTCTTTTTCAAATTTTCAGCTTAATTCACACCACATATGCCTGGAAAGGCCTTTAACTGTTTATTCCTAACTCAAACTAGTGAATTTTTTTCTAGCTAGTTTTGTCCCGGCAAAAAAAAAAAAAAAACTATTTAAGTCAAGTGTGTTTTGCTTGAAAAGTCTGTGAGACTGTTTTTGTACTTCTGCAGACAACTAGTCCACTGTGATCTACTGTACATTGTTATTAAGTTTGAAATGAGCGCAGACCTGTGAAAGAGAGCTTTGATATCGAGGCAAAACACAGAGCAACACTTTGTTACCAACGCTAATCTCGTGACATAAAACAACACTGCACAAGAATCTTTGTCATGCATTGACAATAATGCAGTGGGAGGAAATATGAGAAATGTGTTTTTTTTTTAAACAGGCAGAGCCTTTACATACATGGTCAATCTGATATTATGATACTGAGAAATAACAAGCAGCATCGCCATGTTGCATGTGTGATGGGAGACCGAGCTGTGGAGGAGGGAAGAAACTCCATCTCTTTCCCCATCACAATGTAGAGCTGTGTTATGTTAAGCTATTTGATTTGCCTGTTGGCTTTATGTCAGGAAAACCAGTCATGTGTTTGGTTTGGAGCTAATTCCAAAACAAGAGCACTGGCTAATCCTTGAGATCAGACTCTGCTGGACGAACAAGCAGCAAGCAGGCCCACTTCACCTGATCTGGGTATTACTAGAACCAAGTTTGTAGACAAACAAACTATTAATTAATGGCACAATAAACAGTCAAAAACCTTATCAGCCCATTATCCTTTAATACAAAACAAAAACGTTTTTGTTGCCATGTATTATTTATATTATTATTATTTATATTTAAGTTGTAAAAATTATTTTTCAAAATGGGATATTCAATTAGTGCTGAAGGTTAAAACACAATGCATATATATCACCTTTTATCTCTTTTAAAGCAGTCTTCAAAACAGGGCTTAGGGAAAAAAAGGAAGAATATCATGTGAAAAACAGGTAAAAAAGACATTGATGACAGAGAGGAAGACAGCCAGGGAGATTATTTTCGAATCCCTATTGCATAGCAGTTGTGTAGCTAATGCTAAGTGACCAAATGGAGGGAGACGGATCAACCCACATGTTGTGTTTCCTTGGACATACAGAAGTTTTCTACACAGTTGGCCACCAATCTTTCTGAAACTTTGAGCTACTTCATAAGTACTGTATAGTCCGAAGGGCTACCGGTTAGAAAATAACTTCTTAAATTCTACATTTTCACGGTTTTACTTAAATTAGAGGGTAAAATAATAATATGGAAGGCTAGCAGTAACTTTAAAAGGTAGGAAGTTCATATTATCTTCTTTTTGAATAATATGTTAAGGTTTCATTTATTCAGACATCTATTTTTCACATCAAAGCGGTCAGCAGATGCCTCTGAACAGGGCCGGCAGTTGACAGTCGAAACATGTCAGAAGATCAAAGTAAATTTCCTGAAAAACAGTTATCTGAATAAATAAAATAAAACATATTAAAGGTAGGAAATGTTGAGGTTTCAACATGAAACACTTTATTTCCCCTAATTTATTAATTTATGCAATTGTTTCTTTTTCATGAAATTTTATACAAAATCCACCTTGCATTTTTACAAATATATCTTATATATATATATATATATATATATATATATATATATATATATATATATATATATATATATAACATACCACTGACCTTACACCAGACCTGCAACATTTAAAACCATTTGTCACAATGTTTCAGTGAACATAAACATTTAAAAATGGTTAATTTATTGCTAAAACTTTTAAGAGCTGTGTTTAACTTTACTAAGTACTGAAATCTGTCATATGTTTTTATTTTTGTGAACTTCCTTTTTAGATGGAGCTCATTGGTGACTAGAGCTCATGGGGGCACCTCAGATGGTCCAAGAGGGATACCGGGTGGCCTTGGGTACCATGTTGGTGACCCCTGATTTAGATTCTATTCCAAAAATTATTGCTAAATTAAAAGTTTAAATAAGTTATTTTGCTTTTAGACTCAGAATATTTTATTCACTACCTACTTTGTAATCTCATCACACCATACTGTCTGTGCGGCTCCAGTTAGGAGGTCCTGGCTGGTTCATGATGAATAACAGCCTGTACATTGTCTGTGAAAATGCAGCCAGAGACCCCCAAGCTTCTCTTCTCCTGTGCCCCATAAAGACAGAAGCTAGCAGATTAGCTGTCCAAGTGCAGCTTGAAAGAGTGGGTAATTAAAGTTGGCCATCTCTCTTCCTTTCTCTCCCCTTTCTCTGGGAATTCCATGCGTAAAAGGGCAGCAACATTTATCTCTCTACTGTAGCTGTTGCTCCAGTCCTGTGTTTCACCATCCATGACCCTAAATGGATGTTTGTATCTTCTTCCTGTTCTGCATTTCAGTTTGTGAGCTGTTGCCTCCTCTCTGTCTGTGTCAACATATGTCGCTTTAGATGTCTGCCTCTCACCCGTCCGTTCTCACCCCTTCACTCCCCCTCCCTCTCTCCCATCACTGTTTGTCTGTTTGAGTGAGCGTGCAGAGTGATCCAGGCAGTTAATTACAGTGAGTGCCTGTCATGCTGGAACAAAAAGTCTGCATAGACAGCAGAATCCAAACTGGTCCAACCCAGTCATCCCATTCTGGTACTGAATCAACCCAGCCACACAGGACTTACAGTCCAGAGCCTTTGGTTACATTGATGTTTAAATGAAAAGGTATTTTTGCCTCAGTATGTCCACTATTTAGGCTTATCCCTGCAGATAGATGACAGTTTATGAGACTGACCTTAACCCACTAATAACTCACCTTCTAGATATTCCCAAATTAGAATTGTTCAATATATCTGCCTTAGATTTACATACATAGAATTTCTGCTTATACCTCAAGGGATAGGTGTGATGGTAACAACAAAGGGAGCAGTTGCGCAGGATCTTGTTTGTTTTGTGTTACAAAAGACTTGTTGGGTCCGGCCAGGTAAAGCAGATGCAAACTATTGGTAGATGGCTGAAATGAATAGAGACTAAATTGAAAGGATCATAGATGAACCAGGACAGTGACAGCTGGCAAGTGTCCCTGGGGTTATTCCCAGATGTGGAGCTTTGTAACAGCCCAAATGGGCTTTGCTCCCACCCTGCACAGATCATTTTTAATTTGTGCTAAACAAACAATCATCATTACTTAATTACCATCAAGAGGTTCAACTGGGATTGATGATTTGAGACTTTACACAATTCTCCACTTTAGACTTTATTGAGGAATCAGTTAGTCAAGTAATAACACAGATACAGGAATCGACATTAAAATAAATCATATGACAAGGAATCAACTTTTCTTAAAGCTGCAGTATGTTGAATCCTGAGAAACAACTACGCTCTCCCCTCGCCTCCCTGTTTCTAAACCTATCGTCCCTTGCTGGGTTTCTTGTGAACGCTACAACTGTGGAGCTCTTTGCAACTTTTTTCTCAATAGAGACTAGTGACAAATTTAGGATATTTATCTTGTGTTATTGGAGAGTTGTCTGGTGTGTTAGATACTCTGACATGAATGCTCATTTACAGGGCCACGAGAAGGAGAATAGATTCACTGTCCACTCTGAACACTTTCGATTACAAAATGCTCAAAGATGATTATTGATTTTTGACCAAATGACACTAAAAACATACTTTCATACTGCAGATTTAAGAAGTAATTAAACAGAATGACATTTAAGACTAATGCCGCATTGTCTGTTGGACATTTTTGGCTCAGTGTAGGTGTCAGTTCTGTCCTTTAACACAAAGAAATGGTAGCCCTTGATGGTAGCATTAGCCAAAAATATGTACAAGAGGTCAGTGCACTCAACCCACTGGCCTGGTGTTTTAATCTGCCGTGCAGGTCAGCTCTTTTCCACCAATGTATCTTGTTAGTCTTAGCTGTTGTAGCTTACAGTAATCCAATCCCAGCCATGCCCCACCTTTAGAACACTGACACTCTGCCTTCTTCGCCACAGCATAAACTCAAAGTGTACCAGTACTTTCCTCTATAGTTTAGTAAAAAAAAAAGAGCCCCGTTTTATGTAAATGAGATTCATTAGACAACAAGGTAACCTGCTTGTCTTGTGTGACTCCTGACACACTTTCAGTGTTCACTAAAATAGAAGTTTTAGGACTCACATGCTCACATGCATTCATGACCCCAGCTTATCTGTCAAATGTGCCATGTATGCCATTTCCACTCTATTTACCCCAGTGTTTTATGAGGATACCTAATAACATGCAGCTTGACCTTTTCACCAACTAATGCCTGAACCCCCGCCATAAAAGGTCTTAGGTCTCACTGTGTTTACAATGTACAAGTGCTAATGTCCTTTAAACATAACACGATTACTCTTTGAGTTTGCGCTGTATGGGTGATTGTTACGGTGATGTGCTGGTTGGCAAAATGTGTGTTGTTTGTTTGAATCTGTTGAGATATAGTCTCAAACCTCTCCCTCTAAAGACTTGGTAACCTTTGCTGATCCTGATGCTGTCTAGTGGGACAGTAAGAAGTGATAAAATAAATAGCTGACTCGCCAGTCGCAGGCAGCGACACACACAGAGCCAGACAGTGAGGCAGAGACAAGGCAGTGAATTGTGAGAGGGACCGAATGACCAATGAAAATTGTTGAACGCGGAAATTGACAGAATGTGGATGAAATGCCGTCACTGTGAGGCAAGGAATTTTCTTATGGGCAAATGTTTCCAGAGACTACTTATTAGGTGCACCGCCCGCCCCCCTCCTGTCCTGGCTGCTTCAAACACCATCTAAACCGCACTAAACATTGTCTAAACTGCCAAAAAACTACGCAACTCATCCCTCACTCTAAAATACAGAGCCACCAGTGCCCGCTTAACTTTAATGTGTCTGTGAAACTCCGCCCATTTCTTGTGAAGCACTGAGTGGCCCTCCATGAAAGCATGATCAGTTTCACCTGCTCAGAGTATTTGAAAACATCTAATCAGTGCTACGGAAGATCTGTGGATAAAGTTGGCTGTTGTTGTGGACGAAACCACTAATGCCAGGGTTTGTAGAGTCTGAAACATCGTCGGCTGATAATAGATTCTGATACTGCAAAATATTCTGGCCCCTAGTGGTGAAAAATAACTGATGCATCCTTGTGTTCATTTGTTTTTGTTTAATCATTACGGTGTGGAATAATGTAATCAGGATAAAATTAGGTATATAGGGTTAGGGTTAGGTTTAAATTAGGTTAATTTAAACCTGCTCAGATTCAGTGAACCATTGATCCCTGAGGAGAAATTGGGTGACATTATTTTTATTTATTTTTTATTTTTTACATAAATTTTTGTTTAATTATGGCTTTCTTTTTATTGTGTTTCCTCAGAGGAGGTATAAACTAATATTTAAAAAAGAAAATGTATTAATATTTCTAAAAAAAAAAAAAAACTGAATTAAAAAAAGAATTAATGCAGAAAACACAGATTTTGGAAAAAGAATAAAATGGATTTTATAGGGCCCTACTTATGTTTGTTTGTCTTATGAAATCAGAAATGCAAAAAAACCATGCAGTCTTTTCTAACACCATTTAGTTTTGACCTCTTTGGGTGAATTTAAAAGCTTCCTAAAATCCTAGTCTGCACTCTGAAGGCGCACAATAACTCTAGCCAATCTTTTCATGCTGTTGTGATTCATGCTATGCCTTAGATATGTAGTTATGGTTCCTGTGGAACACCATCGGTCAATTTACACCACAATGCAGCCTATTATATAACCTATTGGGACAAACTGTCAGACTCAGGGCTGCCAACAAATGTAGGTTGTTTTTTTTTAATCCCACATCTTTGAATGTAGTCAATAAAATTGGGCAATTAAACCGGCCAGAACTTTTGATTATTTTCTCTTATAAACTAATGTACCACAGCACATTGATTGACACTGCCTGAGGCCATCCATGACACGGTCACTAGTTCTCCACTTTTTCATCATTGGATATCTTTTAAAGAGTAACTAGACCACTTTTTATGCTGAAAACAAATGTAAGTAAAGTAAGTAAGTACATTTTATTTCTATAGCGCTTTTCACAGATAAAATCACAAAGTGCTGTACAGGCAAAAATGAAACTAAAACAACACCAGCAACGACACAAAAGGATAATAAAACACAAGACAATTTAAAACAACAGTATGAACATCATAAAAGATGAATAAAAATTAACCATTTCATTTTTATTAAAAATAAAAATATCGTATTTGGATATGAAGTAGGGTTGTTGATTGATTCTTGTCTTTTTTCAACATTCAAGTCAAATCATTTCAATTTGGCATATTTTGTTGTAAAAATGTCCTCTCATGGGTTGAAACCCCACTATTACAATTGAATTATGCTATTGCCTGAGAATGGTGGTTTGTGACGTTGTGTTGGCTTCTTACATCATGAACCCTAACAGTTGGTCCCGCCCATCCTATAAAAACTAGCACCTGTTGACTCTGCAATTTGCAGTGAGTTGTTTGGATTGAGAGAATTGCAGTTATAGAATTATAGTGTGAATTGAGTAGGTAGTTGGCATCATAGACAGCATATACTTAGATGCCTCATTGAGCTCTGCTGCTGATTCGAGTCGACATGATTACGCCGCGTCATCTTGCTTCGGTGCTACGTGCCGCTATAATGTATTAGGTCTATGGGTAAATGAACAAAAAAGTGCTCATAAATCACAGATTTGTCAAAATATATCAACGTAGGTTGTCCGTCACAAACGCAGACATGAAGAACAGACAGACATACCGGTAAGTAAAACAAGAAACGTTTGGTTAATTTTGTTGTACTTACAGTATGTCTGGCAAGGAACTTCATTTCATGAACTTTTATACATTTCCAATAATAAGCTGTGCAATACACAAGATAGAATTACATGAGCTGTTAATTTTATGCATAGAACCTGGATACACAGCTACAGAGACCCTAAATAGCCATGCATACTAGGCTTCCATACAGAGCAACCCTATTTTTTTTACACTATAACCTACTCACTCCACATTATTCCTCTCTTTACCTATGAAAGACGATTCCACGGGATCAAGTTATGCTTGATTGATTGGAATGGCATGTTTGTTCATATTTTGTCAAAAAAGTGCCAAGTAAATTTTGTATTTCAGGAGCAAAATACTGCACTTTATACAAGATCCAAGCATTCAGTGTCATGGCTACATGTGATGATTTAGAAAGGATACAACCGTGTCAAAATCGGTCATTGATTTAGTGAATGATTGTAATTTTAGATTGTTGAGTACCTCTTATCTCCATTGATTCACAAGCACTCCTGCATTCGGTCACGCCTCCCCGTAGGTGACGAGGTATCTATCTACGTATTTGACGTTTATAGTTGGCATACCATTAATTGGTCTTTGGAGATGTTAGAGAGTGACTGGTTGCGTTTTTACTGCTCCAGGGGCCACGCCCATAATCAAGGAATATATTACATTTCCAGCCCAGAGGCCTGTCAGCCAAAACCTTAGGGTTTAGTGACTCTTCAATAGATTTCAACCACTGAACCCCACAATAGCTTTTGACAGAAGCGTTCTGACAATTTATAGAAGTTGACGTGTCATTTTCAATCATCTCTTCATGTTTTTCCGTTTTTTTGTGGATCTTAAACCATAAACTTTGATGACCTTTGAGGAATGAAGGTATGAGGGCAAGCTCAGGCAGGGCTGCTTTCTCAGAACCATAACTGTGCAATGGGAGGCAGCTTTTGTTGTTGATACTACATTAACACACAGAGAGGAGGACAGGACGTTTTTAGTATCTCTAGAAAAGGACACAGCTGGGATAGACGCAGAGTGAAAATGCTATACACAGTCAAAAAGGAGAAGTTAAGTTTTTTTTTTTGCAATGCTGGAAAAGTTAATTTGGGATAAGGGAGCTTGAAGTTATATGTCCTGAAAACTTGTGTGTTTCCATCCCAATATTGGCAGGACAGAGCCTTCCTCTCTGGGCCTCTGTGTAAAGCAAAAAGCTCAGCATCAATACCATCGATTAGTGAAAAGCATGTGTTGTGTGATTACTTCTATTTATAGTAATGTCTGTTTGTGACATTGAAAAACCAAACTGTTTGACCGATATACTGTAATCTCTGTATTTTGTGCATGGGAGCATAAAACTTAAAGAATCTGTTGGTATTTAATGAAAAGTGTTAAATGCAAGGATTGGCAGGTTTCAAAGTCATCGAAGGTGAATGTGACCGAGACTTAAAAAGCTTTGTTAATTGAATAGAGTAAAAGCAGCAACAGTTGCTAGTGACAAGTCTAAAAATAAACACATAGATTCAGAAGTGCTGTCCAAGATTGCATCAAATGGGAGAAGCCTTTATTGTCTAGATTGTGTCTTAATTTAGTTTTTAACATTTTTTACACAATGTTTTCAAAGATATTAGGAATCTGTGGTTAAACACAGCAACATGTACGCCATGAAGCTTTAAGAGTGCAAAAAATGTAACCCGTCAGTCATTTATTTTTACATTTTCTAGAAAGGAAAATGGCCCTCATCCATCCATTATTTTTGTTTTAATTTTATAAAGGCAATGTATTTGACGAGAAGAAGGAAAGTTCATTTTGTTGACTCTGGATTCCAGGTTCAGCCTCTCTTTGGCTTGTCTTTTGCATTCAGTCAGTATACCATACTGAGAATTTGTGGCTGACACAGTGGAAATGTTTTTTTTTTTTTTTTTTAAAGCTCAGGCTTGGGTGTTGTTTTCACCCTGCTGCAACCATATATTGCTTGCATCATCTAGTGGCAGCAGGAGTCATTGCACAACGTTTCGTGTGAATGTCTCCTAAAACCTCTTAAGTTAACAGATGTATGTGGCAGCAATAGAGAATGGCTTCTGGATTAAATCTGAGCAGAGCAAATGTATAATGTGAATATGTAACAACACGCTCAACTCCTCCCTCCAGGATCGTAAGCTGACCAAGGCGGAGCAGCAACGCTTCAAGGAGGAGGCAGAGATGCTAAAGGGTCTGCAGCATCCTAACATCGTTCGTTTCTATGATTCCTGGGAGTCTGTGCTCCGAGGAAAGAAATGCATTGTCCTCGTCACGGAACTCATGACCTCTGGAACACTAAAAACGTTAGTTTATTTTGGTGTGGGCTTCTTTTGTCTTTCACGCAGTTGACACGCTGTCAGTTTGTAAAATCAAGACTGTCACTCATTTTATGACTACCATTAATTTACTCAATATTAGTAGGAATGAGCTAAATTCATACAAGTAACAGTAAAAAAAAAACCAATAGCAATATTGGTCATAATGTAGCTGTTATTTTCTTAAATATAATAGTGCTGGCTCTCAACTTTCACTTATTATTAAAAGAAGTATAAATAAAATGGAACCTTACCTTCATATTCTTATTAAAGAGATCAATTTTGGCTTTAGCAAAAAAAAGAAAGAAAAAAATGCATGTATTCATTTATTCAAATTGTAACATCACAAAAACAACAGTGACTTATTTGGGGCTGGTTTTTACACCACACTGCTGTTTAACAGTTATATCAGCAACCTTCCATTACAGCGTCTGAAGTAGACTCTTAAAAAAAAAAAAATCTTATCCTTTAACATTTTTACATACTTAAATAATACAGCCCTATCAGTCCACCTTGAAATAAGTTATTTTTTTTATTGAAACAAGCCATTTAAACTTAAATAGCGATAAATAATCACTGTTCAACATGGTGTATCTGCAACGGATTAAACAGAGCCTAATCACTGGAATTAATACACTAAAGAAAAAAACGGGGGGAAAAAACAACTCATACACAATGCATACAGCATCCACACTAACTACATTTCACCCAATTAGCCAGATTCTTTCAGTCTGATTAAATATCATCACCAGCTACTAAAACAAAAGAAGTAACAAGTACATCAGAGGGGTATTCCATAAAGGCGGGTTAACAAACTCTGAGTCTATCCATAAACTCTGGGTCAACATACCCCGCGATGGGAAACTCTGGGTATCGGATTCCATTAAAGCTGGTATGAAGTGGGTTAATCAACCCTGAGTGTGTAAACCTTGGGTTACTTACGTGCACGCGCGCGACAAAAAGCCATCATCAATGGATCAGAGATTTAATCGAGCTGCCATGGCAACCAAACGGAAAATAGTGATTTATTCACCGTAATGGGTGAAATAAGCCGGTGTTTGATGAATATGAGCCTGTTCTAAAGGTGTGTTCAGTCTTCAGTGACTATAGTGGCTTAAATCACCTGTAATTAGTCGCAGTTTTTGGTCGCTTCATCACTTTATTGCTTCAGTGACGTGACGAGCGGTGAATAATATGAATAAAATGTGTCTGAGGAGGCGTGGCAGCTGCATAGGATGGCTGCATAGGGAGCCCTCCTGTTACACTGGATATAAAGACAGTAAATGCCGCTTGATATCGCATCATTTATATTGATTTTTTTATGTAATATTGTCGCCAGAGTCATCTCAACGTCCTAAAAAATGTCATAAAAAAACACTGAAGCGGGACGCGAATCCGCAACTCGTCACTTACAAGCGCAGCGTCACAATTCACTGCACCATCATAACTTCAAAGACGCATGATCTACAGATTTAACTGTATACGTCAGTAGATGTTTTAATGCAGATCAACCTCTGTGTGTTTCACCTAATGATCTGTATCCACAATGTTATAAAGAAAACTACCGTTTGCACAAAAAAAAAAAAAAAAAGCCGTAAAGCAACACATTAGTAATTATGTGAGCACGTCTGTGGTTTGTGATGTTACTAAAGTGTTTCAGAGAAAAGTGTTAAGGTTTATTAAAGTGTTCAGAAACGGTGTTCAGGTGGGCGGAGCCAGGTAGAAACCCAGGGTTTCTTTGATAAAACCTGCCAGCGACCAGGTTTATTTCACGGACAATGTTGCCCGGGTAACATACTCAGAGAAGAACATACCTCGCTTTTTGGAATGGGACACTCAGAGTTTCCCTCATTTGAGCCTGAACATACTCAGAGTTTGAACATAACCCGCTTTATGGAATACCCCTCTGGTGTTTGAAAAATGTCAAGTTAAATTTTTGATTTCAGTTTGTAAATGTAGTAAAGTAAAAGTGAAAGTCAACCGAAAATAAAACAAGAAGTAAAGTTACTTGATGACAGTACTTCAATATTTTTACTTTATTGTGCACATTTATTTGGATCGTTTTGCTTGAATCAGATGTGTGTGCACAATATCAAATAATGTAAATTTCTACAACCCATAATAGGATGGAAAGACATTGTAAGTATTATTTTATGCATCGTCCTTTCTCTTTACTTAGGTACCTAAAGCGCTTTAAGGTGATGAAACCCAAAGTCCTGAGGAGCTGGTGTAGACAAATTCTGAAGGGCCTTCACTTTCTTCACACCCGGACTCCACCGATCATCCATCGAGACCTGAAGTGTGACAACATCTTTATCACTGGGCCCACAGGCTCAGTTAAGATAGGGGACCTCGGTTTGGCCACCCTAATGAGGACCTCCTTTGCCAAGAGTGTCATTGGTAGGCTGCAAACAGACTAACTTTGTTTAAAATGAATGTTTGCCATAAAAGAATTTGGCATTTTTGAAATATGCACCATTTGGATCTTAGGATCAAGTTCTGAACACTTTGAGCTCAGTCTAGAATGTCTCCACAAGGCACTGTAAATAAATGGAACTTAGTAAATTATTATAGAGATTCTAATCAGACTACACTTTTTGTCCTTCAAGTTATTCAGAAACATTGTCTGGTTTCAACAGGAACACCAGAGTTCATGGCCCCAGAGATGTACGAAGAGCACTATGATGAATCTGTCGATGTTTATGCCTTTGGGATGTGTATGCTGGAGATGGCCACTTCTGAATACCCTTACTCAGAGTGCCAAAACGCTGCTCAGATCTATCGCAAAGTCACAAGTGTGAGTATAGTTATTCACAATATTCAAACATGTCCCGTTAACCCTCTCTTAAAATTATTTTCTTAGTTAAATAATGCTGCAGGTGATGCTAATAGTTTTTTTTTTTTTTTTTTTATCAAATAAAGACATAGAGAAATAGATTGGATTCAAACCTTGAAATTAATTTTCCTATTTCCTGTAATAAGCAGCAATCTCATTTCCTTTCTGTTCCAGGGTATAAAACCAGCCAGCTTTGATAAAGTCAGTGATCCAGAGATCAAAGAGATTATTGAAGGTTGCATACGTCAGAACAAAAGTCAGAGGTAAGAACAGTTTGTAAGTACACTCTAATGAGGCTGATAATTACTATCCTGTTCATGACTCCATATTTCCTTCTGCCAGGCTCTCTATCCGGGACCTCTTGAACCATGCATTCTTTGGGGAAGACACAGGGGTACGGGTGGAGCTAGCAGAAGAGGACATAGGCACCCAGGAATGTCTGGCCCTCCGGATTTGGGTGGAGGACCCAAAAAAACTAAAAGGCAAGCACAAGGACAATGAGGCCATCGAGTTCGGTTACGATCTGGAGAATGACAGTGCTGAGGAGGTGGCTCTAGAGATGGTAAGACACAGTTGTAATAACTCATACCTAACAAGCAAAATTATGGTTAATATAGTTCAGATATGGTAACTGTCTGAACGAAGTTTGAATGAAAAACCAGTAGAGAAAACTATTCATTATTATTAACCCCATTTGAATTTGATTTCCTTCACCTTCATGGGACCATTGATGACTAATTCTCATTCTCTTTCTGTTACTCTCTTCCACATATACACATCAAAGGTGAAATCCGGCTTTTTTCATGAGAGTGACGCCAAGGTGGTGGGAAAATCTATCCGAGATCGAGTAAATTTGATCAAAAAATCAAGAGAGCGTCGACAGCAAAATTGCTTTCCAAAGCAAGGCTTTGAAGAACGAAAAGACTCCAATCTTAGCTCGTGCAGCTTTTCTCATCCATCCTCTTCCATGGGGCAAGTGGCAGGTGGGCAGATGAGAAGAGGGGAGGGTGGGCAGGAGTCTGAGGAGATTGCTGAAGTGGACCAGCATGTTAGGCAGCAACATGTCTTTTGTGGGACAACCCTTAGTCTGCCTGGTAGTTTGCAGCTTACTGAAACAATATTTCACCAGTGTATGAGTTTTTAACAGTTTTAGTTGTGATACTTTAAAAATGTATAAATGTGTATGTTCTGGTTTGTTGTACATCTTGAATTTACTTTTTACTCCAAGGAGAGAGCATTGGATCTGCCAGCTGTGAATCATATGCAAGTGAACAGAGTCAGGCTTACTCTCAGCAAGGAGACTCACACACCCAGACGGCTTTCCCATCAGGGTTATCGGTAAGTCCAAACAGTCCATTCCAACTTTAGCGCATTGATTCCAAACCAGGAGTAAGTGTACCTTTAATGATACATGAGCACTTCGCTAAAGGCACCTGTAAATATTTTAAAATGTATTTCCAATTCAATAGTTTTCAAAAGTTTTTTTTTAAATCATTACTGTAAATGCTCCATTTGTTGACTTTTTGCATATTGCATTGTGGGATGTAGAGTTGCAAAGACGGATGCATAAAAGTGTTTTTACCTAATTCCAAAATCACAGAGAATACCGGGATCAAACGAGAACAAAAATGGTGTCAAGAGAATCATTTCCTGGTGAAGAAAAACAAGAAATGACAGTAAGAATGAAGAAAAAAACACCTCTATGCGTTAGTTATTGGACTCTATATCCCACAATGCAATGCACGGAAATGTCAAGAGACTGTTTCAACCTTTTGGAGTAAATGATGTTTGATTCATTGATCTATGAGGTATATACTATAATTTTATCGAATAAAAAAGATATCAGGTATAGCAGCTTTTTGGCCCATTTTGAGCCGATTTTTGACTCATGCGTCTATTTTTGGGATCGGTCCAAGTCTCTGCTAAATCATGTGTCGTGCATCGTGCAGAATATATGGGGTCACGATAAGCGATTAACACCTCACGACCAGCTCCCGATCAGGAATCGTATGGTTGTAAGGAAATCAAACATGTCTGAAATCCAGTCGCTCCTCCAGTCGGCACTGTTGAAGCAGAGCCACGGACCGGCTTTCCTGAAACTATCACATGCTCATGCGCGAACACAGTAGGACCGCTGTAGAACTGATAGACCGTACTGCCCACGTTGGCCTAGCCGGTTCCTGGTCCATCACATCGCCATCTATTCTTGTTAAAGCTCTTTTTGATGAGATTTGCGAGTCTCCACTTCCGGGTTTTTCTTCTTCTTCTGTTTTTTTTCTTTTTCTTCTTCTTCTGTTTTAAAGGCGACGCTTCAGAATTCTTCTTCTTTTTCATTGTATGTTGCATTTATGGAAACAAGACCCCGATGTGTCGTGTATAGAGGTACAGTTTGAGGAGTCAGATCGTGTCAGAGTGTCGATCCGTACAGTGTAAGAACATGAATCGTGAGCACATTTGGGCTCTGCAATGGAGTCGCACAATTTGAGCTGGAGCTGAGTACAACGATTGAAAAAATCGCACAGTGTATCCCAGCCTTAAGTTACTCAATTAGTTGCTGCTGTTAATTGCTAAAATGACACAAAAATTCAAGGCTCAGAAGATGCAAAGATTTCTAAACCACTGTCTTTACACAATACTGACTTACTGGGTAAAGTTGCTGTTTTGTAATTGTATGTTTTGTTGATGGATTTCTTGACAGAGCACTGCCACTTTTGTTCATCATCAAATTGGTGAAGGTAGCAGCCTTCCAAATGTGCCTCATGGTCACAGTGTCAGTCTGAGCATGCCCATTGAGCAGAGTGGAGGATCTGTTGGTCAGCTGTATATTAAGACCAACAACATGGTTCCACAGGTATCACCAAGTGTACCTCAACTTTGTTTTCAGGTGAAAGGAAAAGTAAAAGTTTATAACCTTTGAAAAAAATAACAATTAACAATGTTACCAATGAAAATCAAGCTAAAATCCTGAATTTCCTGTCCCCTTTGGGTTTTTTTCTATTAACTGTTTTTACAACCAGAATTTATTCTCCTAATTGTTTGAGCATAATCATCTGGTTGTACACAATACAGGGTTTGCCCCAGGAAACTGTTTTCACCAGGCATGGTGAAGTTATCACAATCTTCACATTAAATCTTTTGGTAAATTGTATTTTTTTAACAAATGATAGAAAACATTTCCAACCATGCAGTGATCATCTGATCTAAACCTTGTCGTAAACCCTGATGTTAAAAATTTATGTTGATGATTTATGTTCCTCACAAAACATTTCTCCTAATTCTCTACCGCTCTTTTCCCCTTGTTTTCTTCTTGCACACATCTTCATTTTATCATTGTCACTGTATAGTCACAGACATTCCCATCAGATGCATTTCAATCCACCACTCCCCATAGCTCAATGGCACTTTCCCAGTCATCCAAACCCTCCGTTACACCACAAACACATGTTAATGTTCTCACTACATCCATGCTAGTCAGTGATCCTACTGGACTAACAGGGACTATTGTCCCCCATGCTCAGCAGACTCAACTCCCTGTCACTCACATGCAGCTTACTGACAGCATTTCCCAGGCAGCTTCCCATCCAACACACCCTGCCATGATCCCTCAGCAGGCTATTGTCCTACAACAACAGATGGGGGTGGACCCCCAGACAACCACTCTCCATCAGCAGCCCCAACATCAATTGGAAGCCCAGTGTAATCTGCTCAAACAACAAGGTAGTACAACTCAGCTGCTAGCGGACCAGCATCAACACAGCCTTTCAGCCGCCGGTGTCCAGAAGCATCACCCTGAACCTCAGCAACCAATCTATGTACAGGAGCCTGTCCCACATGTCCAGTCGACTTCACAGCAGCACATGCTGACTACACAATCAGGTATGGACCAACCGGCTATGTCAATACCACGACCAGAAGAGCCTGTGTGCAAACAGTTAATGACAGAGGAGACTATGGTGGAATCACAGCTTTTGCACCAACAGCTTCAGCAGCAAACAACAGTGTTACAGCAGCAGCTCGGACATCAATTGCAGCAGCAACAAGTTGTTATGCTTGAGCAACATCAGATGTACCTACAGCAACAGCTCGAACAGCAGCAACAAAAGGCCCTGCTTCAGCAGCAGCAACAGCAAGCTCAACTACAACAGCAGCAGCTCATTCATTGCAAGCAACAGATGGATCAGCAAGCATTTATTAATAAAGAGCAGCAGCAGTGTGTTGTGCAACAAGAAGCAATTTTGCAACTTCAAGTAGATCAGCAACAACTACCGCCGCCAGCACAGACACAACAACAAAACCAGGTATATCAACTGATTGGACAACAGCAACCTACCACACAAACAGATTTAGAGGTGCAACATCGTCAACCTTTAGCCTTGCAGCCACAACATCAGCAAAATCAGCTGCTGCAACAGCAAGCCATGATCCGACAAATGGAGCAGCAGCAGCAACAAAAAGCGCTAATGCAACAGCAGCTGATTTTACAGCAGCAGCTTCAAAAGCAAGCCCAACTACAGCAACATGAGAAAATGCAACTGAGGCAGCAAATTGAACAGCAACAGAAGGCTCTGCTGCAACAACAACTGGAGCAACAGCAGCAACTTCTCTCACAGCAGGAAGCTGAAAGATGGCAGCAACAAGCTATGATTAAGCAACAAATTCAAGAGCAGCAGCAGCAGCAACAAGCAGCTATGGTACAAATTCATCTGAATGACAAACAAGAAACTCTCCTTCTTCAACCAGGCAACACTGAGCAACAGATTCAGGCACCGCTTTTGTGTATTCCGCAACTACAAACTCATTTTACGCCTTCTTCAGGTCAGTCAGAGCAAGTGATTCCCCCGCAGCAGGGGCTGGTTTCTCTGCCACAACAGCATGCACCTGTATTGGAGCCCTATATTGTTGTTGGAGCTGATCAAACTCAACACCAAGTTCAAACCATCTCTCAGAGCCAGGTCCCCGCAACCAACCAGACTATCCAGCTCCCTTTGCAGGCCTCTGCAGCTGTTCCAGCTCATGTCAGTACACAGCAGGGGCAAACTGAGATTCAGAAACTACATGGCCATGTACCAGTCCAGTTTTTAGCCCAGACTGCAGCCCACGTGCTTCCTCAGTCAACACAAGCACCAACTCTGACTGAGGCTCAAACCATTCCCCCAGCAGCAGTAATCCAGCAACAGACACAGATTATTGACACCCAGCAAATTCCCTTACAGACGTGTTATCCTGGGACTGTAACCTACCCTCAAAACCAAGCTGCTGCTCAGCCCTTGATTCAATCTCATCCTCTACACATCACCCAGTGCCAGCCAATGCATTGCCAGGTCCCAAGAGCCGACATTCAGATGCTGGGCCAACACGGCCAAGTCACTGCTCAATCCTTGGCTGCAATGGTTCCTATTCCCAACCAGATCCCGCTTGAGGCTAATGTTCAGCAAAATTCTGGACTCATGAAGCAACAGCTTCAACAATCAATCCAGGAACCTACACAGGTGCACACTCAGGCTGCTGCTGGCCTTTCAACTTCTCAATACGTTCCTCAGCCTATTCACCAGGGCCTGTCACCTGTACAGCAAGATTTACCTCATACTGCACTACAGCAGGAGAAACAGCAGCCAACACCCCAGTATCAGCATATGATTGTGTCTCATGGGTCAACTGGAAGTGTGGGAAGCAAAACAGATGCTCTAAGTTCAGCGACTGACCCTTCAAATGTCACTCATCCTATGCAGACTGGACACGCCTATATATTGGGTCAAACATCTGCACATTCAGTTGTTCTGCCTCAGAAACAACCTCAAGGGAACTTTGGGCCTGACCCAGCAGCCATTCAGCCTCTATCCCAGCTTTCTATACCTCATCAAGTGCATCAACATCCCGCTCCACCTCCCTTGCTGACTCAGTCGGCGCCAGAGCCATTTCAACTGCCCATTCAACAGCCTCTTCCTTTAACCCAAACTGCCATCTCGCTTGATGGGAGTCGACTTAACTCAGAGTGCCCACCCTTATCACATCTGACGACACACTCTCTTACTCAGATAGGCTGCTGTAATGTGGCTGAGATTCATTCCCATAGCACCACCCAGCCTGTGAATAGTTCCATAGTGGCAGGTCCTCCCCCTTCTCCACAGCACCACCTAAAGCAAACGCTGTCAGGCCACACACACGCACAGGCCAACAATCAGGCACATGCTCAGCCCCATTTTCACACTCAAACACCTGCTTCCGAACAACCTGCTCTGCCCCAGGCTTTCTTTCCTGCACTACAAATACCTCTAAGTCCCTCACAATCCTCCACTCCACCAACATCACTACCATCATTCCCATCCCTGCCATTCCACTTACCTGCAGCTGCCCCTGCTCCAGAGCTGCCAACATCTCCACAAGTGGCCCAGGTAATCTTACCAGGGCAGGTCGACTTTATACCCACCTCCCCTCTGCCTGTCGCTACGCTACAATCGCTTGATTCTAATGCTCCCAAATTGTCCCAAGCCTCGCTGCAAGACTGTGACCTTTCCCTGCTGGGCACTGCTCAGGTACAGGAAGTGTGAAAGTGTACTGTCATAGTTGTAATAGAAACAATGGAGAGGAAATTAAATGCATGTTTTTTAATGGAACTAATACATTTCAATTTAAATCAATTACTGTAATAATATAACCTTACTTACACTTTTTTAACAATTATTTCATAGGTATTACTAAAGTTTTTTGTGTCTTATTTTCTATAATGCTTACATTGTGTGTGTATGAATGTCCATTAGAAGGAGGGTCCATACCTGGCAAGTGCAGAACAACATTTATCAGGGTATGTCTTATATCAGGGTTGAATCTCTATATCCTTGGATTTTGTTGGTTTCTGTAAATATTACAAATATCATTCCATTCATACATTTTTCAACTGACAGGTCTGTTCCATCTAATGACGAGGACACTCTGCAGCTCTTGGCAAATGGAAAGTTAGAAAAACTTAAAAACCATAGAAGCACTTTGTGTCAAAAGCCTGAAAATGTTTCCCATCAGTTCCAACTGAGCATGTTCCAGGTAAAAAATAGCAACTGTATACTTTATATGAACCTATACTGCATGTCTGACTCTACCATAAAGAAATAAGTTTATGATTGCCCTGTATTCATAGGCATCTGGCAGTGGAGACAATATGGTGGAGTGTCAGTTAGAGACACATACTAACAAGATGGTGACATTTAAATTTGACATTGAAGGAGATGCTCCAGAAGACATAGCTGATTATATGGTACACAGATCAATGCAATACTTTTAATTTCTGATGCTTAAAAGTATCACTGGCTGCATATTTTTTTAAAACTGCCTTCTTGTTGTATTTTTAAGGTGGAGGAGGATTTTGTTCTTGATGTGGAGAAAGAAAAATTTGTTGAAGAGCTTAAAGCAATAGTAAAGAAAGCTCATGAAATCCTTCACTCACAGGTATGATTTGCATTTATCGCTTCCTCTGCTGATTCTACCTCACAATTTTTAACTTGAGCATTTACTGGTCTTGTAGACTGGATCCACTGACCAGTTAAATGTGAGCACACCACTTAGCTCTGGTAAGTCTACAGTAGTCTGTTATTATTGATGGAACTGAGAAAAGCAAATGGAAAGAGAGAAGGTCTTGCATGCTTTAACTTCTTGATATCTGTTTTGTTTTTCAGTGGATTCGGTGCCCCATTCATCACCAGTTGGACGCTGGCGCTTTTTTATCAACCAGACTATCCGCCATAGAGACTCTCTTTCGAACCAAGGAGCAGCTGCACCACCAACCACAACAGAGGCACAGATCACTCAGTCCCCTAAAAATGAAAAAGGTGAGCTCTACTCAGGGAGGCATACTCAGGCCTGTCAGGTTTTAATGCTGCAACGTCATACCTGGGTTGAGTTTTTAGTGTAACTTAAACTAACATTTTTTTCTTTATTTGTTTAGAAAATGATGGATCCCAGAGTCTGGAGTGTTTGACTGCAGTGGACGCTACATCCTACCCCACTGTACCTGTCACCTGCCCACCAATTCCCGCTGTCCCAGCCCATCTTACATTGACTCCCTTTGTCACAGCTACACCTGTTCAACACACATCTTCTTCTGAAATTATGTTTGGATCAGCCTCCATCTCTGGCAATGCTATTGGTGGTCTTGAAATGCCCGTTCACACCGTGGTCCCTTCTAACACAGCCTTACCTGCTGCAAACCTCTCAATCCTCAACTCTGTTCCCATTGTTAAATCTCCAATACCAACTGCCCTTCCGGCAGCTAGCATTTGCTCCACTGTAGGTCAAAGTATAGGCGATGTACTTATTTCCACTCCACAGCCATGTCTTTCTGCATCTGACCAGGCTCTGACTTCTATTCACTTTTCTCCTCCAACAAGTGCTACACTGATTCCTTCTGTGACAAGCCAACCTGGCACAGAACAGAGGCAAACATACACTAATTTGGCCCAACCTGGTCCACAGCAATCTCAACCACAGCTATTCCTACAGTCTGAATTGCAACAACAGGTAGTAGCAGCACAACTGCAGGCAATTCAAATTGATCATCAGCAGATCGACCAATCAACACAACAGCAACATCAAGTGTACCAAGAAGAAATGCCTCAGCAGCAAGGACAAATTGTACAACAGCAACTACAACAACAACAGCAGAACCAACAACAAATAATACCAAATCAAATGCCACCACAGCAGTTCAGTGAGGGTCCAGTGCTGCCTCAGACAATGCCTGTGCATCACGGTCTGCCCTCTTTGCCTTTACAACCGACTCTGCTGCCTCTTAATGGACAACAAACTTCACAATATTCCCAACAGGCTGTGGCACCACAAGAAGTAATTATCCCCGAACAGCAGACAATACTACTACAAGAACAACAAATAGTGCAGCAACAGCTACATATGAGTGGAGGGGATTCAAAACCAGATCAAAATCAAATGTTGTACTCATCAATGGGTAAACCCTTTCTCCAACAGCAGATACAAGCAAATATTGGCCCTGCAACCCTGCAGCAGAGTCCACAACAATCCCAAGAGCCTGCTGAAGCAGTACAACATGTACAATCACAGCAACAGCTGAAGCAGACTGAACATCAAGAGATGGTCTCAGGCATGGAGACACCACAGAGGCAGCAGCAGGCTTCTCTACAAATGTCTGAGTCAGAGGTGTCTACAGGTGAGACGAGCATTACAGAGGACACATGCAGCTACTCTGCCTCCTTCCATCCTTCCTCTGACTCCTCACTGCCACCGCTACACCTGGGCACTGCTGAGGCTCCGTTTCCTACTCTCGCTCTTACGATGTCACCGTCTCCTGCTCAGCCTTCCTCTGTTGCTGAGTCTGACAGTGAAGGACCTCCTAAAATTGAATTCGTGGACAACCGCATAAAGACACTGGATGAAAAGTTGAGGAACTTGTTGTATCAGGAGTACAGTAGTGGGGCAGCAGTGGCAGGGGGAGCTGCCTTTGGTCCACCATCAGCTGCCTCCACATCGGCAGGGGGCGACGAATCATCTGAACCACAATCTCTCCACTTCTCATCATTTCCCCATCATGCATCCTCCTCAGACACTTCCCCTCAATCCTCGTCCTCTAGCACCTCCTCCACCACTTCCCGTTCCTCATCCTCCTCACCGGAACCAGAGAGAGACAAACGGGGGGATGAAGGTTCATCATTTGTAGCCAATTCACAGGAGTTGGACCCCGTCAAACTGCAGCCTGATCCATCTTTTACATCTATATCTTCCACCCTGCCAACCTCTCTGCTTGCTTCTTGTCAAGACGACTCATCTGGGCTCCAACCCCCACCTGTACCAGGAGAACCAACCATTTTTGTGAGTAAAACCAAAAAAGATTAACATTTAGGATACAAGGTTGTACCGTATAGTCTAAGACAAGCCTTGCCTGGTAGAAATAAACATTATTCGATGTTACTTTTTAGTTTAGCATTCATTTGTAGTCTTAGCACTTGATGCATACTATTATGTCTATTATGTGCAATTTGTCACTGTTATGGTTTTTTGTTCATTTTACCTGTTTAAGCTGTGTGCAGCCACTCTTACTTTTCTCAACTGTTCTAGGCTGTACCCTCACACTCTGACACCAGTACTACCGGAGAAGGATCTTGGCACCACAATCAACAGCTGATCCCTCTCCGGCATGGACAGCAGCAGCAGAATGCAGGAGGTGGATATTTTGGCCTAAACCTGACATGTCCTAGTATCAGAAATCCTGTTAGCAAGAAATCGTGGACTCGAAAATTCAAAAACTGGGCGTGCAAACTGCGTCACTCCACCAGCTTGTTCAAGAAGCCCAGAGTTCCGCAAGGTAGCGTTCTGCTAGGGAGAGAGAGTGGGAGCGAAAGAGAGAGACTGAGAGTGATTGAGAGAGAGAGAATGAGATGTTGGGGCATGAGCCTAACATATCTAATATCTAGCACTAGTCTTAACATAGTGACTTAACTACCCTCATTTTGTTAAAACGTTTTACGTTAATGGGTGTTAATATTCACTCTTAATGCTTTGTGTTGTGTTATTGGTTGCATTTGAATCTAATTTAATTTTGATGTACCTGTGCATGTGTAATAGATTTGCTTTCATAATTTTAAATTATTTTTGCACTAAATATTCTTTTCTTGGCAGCTTTTCTTTTTGGGTTACTCGTGTAGAGGAGGGTGGGAGATTGGCATTATGGAAGGAGGTGGCATCAGAAATCCCAATGACCTTCTCCTGCAGACACATGCTAGAGTAAAGGCCAGCCAGGCCTGTGTCCCGCACAAACCCCCTCTTAGATGATGCCAGCCTTCAGGGCCCTAGAGTCTCCAGGCTTCCCAGCAGCAGCCATCTCACCTCTTCATCTGCACCAGCTGTCTTACTGTAGATACCACCTCAAACTATACCTCATGTCATTACATGGCTGAGATAGATGCCAAGTTACAAATCTCATGTTGCATAATCAGACAAGTAATTTACAGAATCCATATGATTTTTCTTATTTTTTTGGCAGAAAGCTTGTCATAAAGCATATTGTTGCTCCCTGAGGCTCCAATGTATAATGTAGTACAACTTATTTGGAGCGGAGTGCACGCACTGGGTGTAATATGACATCAGGGTGAGGGCTTATCTAAGGTTTTGACCTTATGACAAACACTATTTTGTTCATGAGTCTATAATGAGTTGCACATTTAGGCAAATAATATTTTTTTACTCTACATTGTTAGATATTAATTGACATTTAAACTGTTTGTTGTTCCTTTCTAATTTTCAGAACTGACCACTTTGAACTATCTATAATGATAAATATTGGGAACAGCAACAGAATTGTTAAGCACCAATAATGAGACGACTTTAAAGAAGAATTATCTGTGATGGTAATTTGGTGATTTGGTTGGATTGAGAGCATTCTATATAGAGCGGTATAGTGAGTATTAAGTAGGTAATTAGCTTAGCATAAATTGTTCTTTGGAGATTTTATAGTATAGACTGGGTGTGTCTTAACTGCTCCAGGAGCCCCGTGAAAACATTTTTTTAAAATTTCCCCTCTAGTGGCAGGTCAGCCAAAACCAAGGGTTTAGTTACTCTTTAAGGTTCCAAGGACACTTTGCTCTGTTAAAGATCACACTCAGCTAGTGCACTCCAATCAGAGCAAATATATTGTGCTTGGGTGTGACCTATTGACATTGTAATTAAATGCATGGTTTTAGATTTACGTTTACAATACTATACACATTTTCTTTTTAAAGGCATTTGGATTGGATTAGCTTAACTTTACCATGCCAATGAGGTTTCCGGCATACATTTCAGCTGTTTGTTTGTTTTTACATGTGTAACATATTAAACACTAACTTAAAACTTCTGCTACAAGAGCCCATGCATGTAACTAAGTGCACCAGGCTGCATACAGTATGTTGTTATTTTTCCACATTACTTTTATCCTAAGCTATGTTTTGATTATTCATGAACACAGATGTCAAACACTGACAGGCACAGATCATATATTTTCTGTAGGACTTAATTGTCTCGCATGTGTGGGTCAAATGTGAGTCGGTAAGAGTGAGGATGGGTTGGTTGAGATATACAGTATGTAATATCACAACATGTTGAATGAATTCTCAAATACTCCTTTCTATACAATCACTGGCATTTTTGTAAGGATTTGTAAATAATTGTTAGTCATCAGTTATTGTCCCTGAATTAGAAAATAATATCTAAACATTATGTTAACACAGAGAATTGCATGTCAGCTTAATAACTCCAAAAAGCTACAAGTCTTTGTGTCTAACGCTGTCTTTGTGTTCACGCCCCATGTCTGTCTGTGTGCATCACATTCGTCTCATCCCGTATTCTTTCTGTTCCTTTGGTTTGTGTCATTATTGTGTTCTTTTACTTGTGTGTCTGGTTTCTTGCGTCTGTGTCCTCGTCTACCCTTTCTGTTTTTTTCCTCTCACTTTATCAGATGATTGCTCGAGTAGTCCACCACTCAGTGATGATAAGAAGCAGGCACCACCTAATCCTGTCCAGTCAAACAAAGGACGGTTTCAGGTAGGCATAAGGCTTCAGCTTTGTTGATTAGATGCCTGAGCCTTTGGTGGTGGTTTTATGGACATGGTTCCCTTTTGTTATCTTCAGGTGACACCAGTGGTACAGACTTCTGTCCCAAAGGACATTCCAGCAATTCATGATGGATCTCATCAGAAAGTGGGACGTTTCTCTGTAACTCGAGCTGAAACTAAGAAAGACGACCGGCAGACGGATTCCTCTGTAGTGTCTACTGAACTGGAGAAGGAGAGGAGGAAGTCCAAGGGTAAAGATGGGGAAAAAGAAGAAAATAGGAGAACTGCATCAGTTTCTCATCTGCCCCGAGGTGTTACTTACAGCCACTCGCCTATGGGCAGCAGTGATGATGATGATGAAAGCGAGCTAGGGGATGAAGACTTGAGAAAAGAACTACACACACTCAGAGAAAAGTACGTATTGTTCTTTGAATTCTTTATACATCATTTTATTCATTTTTTATTACCTAACTATTCCATGCTGGGTCGTATGGAGCCTATCCCACCTTCCCTGGGTGGAAGCTACACCCTGGACAGTGTTGTGGTGGTCTGGATGAAGGAGACAGAGTCAAGCTTTAGGGTTGCTGGTCAGATGCAGACACAGGGCTTTATTATGTCAAAGGGTTTTGGAGAACAGACCGGTCTATTCACAAATAGATCCATAATTTTCACATGTTTTTCAAATCCACAAATGTATTTACAAATTTCACATGTACTTTTTAGATTTTCACATGTGTTTTTCAGATTTTCACATGTTTTTCAGATCCACAAATACATCCACAATTTACACGTGTTTTCTCATTTATGTGTGTGTATTTATCATGAATTATCATGTGTAAATCTGCAATTGTGCTTGTGGATTGAGCAAAGTGTGTTTGTGGATCAGCCCGCGTGTGAATTGATTTTTGAGACAAGCGTAACGCAGCTTCACTCAAATCCACACACCTGCTGATCCACGTGTGTAGGGAGCCATCATCCACTTGGGGGCAGTAATGAAGTATCTGCTGAAGATTAATTCCATTTACCGACACAAGAATATCAAATAACGTCACAATCACTGCAGTCTTCACTTGTCTCCTGCTGATAATAATACAACACTTGGTTTAACAAAAACATTTCATCATAATTTCAATAAATTTGTATTAGTAAAAATGTTTTTTAGGACACCTCTCTTGATTTATGGAACGCTATATTGTATATAACACAAAGTAAAAATACATATGTCCCCAGTGCACCAGTTTAGCCAAATAAATGATAGTGTATACTAATTAAACTTATAATCTTCACCACACAGAGTCAGACACCATACCAGTAATCTATTCAGGCTGCACCTCAAATATGACAAATAGGAGGAAATAAAAATAGGACACCTTAAACTGTTTTAGTGTAAATTGATTATTGAAAGTATTTTTTGACAAATCAATTGTAGTGTGATCAACAGAACTCCTTTGATGATTGGATAGAGTTATGTCATTAGTATACAGTACATTAGAGTGAAATGAGTCAATTCTATTACTCATAAAAATCCATACACATTAATAAAAATGTATTTTTTGTTAAACCAAGTATTGTACTATGATCAGCAGGAGACAAGGGAAGGCTGCAGTGATTGTGGTGACACTGCAGTGAACACCAATGACGTTATTAAACATTCTTGCAGCATCTGTTTTTGTGTCGGTAAATGCCTCATTACTGCCCCTAGTGGATGATGGGTCTCTAGACATGTGGATCAGCAGCTGTGTGTGTGTGGATTTGAGCGAAGCTACATTACATTTGTCTCAAAAATCAATTCACACGCCGGCCGATCCACAAATGCACTGTGCTCAATCAACAAGCACAAGATTTACACATGATAATTCATGAAAAATACACACATAAATGAGTAAACACGTGGAAATTGTGGATGTATTTGTGGATCTGAAAAACATGTGAATATCTAAAAAATACATGTGAAAATCGTGGATCTATTTGTGAATATTTTTGAGACAAATCTCTCCCCATAGTTTAGTGCTCTCAGTGTTATGTATGTTGCTGGTAGCAGTAGTCATAACATAGTAGAGCCTCCTCAGGCAGAGGCTTTGGTGTGTGCTATCAGTGTACGATGGTATCTGACCCACTTAGGGCAGTCTGACCAGAACTGACCAGGAGAGTGTTTTGTAATTACATATCAATCCTGCTATTGTTATGACTACGGCTATCAGCAACAGACAGCATGCCAGTCAGTCACAGGATGATATACAGTTAAAAGTACATTTATCTTTGATATCTGGACTGTATGAGGAAACCCTTCAGAGGATATTCATGTACTTTGTAAGAATTTGCAAACTTGGCACCTAAATCACCAGGGCAATCGGGTCTGGAACATGATCTTGTGCAGTTTTACTGAGTGGAGAAACCTTTCCACAGAGCAGTGGCATCTGGTTTTTATTTCTTTTACTTCTTTTTATTTTACTTTCTGTTCCTTCTCCTTACTTGTTTCCTGATTACACAATCTGTAGGCACATCAAAGAGGTGGTTTCCCTTCAGTCCCAACAGAACAGAGAACTTCAGGACCTCTACAGACAGCTGCGTTCCCTCAAAGACCAAAGACAGAGTCTGCCTGCCTCTCTGTCCCGATCTCCTCTTCCCACAGTGCCTCCTGTGATTTCCCCTCGTAGGCCCAGACCAGCCAAAATTAAGCTTCGTCCTCGGCCTCACTCTCACATGGACAACAATGGGGTCCCACGCTCTGGTAAGAATTGCAACTTTGATCCAAACTGTCCTTTAAACCTACTTTATTCTTCCACTAAATATTGTTCTATGGTTTCCTTTAGGAATTCAGCAATCCGGTAGTTTTTCAGGTAGTGAGCAAGGCAGACTGTCACTGCACTGCAAACCACAGCATTGCACATCCTCACCTGCTAAAAAAGGTAAAGAATTTCAGTGCTAAATCCAACCTGACTTAGTTTTTTTCACTATTCAGTGATTTAATCTTTCACAGATCACAGTCCTCAAAGAACAAGCACATTTACGGATGAACTGCACAAACTTGTTGATAATTGGACAAAGGAGACCGTGGGCTCCACACCGCCCAAACCTTCCCTCAATCAAATAAAGCAGATTCAACAGGTGCAGGAGTTGGGAAGCTGGAGCCAGCCATCAGAGGTAAGATGTTTATCACTATGGCAACACTACCTTTAACGCAGTCAAAAAATTGTTCACCCTGATACCTTCAGGTAAAATTAGTTATTATGACAAACCAAACTAGTCCAAAAAACAATTTGAACTAGTTTGGTTTGTCATAATAATGTATTAAAATATGTTTCCGGCCTCTATGATTCCCTGCATTACTTGTGACCACCCATACTGTGATTAAAAGACAAAAACAATAGATCTATATGCTTTTAAACTGCATGCATTAACTACTCCTATCACAGCTTTCAATTACTCCTTTTTTGGGGTTTTGTTTTACAAAAAACAAACAAAACATATTCACATCATACCTGTAAATTTGTTTTTTATGCCCATTTGAAACTCAGACAATTAATAAAAATTCCAAACTTACTGGACTGATCGGTCTCTACTTAAGGTTAAAATCAGCAGCCCGCCCTCTGAAAGGGGCGTTTTAAGAAAAACAAGATCATTTGTGTAAAAAAAGCATTATTGCTGATGGAAAATCTGCTGAGTCGCTTGTTGACACCGTGGTTTGCCTCAGACCTCAACAACCCTCTCTAGAGGAAAAGGTGGGTGTAGGAAATGAGTTGAGACTAGGTCGATTAGCAGTACGATTTATACAACAGTAGCTGCTAAGGCTACTGTGAATAGGTTTGAAACCAAATGGCAGGTTAGCTTTAAATCCACCAATATTATGAACAGTCAAATTTGTTAATATGACAATGGACACAAAGATCAAGCTTAGTTTAAACCTACTGAGCATTTACCTGCAGCAGTATTCAGTGTCCAGCAATCTAGAGCTTCTCTTTGTCTAGTGTGGTCCTCCTATGTCAAACAGATGTTTTAATGTCATATTGTTTGAAAATTGGGGCTTTGCTTTTCAGCACAATAACGTTGAAAAACAATATGCTATGCTAGAGTGACCATATTTTGACTTCCGGAAAAGAGGACACTTGGGTCGACCTTTGCTTACTTCAAGTACTCAACGTTTTCTTGAATCTACCTTGTAACAGCAAAATACAATAAAGTAGATAAATAACTTTTTATTGTAGGTTTGAAAATGAATTTCTCTTTTTATAACAAAGATTTAAACAACATCTAGAATCAGTGGTGACTCAAGTCAATCACGTGTATTATGCATTATAACAGTGGTTCCCAACCTTTTTTGGATCAAAGCCCCATTTTTATATCACAAATTTCTAGCGACCCCAAAGACTTTACTTTTTCTCCAGAATTAGTTTTTGATAGTGTTTGTTATACTGTGTTACAAACACAGAGTAGTCAGGATTAGTGCACAAAGAGACAAGATGTGCCAGCTCCACTGTATTATATTTATTTATTTTATTTTATTTTTTTATTTTTTCCCCTTCTTTTCTTTATACTGCACTGTTTAAAACAGATTTAAATTTGAGAAAGTGAAGGTACAGAATAAAATTATTTAAAAATTTGTGTTGTTTTAATTTGAAAAATAATATTATATTTTTAATCAGTAATTAAGTATATCAAATATTACACATTTCAGGTGACCTCATTTAAATTCCAGGCAACCCCAAGGTTGAAACACTGCATTATAATTTTTAACAACTGTCCTTGAAAAATGTCATATATACCTTCTCTCAATCATTGAAACAATGAGAAACATTTCCTTCTAGAAATTAAGCATTAATATACACTAATATACACATAAGTTTGCAACCCATGGTCACATGCTGATTCTGAGCTTTATTGTGTCTGTGGGGATGGGGAGGTAATGAGGTGTAGACCAGGTGATAGAACATGTACCTTAACTATCTTGGACTTTAGTCTTCTCTCTTCTTGTCTCTGCCTATGTCTGACGATTTCGTCAAAACAAAGCGGAATCTTTAAAGGTTCCATCACGTGTGCGTAAAATTACCATGACAACTCCTTAGCTTTTAGAAACTGCTGGAATTTCTCAGAGAGAGCAAATATGAGCTGAGTTACGGTCATTTAAATTAACCTTTTCCACTAGATGCCTTCTGGGTCCCTGGGAAACCCGGACATTTTGATGAGTTTGTAAAATCTGGCCGGACGGCCCGGTGTCAAAGTCTCAGTTTACCTCCGTACTGAGATTCTCTTACAATCTCAGTACGTGACCGCTGCGTACTGAGATGTACCTGTGTTGGATTAGCCATGCACAGTGATTGCTGTACTCATTTTAAAAAATGCCTAAAACATCACATAGAAAATCGACCAATGATGAAAAACTATGATTGTCATGATCAGATTCATATGAATGCAACAGCTTATTATTGTAAGGTTACATTAGGTTAACTGTTATTTATTGCAATGTATATGATCACATTGCTAATTTATGAATACAACAGTTTATTATTGTTAAGTTACATTAAGTTAACTGTTATTTATTGCAATGTATATTATAATCATGTTTTTTTGGAAAATAAATTAATTTTATTCATATTTTTCCCCAAGAAAAGGAGCCATTCAGCACTCGTCAAAACACATCTATCTATCTATAAAAGCAAGGAACGTCTGTGCGTGTGTGGAGCAAATATCTCCCCGTTGCGGTGTGAGTTCGACCTGAAACTTAGTCAACGGGTTCCAAAAACCCAAAGTGTGTGCATCTGTTTTTTTGGAGTAATTTGGTGAAGAAAAACTGTCAAAACATTAATTTTATAATTTCGGCTCCCTCGGTAAGAGCGCGGTATTGAGCGCGCTACTTCCGGTTCCAGGTTCATGACATCACCGTGTCGCAGTTTGTTTGGGTTAAAAAAAAAAAAAGGTCAATATTAAAAGCGTGCACGTGTAAGAGGGATAACGCACGGAGGAGATAGAGGGAGACACACACATTATGTACATGACGCGTGTGTAAGAGTGTAAGAGAGAACACATGGAGGAGGTGGAGGTACTCACACACACACACACACAGTATTTATAATAGAAATATACTAAAATAGTAAAATAAAACAAAAAACTAAACAACAATTATACATAAAGTACACAAAACTCCAAAAATCATACATTACAGAAAAATACACCACACAACAAAAAAATATGAAAATGACTCAAAATACACAAAAAATAAATATTTATACACTACAATGGCAACAAAAAACAATAATTACAGAAAAGACAACACTAAAATGACAACAGAAATGCACAAAACTACACTAAAAAAAAAATACACTACAATGACAACAAAAAAAGCAATAAATATACAAAAAATGCACAAAAAGACAACAGAAAGATACAAAAATACACATAATGACTCCAAAAACATACATTACAGAAAAATACATCAAACAAAAAAAATGATAAAAATGAGTATAAAAAACATAAAATTTAACCAGGGAAATCGCTATTTTACTTTTCACCCGCAAATAAACCCCTTTATAACACTACAGAGTACAGAGTATGTACACCTCTTTGTACATCCAACCTTCAAACATATTCTCATCTGGCCATAATTGACAACTGTTCTTATGCTCCCACATGAATGCATACTTCCGACGGGCACTGTACTAGTTAGCTTTGCATGGCGGAAGTTGCAAAACTTACAGCGGAACTAGCAAAAATTCATTTTCCGTTAGTGGGCATGCTCATAATCGATTGCTATGCTATGCTATGCTATGCTATGCTATGCTATGCTATGCTATGCTATGCTATGCTATGCTATGCTATGCTATGCTATAACGATTATTTAGAGTTGTCAAATAATTCATTAACGTGTTTATGCACAGGTGGCTCCTCCAGTGTGGTTTCCAGTGGCTCAACCAAACCTGCAGGCACCATCGACCCCTGCTAGCTTAACAGCAGCAGCCCTGACAGTGGGGGGAAGCCTTCCCTCTTTGCATTCCCTGGGAACAACCCCACCACCACCACCACAGACTCACATGGCTCAAGTGCCACAGATGCAGCAAAGTTTACACCTCCATCCACCTCTCCCCCCTCACCAGACCACATATCAGCAGATAGCACAGCCCATGATGCAAACCTCAGTACAGTCTCAGACTCAACCAATCACCCAGCTGACCCAATCTGCACCTCAAAGCCAACCGCTACTGCCTTCCCAAATGCCCACATCCCCCGTGTCCACAGTGGCGCCTGTCAGCGCTGCACCCATAGATAGCATAGCTGTAGCTGGGGCGTCACTCTGCTCCTGCTCCTCCTCTACTTGTTCCTCCTCTTGTTCAACTGCTGCTCTACCTTCTAGTGCCAAAATTCACCCAACACCCCCCACCTCCACACTTCCTGTGGGACAGAAATAAAACCAAGTGAAGTGTGAGGTCAAAATGAAGGCCCCAAGAGATGGATATACCAAAAGTGTCAGCCTAGAATACAGATCCATATGGAGCTTTTGGATTTGTGTATGTGTGAGTGAGTTACTGCAATGAGTGGACTTCCTGGTACTCCAAAGTACTTCCTGGATGAGATGGATAAAGAACATGGAAGTAACATGATACTCTGGTATGTGAACATGAAGGGTGACCACTGCTGGGGTTCATGGATCTTAATGTGTTGGGAAGCTGAGCTGTTTAGTCTTTAATGTACGAGTATGTGAATTTATGAGTGTGGATGAGTGTTTGTGGATTATCGAAATACATATCACTTATGTCCGTGGACACAATTCAACAGTCATGTTGTTGTCAGCAAACCCTCATAGCTATAACTAAAAACCTCTAAACAGAAATGTAGAAAAATGATTTGATAGCGTTGACTTGTTTTGTTGACCTGTCAGAGATTACAGTGAACAGACTATCAATTCTAAAAGTGCAATTAGTCATGATTAACAAATATGAATTTGTTTAGTTTTTTGTTTTTTTTTTCTAAGAAGCACAGTCATTGATACCGAGCTCAGACCGAAATTATTCAGCATTCAAAAGTTAATCTTATTTATACCTTACTCTCATTACGACAGTGCAAGCATGTGCAGTACAGGCATGTGCTTTGAAACTCATTGTTTTATTCGTGAGAGTAAATATTCCTAAATGGTGATGTCAAACTCCTCCCAGGTTCTTGAATTTGGTCCTGCATGGTCTTCAGCTTTAGTTTAGCTTCAGGGTGCTTGCTTATTCCCATATGAAGTAATGGGTTTAGTACAAAATAAAGGTACATTGGAGAAAGTGTTTTGGACACAGAAGCACAAGGACAAATGCACTAAAGTACTCACTCTAAATTGCAACCTACATGAAATCGTACAATATTTAATCACGCCTGGATATTAGGACAGGTTTGATTTTGCCTTTTATCAGAGCTCAGTTTTGAAAAATAGTTTAATCACATTTGAAATATGTTTTAAAAAAATGCAGGACTGCAGCCCTCCAGGAAAAACCTATTCATCATGAACATGATCAGATAAATTCACATGAAGATAGATGAATAATACGTGACTTCTGTTCATTGTAACGTGTACCAACAGTCCCACTCTGTACCAGTTAAACACGCTTCCATTAAGAAATTCTTTCAGATTTTACAGATTTTGGTTTTCATCATAACAGATATCAACATCATGTTGATGAAGCACATAAAAAAAAAAACAAAACCTGCCAAACTAACAACGGAAACTATAGGGATTATTTCCATATTGCCTTTAAATTTACTGCATTATTGTGAGTATGTGAGTGTACGTTTATTCTGTGACAAACGTTGTGATGGTTTTATGGTGTCAATCATTTAATGTGTACCCCTGTTACTTTGAATACAATGAAGATGTTTACTCTGCCCATATTTTGGGTCTCCTTCATTAAGAGCGTCATTTCTAATCACTTGTCTTCAATTCAGTTCAACTCTGTGGTGAGATTCTCACTTGCCTAGTTCTTTTCGTTTCTTAAAATTTTTTTTTTTTTTTTTTGGCTTTTTCTCCTGATGTTAAATGTCTTCTTAGTTATGAACTGTTGGCTGTCAAATAGGAAGTTACCAGAAGCTAAACGTGGGCCCTGAAGTCTAATATTTTCTTTTTTACTGTTCCTAAACTCACATACTTAGTAGATACTTTAAGGAATATATCAGCAGATACATTACTGTATCTTCCATTGGTTTATCGGTACATTTAGCCACAAATACACATGTTAATACATTTAGGTGTAATAGGTAGTCTAAAATCAGAGCAGCATTTCTGTTTTATCATTGATAGTGTGAGACAGGAACTTGTGCAGATGTAGCAACAGCAAAATGTGAATAAAATACAAACAAGACATGAATGGTTGCTGAGGAATAGTTAACACAAAGGGTATGCGTGTTCAGAAGCTGAATAATCTAAAACGTAAATTATTCAGTTTTCTGTATTTGTGGATTTCCACAATTTCCCCACATCTTCACAAAGATGTGGTTCATTAATAGTAAAGATGAGATACTGTGCTGTCAAGTCTGATACTAACATAATGTATCTAACAAGCTACTGCTCGAGGATCATGACCCATGATTAGGAGCTTGCTTTGTCCTTGAAGTGTTACCAAATTGTTTTCATAAAGATTATTTTTGTATTTTGGAATGAGGTTGTACAAATTGTAAAGTTGTGTACTCATTGATTTTAGAAGGTATTAAAACATTGGTTTTCATCCCTATTTACATGGGACTTCCTGCTGTAATATACCTCTCAGAAACCTGACCGGGCCAGTCTGCTTGAGATTCTATTCTTTTTTTTTTTAATAGTTTTCACATACAGCCCTTGTGCTGGGCTGCATGTTGGAATAAATATTAAATTAAGCAAGAAATAATGGGAGACCCACAATGGCATGACTGAGAACCAATGACTAAAGCACATTTGGGGAAATCAGTTGTGAAAAAAAACTTGGTGAATTAGCCTCTGTAAATTGTAACTAATTCATCTGTTGATTTTATTTATGTTTTGTAACTAATCAAAATAAATTATGTAAAACACCATGTTTGAATGTCTGCATCATTTTTTTTTTTTTTTTTTGCCTCTGACTGAGAACAAGATTGGATGGATGGATGGATGGATGCTGGTCACTCTACACCTTTAGTGTCACTTTTGTTTGTTGAGTGTAAAGAAAGTCTTAAGAACTCTTAAAAAGTTTGTCACAGTTTTTTTTTTTTTTTTTTAAAGAAAATTCCTGCTACAATAACAAAAAGAACACTAGATTTGCAACAGTCGGCACTATACACTCCTATTACATCCTATAATTTGGAAGGTTATCATTAAAAAACATGTCTTCAAAAGGTTTTTCCAATTTTTGCCTTTTTTTTACTTGTTTTTCCTCATAATTCAGATGGATGATTGTTTATCACTGCCTCACGCTGGTCACTATACTCAGCGTCTCCATCTCTGCCCTTGTCCAGAAAGCACACACTACTGTGCTACAAACCTTCCTATCCTCCATCTACTATCTACACCAGGGGTTCTCAAACCTTTTAGATCCAGATACCACTTACTGGGGAGAAAATATTTCAATAATCCCCACTGACATTTGTGCCCCTAAATCCCATAGGAATTATTTATTCTTTGAATTTTTCAACATTGTTGTAGTAGAATAAACTTCAAGAGTACATGTACTATAACATAAAATGTGTTATAGTACATAAAGAAGAAATGTTGTGCATCATTTTATTGCCATTGAGACAGCTATCAGTCTTTACAGTGATGCAGCAGTGTGTCTGTCTCCATATACTTACATGTGTTGTTGTATGTGCTTTTTATTGGTGCATTAATCCCCATATGTAGTTGTACCTTTTTGTAAAATACAACATATATTATGGTTTATTATTATTGTTATTATTTTAGACACTATATTGTATTCCTCTCTGCACTCTCACCTATTGCCCCTAGGGGGTGCAGTGGGCTCTGTCTACCTGTTTGGATTTTAGTTTTTGCTTTGACATTTTAATACATCAGATAAGATAACGACCATATATGATAAAATAAGGCTCTCCACGTTCGGGGATGTATAGATATATAGAGTTGGAAATAAAAATACGAATAAGGAGGCAAACTATTTCAATGTTTGATGCCATATATAATATAAACATAAATTAATTTTGAAAAAATTAATTTATGCATTATTTATTCATTATATTGACTAAAGTTTAGCTAGCTTGAAATATTCACACAAAAATAAGCACAAAGATGATATACAGAAAAGTGATTCCTTTTAAATGCATTAGGTAAACATAACAGGTTCAGTTGATACAAAGTAAGAATATTGCTTTTATGAATAAAGCATTCATCATATTAAATGCATTTTTATTTTTATTTTTATTTTATAAATTAAATCTACGCGCTAAAAAAGAGACAATAATTTGAACCTCCCGCCCAGTTTTTTTTTTTTTTTTTTATCTCAGCTCCTGTCCGCTTTTGAAAAGCAATAACTTTATTGTTCACACATAACAGAGATCGATGGACAACGGGTTGACGTTCCTGTCTTTGAAATGGCGTTGATGCAGTCAAGCACGCCGTTATTTGTTGTTGTCTGGCTCGTTTAGCTGCTTTTAGATTTGCGGGTCCATTGTAAATTAATGGGCTTTGTATTTATTTTTGGCATAACGTGCAAACATAAATGTAATGGACGTAAATAGTTAGCACCCGACGTCGCATAAGAAGGCCTCAGTCAGCCCCGGACTTGCGTAGGGATTACGGCGGCTTATCGATATTTGGCCCAACGGTAGCTTCACTTTGGTGAGTAGCTAACATTAGCCGGATTTTGTAATTTAATTTGGCCAAATTCTAATAATTCATAATAGAATGAATCTTACTTTAATTGTGAAAAATGTTGTTTACTGTGTTACGGCTCCCCGTTTTTGCAGGTTTTGTTGCTATATCGTTAGCCGTAGCAGCTAACATTAGCTACTATGCTGATCGCGTATGATTGTTGATACACAGAGCACGGCGTGTTTACACCATTGAGTTTACGGCATAGCTTCTTAAACCTAACATGATGGTAAACAAATCAACTGCTAATGTTAATACAGAATACATTATTAAACATTTATGTGACGCTACACAAACCATGCTGTATTTAATTTTAGTTTTAGTTAGATTCATTTAGTTTATGTAGTGGTAGTGTTTTACTGAGTTTTAGATCAAGTGAATTATTCTGTGATGGAAACGAATTCCAAATAGGTATCAATGTTTTATCATAGTCTATGCAATCGTGTTATTGTATCCAATAAATGAATAATGTATCGTGTATGTCCTTACAGCTTTGCTGCCTAACAACAAGGATCTGGACGGGAAGTGATAGAGATTAGCTCATCGGCAGCATCCACATTGTGAACCAACTACTTATTTATCCTTTGGTCCCTTGTTTCAAGCCTGAACATGGCTTCAGTGCCAGTGTACTGCTTGTGTCGCCTGCCATATGATGTGACACGCTTCATGATCGAGTGTGACATTTGTCAAGACTGGTTTCATGGAAGGTAGGGAACTTTTCCAAGGAGATATTTCTCTTTCTTCCATCTATAAGTAGCATTTGGGTTTAATGTAATTGTTTGATGTAGATGCAATAAGTTGTTAGATTCATCAATGTTGGTCTTTATAGGCTGGATCTGTAGTGCAGTTTGGCTAATGATAATTTTTCTTCTGTAGTTGTGTTGGAGTCGAAGAGGATAAGGCGGCTGAGATCGACTTGTATCACTGTCCTAACTGTCAGGTCACTCATGGCCCATCTGTCAGTAAGTCATAATTTAATTAGGTTAACCATTGGACAATGGACATGCATTTATTTGGTTTGGGCATTAATTGGACATTTCTCCGATATCCCTTTAGTGCGGAAACGCAGAGGAGGCAGTAAGCAGACGGATTCAGCTTCTGCTGCAGCAAGAGACCCAAGTCGCCCTGTCAAAACTGGTAGTACACAGTTTGTCAGAGAGCTACGTAGTCGCACATTCCCAAAGTAAGTCTCACTCATCATTCTGTGTCAACAAACTTCAAGTCGGGGGTTAAGAAATGATTTTTAAAAAATGTGCCTGTTTGCAACAAACATATTTGTTACATATCTCATTGATATGTATTTAAATGAATTATTTGACCTGTTACAATCTGGTTAAAAAATGTGCATAAACCATATTAGTAAAATTGTGCAAACCAAACTGATGCACAATTACAAGTAACTCCAGCAGGCTAGTTCTAAGAGTTGACCATCATTTTTTCCTCGCTAAGAATATAAAATATAGGACAGCTTTCATGTGCCTTCTACTTCAGGTCAGTTAATGCGGCTGTTATCACTTTGTCAACCCAAGACCGCATGTTTATAAAGTAAAAAAACCTCTTACATCAGTAAATACTGTACATGCTTTCTCTAATATAATTTGGATAATGTCCATTAACATGTAAATCAGAGTTAATAAAGTTTGCTCAGGCCGATTTGGAGTGCAGGAGAAAGTTAATTGACAGAGAAAACATGAATTATTGTGTAAATGACCAAATAATTCAATTGTAAATTGTTGTTGAAAGAACTCAAAATGTTTCCAAAATCCATTCAATTTTTCTCAAATGATTCCATAAAATCTCCCCAAATTAAATAAAAAATCTTCAAAAAATAAACAAATCAAAAGACATTTAAATCCCTATCACTTATTGCCTAGATATTGTTGATGCCTTCCATACTTTGTCTAATTTATAACTGAAATTGCAAACTTGGGCACATTAATGTTGAACTTGATCATTTTCTCGCCTAAAACCTGTGGCCCACTTGTGATCGAACTGGTCTGTATTTGGCCCTTGAACTAAAACAACTTGGACACTGATTTAAACGTATCATATCTGAAATTTACTTTTATGTGACAGCTCCGATTCCAGATTTGTATGTATAAGGGCTTAATGTTTTCATTTTGTGTTCATAGTACATATATAGTGTGTACATATATAACAGCAACAAAGGATGGATGAGCGTTAATTACCATGTTGCATCTTCATCATTAATCACCATTGATAGTGATAGTAATTTGTTCTGAATATTTGTCTCCTGCAATTTCACGCTTATGTCTACTTGTATTACTTTGAAAGTGCTGATGAAGTCCTGCTAAAGCCAACTGGTGCCCAACTGACAGTTGAATTTCTGGAAGAGCATTCCTTCAGTGTTCCTGTGATGGTGCTGAGGCGGGATGGCCTCGGCATGACTCTTCCTCCCTCATCATTCAATGTCAATGATGTAGAACATTACATTGGTAAGGACAGAATCATTTTTGCCTTGGAAAGTCTAGCTCTGTAATGCTGGTAAACTGTTTTCTGTGCGTCGCTTATTTTAATGAGTAATGGAAATAGAAAATAAGATTTATGTTGTTCAAAAATCTAATTGTTTTAAATATAATTTAAAAGACCCCGTTTTGCACAAAAAATTGCAGGTGCTGACAAAGAGATTGATGTGATAGATGTGGCTCGCCAGTGTGATCTAAAGATGCGGTTGGGTGACTTTGTTGAATACTACAACAGTCCAAACCGAGAACGAGTGCTCAATGTCATTAGCCTCGAGTTCTCAGAGACCAGGTATGCTTATCATTCAACTATTTATTGAGTACTTTACGGTTAACAGTCACATTAAATGATGAGTCATAACAAAAGGTTGAGAATCTTTTGAATAAAAGTAAATATGTTGTACTGGACTTGCCGTAGGCTTTCAAATTTGGTGGAAACTCCAAAGATTGTGAGGAAGCTTTCATGGGTGGAGAACCTCTGGCCTGAAGAGTCTGTTTTCGAACGTCCCAATGTGCAGAAGTACTGCCTCATGGGCGTCAAGGATAGCTACACAGATTTTCACATTGACTTTGGAGGCACTTCAGTGTGGTACCATGTCCTGAGAGTAAGCAGAAGACAAGTGTCTTTAAAAACAAACAGCTTGTAAAATTATTTGGATATTAATCAAAGTCTTTTTTGTTTTTCAGGGCGAGAAAATCTTTTACTTGATTTCTCCCACCCCAGCCAACCTTGCTCTTTTTGAGCGGTGGAGTTCCTCATCCAGCCAGAATGAGATGTTTTTTGGGGACCAGGTCGACATGTGCTACAAGTGTTCTCTCAAACAGGGAAACACATTGTTCATACCAACAGGTGAGATGTCAGTTGTCAGTAGTGTAATGTTATGACTCCTGGGCAAATAACATTTTTACATGATTTGTGACAATGGAATAAGTTATTTCAACATAAATGGTTTGGAATGAAACAATAGCCCCCGTAAACAGTGTATATGCATATGTCTCAATGTCCCGCCCTTATCAGCTCTACTTCCTCCTCTGCCTCTGCCAATCTACCAGAAGCTACGCTTCTATGTTACTTTTCTTTTGTCTTTTAGTAGAAGCTTTATACGTTGGCAATCGTGGAATGGGTAACTTTGGAGTTTCAGAGCGCCCCTCCATGACGCTCTGCTGCTCAGAGTGATACCTGTTTGAGATACGCGGCCTCGTTTACGTGCACTGTTTACACAGCACGTGCATTCACTTTGATTGACAGTCCTCGATCCAGGAAGTCGAAGCCTATTGGCTGGGCACTCTCGGCGATCGTTTCCTTTTGTATAGGGGTCTGTAGGACGAAGGAGGGACTTACATACATTAATGTATATGAATGATACCGGCAGTAGACCATAGTAAAAGACTAGTTGGGTATTTTTTTGCATTTCAAAAGAATCATACATGAACATAGATTTCTCAGAAACTCTTGATATCAGCTTTAAGTTATGGTATACTCACAAAAAAACATAAGAGAGAGACCGGCCAGGTCAGGGCAGCACCAGCCGTGTGTGTAAAAGTTGTTGAGAATATTCCTAGCCAGTTTCTATTAGCCAAAAATGGTGCGGCTGTATTTGGAGAAAACTGATTAATTATGCATGTATTTTTTTGTAAAATTTAGACAAGCCCTCAAGATGTCCATACTTACATTTTTGTAATTTGAGTACAACTCTTATTAAAATCGTTCAATTTTTAGGGTGGATTCATGCTGTGCTGACTCCAGTGGACTGCCTTGCCTTTGGAGGAAACTTTTTGCATAGTCTCAACATTGACATGCAACTGCGGTTAGTTTAAAAAATAAAATAGAATTAACATAATTTATTTCAAAATAAATGATGATACTTCATTCCATTCTCTTTTTTCAATTTTATTATTAGATTGCATTCATTTGCTTAAGTTTGATTTTTTTTTTAAATAAGCCTGAAATTCACCTTTTTAGACTCTACATGTTTATTAAATTCAAAGCGATATGTGAAAGTCACAGTTTTCTTTAACAATGCATTTTATGTTCCGATAGTTTGGAAATATATTGTAGAAGTATTTTTTTTAAATTGTAAATAGATTTTACCTTACTTTTTTCTTCTTCAGATGAGAATACATCTGCAATAATTGTATTTGAGTATAGTTGCTCTGTTACCCTTTACTTAGGAAAGCACGATAAATGCAAGACATACATTTACACAAGATACATTTTTACAAATCTACAACAATTATTAGGTCAGAGCATTATACACTATTATAAATTGTGTAGTTCTTGTAATACTTGACTGACGATGTTTACATTTACTATTTAACGTGTATTAGCTCTAACAATGTAATATGATTCATGTATTTTGTTTTCTATTTTTTAGGGCATATGAAATAGAGAAAAGGTTAAGTACTGCAGACTTGTTCCGATTTCCCAACTTTGAAACAGTGTGCTGGTATGTCGGAAAACATCTTCTCGATACATTTAGAGGTGAGGGATGTTTCACTGAATTCATTTTAATAGTTTGAGTTTGAATGTGGACAGTTGATTTGGTCAACGTTGCCCATATTAATCTTTAATAGAAATTGTCTTGTGTTTTTGTTTTTTTTTTTATGTTTTTATTGTAACAGGATTGAGAGAAAATCGCAGACACCCGGCCACTTATCTTGTTCATGGAGCAAAAGCCCTGAACAACGCTTTCCGCGGCTGGACACGTAAAGAGGTAAAATGGTTCCCAAAATGCTTCAAGGAGTTTTTGTTAGTTGTCATTATCCTACCTTATTTAGATTTGACCTTGCTCCAGCTCACCTGACTACACACATAGCTCACACACCTATGTACCTTAATTTCTCCAAGTAAAAATAAATGTTTTGTGCAGAAAATATTCTGTTTTTTGATTAGCAGATAAACGTTTAAAGATTTTGTATTAAAAACCAAACTTGAGGTTTCATTTAGTCAAGTGTTTACTTTTCTCAGCCATACAAAGTTTATAATAGAAATTGCCTTCCTTTGTGGTTCCCAGTTCTACATGTAACAAATGAGTGACTGTATGTCTCTGTTTTTCAGGCTTTGGCAGGGCATGAAGTGGAGATTCCAGGAACCATCAACACTCAAACATTAGTAAAGGACTTGGCCAAAGAGATTCGTCTGGTTGAGGTATTGACTAGAAACAAAAACAAAAAACAATCAAACAACAAAAAAAGGAGCTTTATTATTGTTATTTAACATAGCACATAATACCCTATCAGGATATCTTTCAACAAAATATTGGGCGAACTGGACCACAGTTTCCTGGTTCACCACTGTCCAAAGCACCACTGACCACTGCACAGAATTCAGGTCGCCCACCTGGGAAAAAGAAAGGCCTCAAGTCCAAGGAAATGGCTGTGGACGTTGGGCCAGTGGGAACCAAAAAGAAGAGTCAAAAAGGGCTACTAAAGGCTGAAGCAGGGGAACTAGACCTGCTTGAGATTCACACTAAACACACACTGAAGAAATTTCAACCTGGGAAGTCTAAGCTCAAGAACAAGGTATGGAGTATTCATGGACATATTATGGATTAATTATCAAGCATTGTGCAGTGTTTCACAAAATATTACTTTCACAGTTGGAGTTGCCTTTGGATGGGTTTGAAGGGAAGCTCAATAAGAGCAAACTTAGGTTGGTGCTGACTAATGGAAAAATCCAAGGGTATGAATTGCACCCACATGAAATCTTTAGCAAACCTAGTTTATTGCTTAACATTGTTTGTTTTTACCTACCTCCTCTCTGATTACAGGAAGGATGGGGCAGGAGGTGCTGGAAGTTACCAACATCTCGCTGCTGAAGGGTCGAGTTTGTCTGAGCTGGAGTCTGAGGACGAGTTGCAAATTGATGAGACCCCTCCTTCTCGGCGCAAGTCTGCTGGACCTAGCAAGAAAAAGAAACTGAGTGGTAAAGAAATAACTCTGCACAAGAGTGTATCGATTGATTGAACAAATAAAAAAATAAAAAAAGTACAAGAGCTGCTCGGACCGGGACAACGCGTCGACGTAATTGATGACATCAACGCAAAAAATATGTCGACGCAAAATGTGCGCGCCGATGCGTCGTCCGACCAAAACAAAGATGGCGGCACCGGTGAATAACTAACGTGAGTGGCTCCTCCAAGTTTCCAAAGTGCAAGGCAGTGAAGGCATGCACTCGTTTGACGAAGGTAGCTGTTTTCTGTAACCCTCGTCCTTTATCCCGGGTGTGACCGGATGGCAGCGCGGAGGAAACACCTGCTGTGACATCAAGAGCCGCACACGCGCACATTTACATACCAATGTGATACCCTAGTAGTCCGTCCTGATTTGTAAATTAAACACAATGTATGTTTGCTTTACACATAGGCATCTAATGGAGTTTTTCTTTTGCAGTCTGACTGTTGATTTTTCCCTTAAACTTCCTAAAGGACAACACACACACACACGTACACACAATTCTTAAGGTAAAGTGAAAGTTTATTTACTTAAAAATATTTTGTACTTTTATATTATTACTTGAACTTTATTTTGGGAATTTTGAGTTGAAGAGCAATAAACATGTTAAGGAATTCATGTTTTTTATTTATTTTTTTAATTTTAGATATGTAAATCAACATGTATAAATTGCGTTTAGTCAATTATTGGAGAGATGATTGAATCGAGTTGAACCGAACTGAAAAATTTAATCGATAGATTAATCGATGCGTCGAAAAAATTATTGCGAGATTAATCGTTGGAAAAAAAATCGTTTATTTCATCCCTAACAGCAGAATTTACATCTACCTTTCTTACATAACCAGTGAGAAACAAATGTGGCTTTACTTTGAGCTTTTTTCCACAGTCGCATCGCTTTGTACAAACAAACACTTGTTGTGTTATTGCTACCAGGTCTTCCCAGGAAACTGCCCAGAGCTAAACCCTGTTCTGATCCAAATCGCATCAGGGAGCCAGGAGAGGTGGACTTTGACATTGAGGTGAGAATCTTGACTGAAATAATCACAGAAATACAATTGCTCATATGTCCATAAATGACAAATTTCAGCTGACAGTAGAATTTCTCCTCAGTTTCTTATGTTGTTGGATATTGAATTTGTTAGATGCATTATAAGAATTTAATTGATTTCTTCATACGGGCTGTAATTTTAAACTCTTCAAATGGTTCCTGAAGCTCAATTTCACAATTTATGTTCATCTTTCCGAAGGAGGACTACACCACTGATGAGGAAGCACTGGTTGCCCATGGAGTGAAGGGTGGTGCAGGTGGCATTTTGGACCTATTAAAGGCCAGCAAACAAGTGGCAGGTTTAGACCCTTCAGCACTCAGGTTAGATTACATTGATCAATATTGATTAAAGCACCTCGTGATATTTCATTTATGTGGTGTTGATGTCAAGCAAAGTTCCCCAAGATTTTCATGTTGAATATTTAGACTTTATATTTTTTTAAAGAGGGAGGTGTCTGTTTTTTTTCCGAGGTTTTGTGTAGTGTTAAAAAAGATTTTTAGGTAAATGAACAACTTTTTTTTTTTTTTTTTTTTTTTTTCTTTTTCTTCCCCCCAGTGAGGAAGCTCCAGCCTCTCCAAGCACTCGTGACGCCATCCAGGGTATGCTCTCCATGGCAAACCCTCCTTCTTCTTCTTCCTCTTCCTCCTCCTCTTCTTCCTCTTCATCTCCTTTATCCATCTCTGGAGGCCTGACAGAGGGATTAGGGATGGTCAAGGAGAAGGGAGGCAGAGCTGTGTGGGTGACTAATAAAAAAGCAGCCAATCCTGAGAAGAAACCAGTCATCCAGCGCCCAGGAAAACGACCAATCAAACGGCCTGCCCGTCACCTTAGCGACGAGGAGAGCCCAGATGAGCAAGAAACTTTGGGAACGTGTTTTAAAGATTCGGATTATGGTTAGATTTCAATCACTACTCATTATATTATTACAACATGTCCTCTAATTGTAATTTTTTTTTAGTTTACCCATCATTGGAGTCTGATGAGGAGGATCATGCCAACAAGGCAAAGATGAAACGGAAGAAGAACTGGGACGACACGCCCTGGAGCCCCAAAGGTTCCTTTCCTTGAAAACAATGAAGAAGAGTTCTGATTTGCCTTGTAGCTTTTACAACAATTGAATATCTTTTTTCCCCTCACAGCCAGGGTGATGCCCACCCTTCCAAAACAGGAGCGACCAGCTAGGGAAGGAGCTCGAGTTGCTTCTGTAGAAACTGGCCTTGCAGCAGCAGCTGCCAAGCTGGCACAGCAAGTAAGTCGTCAAACACAGGACATTAATCTGAGGAATTAGCAGCCATTGAACACTGAGTTTTGTTTTCCTGTCTGCTTTTCATTCAGCAGCAGCAAAAGCCTGTCAAGAGGAAATACATAAAAAAACAGCGTCCTCCTGCTCCAGTAGTTACTCCTCCCCCTGTTCTGGCGGAACCAGCCCCACCCTCTCCAACAACAGCTCCAGAGTCTGTAGCAGACAGCAGTCCAGACAGAAGGATGGATTATTTTTCTGCTAGTCTTTTGGACCATGAATACACAGCTGGACCTGGACCTTTTGGCCAAGGTGGCCCCAGAGGTGGTGGCGCCATGGCTCCTGGTGTTTTCCTGACTACACGAAGACCCTCCTTGTCACCACAGAGTAGCAGCTCACACTCAGGTGCATCGCCTGCAAGTTTAGCCAGCCAAGGTGCGATAGGAGTGGGTAAGTGTGAACTCGACAACCAATAAACATTTAATGCATCTATTGTGTCTGTGTTGTAAAATGGTTTATAAAAACAAAACAAAAAAATGTGGTTTCATTCAGGTAAACGCCCCAAAAAAGGACTCGCAACCGCAAAACAGAGACTTGGAAAGATACTGAAAATTCATCGCAACGGAAAGCTTCTTTTGTGAGCGATGTAAAGATGTAAGAATAAAGTGAAGGACGTTGTAAAACCCGGCTGAAGAAAATAGTAATAGTAATCTATATTTTGTACTTAAGATAAATTTGTTTGTTTTCACTTCTCCTGTTTTTGACCCACGTCACTGTTTGTTTTTTCCAATGCTTTTTCTGACTCGTGGTAAAATACATTTATCATTGGCAATGTTGACTACTTCTGATATTTTCTAAATGACATTTAGACACTGACTTTTATTTTTGTACTCATTTTAATGCAAAAACAAATTAGTGTATTTTATATTCATTTTGAGGAAACATAAACTGTTTATAAACCTGAGTTTATAAAGACAGACTAGGTAAACAATGCAGTTTAGTTAGCTTATATTTGTAGTTCACAACATCCCTCACAGCAACAATGAATACTTGTGTAGACATTATTGCAATGTTTTGTGTGTTAAGAGCAGCTCCCTCTGATGCTTGTGTATCAACGATTTTTTTTCCTCACCTCAGCATCACACTTATAGAAAACAGCACTATATTAACCCCAGACTGATTTTTATTTTAAATGTACGTTTGTGCAACATCAGTGTTTTAACATCTTTTATCCTGATTTTATTTCTATTTTATAATTTTACACATCAGTCTCAGTTCATGCTTTGTTTTCAACTTTTTTGTATCTGAAACAGTTTGTATTCCATGATCTGTTTTACTGTTTCAGCAGTTATTGTACATATTTGTTACATATGTACAGGTTCATTTAAAAAAGCATAAACATATTGTGGAACAGAGAGTACCGTAGTTTTCCTACATGTGGCCAAAATGTGTAACCCAAGTGTTGGCACTAGTCCCAAGTGAAATCTAGAAGATGTGCTTTCTCACAATAGAATGTACTAGTCAAATAGCGAGGGCAAAGGTTTAGATCTAATCGTGTGATAAACATTGTGAAGATGCAGGCTATGATATGTAAATAGATGTTGTAATTTAAGTTCTTTTATAGTTCAAAGGCCCAAATCTTTGGTAACACAAATTGTACATGCTGTATTTGGAAAAACAACATCAATAACCCTGATCTTTTCTATATTTGTATGCAGTAACTGTCATTGCTAAGTTCATGTTGTCTTGTCGGTGTATTTTTGAAAGTGTGCTGAAAAAAAATAACTAGTTGAATTTCAACCATTTAGTTTTGTATTAAATATTGCTGATGCTCACTTTTATGTATTGTGTTTTGTGTTTTGAACATGATGTGGTATGATAAAATGTTTTCTTGGGTGAAATACATTTATTTATTTATGTTCATTAGAAAATCACTAAATATGCAAAATGTATGCTGTATAATTAAGATTAATCACCACTAGGGTGATTATATAGCACAATTGCTGAAGTCAACAGACACATAATGATCCCAAGAACTGTAAACTGCTCAAATAAAAGCATAGCTTTAAAACAGTTACAAATAGCATAAAAAATGCTAAACACCACAGAATCCATTAAAACAACATCTGGATTTAATAATAAAATGCATTATAGAGAAAACGATAGGTATATAAGAGACAAAATGGTCAAGGTGACTTCTTGCATGAACATGTGTCTTTTCTATCTATAAAAGCCAAAAAAAATGTCTGTGTGTGGCTGAAATATCTGCGGTTGAGGGACAGACAGCTGAAACTTTCAACATGGCTGCTGCTTTGTTCAAGGATGTGCATTGTGCAACATCGGATTTGTTTGGACTGCAATGATACCGTTAATTATTTCATAAAATTGTTTTAAATGCAGCTTTGCAGAACACCTCAATGTTGACAGGTAGTCATGGTAACTCAGGATAAATTAAAACAGCTCAATGTTGCATGGGTGGGTGTTTCATTGAATTCTTTTGAGGTCCCTGAAATGTCTAGTAATTAATTAAAAAAAAAGAAATAAAAATAATGATCAATTTTTTTAAATCATTGTTTTCAAATGAAAACACACAATTTTAAACAACCAATGTATACTTTATCTTTGGAAAATCTAAATCTAGTTCAAATAAAATGCAGTATGAATTATCTGAGCTAGCACAACTTGTCTCTAATCCTTTTTTATTTTTTTTTTTTATTTTTATTGACAAATATGTACATGAATAAACAAATATGCCATTTTACAATTTACAACCAAATACAAAAATTAAGAACTTGCCAAGGGAACATCAACTTGAAATAGCTTAAAATTTGTTCCATTCACTCAAGATTAAACAGTATCATGGTAAACAGTCAAAGAAAACAAAACAAAACAAAAAAAACAATGAAAGAAAACAAGGAATATAATTTTTGCATTTTAGAAAAAGAAAAAAATCACTAGATAATGCTGGAAATAATAGAATATGTTTGATCCAATTTTGAATACTGTGCCAAAATATTTGTATTACATCACATATATACACAATATATATATATATATATATATTGTGTAGTTTCAATGTTAATTTCCCAAAATGTGCATGCATTATCTTCAATATTAAAAGTAATTCTTTGGATGGATAAATACTGTATACCATATACTGGTAAAATGTGTGTTATTTGTTTGTTTTATTTTTTTAATTTTATGGGGTATAGGAAATTTTAGATACATTGGTCTTAGTTTATCAATCACATTTTTGTTAAATTTGTGAAAAAAAAATGTCATTTTGTTTCGTCTACTAGGGAATATATTTTCAATCAAGCAATTTCTTATGAAACTTCTCTCTAATCCTGGCCACTCTGTATTTGTAACAGTATAACTCAACATGATTGACTGATCGACTGATTGTTTATTCCAAGTTCAATGTACATTACATATACACATGACTCTTTTCGAATTAACATACTTTCATATATAAATGAACTCGAAAAGGAGTGGGTGGAAGTAAATTTATAAATTCCCATCGCTGTAATTGTCATAACTCATATCAGTGGTTGCTTCCTTTCACAAAACAGTTAACATAACAGATAAACAGTTTACATGCAAGAAACATACATATGCACATACACATACTTATATACACACATAAATATACAAAAAGATATGTTAGCAACAATGGTAAGTACTTTAGTAGATCACAATCTACTGTCAAGCTCTTATTTGTAACAGTTTTACTTTATTTATTTTTTAATAAATACATCATTCTTATACTAAGAACACTCTGGGGTCGCCAGAAATGTTTAATATCACTATGGGGTCACGATCCAAAAAAGAAGGGTTGGGAACCAGTGGACTAGTGAGAACCTCTGATGGAAACCTCGTTCAGCGTTTTTTCAGGGAGTGCCCTTGGTGAACTTTGGTGCAGGTATTCTCGCGAGATCTGGACTGTCCTACCGCTCGCTAGTGCAAGATGGAGAAGCAAATGTAACACGCACTCGAGGTAAGCAAAAACACTCGTTCCGCTCTTTTGACACTGGATTTAGCTGACTGCTGGATAACACAGTTCTATCGAGACATCTATCATAGTTGATTCTCACTCCTCACGGTGTCCCAGACGTCAAACTGGTGTTTTTAAGGGTAATGTACGCACCATCTGCAGTGTTGACCGCCATTTTTAATTTAGCATTGATCTTACGGATAGCTTTGTGCGGAGCTAGCAGGTTAGCTTAAACCTACATACACACTCATCGCTTTCACTGTGTGATGGCATGTGCCCCTCTATACAAGCTTCATGTTCTAGTTGCCCCATGTTATCGGTCTGTGTAACTGCTGTGAAAAAGTACCTTTCATTCCGTGAAGGTTGGTTTAAACAACTATCTCCAAAACTACCAGTTTAACTAAGCTAATGTAATTGAATTGGGTGATAACTTAACCAGCTCGAGCTACTTCTGACAGCTAAAACTTCGTTCCATACTTTGGATCCGGAAAGAGACAAAACACAACCCAAATTGAATTTATTAGAGAAAAGAGATTGTTTATTTGAACACTAAGTAAAGTTTCAGGGAGGGACTTTATAGTTTATGTATATGAGAATACTACAATAAATAATAGTTGTTTGGTTATCTTTTTAAGTGTGTTATCGTGATTTCTTTCTGTCATTGACCAGTAGTTTAGATTGTGCGCACTCCAACGTTTAAGCTCACCGTCAGATCCGGTGTGTTCTATCCATGTTGGTCTACATAAGTTCAACAACCCAGTTGTTCCAGTTAAACGACAGATTTAGGCAAAGAAATTTAACATTGTAAGGTTTTTTCTGTTTTTTTTTCTTTCTTTTGTTTATTTGCGCTACAAAAGATGAAAAAGGCTATAAATGAATAAATCCATAGATAGACAAAAAAAAACTTTTTGAGACTCGACCCAATGTTATGACTATTTTCTGTGCTATAAGTCCCACACATGCATTTTATGTAAAAATTTTGAGATGCCGTTATTTTTGAATCAATACTTTATAAATAGGCAGTGGCTATCAGTACGATTGCCGTATCAATATACCGACATTTTATCCTTATGCAGCGCTCCTATTTGACCAGTTTAGGTCACATTATAGGTCAGTCATTATCCTGTTTAGGTTGCGTGACTACGACTAAACCTAACACTAACTCTAAAAATTGTTGCGATATTGGGTTATCACCTAACCCTATGACGCTATGTACTTGTTCTTCGGTAACCGTACCATTAGCACCGGGGGTTGTCTGTACGGCAACCGTACAAATAGGCACTTTGTTATAAATAATACCTCCCTGTGTGCTTCTGCATTGATAGCTGGCCAACAGCTTACAGGGACCCTCCCCTCATTTTTACAAGTTTGGACCAAAATGTTCTGATAAAAGATTTGTGCTGAAAAAATGTCTTACATGGTCCAATAATCCTTTTATTGCCATTCAAAGATGAGCCCTAAATGTTTACAGTTAAAGAGCAAGAATAGTGTGCCATCATGAATGGCCCGCAAAAAAAAAAATCATGAGTTGATGACATCATTCTGTCAAACTGCCTTTTCAGAACTCGCATTTAGCATCAACCAAAAACAGGGCACATGTAGAGGGTACGTGCGCAGTCACAGTGTTTTCACACCATCATCTCCTCAATCAGCTGTTATCCTCCATGAGTAAATCTTCTCTGCCCTAACCTTGTTAGATTGTCCCCAAACCATGATGACATGCAAGCTGCGCTGTTTTTGTTTAATGTCAGGTGAAGCTCACAGGCTGATGTCCAGGGGCCTCATTTATCAACTGTTTGTAGAACTTTTTCTAAATATGTTAATACAAATTGGAGGGGCCGATGGCGCACTATGGCAGACTTGCTTCTGTCAGTTTGTCCCAGGGCAGCTGTGGCTACAATAGTAGCTTACCACCACTAAGTGTGGAGTGAAGGAATGATGCCATGTAAAACACTTTGAGCCACCAAAATAATATGCTTTATTAATCCAATGCATTATTATTATTATTCCAAATAAAATGTAGAATGTTTGTAAGAACAAAAAATAATCAGTATTTATTAACCATGCGCTTTGAGACTGCTTCAGTGTGGTGATAAAGAGCTATATAAAATCAAGTCCAAGTCCATTTGTACGCACAGTAGTGTTGATAAATCCAACTTGTTCTAAAGCACCGTGCTTGTAAATGTTCAGGCTCATTTGCATTCAGTAATGCCTCAAATTGACCATATATGGGAGCGATTGTCCCACTAAGAATGCATAAAATGAACTTTTCCCTTTTGGTTTTTGACATAACCAAAGCCTTAAATGAAATAACGTAATAACTGATAAACATCGCAAACACTTGAGTCATTGGCACAGATTGATGCGTAAAAGTAATCTTTAAAATGTCAAGTCCAAAATGTGTCACTTTATAATGATAGCTCCCGACATACTCTCTATGATTCTGTCTTGTTTGAATGGCAGCAGCATTACACGGTGAGACAGGCTTTGTATACAGCATCAGCTCGTCTTCTCTGAGGGATTCCACACAGTAAGCCAACGTGATGTGCAGACTTTTTTTTTAGATCGAACAGGCACAGCTATCGGCCTTTTAGCAGAACTACTGTGTGCGTTCACTGACTCTTCTTGAACCTGCACAGGTCCGGTTGTAGTACTGCTCCTGCAGTGTCCTCTGGTTGGTTACGGGGGTCATTAGCTCCAGCTTCAGTACTAAACCATATCCCCATTCACACAGAGATGTTTTAAAAAACAGTACGAAGCCCAGAAAATAATTTTTAAGCAGCTCCTGCTTGAAGAGGTCTGAGACAATGCGCACAAAAGCCATTCCAGTACAGTCGCCCTAAATTTTGCAAATCACAGCATAGATCAATTAGTATATTTTGGGGAAGGTGGTAGCTGCTGAGAAGCCACTCTGAGCTCTCACGGAATAAATCAGCACCATCTTTAGAAGTGCTCTGCAACATAAGGCATGACACATACATTCCAAGTTTCCTTTTCAGCTTGTTCTGTCAATGCTGTGTTTATTAACCTGTTACACCAATTACTCAAATTGTGTTTTCAATTATTAATGGCTGTTTCTATTGGTCCGGACTCGCATCTCAGACAAAACTGACTATAGTTGCGGCAGGAAGCCCAATGCTAGTAGTTCTGTAACTGCCGGACCTGTGCTTTTCTTGCTATAGTTCCGTCTTTTTTATTTTAGCCCTAACCCAGGAAATGCCCTAAAATGTTTCTTTTTTTTTGTATATGTATTTTTATAGGTGGAATTTGCTGTGTTAAATATGTTAAAATGAAAAAAAAACCCAATGTGTCAGAGGTGGGATTCGATTCCACACCGGATTCAAACCCACAGCAGTGGAAGGAAGAATCATTGAGTCTAGTGCCTTAGACCACTCGGCCTTTCTGACATGGTGGTAACACAGGCACATTACGCTTATGTAGAAAAGGTGGGCGACCGTGGCTCAGGTGGTAGTGGGTCGTCTTCTGATCGAGAGGTTGGGGGTTCGATCCCAGTACCTGACTATGTGTCAAAGTGTCCTTCGGCAAGTGTCCTTGGGTAAGACACTGAACCCTAAGTTGCTCCCAGTGGTTGACTAGCGCCTTGCATGGCAGTCCTGTGAGAGTGATTGGGTGAATGAGCTGTTATGTAAAAGCGCTTTGAGACTGCTTCAGTGTGGTGATAAAGCGCTATATAAAATCTAGTCCATTTACCAAAAGGTCCGGCAGTGACCGAACTGCACATGTGCACAGGAAGTGCCGGAACTATAGTCAGGTTGGTCAGAGGTCCAGGTACGGAACTATAGACACTTTGATTATTAATTGATAACTTCTATTAATTAGAGATAACAGAGAACATGTGTGATTTGACAAAGTGACATTGATGCTTCTTGATCTTATTCCATAACTAACAGATTTATGTGACACAAACTCATTTTAAAGCTGCTGGAGATACGATACACACATTGTAACTTTGATTATTTGCAGATACTGATGTTTATCTGATCTAATATTAGTGTGTAGTATGGAATGTTGTAAAAGGCTTAATCAAGTGAGATTAAAACAAAGAAAAGTGGATAAGGAAAACTGACCCATTTACTAAAAGTGCTGGAATAGACTGCTTGTATTGTACATTTTTTAGATTCAGGTCGATATAAACCGATACTTGTTTTTTTGCTGATATGGACTAATATCAATATTGGAATGGGACATGCCAACATTTTTAATCATATAAAGACAGCATATTGCTCATAAATCAAAGATCATTTGCTGGAAAAAAATGTAAAAGGTTGAAATTGCCACTTGAAAGTTTGCTTTGATCTCCACGGTAAACACTTTTCCATTGATATTGTCAGAACAGTTTCAAGTATTGCACTATGGAGACCTGTAGGCAGATGCATAGAAGTTTTTTTTTGTTCTGTTGGGGTGTTGTTTTGAATAGCTAACGCTCCACTCCAAACTAGACTTTTGCTGTTTTTTTTTTTTTGTTTTTTTTTTGAAAATTTTCGCCGCTAGTTTTACCACGCTCATATTACTGCTTCCTTGGGTAACCAAGTAATAATCAAAGTAAGGGCAGCGGTGCTTCACGAGAAACAGTCTGGGCTGAGCGTAGTGCACCCAAAAGCAAAAGTGAGACACAGCGGCTCCGGTAATTAGGGGATGTCCCAATACAACGTTTCCACTTCCGATATGATACCAATATTGCAGCCTTGCGTATCGGCCGATACCGATATTAGTCTGATACGACATCACCACGAATCATACATACTTTTATTCCTTATTTTGTTGTGTGGAATGTTAAAAATAAGGCTTGATAAGTGATGTTGCTCAAACAGAGAACAATAGTCAACAACAGTAGGTATGAGGAAAAACTGACCCATTTATTATTAACCAATTGGTTACATACATTTTAACCTTCAACACAATATCTACAGTATTCTACAATTAAATTAAATAAATAAAAAATAAATTACAAGACCCTGAAAAATAACCTAAATATATCAAATAAAAAAAAGTTATACTTTTAAAATGCAAACAATTCAAGTTAACTTCAGTTATTTTTTTACTGTCGGTATATGAGAACTGAGGGTGAGGACAAAAACAACACAATATTGTCCACTGCTCAAAGTTATGAGTTCACAGCTCTAGTTTCACTGACTGTGCCCAAAACATATTGATCATTGCTCTTAGTCTTCACTTCATTCAAGAAATAGTGTAAACAAAATAAACATATCAATTTAAGAACAAGAGCAATAATCAGTCATTTAACTAAACTGCTGAAAATATTAACGGTGATTTTAGATGCAGTCCGATAAAATTTGATATTAGTTTTTTTTGGCTGATATCGGACCAATATATCGGATTGGGACACCCTTCCGGTAACACTAAACGATGGGACCGATCATTTGCTTCAACTCTGTTTGGTCAATTTAATCGATGAATTGTTTCATGCCTAATTGACGCATGCTTTTATTTCCATTAATTCAATATAGCACAGTACAGTGGTGCAGGACCTAGTAAAACTAACAACAATAAAAAATTCTCAATGATATCAAGGAGTACAAATTATTTTGGGTGAAAATCATTATCTTTCCTCTTGCTGGATGATCCCTAAAATGTGCTTGACTTTGACAAATATGTCTGAATATGTAGCAAATATCTACAAATCCACTGTTCATATATATATATATATATATATATATATATTTTTTTTTTTTTTTTTTTTTTATAAGTAAATGTGAAATAGACTTTTTTTATTTTTATTTTGTACCTTTTCCTGGTGCCATTTGACAATATGTTAATAAATACTCGTGTACCAGGAAGAAAAAATGAAAAATGTGGCGCATTGTGATTTACACTGTTAAGCTTATGTATTGTGATTGACAGCAAGACAGTGTTTTTGATAATACAACTAAAGGAACCGCATAGAATGTTCAGGCAATGCGCCCCGCTGTGCATCCGCACCATCAGACAGTGGCTCCTCAGTCCCAGCCGTAGATTTTTTATTTGCACACTACCCAGAGAGTCTTGATGACTGTGCCAACAGATAGTGCCTGTGTGCAATGGAAAGACCCACCGACATATACGAGCTGGCGGATGGGTGTAGTTCTGCACCGTTTCGGTAGCCGGTAGTCAATCTTCCCTCAGGAGAACAAAAACACGATCTGTGTCACGTTAGATCAGCCCGACAATGATTCAGCGACTTATTGAAACCCTCTGCTCGTAGGTCAACTAGGAGTAGCTAGCTAGCTAGCCTGCTAACCTGCTAGCTAGCGCGTGTTGAGGCTGTGTAGCTGTGGACGCCGGGGGTCCGGACGTAAACAAAGTGACGAAGACATCGGCAGGTATCTTTCAGTCACTCCCAACACGAGCACCGAGCTCTCGGTGCCATATGCGGTATGATTTTACACGCGGTGGGGAAAGCGCATCAATACGGTAGTGTGCTTTTGATTTTAGGCCTATGCAGCCTCGAACTAAATTAGTCGAAAGTCGGACAGGGCAGCTTAGTAGAACTGAGATGTCTGAAGTGACAGATTCGACCAAAAACAAAACTTGTGGTATGCCTTTTTCTGCCCGAGGATTGTTGTTGAAAGCATTGTGTTGTTCACTTTTAGCATTTGCCATCGTTTTCGGAGTTTGTATTTTAAAGGTAGATCATTTGCTAACGTTACCGGTAGCTCACGGCTAGCTTATCACTTTGGGTTACCACCATCTAGTACCGATCAATTTCGTCTTCATCGTGGATTAAGTGTGTTTGCTCTTAGCCTGCCACAAAATATCGGTTTTGATGTCTCTAGCTGTTGGCTAGCTTGTGAAACTGGATTTTTGGAAAGGTATTGTACAGCTACTGAAGGTGACGTTAGCTTCTCAGCAAATGTAGCTTAACTTTAACCCATCAACGTCGAGTCGCAGTAGTTTATGATTAGTTAACACCGAAACATGTGATCAGTATTTAATTATATGAAGCTTTAATAAAATTTAAAAAAAAAACATTTGGTGTTATAAATAGTGCTATGTATAGATAAAACTTGTGCTACGTTGGTCGTTAGCCACATGCTACTGCGTTGCCCCGGTTTGCTTTGTATTAGTAAAACTTGTAGAAACCCCGAGTAAAATTTAGATTGACATGTTTCAGGCAGTGATCGTGAACAGCCCTAGTTTGTAGGTGCTGCTTTTTAAAAACAACAGAATAAACTATAGCAAGTATTGACAATTATGAGACTTCAAATTATAGCTTTCATTATGTTGTCTTTTTACTTTGCATCTGTTTGTTCTGCATTCAAGTGTTATTGATTGATTGGGGCTATTTCTTATGTCTGCCAAAGTTTCATTTGCAGCACTTTCTGTTGTGCACTTTGCTGAGAAACAAATAGTAATTGTAGCATTTGCTTTCATTTTCAGGTAATGACAGACATGTTGGTGAGTGGGTATTGCCAATTCTTTTCTGTAAGTACACTATCTTGTAAATATTGCTTGTACAGTTTTCACATTTATGTAGGAATGTTCTGCTATAAAAAATATTTTAATATCCTAAAATTAAAGCTGCAGTATGTAGAATCGTGAGGCGCTCCACACTTCCCCCTTCCCTCCTGAAAAATTTCTCAGTCTTGTTGGGAAGGCTTGAACTCTTTGTGATTGTTTTCTCCATAGAGACTAGTAAACAAATGTAGGGACTTTATCTTGTGTTATTGTAGAGTTTTCTGATGTTCTAGAGACATAAAAACACATATCGTTTTCTGCTGTGAGGACAGTAACTAGAGGCTCAGAGGCACTCACCACACAGGCAGCTGCAGTTGAGCCCAGCTGATCAGAACAGACAGACGCCATCCACACTGCAAATAAATTCTGTTTTTTTCTACCTTAGGTAGTTTTTATTAAGCTATTAATTCCGTCTGTTATCACTCTCTCTCTCTGACTTGAGGCAGACGGCACACGGCCTGAAAGCGGGTCGCGCGCAGTCTGCCGCATACCATGTCAGAGGAACCTCTGCGCAGTTAGCCGTCCCTCCTGAACACGTTTGGTCCTTTATTCTGTTGCTTCTCCACTTCTGTCTTCTTTTTTTCTCTTCGTTTGCCTTGTAACCGCTGTGCCAAAAGCCACGTTATAGATTCCAGCTTGAATATAAAGCCATGGGACTGTCCCTACAATCAGATCAAGAACAGGCATTGACTTTTGACGAGCAGCGCGAGCAGCCAATAGTAATGCTTAAAACAGCTCATGGGCTCGCCATGCTGAAGTCCAACGTCACGCTTTTGGATTTATAAAGCTCATTTACAGGACCAGGAGAAGGAGTAAAGATTCTCTGTCCACTCAGAAAGCGTTGGATTACAATATGCAATACAATAAGATGATTATTGATTTTTGACCAAAACAAACCAGAAAAAAAATTACGCACTGTATTGCAGCTTTAAGGCTGTTTATTTAATGTCTGTGTGCATTGTAATGTGATGTAGTACTTTTGTATTGCAATAAATCAGTGCAAACTGGTGATGCATTTGAATTTTATTTACAGGAGTAACAAATAGAGATTATCAAGAATGAAGGTCGACAGAAGTAAATTAAAGAAGACTCCCACGGAGGCTGTGAGTATTTACAATATTTGTATTGCAGTCAAGCTTTTCTGAGCACCAAGTTTTATCAAGCTTAAGATGGGGGACACATCTTTTTTTTTTTTTTTTTTAAAGCAGTGTAAAATTCCCTACTTTAACTCTCACAAATTACATTTAAAGTTTATGATTATGAAGTTGTTACCTTTGTAACAAGGGGATTGTTGGCATTGACTATTTGCCCATATTCCTATTTAATGGTTCAGCTAAATATGGGGGCATTAGAAACACTCTGGCTATCCATTTGCTAATATTGAACAAGCTCCTTTGTCTACTGTAAGTTCCTGCTTACCAATTGTTGTATAAATTTCTTGAAAGAGAATTGTATTTATTAAAGCTTCCTGTGCTCTGGTTGATTGTCAGCTGGAATGCAACTTTTCATTCATTCATTAGCCTTTCTTTAGTCAGGAGAACCACATTGAGATTTTATTTATTCATTTATTTGATAGGGACAAGTGTGAACAATCAACATGTACCACACTACATTTATTGCCAAGGTTAAGGATTAATAATCTTTTTTAAAACTGTGTCCTGGCTGTAGTACATAAAACAAGTTTATAGTGTCAAAATTATACTAAAAAGTTTTTAAAATAAATAACTTTGTTTAAAATGTTTCATGCTAGTATATAGAAGCTGTTCGTTGGTATGAGGTATTATGACAAGATTTTAGAAAGTGCCAACTATTACCATCAGCCGTTGTCTCAAGAGTGCCGTCGTTAATCCAGCAGATGAGCCACATATTCAGCCTGATGTAAGGTTTTTTTTTTTTTTGCTCCTTCTCATCCAACAGCCTGCTGACTGCAGGATACTAATAGAAAAGCTCAAAGCATGCAGCGATGAGCAGCTGTTGGTTGAGCTGCAGCACATCAAGACCTGGAATATTGGCAAGGTATTTTCTTCCTGAATGTTTACTCCATGTTTTTATGCTACACGTCTCCATCTGGATTAGTCAGAATATACTTGTTGTGTAAAATTGTAAATGTCAAAGCAAAACAAAGGTTTGATGTTTAGAATAGTGCAACTAGAACAGCTACTCCGCCCTGGATTTGCAGGTGATTTATTGTAAGATTGAATCCTTCCAGTGAGAGATTTCAACCAAGTATCTAGTAATGTCTTACAAGGTCAAAAACACTTTTGTTTAAAAAGTAAAATGACATTTAAAAAAACTTGGACCTAACTGGAGTCTTATGTGATGTTTTTTTTCCCTATCAGTGTGAGCTTTACCATTGGGTGGATTTGCTGGATCGCTTTGATGGCATTCTGTGCGATGCAGGCCAGACTGTGGAGAACATGTCATGGCTCCTTGTGTGCGACCGTCCAGACAATGTACAGCTCAAAGCCTTGCTTCTGGCAGTGCTCAATTTCACAGCTTTGCTCATTGAGTATAGCTTTTCACGACATCTCTACAGCTCCATAGAGGTGGGCATATTTTCAACACATTAAAGAATAATCTTCAACTCTTTGACATTGCAAACTGTCCCAGAATAATGGTGAAACATGTTTTTATTATGTGAACTTTCCTTTTTCTAATTATTCCTGTTTTTCTTTTTTTAACAGCACTTAACCACCCTGTTAGCATCATGTGATATGCAGGTAGTCCTATCTGTGCTGAACTTGCTTTACGTGTTCAGTAAACGTTCCAACTACATAACAAGACTGGGATCTGACAAAAGAACACCTCTCCTAGCACGTCTTCAACACCTAGCTGAGGTCTTATGATTGTACTTGTTTTACTATTGCAATAATTTTAGCTGTCTTTCAAGAGAATGCCTACATTCTGATCCTATTTGTTCTCTTTTTATAGAGCTGGGGTGGAAAGGAGAATGGCTTTGGTTTAGCTGAATGTTGCAGGGATCTGCCTATGACAGTAAGGATTTACTATACTTCAGTGAAATGTAACTACTTACGTTTTTGTTCCTGTATGCTTTATACAGTAACAGGTCTTAACATTTTGGGACCCACAGAATAAAATGTCTCTATCATTTCTCATGAGCAGAAGTATCCTCCCAGTGCCACCACACTGCACTTTGAGTTTTACGCTGATCCTGGCCCTGAAGTCAAAGTAGAGAGAAAGGTACGACCCTTTCTATGCCATTAAAAAAAAAAAAGATTTTGCTATTTAAATTTGTCAAACTTGACTTGTATTTCTTTAGCAGACAAGTAGTAACACACTGCACTACATTCACATCGAGCAGCTTGACAAGGTACGGTCAGATTAGAATGTTTTCATGTTCAGCTTATCTGTTTCGGGGTTGTTAACTTGTGTTTTTTCCGCAGATTTCCGAGAGCCCATCTGAGATCATGGAGTCGCTGACTGTGATGTACACCATCCCCAAAGACAAGCAGACACTTCTGTTCACACACATTCGACTGGCTCATGGCTTCTCAAATCACAAGAAGAGGTTACAAGCAGTGCAGGCCAGACTGCATGCAATCTCTATTTTAGGTAAGTAGAACGCTAAACATCTCAGAAAGTCACAAGGATTGGCATCCTCTTCTTTTTTTTTAATATTGTATTATTTATTTGCAGTGTATTCAAATGCACTCCAAGAGTCAGCCAACAGTATTTTGTATAATGGACTGATTGAGGAGCTGGTAGATGTCTTGCAGATTACCGACAAACAGCTTGTGGTAAGAAAGTTGGTTATTTATCCTTACTGTCTCTTTTTCTTTAGACCACACCTGTGTGGTTATTTTGGACAGATGTTATGTCTTGAGTACAGATATTGTCTTTTTATTTCAAGTGCTGTGTTGTGTCATTTCTCAGGACATCAAGGCAGCATCTTTGCGCACTTTAACATCGATTGTCCACCTCGAGAGGACACCCAAGCTTTCAAACATCATTGACTCTACTGGTACTGCCTCCTACCATGGCTTCTTGCCTGTGTTGGTGCGCAACTGTATTCAGGCAATGATTGGTGAGAATAATCAACACTTTTTTCCCAGACTAGTTAATCTACTGTAATGATAACAAATTCAAAGTTTTACCTTTGAATTTCTGTTGTTCAGATCCTCTAATGGAGCCCTATCCACACCAGTTTGCCACAGCACTCTTCTCATTCCTATATCACCTGGCTAGCTACGATGCTGGAGGAGAAGCCCTTGTCTCTTGTGGCATGATGGAAGCACTCCTTAAGGTATATATTTATTGTGTATGTGTTTTTTGTTGATGTGATTTTCTGTTCATTAAAAGTAATAAATATAAACTTGATAGGTGATCAAGTTCTTGGGAGATGAGCAGGATCAGATCACCTTTGTGACCCGTGCTGTACGGGTGGTGGACCTCATCACTAACCTCGACATGGCTGCCTTTCAGTCCCACAGCGGCCTTACCATTTTCATCTCTAGGCTAGAGGTGGGTTAAACATTATTACATCTGTCTCTGACATGCCTTTGAATAGTGGAGTCTCTAAAAATCCCTTATCTAATTATTTGTGTAGCATGAAGTGGACCTGTCGAGGAAAGAGTGCCCTTTTGTCATCAAGCCAAAGATTCAGAGGCCCAGTGCAGCTGTGGAGTCTGAAGACATGGACACAGACATGGAGAGTAAGTCTTAAGAATGATATTCAGACACTTCCTTTCGGTAGCCTTCAGTTATATTTAAAATTAGTGATGAAAAGAACCCTGAAGTTCAGTAACAGTTAAAAAGATTTTAAAAATTTAACTGGCATTTTTTTCAGGCATGCCAAAAGTTTTACTAAACATTCAAACACCTTAAAATAGTTTTGGGTATAATGAGAAGCCCTTTAGACTGGAGGTTGTATTTCTTAGCTTGTTTTTTTATGGTATTATCAAGTTGCTGGATCTTCTTGCTTTTATTAACATAACATTCCAAATTGTCAGTGTCAGAAGTTGCCATGGAAAGTAGCCCTGGACCATCAACATCCTCTGGTTCGAGACCAGAAGCAGAACACCGTGCACAGGGTAGCACTGTCAACACATCACGTGCAGGTACTGAGAAAAGCAACACTTTAAAAAACAAGTTCAGAGACACAGTTAATACTCACTCACTATAAAACATGTCTACAGGTATGCAGTGCATCCCCCAAAGGGCCGCTCTTTTAAAGTCCATGCTGAATTTCCTAAAGAAAGCCATCCAAGACCCTGCCTTTTCTGATGGCATTCGCCATGGTAAGTTGACACATTTATATTTTGAGGTTTAGGCATATTAAGGTTTATATTTTAAGGTTTATGCTGATTTTTTTAAATTGTTATTCTACAGTAATGGATGGGTCCTTACCTACCTCACTCAAGCACATTATTAGTAATGCAGAATATTATGGCCCATCACTCTTCCTCTTAGGTAAGTACAATAAATATGCTTTTACATCCCAAATAGTTGTCAATTAAAATAAAAATGCAAAGGTTGTAAAATATTAGGCTGTAATTTTGGAAGATATTAGTTTCACCTTGTGCTACAAACTATTGACAGAAACTTTAAATCTGGTTGAATTAAATCCCTTTCTGCTTCTTGTATTTGCAGCGACAGAGGTGGTCACCGTGTTTGTGTTTCAGGAGCCATCCTTACTTTCCTCCCTGCAGGATAACGGCCTCACTGATGTCATGTTACATGCCCTCCTCATCAAAGACGTAAGTTGTTAGTGGTGTTCATCAGGACCATGTGTTAGTAGCCACCTTTGGATCTGTCGTCACACACTTCTCTGGTGGCATTTTCTTCCTCTGAATCACTAGCATGCGATTACTGTGCTCCTGCTCCTCCCATGTAATAAACTACTAGTCCTATTTTCTACTTGCCAAAAGCATTGACCTACAGAACACTTTTTGCTATCTCGCACAAGTTACCTTGGCATCATCTATTTTTGATGAGCACCGTGAGATGGCTTATTATTGTGATTGGCACTGTATAAAATGTAATGGAAGTTAAACTGAGTTCACGGGTTACCTTGTGTGTATGCCACATTCAGCTGAAAATGGCTACTGCCCTTTAATTCTGCCACAAGCTTTAAAAATACTCAGGAAAGTACATTTGAAGGTTCTTGTTGTTTTTTAAAAACAGATTTTAAGGTTTTTTTAAACCAACTTTGAATTTGGAGGTTGTTTGAGAGCTATGTTTGGCTTTATAATCACCAACATGACACAAAATCACAAAAAATGAGTTGACAGGTTTGTCATTTTGGCACAGATCACTGATTAGGATTGATCCTGATCATTTATTCTTTTTTACAAGGTTCCTGCAACTCGTGAAGTGCTGGGTTCCCTCCCCAATGTGTTTAGTGCCCTCTGCCTGAATGCAAGAGGCCTACACTCGTTTGTTCAGTGCCAGCCATTCGAGCGTCTCTTCAAAGTGCTTTTGTCTCCTGACTATTTGCCTGCCATGCGACGGCGCCGCAGTTCGGATCCTTTGGGTGTGTTGCGTTTTTTATTTATTGTCTTTTAAAATCTATCCTTAGCTATCCATAAATAAGTAACATAATTTAATTTTAGGTGACACTGCATCCAATTTGGGTAGTGCTGTTGATGAGCTCATGAGGCACCAACCTACTTTGAAGACGGATGCTACGACTGCCATTATAAAGGTAGAACTACTCTTTATCTATTTATTTATTCCGGTTTGCTGGAGTGTTTTTGGGGTTAAAAGAAATTATCCGTTTCAGTTGCTGGAAGAGATCTGTAACTTGGGTCGAGCTCCTGAGTACATCTGCCAGAAACCTTCAATTCAGAAAGCAGACGGCACCGTTGCAGTGCCACCAGCACGTTCCAGCCACGTTGCAGAAGAAGCATCAAGTGAGGACGAAGAGGAGGAAGAGGCCCTTCATACATTCAGCCAACAGCAGGGAGAAGCAGAGAGCAACAGACAGTCAGTGCCACTTGAACTGTATGATGCTGAGTTCATAACGATATAGAACAGATCTGAACCTCTTCATAAACATTAATGTTTGAAGTCGGTTGACCCCATCAAACATTAGTTTGGTTGTTGACATTTGTGCATTTTGTGTGTGTGTGTGTGTGTGTGTTTATAGGGTGGTTGGCACCGAGGAGCGGATACCCATTCCTCTTATGGACTACATTTTAAATGTGGTAAGTTTTAATTATCAATTGTGTAGCTTTCTCAAAGCTTGTCTTTATATTTGACTGACACATTACCTCTTTTTTATTTTCTAGATGAAATTTGTAGAATCCATTTTAAGCAACAACACCACAGACGATCATTGTCAAGAGTTTGTCAATCAGAAAGGATTACTGCCTCTGGTCTCCATTCTTGGTCTGCCCAACCTGCCCATTGACTTTCCCACTTCAGCCGCCTGCCAAGCAGTGGCTGGCGTCTGCAAGTCCATATTGGTAAGCACAGGAAGAAAAGTCAAAATAAGCTGCTACCATATAATCCAGTAAATAGTTTACTACTTTTTGCATTTGAAATTGAGGATCCATTAGTACATGCATGTATTTTAAAGCCCACTGCACCATATAGCAAATACTGTAAAAATGCAAGACTCGTGCCCCAAGGTATTCTGATTAGTGAGCTCATTTGATTGATTGGCACCTATTTTAGCCAATTGTTTGATTTAAATACAAACCAAACTATTTTGAAGCATCCTAACATTTGGTCATTTGCTTTATTTGGCGGAGCAACTCAACTGTGTGTTTTTCCATAAACATTGCAAATTTTGTGGAAAGTGACCTATGTACCGTTGTGAGACTAACCTGGAAAAAACAGAGTTGTATTAACTTTTCTCGAATTGATTGAAATAATTTTCTCCCTCAAATGCTTCTACACAGACTCTTTCACATGAGCCCAAGGTCCTGCAGGAAGGTCTGTGCCAACTGGACAATATTTTGACCTCTCTAGAGCCTCTTCATCGGCCTATTGAGGTCCCTGGTGGATCTGTGCTGCTCAGAGAACTGGCTAATGCGGGCCACGTCACCGATGCCACATTGTCAGCACGTGCTACTCCACTGCTACATGCTCTCACTGCAGCACATGCCTACATCCTCATGTTTGTTCATACCTGCAGAGTGGGACAGGTAAATTTAAATGGTGTCTTAAAGAAATTTACCTCCAGATGTTTGTATTACTTAAAAAATACATATATTTGCAAAAATCACCGCATATCTATACTATAATTCAAGGGAGGTCTGTGTGGATGTGAGCGAGTGTGTGTGTGTGGAGAAAATATCTCCCCGACGCGATGCCAGTTCGACCTGAAACTCGCTCGATGGGTTCCAAATACCCCGAGTGTGTGTGTCTGTTATTTTGGAGTAATTTGGTCATTTCAAAATGTTAATTTTAATTTTATTTCACTTCTGGATGGCCCCGAAATGAAACCTATTCAACTTTTGACCTCAGGGTGTGAGGGGGCGCTAGACGGACCTCACCCGGAAGTTGTATAACGGACCACCATTTAGTCCGGTTACAGTCTGTGTCACGACACACGTCCGTAGCGTGGTAGTGAGCTGCCGTGGACTTCTCTTTTGAGGAAACATACTTTTTACTGTTCCTTTTTTGGTGATAATGTTTCAAAACGTTTATTGTCATGTTAGTTTGACCTTTCGCTATTTTGACCGGACAGAGCTCACCCGAAAGTTATTGATGGCAATGGCTGCTGTGTTGAAAGCTGCACATTTTTTCGCGGTGCGTGTGTGTGAGAACCAACGGAGGAGATTAGAGTCTCACACACACACACACTGATCAGGTGGGCTTCACTATCGATCACCGTCTACGTGACATGCGTGCAGGTATGTGAGTGTTGAGTGAATAACGGACCACAATTTAGTCCGGTTACAGTCTGTGTCATGACACTCGTCCATAGGGTGGTATTGACTGTAGTGTTATGCTCTGAGTCAGATCTAAGTGTTTACATGTTACAGAGTGAAGGTCACCTGATTACTGCAGTTTCTCTCACGACACACCTGCCACTACGTCTAACTACTGACATTAGAGAAGTTTAGTGAAAGTTAGGCAGGTACACGTGGATGGACTGGTGCGCATGAATTTAGAATGGATTCCCCCCCCAACACACACCAAACAACAAAAATATGAAAATGACTCAAAATACACAAAACTAAATATTTAAACAAAAAATACACAAAACTACACTAAAAAAAGATACTAAATGACTCCAGAATCACACTACAATTGCAACAAAAAACAATAATTATACAAAAAATGCGCAAATGACGTAGAACAAAAAACTAAACATTTATACAGGAAGTACACAAAACGACAACAGAAATGCACAAAAATATGCAAAAGGCTCCAAAAACACAAAATGACTTCAAAAAACATATATTACAGAAAAATACACCAAACAACAACAAAAATATGAAAATGACTCAATATACACAAAACTCAATATTTATACTAAAAATACACTAAAATGACAACAGAAATGCACAAAACTACATAAAAAAATACACAAAATGACTCCAGAATAACACTACAATGGCAAAACAAAAAATGTAAAAAAAAAACAACACATTCATCATGCGCATGTCTCATAGAATTAAACCAGGGAAATTGCACACGTTATTTTACTTTGCACCTGCAAATATACCCCTTAATAATGCTACAGAGTATATTATTATGCCCGTAATTGACAACTCTCCTTAAGCGCCCACTATATGAATGCATACTTCCGACGAGCACTGTACGAGTTGGACTAAATACTAAAAACATTTACATATATCATTAGTATTATGGTATAAATATGATTGTAAATTGATAGTTTTACACTAGGTAATAACAGCTTTCTTAATGCTTTGTCTTTTCTCTGTTAAGTGATTTTTATTCTTAAAAATAAATGCATTAGAATTATTTTGTTCAATTATATTTTTTTGCTCCCAAAACTGCTAGAAATTATTTGGACATTGTCACTGTGAAGGATTCATTGATGATTTTATGTTTTAATGGTTTTTATTAAGTTGTATGGAATTTCATATCTACAAAGTTTAAATTTGTACATATATATAAAATAATAACAATGTGCAAATTAATAAAAAATCTATTATGTTGATAAGGAAAGCCATTTCTGCAAATAATAACTTCATTTTGTTTTTGTTAAACATTTTAGGTGTTGGTTTGTTTTTATCAAATGAATATATTATATAGAAATGCCACTATTATGTATTTTTCAATGAACAGAGTGAGATCAGAGCCATCTCAGTGAACCAGTGGGGCTCCCAGCTAGGCTTAAGTGTTCTCAACAAGCTCAGTCAGCTCTACTGCTCTCTGGTGTGGGAGAGCACCGTATTGTTGTCCCTCTGCACTCCCTACAGGTGAGCTTCTTTTGGTTGCTTTTTATTGTTGGCATTTATATCTTACTTAATAGCCCTTTGTATATGTGCCCTGTAGTCTGCCACCAGGATGCGAGTTTGGTCAGGCAGACATGCAGAAACTGGTACCCAAAGAGGAGAAGCCATCTGGTAGCGCTGCAGCAACCCCGGCTTCAGGCTCCAGGAGGACTGGTACTGTATTAGCCTAATGTTGATCCCATTCAGTGAAACTCTGTAACTTATAGCTCATGTCCCATCAACAGAATCTGACGCAGTGTCTGTAGATTCCTCTGCTACTGGTCTTTTGGAAGGAATGGGTTTAGATGGAGACACACTGGCTCCTATGGAGACAGATGAACCTTCTGCAACAGACCCCAAGGCCAAGTCTAAACTAACCCCAGCAATGGCCACTCGCATCAAACAAATAAAACCTCTTCTCTCAGGTGAGATAATTTCAATAGTTTTGTGATATTTTTTAAGCTACTCAAGGCAGATGAGTGGGACAAAATTTAAATGTTGAATACGTACTGGTCTATTGAAAAATGATCGCTACACTGTGATTCATAAAAGTGTTGCCTCTTCTTTGCAGCTTCATCTCGATTAGGCAGAGCGTTGGCAGAGCTTTTTGGGCTACTGGTTAAACTCTGTGTGGGTTCTCCAGTCCGCCAGCGCCGCTCCCACCACGCTACAAGCACTAGCACTACCCCGACGCCTGCTGCCCGGGCAACAGCTTCAGCCCTCACCAAGCTCCTCACCAAGGGTCTGAGCTGGCAGCCACCACCCTACACACCCACCCCTCGTTTTAGGTAAAGATGGACCTCTCTCACCACTGGTACTGGTAATTAAAAGTTGTGACATTGTGGTATTTATAATTGCTTTGTTTGGCAGGCTCACATTTTTCATCTGCTCTGTGGGCTTTACCTCACCAATGCTGTTTGATGAGAGAAAGTACCCCTATCACCTCATGCTGCAAAAGTTCTTTTGCTCTGGTGGACACGATGCCTTATTTGAGTAAGTCCTATAATGCTGACAAGTAATAAGTTGAAATTTTGTTTACAAATTCCTATTTAAATTTATGTGAAGCTTTGTGTTCCACAGTGATTATAATAATCATTGGTCATTAATGTTCATTTTCTTGCAGAACATTTAACTGGGCCCTGACAATGGGTGGGAAGGTGCCTGTGTCTGAGGGTCTAGAGCACTTAGATCTACCAGATGGAACTGGGGAGTTTCTAGACGCCTGGTTAATGCTGGTGGAGAAGATGGTTAATCCAAGCACTGTGCTGGACTCACCCCACTCCTTACCAGCTAAAATGCCTGGAATCACACCGACAATGCCCCAGTTCAGTGCTCTGCGTTTCTTGATAGTCACACAAAAGGTAATGTTTTTTTGGGGGTTTTTTTCAAGCAGTTTGTCAGAATTAAGAGTAAACAAACTTCCAATACATGTATGTTTGTAGACTTCTGTAACATTGTTTTTCGTTCTTCAAGGCTGCTTTTAACTGCATCCGCAGTCTGTGGAACAGGAAGCCACTGAAGGTGTATGGTGGCCGAATGGCTGAATCCATGCTAGCGATCCTCTGCCACATCCTCAGAGGAGAGCCAGTCATTCAGGAGCGCCTGGCTAAGGATAAAGAGGGGACGGTTCGCCCAGAAGAGGAAGTGGCCCCCTCGGGTACTCTCGTTCCTACTGCAGCACCGGGATCATCTGCAACAAGTGGAGAGACGCCACCAGTCAGTGGAACACCTGCCGCAGTGCCAGTAGCAGGAACTGCTGAGGATTCTTCAAATTCTACTCCTCGCCTTGAACCACCTGTTAACCCAGCCCAGCTTACACAGGTGTTTTCTCTTTTTAATTGCGTATTTTTTTTTTTTTTTAATACAGCTTGTTACACAATGGTAGAATATATATTCCTGCAACACAATATATCTGATTGGAGCTGTTAAAGTTGATTTAACTATTTTGCCTTAGCTTATTTAGTACTTTAAGCCTGCTTTGCTCCCAAAGCATTGTTTTAAAAGCACATGTTTATACTAAACCTACATTGGGTTACTCCAGAACACTCCGTGAATTATGTTTAGAAATGTATTATGTTTTGTACCTTTTTTTTGTGTGATTTAGCTGATGGACATGGGCTTCTCCAGAGAACATGCCCTTGAGGCTCTGCTGAACACCAGCACCATGGAGCAAGCTACTGAATACCTACTTACACATCCTCCTCCACTTCTTGGTGGAGCAGTAAGAGTAAGGCTTTATTGATAGAAGTGTATAGATGAAATACTGATGATTTAAAACAGCTGACACTTGCTCTTTTGAATTGTTCAGGACTTGACTATGTCTGAGGAAGACCAAATGATGAGGGCCATTGCCATGTCCCTTGGACAAGAAGTGAGCATGGAGCAGCGCTCTGACTCTCCTGAGGTGTGTTATTGAGTTAAATTAAATGTGACCAAGAGAAATGTGATTAATCAAAAGATATTCACGTCACTCAAGTAGCCCCTGACATTATTCCGTTGTCTGCTTCAGGAAGTGGCCCGTCGGCGTGAGGAGGAGGACAGGAGAGCCAGAGAACGGGCAGAGGAGGAGGAGGCTCGTTGTTTAGAGCGTTTCATGGAGGCTGAGCCTCTGAATCCCCAGGAACTGCATACGTTCACTGACTCCATGCTGCCTGGTTGCTTTCATCTACTAGATGAACTGCCCGACACTGTGTACCGACTGTGCGACTTGCTTATGACTGCCATTAAGAGAAGTGGGCCAGAGTACAGAGACCTCATCCTTGGCCAAGTTGTCCACCAGGTCAGTATTAAAATATTTTTCTTTTAAATGTGTGGTTTTCTGGTCGATCAATTACATTCATCATTTGCACAAGTATTACATCAAAATAAATGAAGGTACAAGTAATCTAACTTTAACTTTCATTGCATAACTGTTATTAGCTCAATTATTCTTGATTAGGAATGCTTACTGATATGATTTTTGTGAGTTTGCAAACCCAAACAAGTGTTAAGTGCGTGCTTGTTGTGGCTAGGTGTGGGAAGCAGCAGACGTGCTTATCAAGGCAGCAGAGCCCCTAACCACCAGTGACACCAAGACTGTTTCAGAGTGGACCAGACAGATGGCTACACTACCCCAGGCCTCGAAGTTAGCTACAAGGATCCTGCTGCTCACATTGCTGTTTGAGGTGACATAAACTATGCTTTAGGCTTTCAGCTGAAACTCTGAAAAAGGCAAATAACACCTCAACATTTGTTTTCTGTATTAGGAATTGAAGTTGTTGGGTGCGAGAGTGGTGGAAAACAGTGGCATTTTGGATCTACTGATTAAGCTCCTTGAGGTAGTGCAACCATGTCTGCAAGCAGCCAAAGAACACAAAGACATTCAAACACCAAAGTGAGTGTTTTCGCAATGCCACCATTTACCTTCTTAAATCACACCAATTTTCTGTTAGTTTGAATTTTGTAATCATTTAAAAATCTGATTTTTCCCAGATGGATCACTCCAGTCCTGTTGATCATTGACTTCTATGAGAAGATGGCTGTCTCCTCAAAGCGCAGGGAGCAAATGAGCAAGGTAGCAATCAAGAACGCACTAAGTAGATTAAAGTTAAGGTTGAATTGTAAACTGACTTCACTTATACAGGGCTTGTCACTCCACTTAGAGTATTCTCTAAGCTCTATACACTTTTAACCACGTTCCCACTTGAGATGCTGAGTAAGGTGTGAATTGCTCTGACACACTGAGCCACTTGCTGCCCAAAACAGTTAGTTATGCAATCAGTGACCACAGTGGTTTTTGTCTGGCTTTTTTCTTTTTTTTTCAAAGTGTACAGCAATAACAAAATTACATCAACAAATGGCACAAAAGTGAAAACACTTTCAAATTTTTTTTATAATGGCTTCAGTATCTCACATTAGCTCATAGATTTTGGTGGTAAAGCTAAATATTTACTAGTGATTAAATATTTTTCTCCTTGCCTGTAGTACCTGCAGCCTAATGGAAATAACTGGAGATGGTTTGATGATCGTTCCGGCCGCTGGTGCAGTTACAGTGCATCTAACAACAGCACCATTGACTCAGCTTGGCGGGCTGGGGAAAGCAGTGTTCGTTTCACAGCTGGGCGGCGGAGATACACTGTGCAGTTCAACACCATGGTTCAGGTAGACACTTGTTTTGACTTAAGTCTTTACGAACACCTGTCGTTTAGTCCATTTTTTTTTTTTTTTTTTTTTAAAAACATCTTTTTTGATCACACAGGTCAATGAGGAGACTGGGAATAGGAGGCCAGTAATGTTGACCGTCCAGCGAGTGCCTCGTGTCCCAAAACCTTCCAAGGCTGGTAGTGTCACTGACACTGAGAGAGAAGACTTAGACAGGGCCAAAGTTGAAGAAACCCAGACTGAAGGAGACTCTGGAGCAGCAATAGAAATGACGGCTTCAAAAGATGATTCTAATCAAGTGAAGGAAACTCCTTCCTGCCGATCTTCTTCACTGGAGTCCGACTGCTCTCAGAAAGCTGACATTGTGGTACAAGGTCTGACAGACGACATGACCACAGTTCTGATTCGGGCCTGTGTCAGCATGATCAGTGTTCCTGTGGACCCCGACACTCTTCATGCCACACTGCGTCTGTGTTTACGCCTTACCCGCAATCACAACTATGCAATGATGTTTGCTGAGTTGAAGAGCACTCGAATGATTCTGGGACTGACGCAGAGCTCTGGCTTCAATGGCTTCACTCCCCTTGTAACTCTACTATTCAGACATATCATTGAAGATCCGGCCACACTTCGACACACTATGGAGAAGGTTAGAGCATATGGAATTTAAAATATACAAGATTTTTTGCTCCGTTTAAACTTTGTTCTAATGCAACATCATCAGTTCTGTAGACCTAATCAGTTTTTAATGTGTTTTTTTGCCACAGGTGGTGAGATCAGCAGTGACCAGTGGAGCCGGTAGCACCACCTCTGGAGTCGTCTCGGGTAGTCTTGGATCCAGAGAAATCAACTACATCCTTCGTGTCCTGGGTCCTGCTGCTTGCCGCAACCCTGAATGCTTTGCTGAAACTGCAAGCAATTGCGTTCGAATCGCTCTACCTGCACCGCGTGGAGCTGGAACAAGTGAGTGCGAAGCATAGATCCTGTAGAACTTTTAAATAGGCAGAGATGACAGGTTTTCGGATCCCTCTTATCATCCAAGTATTAAATCTAAAATATTTTTTCTGCAGCCTCAGATGATGAGTTTGAGAACCTTCGAATCAAAGGTCCTAATGCTGTACAGCTGGTGAAGACTACTCCTCTGAAACTGTCTCCGTTACCTTCCATACCTGATACTATCAAAGAAGTTATCTATGACATGCTCAATGCTTTGGCTGCCTACCACGCTCCTGAAGAACGTAAGAGATTTGCACATTTCAAAAATCATATTCATTGTAACTTTTTTCTTTGCTTTGTCTGTAGTTATTTCAACATATTTTTTGTGTTTGTTACAGCCGAACGTCCAGAAGAACGTGCTGCCACTGTGATCGGTGGGCAGGACCTTTGTCAGATTTTGCAGGACGTAGGGGACGATGTTTACCAGCAGTATCGACTCACGCGGCAGGGCAGTGACTTTGATTCACAGTCTGCTTTCCACATCAATGTAGGTCTAAACACAGTAACATGTTCCTTATTTAAATTCAGATTAAATACTTGCCTTTTTTTTATGTTTTGAGAATATTATCTTTTTCTTCCAGACACAAGTGTTTGCAGCAGATGGAGCGGTTGCTGAGTCTTCGCAGTCTGGCACACCACAAGGAGATGGTGAGAGAGAGGTTTTGCTAAACAGAAAAAATACTTGGCTAACTTTACATCCACATTTTAGGTCACCATATTGTGTAAAAGTTGTGAATCTGGTATCATTGTTTTAATTAAATCTATTTGTATAGAACTGTGTAGTATTGCAAAATATGAAGTTTCTAATGTTGATTGCGGTTTGAAATTGATTTATCATGCAACCCTTTTCATTGCAAAAAATTACAGCTTTACAGTGAGAAATTTATTCTGGCTCTTTAAGCCCACCACACCTTTGTGTCTCATAACATCTCAAATTTCCTCAGCCTCAACACCAGAGGAGATGCGAGAAGAGAAGAAAGAACAAGAGGGAGAGAAGAGTACAAATTCAGATGAGAGTAAAGCAGCTAAAGTAAAGGCTAGCAAGCCTTTGATGCCTACCTCTACCATCTTGAGACTACTGGCTGAGTTGGTGCGCTCCTATGTTGGCATTGCCACTCTAATTGCCTCATATTGCTACACCGCAGGGCAGTCAGAGCTTATTAAGGAGGTAAGTTTTTTTCTTTTAAGGGGAATATCTGTTTTTTGGATGTTCATTTATTTTACCCCTGCTCTTGCTCTCACAGGACTGCAGCGTTCTGGCCTTTGTGCTTGATCACTTGCTACCACACACACAAAACGCAGAGGACAAGGACACACCAGCCTTAGCACGTCTCTTCCTAGCCAGCCTTGCTGCTGCTGGTACTGGCACCGATGCTCAGGTGGCTCTTGTGAATGAGGTGAAAGCTGCTCTTAGCCGAGCACTTGCAATGGCTGAAGGTGTTGAAAAACATGCAAGGTAAAATACAATTGGACAAGAAAAAAAAAAAATATTGTTGCTTTTCTATCCTGTAAATTTCTAATGCTATTCTTGCGTTATTTTACAGGCTACAAGCAGTGATGTGCATCATCAGCACCATCATGGAGTCATGTCCCTCCACGTCCAGTTTTTACAGCACAGCTGCAGCTAAGACTCAACATAATGGCATGAACAACATCATAAGGCTCTTTCTTAAAAAGGGATTGGTCAATGACTTGGCTCGTGTGCCTCACAGCTTGGACTTGTCTAGGTATAATATTTTTATTTATCAGTTTCATTTGGTGTTTGAAGAACCATTCTGGAGTTTGATCAATATTTCCTTATTGATCTTAATCCAGTCCAGAAATGTATATATGTTATCCATATCTTCCTTAAACTAAATTAACAAATTAAAGGCTTGCTGTTTAGTAGCTTTATTTGATGTGCTAAATTTCTCAGAATGAATGTTACTTACTTTGCAAGCTGAAGAGCTGCTTTCAGGAAATTGCAATGGTAGTTATATGGTTTAGATATTAAATACTAGTAATTACAACAGTGTTGTTATAGTTGGGAAAGCTGTGTTTTTTTTTATTGTTTACTATTTAATGTTTGAAAAAGTACAAACAAAAAATGTTTTTGTCTTTCTTTGTGCTTTAGTCCCAACATGGCTAACACAGTCAATGCTGCCCTGAAACCTCTGGAGACTCTGTCACGCATCGTTAACCAGCCCAGCAGTCTTTTTGGTGGCAAAGGTGGCTCTAGCAAAAACAAGACAGAACATGACACTGTGGGCACTGCCAGGGACAGCAACAGCAGCACACAGGACCAAGGTATCTCCACTAGACAGATGAGTTACTTTACATTCAGGACATAACTTTTGCTGATGAGGGGGCATTTGTTTCAGGAGAGTCTGGTGAGGCAGAGCCAGTGGATGGAACCCATAGGGTGCAGGGAACAGACAGTGACCTGATGGATGGCGAGACAGAAGGAGACACAGTGGTCATTGCTGGGCAACCAGAGGTTCTCAGCACACAAGCAATGCAGGTAATGAAGTGTTTCACAGAAGGCGTGGAATTTGTCATCTCATTCAAATATTTGTGAAAAGACATCACTTTGATTTGAGCTTGAGCCTGCTTTGTTTTTTGATACTACTATATGTATGTGGCACACGTAAGGTCAGTCCTAAAATGGAATGCATGTTTTTATGTTAATTTAGGTGGAGAATGAACTGGTGGATTTAATCGACGAGCTCTTGGAGAGAGATGCTGGCACTCTCAATAACACCATCATCGGTAAGAAAAGATCTTAGCCTCTTATGTACAATAGTTTCATTTTTTAATGTTAAAATGCTCATTTTAAAGGGTGATCTTAAAAATGACTGGCAAATCAAAGTGAGACATTTCTTAATATTGTGGTGATTTGAAAATATACATGACAAACTTGTTGTATTTTTCTGTGACCTTAAAGGAGTTATATAATTTTGCTGTTATGTTGCAGTGGGACCTACAGGGGAGGATGAATCGCAAGAGGATGTGTTGATGGATGAGGCTCCCTCCAATATCAGCCAAGCATCCACTCTCCAGGCCAACCGTGAAGGTGAGGCTCTGCTACATTTGAATGATTGGCTTCACAGTTACTGGTGTTTAAGATGTCCACTGAACATTTGTGTGTGTCTTTTTTCAGACTCAATGAACATTTTAGAACCAGAGGATGAGGAGCACACACAAGAGGAAGATTCTAGCGGCAGCAATGATGACGAAGACAGCCAGGATGAGGAGGAGGAAGAGGAAGAGGAGGAGGAGGAGGACCAGGTAATGAACAATTGCAGACAAAGCTTGTGGGACGTGTCCGTCTTTTAAGAGATTAATGACTTCTGCTGTTGTCAAAGGATGATGAGGAGGGAGATGAGGACGATGACGACGAAGGTTCAGAGATGGAATTGGACGAAGACTTCCCCGACATCAATGCTGCACCGCACATCCGCTTTGAAAGATTTGACAGAGATGATGACCTCATCATTGAGTTCGATAACATGTTCTCCAACAACAGTAAGCTGACATTATACGCTTTTCAATTATCTGTCTCAATTCTCAGATTTATGACTTTATTTGAGTTATTCCATGAACTAGATTAATAGTTTGATTAAAAAAAATTGTGATACCTTTTTAGTTTGGATCTTTCCAGTATTTATGAAACAAGTAGCTTGTTTTGATTTACGAGACATTATTTTATGCCCAATAATACGATAGATATTAAGATGTAGTAACATTCATTTTTATACACTGAAAAGTTGCACCGGAGATTGATGCCTCTCTTAAAGCTTTTTCAATTTAACTAAATCTATTACTTCAAATATCGAAGCTCAATCTACTTTTTTTCTTTTGCTCGGTCCCCCCCTAATGTCGGTTTGCTGTTTTCTGTTATTCTTCCATCAGCTGACATCCCTCCCTCCCCAGGCAACATCCCCAGCTCCCACCCACTGATGGTCCGCCATGCTGACCACGGTTCCCTCACCCTAGGTGTGGCGGGCACCAGCAGCCGGCTGGCGCAGGGCATGGGACGCAGCCAGCGGACACTGCGTCAGCTCACTGCAAACAGTGGGCACACCATCCACGTGCACTACCCTGGAAACCGCCAGCCCAACCCTCCTCTCATCTTGCAAAGGTGTGACCATGTTTTAAAGTGTTGAGCAACACTTTGGATTTGAAACATGTTACATTTGCTACATTCCTAGTATGATTTAAATAAAAATGTCTTGTTACAAATAATTTCTATAGATTGTTGGGCCCCAGTGCAGCAGCAGACATTTTGCAGCTCTCCAGCTCGTTGCCTCTTCAGTCTCGTGGTCGTGCTCGCCTATTGGTTGGAAATGAGGATGTGCACATAATTGCTCGGTCTGATGATGAGTTGTTGGATGACTTCTTCCATGAGCAAAGCAGTACTGGAGGGCAAGCAGGTAAACATTGTGGTTTGTTAATGAAACTGATTATTGGTTTATTTTATTTATTTTAATATTTACATATTATTCTTTCTGTTCTTTTAGGCACTCTCTCTAGTATTCCCACCGCCCTAACTAGATGGACAGATGAGTGTAAAGTGCTGGATGCAGAGAGTATGCACGACTGTGTTGCAGGTAAATCTTAATTACTTTTTATGGATTGAAGGCAAAACATGGGTTTAAACCATTGGATTTAAAGTGATTATATTTTTGATTAGTTGATGATGATAGCCAAAGATAAAAAAGTGCTATATTTTCCATTAGTGGTGAAGATTCCCATCTTGCAACATCTGGAGAGTTTACGTGATGAGGAACTGCAAGAGCGAAGGGAAAAGAGGAGGAAACAGCTGGCAGAGGAGGAGGAGTCAAAGCAGAATGAACGACGGGCCTCTGGTGCAGAACAAGCCAGGGAGCAGAGCCTACAGGTATTCCAGTAATGTGCCGTTGTTGGTCGTAAAAGAGGGAGGAAATGAATTGCATGTTATTTGAAAGTGTCTTATTTTATCTTCCTTTTTTGACAGGGTTCTGGATTGGGAGTAATCAATGGTGCGGATAACACTCCAGGTATTGATGACTTAAAATATGTATTTATTTTTTTAAACCAGTTTTTGTCTCATCAGACGCAAACTGCTCAATGAAGGCACCTAACGGCAAGCAACTAGTTTGATGTGCGTGCTAGGGGATGAGGTAGTAGTTTGTATAGTTTTAGGATCACACCAGATCTGGGAGATAACTATACAGTCTACTGTCTTTCCTTTGGCAGCGCGATACCAGCCTGAAATCTTGACATTGCAAAGAAGCTGTTGGAGTGAATCAAATAATATTTTATACAGTGAATGTGTGAGTGTTTCGGTTATAGGGATTTTTTTTTATCGTGTTTGACATCTGTCGTCTACCTTTGCTGCAACAGCCTTTGCTGTGGTGAGGTAGTAAGTTGTGCTGTTGTTGGGGATCAGGATTGTGCACCCCATTGAGGAGATAACTATACAACTTACTGCCTTCCTCAGGGATGGCATTTGGCATCAATGAAAGGACTCTTTTATGATGCTTTTATCTATATACTGTATTTGTAACAAACATTGAAAGACATTGCAATTGTATGAACAGTGACATCAGTAGGGGTAAACAGTTTCCAGCAACACTGACTAAATAAGACAAAAACTGCAAATCGAATTCAACAATCTTGTTCCAATATTTTTATTATAATACCTTTTTAAAAAAACTACTTTCTCTCTGGATATTGCAGAGGGTGAGCAGGCTCAAAGTGGTACCACAACATCCATTGACCCTCCCAGGGTCTCTGAGGGCTTCCTCACTGCTCCACCATCAGGAGAAGTCACTCCCACCACACCTGCTCCTCATGAACAGGCATTAGTCTCCTTGGAGACTGCCATAAGCCAGCAGGTTCACCAGCCCATATCAGATCTGCTCCTGGCTGAGTCACATGCCAACACGCTGGCAGTTTTGGCTAGGGCGGGCCTTCCACCTTTGTCTGCAGCTGATAGGTCCAACAGTGAGGCAGAGGCATCTCAGATGGAAATGTCTCCAGCACCCACTATTGGTGAGCGAGCCGGAGGATGTGGAGGAGCGGTGGATGAAGTCAGGGAAGGTAGATTATTTTTGCAAATTTATTTAATTCAGACTAGCTCACAGTAAGGATGCACCATTTTAATGTGAATTATGTAAACACCCCGTGTAAAGACTTCTTTTCTTGCTCTTGACATAGTTCTCGAACCTTTGTTCTTGGTTTTCCTGCAGTTTCATTAAGTCCAGACATTGTAGAAAACTCTGAGCCTGCAGTCGTGGGTGTGTCGCATTTGGAAGGGTCTCCCATGGACACCAGCAGCCCAGCTTCAGGCACTCAAGAGGAAACTGCCCCTAACCCCGCCCAGCCCACCCAGCTGTCTCAAGAGTTGACTGCCAGCGGCGAGAGTGGACTGACTGACAGGCAGACAGATACAGATGCAGGGTGGGTTTGTGATCACAGCTGAATTGATACAGATCAAAGTTACAGCTTTTATTTGAACAAGAAACATTTTTACAGATTCCCATCATATATCTGTTGTACTTTTTGATCATGTAAAGCACATTGAGTTTCCTTGTGTATGAAATGCGTTATACAAATAAATTTGCCTTGACTTTATTAGTAGACCTTGGCTTTACTGATTGTATCAACTTAGTCCTGCGGGGCAATAGTTAAATGTAAATAGTTATTTTTATAGGACTTTCAAATACTCATATAGCAGTTATAGTTCCATTTATTTAAGTATGTTTTTCCCCTGTTGGAATGTAATCCATTGTGTCCTCTTTTTTTTTTCTTTTTACGTGCAGCGCTCCTTCCAATTCATCTCCGAGGGAAACGATGCCCAGGAGTGATAGCGCAGACAGCCAGTCACAGGCAATTCAGGAAGAGCCACTCCCATCCACCAGTAACAATGAGGAGGATCCTCTAGCAGGTTAGATTAAACCAGGTTTCACTTTATGTTGAAGTTGGAAATTATTTGATAATTTGATAATTAATATGAATGTTTTGCTGTGTGCGGCAGGCATTAGTCTACCAGAGGGTGTGGATCCTTCCTTCCTGGCAGCTCTTCCTGAAGACATACGCCGAGAAGTGCTTCAAAATCAACTCGGCATCAGACCACCTTCTCGCCCTCCTGCAACTGCGACTCTGCCTACTTCAACTGTACCTGTGCTGGGAGGACCAGGAGTTACCGAAGTCAGCCCAGAATTCCTGGCTGCTTTACCACCTGCTATCCAGGAGGAGGTTGGATTAATTCACACAAAATATTCAGCTTCACATGTATGAATTTAACTCTTAATACACAAAAATCATTTCAGGTTCTTGCCCAGCAAAGAGCAGAGCAGCAACGCCGGGAACTATCACAGCAGCCTCCACAGGGAGACACGCCTCTGGATCCTGTCACCTTCATTCAGACGTTACCCTCAGAGCTTCGTCGTAGCGTTCTGGAAGACATGGAGGACAGTGTTTTGGCTGTCATGCCCCCTGACATTGCTGCTGAAGCAGCTGCGTTGCGCAGGGAACAAGAGGCAAGACAAAGGCAACTGATGCATGAAAGGCTTTTTGGCCATAGCTCATCTTCAGCCCTGTCGGCCATCCTACGCTCACCAGCCTTCACCAGTAGGTTAGGCAGCAACCGTGGAGTCCAGTACACCAGACTGGCTGTGCAGAGAGGAGCGACCTTTCAGATGGGACCATCAACAAATCACAGGTAAAAGGGCAGTAATAGTTGGTATAACAGGGAAGGAGCCAGTTTAAAATGGTATCAGCAGCAGATTTTTGATATTGTTCATACATTAAGAAGCTGGAGATTAACTTGGTCTTTGTTATCATTTTCCTTAGACCATCCAGTTCAAGTGTTGACTCCTTGTTGCGTCTGCGGGGAAGATTGCTGCTGGACCACGAGGCCCTGTCCTGCTTACTGGTTTTGCTGTTTGTGGATGAACCAAAGCTCAACACTAGCCGACTTCACCGTGTGCTCAGGAACCTGTGCTACCACTCTCAGACACGAGGCTGGGTCATCCGCAGCCTCCTCTCCATCCTCCAACGCAGCAGTGAGAGCGAGGTCTGCGTTGAGTCCACGCGACTGGAAGACTCGCGTGGCAAAAGGAGCAACCAGGGCGGGGGCGGGGTTAAAGGCTCCACTACCTCTTCTCTTTCATCGTCCGTTTCCTCTTCATACTCATCCTCCAACGCGCAGCTGTTGAACAGGGTGGAGTCTCGTAGCTCCAACCAGCTTTCATGGCTTTCTGTTTCAATGGACGCAGCTTTAGGCTGCCGGACTAACATTTTCCAGATTCAACGAGTATCAGGTAGAAAACATGCTGACCGCCACTCAGCTGGGAGTTCCACTGCCTCTGCCACACTAGGAGGAACATTGTCTGGCACGTCGGCAGGTGTTACCTGTGCTGGAGGGGGAGGATCGACTGTGCACATCCACCCACAAGCTGCACCTGTCGTCTGTCGCCATGTATTGGACACTCTTATCCAGCTAGCCAAGGTAATGTGTATAAATCTTGATCTACATCAGGCCCATTATTTATATTCTAATTTGTGCTCTACTAATCAAAAATCTTTCTATCTTAAATCTCTCTCACCCTGCAGGTTTTCCCCAGTCACTTCACTCAGCAACGGTGTAAGGATCTGTCAGCATCATCCTCTGACCTAGATTCCCGGCTTTGTTCAAATTCCTCTGGGGGAGGTGGTGGAGGTGGGACTACCAGATCAGGGTCACAGTCTCAGAATAACCCCAATGCTTCCAGTACCCAGAATTCCTTGGGATCAGCTGGCCTTACTCCCCAGTCTTTGGGCATCTCCACTGATTTTTGGGACCTTCTAGTCAAGCTTGACAACATGAATGTCAGTCGTAAAGGTAAAGCCTCAATGAAGATGCTGCCTCTTGGTGGAAGTGCAGAGGCAGAAGGAGCTCAGTTCAGCCTGGAGTCTTCTCCTCTCGGCCAGTTGATGAATATGCTGTCCCACCCTGTGATCAGACGAAGCTCCCTGCTCACGGAAAAGCTGCTGCGCCTGCTCTCGCTCATATCCATTGCTCTTCCTGACAACAAGGCTACTGAGGTGCCCGCAGGGCACCCCACCCCACAGGCTGCCAACCCCAGCACAGCAACATGCTCGGGAGTCACAGCTCCAGCTACGGCTCAGGCTGTGGGAATAATCGGCTCCATCCAACCTGCAGTGGCAGGCCCAGGTGTCTCTATTGGAGCTACAACCCAGAGTTCATCCTCAGGGACCAACATACCCACTTCCCAGCTTTCATCAACAACAATCTGTATACCAATGTCAACTGGAACAAGCTCTACTGGTAATGTATAGACTTGTCAAATTAATGTTGAAAGAGCTCGGCTTTTAATCCTCAACCTTGTATCAATCTGAGCAGGAAAACAAAGAGTCATCGCAAGCATTACAGACATTGAAAAGTTGGCTTCCACTGGTCTTACTGAAAAACAACTTCAACTTTCTGTGGAGGTAAGATTTTTTTTTTTTTTTTTTACAAGAACATAATAAAATCAACACCTCCCGTTTTTGAGAAAATTCATCACGCGTTACGTGAAGCATATCCTCCTCGATAGTCTAAACCAGTGTTTCTCAAATGGGGGTACGTGATGGAGCTACAGGGGGTACTTGAGTGTAAAATTATCAAATAAAGTCAGTCTTGGTCCAACCTCAGTCTTGAGATGACCGGAAATGATACAAATTGTTGAAATAAATCTATTCAGAAGCCACTAAATCAGTGTTTTTCCAACCTTGGGGTTGCCTGAAATTTCAGGAAAATGAAATGGATTTTTAAAATGTTTTAATTATTATTATTGTAATTTTTTTAATGAAACACAATTTTAATCGACTGTATTTCTATACTTCACTTTGTGAAATATAAATCTAGTTCAATGAAAATGCAGTTAAAAATCTCTGAGCTCAAACATTGGGTTGTCAGAAATTGTTGATCAATGTGATCATGATCCAAAAAAGGTTGGGAACCAACCACTGTTTCTTTCCATTTATTTACTAAGTTAGATTCTTTAAAATGTGTATTATCACTCGTTTATTCCATTATTTTGCTTTATAGTTGTTTTAAATAGTTTTCTAAGCAAAATATTCCAGTTGGACAAAGGGGATACTGGGATTCAGAAATAAGAGGTACTTGAACTAAAACAGTTTGAGAACCACTGGTCTAAATTAATGAGAAATGTTTACCTTCAGTCTCCTAATTTGTCTGAACTAAACATTGGTGTTTTAGGTGATCTTTCACTGTACAGAATAGGTTTGTACAGTCATACATAGCTTTACGTCCAGAATTGTTGTTTCCACAAAATGGCTGCAAAAAGAAAAATAAGCAAATGAGTTCTGCTGATGTATAGTGGCCAGAGAAACTATAAAACAAGACTTACAAAGAACTTTTTTTTTCTGTCAGGAACTTCATTTGAGTCAAAGCATCTGTGCATATACTGTGCACATAATTAATTACAACTTAGAAATAAACACAGAAAATATAGCATACACATGACACATCCAACATACAATAAATGGTAGAAAAAAGAGCTGGTATAAAAATGTTGGATTAAAAGTATCTGATCATCCTTTCCAAAAAAAAAAAATGCCGAGTATATGGAAGATGGAAAGATCCCGAGGGGGTGGTGTTGGATAAAAAAGGCTGTTTGCTTTGTAAACGACTGCTATATGTACTGCTAAATGTACGCAGAGTTACTTCAGTAGAGGATAATAAAAATTATATTTTACTTTTAGCAGCTGTAAAACATGTCTTTAATAATTAAGTATCTGATATGGCAACTTTACAAAGTGGTTGGAATGAAAATAAAGCAAATTCAGAATTATTGTGTTGTAAGTGTTTGAATATTATTTAATTTACTAACTTGAGGAGAGGTTGTTAGATTTAACCATACATTCAACAAAATTGTCAGTTCACACCATTATGATGCAGAGATGGGAATAAGGGAAACTGTAATGCGTGCTGACTAGGGATGGGGATTGACAATTGATTCTGATTCCATTATTGATGCTGCTTTTCCATTCCTTACCGATTCTGTTATCTATTGTCATTGGGTGAGGGAATTAAATAATACAAATGGGTTTGTTTGCTTTAACTCTTTAATTTCCTGAAAGAATATCAGCTCTCTTTTAATCCACCAGGTATAGATTGTTTCACTGGATAATAATATATACAAAAGCACTTAATAAAATTGATGAATTATTATTACAACATGACACGTTTTTGCTACAAACATTTGAGAATATTTACAGTGCTCCTTTTAAACTTGAACAACTTCATTTAAAACTAATTCAGACGTAAAACAAATATTTCCTCTGTAAAAAAGAACATATTAACCAAAAGTACAGCTGCACTTATTGTTATGTATTTAAACGGTAAAGCTTAAGTTTAGCCTTTGTTTACATTTCTATAAATGGACCTTCAGAGACGTGTTTGTGCGCGCGCGCGCACTAAAGACAACGATCAGTACTAGTCCGTCTCCCGTGTTTAATTACTTGTTATGAGGACATAAACTGGCAATGAGTTGTGTTCTTGTGGAAGTTTGTTGTTTTTGGAAGAAGCAACTTCAGCGCGAGTGTACAGAACCCGGAAGTGACTAGCGTAGCAACAGATGCTACAAACACAGCACGGAGGACAACACAGCTGCAGGTGGAGGAAGTGGATTCTCCGCGGTGGACAGCAAACAACTATATGGTGGAAGGAGCTTCACTTGGTGCTAGCATAAACACAATATACAGGACCTGGAGGAGTTTGTTACGTATTTGCGACGAAAGAGGAACCGATAAGGGGAATTGTTAAGCAAGCAAACAAACGATTCCTAGGAATTGGATTACTGGGAACCGGTTCTCAGAAAGAACCGGTTTTTGATTCCACCCCTAGTGTTGACTTCTTTACACATTAGTTTGCACAGCTGTACTTTTTGCAACTAAGATTTGAATGTGGTGAATTTAGACTTTTGCTGCCACTGAGAAGTTGACCTTTGAAATCTCTGGAGTTTTTTGCCTTTGTCTAACAGATGTTTCCTTCCATTAGGTGCTGACCTCTCACTCGTGTTCAGAGGAGGGTCTGGAAGACGCAGCAAACATTCTCCTGCAGCTGTCCAGGGGCGACGGCTCCACCCGTGACACTGTGCTGAGATTGCTCCTCAGTGGAGCGAGACACCTCGGATACACTCTTTGCAAACAAATAGGTCGGTAGCCAGCGTCTTACTGCTCCCATGCCACACAGTCCAGTTTTCTTTTGCACACTGACACATTGTTTGGTCTCCCTTAGGCACATTACTGGCTGAACTCCGAGAGTACAACTTGGAGCAGCAGAGGCGCGCCCAGGCGGATTCTCATTCTCCTGATGCTCCTCCTGATGACTCCTCCTTATCTGGCAGACTGAAGGGCAAGATGACCAGCAGGTACGCTGCTAATGCAGATGCTCTTTAAAGTGTCACATTATCTCCATGGAGAATAAAAAAACTCAGCGTTTTGTTTTAAACTTGTATATTAACGTTTACATGTACTTTTCTAGGTTTGATGGATCAGAGAGTGTGGTGATTGTGGCTGCACAGAAGCGCACACTCGGGGGAAGAGAACTCCAACTTCCATGTATGAGCTCGCTAACATCCAAGACGTCCACGCAGAAATTTTTCCTTCGAGTGCTGCAGGTCATTATCCAGCTTCGTGAGGACACGCGTCGCGCCAACAAAAAAGCTAAGCAGACCGGTCGACTGGGTGAGCAATGACTTCTATAAGTGCGGATTTAGTTTCTGTTCAAATGGCAAGTGATGAAATCCCATCTTTACCTTTTCATCGACCAGGCTCCACCAGTTTAGGCTCAGCCAGCAGCATCCAAGCCGCGGTGCGTCAGCTGGAAGCCGAGGCGGATGCCATCATCCAGATGGTGAGAGAAGGACAGAGGGCACGCCGGCTTCAACAGGCCCCCCCACCCACAGCCCCTTCCTCTGCTGCTGCTGGATCCTCAGTGGCCGTCCCTCATGCTCCTACCGGTGCTGCCCCCCCTGCTGGCACGGCTGCTTCAGCAACGGTTAGCATGGGCCGCTCTGACAACAGGCAGACTATTTAGACCAGTGGTTCCCAAACTTTTAAGCAACGTGACCCTATTTTTAGATCACAAATTTGTGATGGCCCCAAAATAATTTACTTTTTGATCATCTTTGTGATATTGTGTAACAAATACAGTAGCCAAGATTAGTGCACAAAGTGAAAAGATGCACCAGTGCAGATATTTTTACAGTTTGTCTTTTTTTACATGCCATATAAACTAAATTTATATTTGAGAAAGTGAAATTATAGAACACAATTTTTTAAGATTGTGTGTTTTAATTTGAAAACAAATAACTAAGAAAAATTAAAATAGTTCCACATTCCAGGTGACCCCAATAATATTTCAGGTGACCTCAAGGTTGAAAATCACTGATTTAAACACACAACCAAAACAGAAAACACCCTCACCATTTTTGATAGAATCTCTCACACCCACACTAAACTTAAAAAAAGCATCATACTGTAAATTTTACAATTTACTGAAACTTGATATTAAATAAAAAATAAAGTAACAAATGGATGCTATGCCATCTTGACTGTAAATGTTTTAGTGTTTCTGATATTCTAGAACTGTACCTTTGTAGAGGAATCTTCTGCACCAAAACAACAGTTTGCGCCTACATATTGTTTGTGCAATATTTGTTTATTTACTTCACTACTGTGATAAACATTATCAGAAGTGCCTGTTGATCATGCCAGTGGCTCTACATGTGCTTTTTTACTGCTGACAGTATTAACATGTTAAGACTGCCTGTTGTGATTTGTTGTTTCTTGGCTTATGTCGCTTCATGCTTCTGGCTCCTCCCTTCTTTCCTACTCACTACCGTTCTCATTGCATCATGGAATGTTACGGTGCATGGTAGCTGTTATGCTAATCATGAATCTGTATTTGTGTATTTTTACCTCCTATTCATGTCTCTGCTTTGGGTCTTTTTGACTTTCATATAGTCTGACGTTCAGCCAGTATCTGAAGCCCAGGCAGCTCAGAGAGACGATTCTCCAATGGACGTGGACCAGCCGTCTCCTCTGGACCAGGAACCACCACCTCTGGGTACGACTCACCTGCGTCCTTTGAATCATGGTTTTATGAAATGTATCAACAATCTAGAGCATATGTGTCAAACTTGAGGCCCTGGGACCAAATTCGGCCCTTTAGAGCATTAAATTTGTCCCGCTCGAGAAAGTAAAAATGATGGAAACTAATTCAGCTCTAGATATCTCAGCCCCTCCAAATGAAAAAAACACAATGTTGAATTTACTTTTTCCCCACCTAAATCTGTGGCCCACTTATGGTCAACTTGGTCTGTATTTGGCCCCTGAACTGAAATGAGTTTTGACACCCCTGATCTAGAGCTTAACGGGGTGCATCATTCAGGTTAAAGGCTTTCCAGCTAGTTTCATGATATATTAAGCTGTGAGGTTATGATTAATTCATGTGTGTTAGAGTATTGTACACAAAGTTCACACATCAAATTAGCAGTTTTGTTAACCATCCTCAAACTGTTTGTGTTTGGGTTTTAGATGAAGATGGAAACGGTCAGTCAGAGAGTGAAGAGAGACTTCCAGACCTCCCTCTCCTCAGTGAGCAGCTGCTGTTGGATGAATTGTGGGACATGCTCGGGGAGTGCCTGAAGGAGCTGGAGGAGTCGCACGATCAGCACGCTGTACTTGGTGAGTGGAATAACACATTAAAGATGGATTTGTTTATTGAATGTTGTTATTTATTATGTAATACAATTCATTGAGGAAATGTGGGTATTGATCTTGAATTATGTGTTGTGTGTGTGTGTGTTTTTTTAGTGCTACAGCCTGCTGTGGAGGCCTTCTTCTTGGTCCATGCCACAGAGCGAGAGAGTAAACCTCCTGTGAGGGACACACGGGAGAGCCAGCTCTCTCACATCAAAGACGAGCCGCCGCCTCTGTCCCCTGCTCCTCTGACTCCTGCCACGCCTTCATCACTGGACCCGTTCTTTTCCAGGGAACCATCCTCCATGCACATCTCCTCCAACCTGCCACCAGATACTCAGAAGTTCCTTCGGTTTGCTGGTAAATTTAGAATATTCATCACAACACAAGGAATTGATTTAGTTGTCAAGTTTCAGTGAGAGTAATACTTTTTTCTCATTTTAGAAACTCACCGCACCGTGCTCAATCAGATCCTGCGCCAGTCCACCACTCACTTGGCTGATGGACCTTTTGCCGTACTGGTCGACTACATACGTATCCTAGACTTTGATGTCAAGAGGAAGTAAGAGGATTCATGTGATGCCTTCTTATTTTAAAGGGAAAAACCTGGATTTGTTCGTACATAAATGGCTCTTCCTCTGTATTCGTGCAGGTACTTCCGCCAAGAGTTGGAAAGACTGGATGAAGGCCTGAGGAAAGAGGACATGGCTGTACACGTGAGGAGAGATCATGTGTTTGAGGACTCCTACAGGGAGCTGCATCGCAAGAGTCCCGAAGACATGAAGAACAGACTGTATTGCTTCCATTATCATTCATTGTCCCTCTGCACTACTTTCCTCACGTCGTCTCACCTCTGACTTTCATTCCAGGTACATTGTGTTTGAAGGCGAGGAGGGTCAGGATGCTGGAGGCCTACTGAGGGAATGGTACATGATCATCTCCAGAGAGATGTTCAATCCCATGTATGCGCTGTTTCGCACCTCGCCAGGCGACCGCGTCACCTACACCATCAACCCCTCCTCCCACTGCAACCCCAACCATCTCAGCTACTTCAAGTTTGTTGGTCGTGTTGTGGCCAAAGCGGTTTATGACAACCGGTTACTGGAGTGCTACTTCACCCGCAGCTTCTACAAGCACATCCTGGGCAAGAGCGTCAGGTAATGCTACGAGCGTTTAAGGCCCAAGTTAGTAAGGATTGACTGATATGGTTTTTATTGTTTTAGGGCCGGCATTGATTATTAGTAATAAAGGAAAACAAAATTTAGAACTAATATTCATTTGCTGTAAAAAAAAATTAAAATAAAATAAATACAAATGCAATTTGGTGTCAAAATTCACAATAACACACCTGGGATTAGACTGAATACAGTATGCTGTTTGTTTTTGTACACTATGATAAAAAAAATGTATCTTAAACTATTATAGAATAAACATCTGACACAAATCTTGGTTGTTAAGGTTTAAGCAGTTTGACTGGTGACTTCAGGCAGAGGGTGAGGCACAGATAACTAAAAAAATGCAAAGCCTTTTCTTGAAACGGATATGTTGCGTTTACTAGGTACACAGACATGGAAAGCGAGGATTACCCATTCTTCCAGGGTTTGGTGTACTTGTTGGAGAACGACGTGTCCACTTTGGGCTACGAGCTGACATTCAGTACTGAGGTAAGTGTGTATTTTAACTACTCCAACTATCTAATCATTAGATTGATCTCTATTATTCTTTGAAACGTATTGAATAATCATTTCTAGAAATTTCAAAATATATAGTATATCAGCACTTAAATTGTTTTTCAAGTCCCTGAAGGGATATCTGGTGATAAATGAGGCTAACATCATGTGTGCAGGTCCAGGAGTTTGGAGTGTGTGAAGTAAGAGATCTCAAACCAAATGGAGCCAATATTCTGGTGACAGAAGAAAACAAAAAGGAGTACGTCCACCTGGTGTGCCAGATGAAGATGACAGGTAGCGGTCGGGTTATTTCACTCTTCTTTTTTTTGTTGCTGCACATTTTCAAAAATCCGAATCAGAAACAGTTTTGTTGCCATGTCCGGTAAACACGATACTGAGAATTAGTTTTGGTGGCGAGAGGGAAAAAAAGACAAGAGTAACAGTGCAAGATTTAAATAAATACATTTAAATGTCAAATGCAATAAGTGCAAAAGATCAATAGAATATTTGGGGACACGATGATATGCTCATGTATACAGGGTAGTGCAAGTTGTACTTTAATGTAACGTATTTTGTGTTTGGTGGTGGTGAGAGAGATTTATTCTCAATGAGAATTTTTACCTGGTTAAATAAAGTATTTAATAATTATAAGCACTGAGGGTTGGTTTGTGATTGTCTATAATATATTAATTAAATTACTTGAGGAGAAATTATATTTGATTGTTATTTTTATTAAAACCAATAGGTGGCAGCTTTTACATTTGTTGTAGTAGTAGTTCAGACTTAGTGAAAGTGTTTCAACTTGTTCCTTAGGTGCTATTCGTAAGCAGCTGGCGGCTTTCTTGGAGGGATTCTACGAAATCATTCCCAAAAGGCTGATCTCCATTTTCACTGAGCAGGAGCTGGAGCTGCTCATCTCAGGCCTGCCGACCATCGATATTGATGACCTCAAAGCCAACACCGAATATCACAAATACCAGTCCAGCTCCATCCAGGTTAGCTGTGAACACTAGGAGATAGTTCTTATCCTTTTGTTCCTTTCTGTTTCTTTACATCTTGTGTGTAGTGTTATCATATATTTCTATTAATCAAATGGAACTACATGTTTTAAACACTTTACTAATTCCACTGCATTCTTCATTAGATCCAGTGGTTCTGGAGAGCCTTGCGGTCTTTTGATCAGGCTGACAGGGCAAAGTTCCTCCAGTTCGTCACCGGCACATCAAAGGTTCCTCTGCAGGGATTTGCTGCTCTGGAGGGAATGAATGGCATCCAAAAGTTCCAGATTCACCGCGATGATCGATCGACTGACCGCCTGCCCTCTGCTCACACTTGGTACATTTATTCTGTCATAGCTAATATTTATGACCATTGTAGTATTGAACAGCTTAAATAACTCCTGGTCTTTTTTTTCTCCCCCCAGCTTTAACCAGCTGGACCTTCCAGCCTACGAGAGCTATGAGAAGCTGAGACACATGCTGCTGCTGGCCATTCAGGAATGCTCCGAGGGATTTGGACTGGCCTAAACTAAGACTCTTAACACGCACAGACATGCATATATTAAGTTAGATTTGCCTACTTTTGACACATTCACGCTGATAACTTTTGAACGCACGCACACACTATCATAGACATTACTGGAGTTCTTGTTGAATGACCTGACCTTGCTGGTTTCTATTCCATATAGGACAAATGAAACCAGCGGGTGAAACAGACTGATTGACATTGCGTACAACTCAGAGAGCCTCACTTTGACACTGTCGTGTCTCCGATCCCAGGCTATGGCAAATGCAAACTGGGATTCAGAGGATGAAACATGGACTAATATAAGAGATGTTTTCTTCATTTAGTTTGATTTCTCTGTACAAAAGGTTTGGGAGTTTATTATGTTCAATCTTTTTGTTTTCTGGCTGTGTAAAAAGAAAAAGATAATGTTGTTTGAACAGGATGGTTATAAAACCTTTGGGGAAAACATGTTGATGGTTTCCTGTTGCAAATTTGTGACTTCACAAGCCTTGGCGATGGGGGACATTTTTATTGGGGGGGTGGGGGGGGTGTGGAATTATGAACAACTTGAGAAGTTTTGGAGATACTCACAAAAATGCACTTTTCAAAGTTTTTGTGGCATTTTTAAGGAAGGATGGTACAAAAAATGAAGAGAAAACCTGAAGGAAAAAAAAAACATTAACCATAAACTAGAGTATTTTTGGCTATTAAATTGCTGACCCAACCTTGAGCCTTTGAATCCGAGTGGAATAACTACATGAATAAATGCATAAACTTGCGTTCATTGTCTCTTAACAGTCTATTTGCAGTGATCTCATTTCAAACACTATAACACGCCTATTCATAAAGCCTAAGAGGCCTATTGGTGCTTCTACACAATATTCCATGTTTGTATTGCATTAGGATAAGAGGGTTCATTACTCATTATACAGTCACCCTTACACATTCCCGTAATCGGATTTTCCATCATCACTAAAGTATATGGTTAGTCATAACGCATACATTATAGGTTCCAAGCCATCCTGCTGTAATCAAGCTGAAGTGATCATTAGGAAGTTCAGTCTTTCAAAAACAAAACACTGATCTTTGTCTCAGTCCACTTGGGTTTATAAACCGTAGCACTAAAAGATTGCAAACCTCCACCAAACTCAAAATATCTTGTTTGTATGATATTGATGTTTATCTGGATCACTGATCTTGATTATGGGACCATGATCGTTCACAAAGAAACTTCTATCCCTATTAAAAACATTACAGTAGCTCCAAATGTATGGGCACTCCCATCTTTATTTATTTTTTGATCGCAATTAAATGCGCAATCTTGATTTGATGCAGATCATAAAGATTAGTCGATTATGAACCGTGAAGAACTTTTGAAATTTCACCCATGATGAGAGGAATTTTTTTAATTTTGATCTAATCCTGCTAACAAACTAACAAGTTAATAAATGCTGGTTAAAATATCACCTTGTCTGCGATACAAACCACCATGAGTGAAAGTGGTGCTTTTCTAGTTTTCTGAAAACCATTTTAGTTTTAGACATAGTTTAATTTGGCTGGTTTGAGTAGTGATGGCATGTTTGGGAGTGAAAGTATCAAACACTGTCCAGGGTGAACTTTCTTAGTTCTGACTGAGCTGGAACAGACAACAACTGGAACCCATAAGAGAATGAATGGCCTTAGATGAAAGACGTGTTGAACTAAGTATAACCATATTTGGACCATAGTTTCGCCTCAAGGATAAATCGTCACTGGCTGTATCAGCGTATAGTTTTGCTCCAGATATTTGTAAATAAAAGTTTTAAGATTTAAGAAATGAGTGAATGAAATTTTAAGTGATTTAAATGTGGAAGGAAGAGTTCAAATTAAAGCTCATTGTTGACAGTTGCTGGACCAGCCAATTTTATATTAAACTGGGTCTAATGTGGTCCCTGAACAGGAATGAGTTTAACACCTGTTATTGATAGATGAATTGCGTTCCTTGAGAGCAGGGGTTCTCAACCTTGGGGTCTTCAAAAATCTAAGAATATTTTTTCGCCCATTTTTGCTTTTTTTTTTTTTTTTTAAATTGTCTGCAACTAAACCGAACTTGTCATATTCTAACCTATTTTCATCACTTTTTTTCTTGCCATCTTTGCTCATTTTAATGCATTTTTGCTACATTACTCCCATTTCTGCCACTTTATCAAATTTCAATGCCTTTTGTGCACATTTTTTCCACTTTCAAGACCTCTTCGGCACTTTTAAATCCTTTCCACCACTTTTCATACCTAATGTCACATATGTCGACCCATTGTCAATTTGAACCTCATCATATTTCATGCTTATTTTTGCCAATTTAACTACATTCATGATTTGTCATGACCATTATTTGCAAGTTAAAACTAATTGTTCCTACTTTTTAAAATTTATTTACACCAACCCCTCCCAACATCTGTCACTTTTAAGCTAATAATGACACTTTGAACCCTTTTTACCATTTTTTCTCTCTCTTTGGTTTATAAAATTCAATTTCACCACATCTTGCACAGTTTTAGCACATTTTGTTTCTGATAAAAACAAGGATTTTCATCTCTAAGATGACAATATACTATGGTGCAAATAATAATAAACCTCCTGGATAACAGCGGATATTATTCCATCCATCCATTTTCATCTGCTTATCCGTTGCAGGGGAAGCATCCTTAGCGAGAGGCCCAGACTTCCCTCTTTATGGCCACCTCATCTAGCTCCTCCGGGGAGATCCACAGGCGTTCCCAGGCCAGCCGAGAGACAGTCTCTCCAGCGTTTCCTGGGTCTTCCTCTGTGTTTCCTTCTGGACGGGCGTGCCCTGAATGCCTCACTAGGAAGGCGTCCAGGGGGCATCCTAATTAGGTGCCTGAGCCACCTCATCTGGCTCTCCTTAATGTGGAGGAGCAGCGGCTCTACTCTGAGCCCCTCCTGGATGACTGAGCTTCTTACCCTATCTCTAAGAGAGAGCCCAGCCACCCTGCGGAGGAAACGCATTTCAGCCGCTCGTAGATCAACCTGTAAATTGAGAGCTTCGCCTTTTGGCTCAGCTTCCTCTTTGCCACGACAGATCAATGCAGACTTTGCATCACTGTAGATGTCGCACCAATCTGCCTGTTGTTCTCTCGCTCAATCCTTCCCTCACTTGTGAACAAGACCCCGAGGTACTTGAACTCCTCCACTTGGGGAAAGACCACATCTCTGGTCAGCCGCACTCTGACAGACATTCTCCGACAGACCATCACAATATGTTTGGGTCTTCCAGGTCTAACCGGCATCTTCCCCCACTATCAAAGCCAACTCACCACTAGGTGGTGATCTGTTGACAGCTCTGCCCCTCTCTTTACCAGAGTGTCCAAGACATGCGGCTGGACTTTGAAGTTGATCATCGAACTGCGGCCTAGGATGTCCTGGTGCCAAGTGCTCAAATGGACGCCCTTATGCCTGAACGTTGCGTTTGTTATGGAAAATCTGTGACAAGCACAGAAGTCCAACTACAACAAAGCACTGCTCAAGTCCCGTTCAGGGGGGCTGTTCCTCTTAATCACGCCCCTCCAGGTCTCACTGTCATTGCCAACATGAGCATTGATGTCCCCCGGGCAGAACGAGGGAATCCCCAGAAGGAGCACTCTCTAGTATTCCCTCTAAGGAATTCAAGAGTCGTGGATACTCTGAGCTGCTATTTGGCCCATAGGCACAAACAACAGGCAGGATCCATCCCCCCACCTGAAGGCGGAGGGGGGCTACCCTCTAGTCTACCGGAGTAAACTCCAACTTACAGACACTGAGTCGGAGGGCAAGAAGTATAGCCACCTTGGCGCCTCTCACCATTGTCAACTCAAGAGTGGAAGAGAGTCCAACCCCTCTCGAGAAGACTGGTTCTAGAGCCCTTGCTATACGTTGAGGTGTGACCGACTATATTCAGATAAATAAATAAATGTGGTTATCACAGAATCATAGAACAATGGACCAATATTTTGCTAACATTATGGATGGGCCCCAAAAAGCTCTCCCCAGTAGATGGCCCCTGTCTCTACATGACTGTTCTTCAATGTTCATGTCTGTGTTCAACCACCTTCAGGTACAGTAGGGGTCCCCGGTCTCTAACACCTTTATTTTGGGGGTCGTGGGTTGAAAAGGTTGAGAATCACTGTTTTACAGCTTTGAGCTTAACTCCCAAACATAAACTTTAAACGAGAAAACCCAGTTTTAAACTTGAAGCTTTTAGTTATATTGTACATGAGTTTGTGCCTAAAATGAAAATGTCTTCCAATGTGACCTTTTCCGTCTTTTAAAGGTCAATGTGCCAGAAAGAATTAGACCATGTGACTGAAAAGACGAAGCCTTTTAGTTTGAATGTATGTTTTTAAACTAGTATTTTTTCTGTGACCTGACAAACCCACTCACCGTGATGAGTTGGGTCTTATTTATGCGTCCTTGGCTTTGCCTGCATGTCTGCACCTGTCGTCCTCTCTTTCTCGCTCCATCCCTTGCGTATCCACCGCTGCTCTAGCGTGCTAAATTTGTTCCACTTTAACCACCCCAACGGTGAGAATCGAATGGATCCTCCCCACCAGCCTCAGTCACCATCCCCCATCACAGCTCCTGCTCACCAATGGCAGGAGTGGCAGCGTCCATGTCTGATTAGTTGCGTGCTGAGGCGTGATAAATGAAATTACCGCTGCCATGAGGGGCTTGCAGACCCCACAGCAGGACCTGCTTCTACACTACATTGGCTAACCAATGAACTCCCTGAACAGTGGAGGCACAGATGCCTCATCCCATTGACCACACTTAAATTACACGTTCTGCAAGCATCTGGTGACGTGCACAGGCTTTGATTTGCCTTCAAAGGATAAAACGCGTCTGCCAAAAGGTCTCTGCACAAACTGATGATCAGTCACGCTTTCTTGGGATTTAACTGGGATTTTGATTTCCATGAAAAAAAGCGTTTTGGCAGACATGTTTACTGTAGCTGTCAGATGATGAGAGTGTAGACATCAGCGCACTGCCAAACAAGCTGTTGTGATTCGCTGTGCCACTGCTTCACTGAGTGAACAGGATGTTCCCTGGTTTCCCTGTCACTGCTTATAGGTTTCCTACAAAGTTACTACGATTTCAATGTCATGCTTTTGGAACCATTTTTCCAGGAGTTTTTGTTGAAGCCACAGGGGTCGTAATCAAACCTTTCAATCATGTTGACCCGATTTCTGTTTGTCGAACTAATAATAGTTCAGCTTGTGCTAAAGGAGAAATGATTTTGTCCTCTCTCGTCTGAGGATTAACACTTACATGCCGTGTATGAAGACAGTGGTTCTTGTCTTGTGTACCCCTTGAGCCTTTTTGTCATACCATGATTACCCCCTCACTCATACATGTTCATGATTCTCCAAAAGGAGAACATAACACAACTGAATAATTAACGTCATTTTATTTCATCTTCTTATTGAACAATTAATATTCAGGTATTAACTTCTTATTTAACTCACATTAAACACAAAATGATGTTGCCTTCAAGGCAATAAAAATGATAAATATAAGAAATAATATTATAGTTAATGTATTATTAAAAAAATAATAAAGTTCAAATGAGAAAAAAAAAAGAATAAATGAAAACAATATAAACAAATAATTAACCTGCCTGTGTTATATATAACTTTTATGACATTTACCACAGAAGGAGCTTATTTGAATATGTCCCCTTTAAACTTTAAAAACATTGCGCACACGTTCCATTTTATTGACGGACTTATGAAATGACTGAGAATATTTTTCTATTATCCTGAAAATAAAATCTTAATATTTTCACATACCCCCTGCGATGTGCTCACGTACCCCCAGGGGTACACGTACCTCTGGTTGGGAAACACTGTATTAAGACATGCAGTGTTGTTCAACTATTGCTTTACTATTGCTTTACTATGTGTCAGGCCATGTGTACCATAACAGGAAGTGACCAAAGGGTTAATCCTACACCACATGTCTAACCAGAAGATCACTGGATGCATTCTGGTCTTCCACCTCACTTGTTGTTCTAATAGTTTTTTAATATGAGAAGTACCAGTAAGTCATTGTTCATTTGTTTCATTTCTTATTTCAAATTTAATGTTGGAATAATTATTGATCATCCAGTTTATCAGACTAAGCTGCAGTCAGCCTGCAAACAGACACAGGGTTACGTAGCTGGGTTTTATTTGTCTTTTCAAACGGTATGTTTATTTTTTATTTTATTATTTTTATTTGACATCAATATTACAGTAAATGTACCAGATTTAGCCTAATGGCTGATTTTCATCTGCTGACCCAGGACAACTGTTAAAAATCATCCTTAAAACCAAATTTATCAACATTAGTACAATAGAAAATGTCATTGATAATCATAAAAACATTCATCAAACTTTATAATTCACCTTCCTAAAAATGTATAATTCAGTTTCATTAAGTAGTTCAATACATATTTTAAATATGATTATAAATTAAAATGCAAGAGAACTCATGATGATTGCAGTTCTAATTAGTCAAAAGTCATTTTCTTAGCTGGGTTTTAAATTAATTATATGTGGGAGTGTCCCCAATATTTACAGGTAATACATTCCAGTAATTGGCAGCTTGTTTGGAAACCCTGATTTTTTTTACGAAGGGTGTAAGAAAAAAATTATTCGGCAACGTATCTCAATATTTCACCTCCTATCAATCCAAAAAAAATTCCAAATTGTTTTTATTAATCATTATTTTAACAAAACAAAAAAAATAAAAGAAAATAATAATAATACATATATACATGTAAACACCCATTCACTAGGTGTTTACATGTACATGCATTTCAGCTTGGAAGTTAATTGCATTTTACTTTCTTAAAAAATACTGGGCACTTTTATAGATGTATTTTTTTAGGTAATTTAGAACTTAACAGAATCAGAATCTGTTGTAGAAGCAAAAGCTTTTAGGTTTTTTTTTAATGTAATTCCACAGTTTGATAAACACACTTGTTTTTAATTGTCCTACTTGAATTACAGTTAGTTAACATTTACTTGTTCTTGCAAGTTTAAAGATAAATAAATTGTTTTTTGTACCATTTTATACTTGTAAAGGTGAAATCAATTATTAACATTGCAATGTATATCTTATTGTTTAATATCGGTATATATCGTATCGTGATATGCAAATCAGGAATCGTATCGTCAACATAAATAACTGGGTTGTGAAATTGCCAATAGTTTAAAAGTCAGCAGTGAACCTACAACTTAAAAGCATCTCTTTCCAATGCGTTCTCCAATAGCCACTCTGGCTGTAGCTCCACCCCCTATTTGCAATCTTCCAGTTGCACACACACACACACACACACACACACACACACACACACACAAAAACCATGAATCACAACATTGGATCATAAAGGACGTTCAACACTGGAAAGCGAGACGCAGATGCTTGTCCACCATCCATCCAGACGTTTGTGTCTGCGTCCTGCTCATCAGCATTAGTGAAGGAACGGAAAGATGACACACTGCATTAATAACTTTGTGTAGGAGCCAGAGAGCTCTTAGCCTAATACGGCTGCAGTCCTCAGCAGAAAGCATCCAATAAATCACAATATTACAGCACTCACAAAGAGCAATGATGGCTACGGGACAAAATTCAGTTCAATTAGAGTAAATGCTTTGATGTTTCTAATTACCTAGAGGGATGGTGTTCATGCCAAAAGAAAATGGATGACAATGCTTGATCTTTTCTTTGCAAAAACTCATGAAGTATTTCATGAATCTCCAGATGAGGATGAGGATGAGGATGAGGATGAGGAGAGCCAAGATGAAAATTCCTGATCGATGAACTCCTGCAGCTTCAATGGCTGAAAAAACACTGGAAAAAGCTTCTATTCACAGGAAGGTTAGTGCCAACTTAGAGCTGCTCATTGTCCGTCCATCCATCCATCATCCATCCATCCATCCATCCATCCATCCATTCATCCATCATCCATCCACTTATTTGATTGGATTTGTTTGATCTGAAGTGGGGAATCGAACAACTACTTTGCATTTCCATGTATAAATAATATAAAAGTACGTTGTATATAAGGTACTCGACAATATCCAAGCAATAGGTGACAGGTAGTGGCTATATTTTTTGGAAAAAATCGGTTTCTTTCAACAATTTGAGAGTAAAAATGACTTCCATCGTGTTATACAAGCATGGAAAAACTGCCAACAATTTGTGATAAATTCGATGAAACTCCACTTGAATAATTTTAAAGTTCTACATCCTAATAAAACTGTTAAAATGTAATGGTTTTTTTCCTTTTTTTTCAAGTGTATCATCTTGCATTGATGCCAATATTTAGGTTGTAAAACTACTCCCAATTTCTGCTTTATCTTAATGAATAATTTGCCTGGAAAAGTTTCCATTTTTTTCAAATATTGCCAAAATTCCTGAGCTCAAGTTTCCGTGTAAATTTGCAGCCCTTCTGAGATACAGTATCTAAAACTAAATGATTTGGTCATTTACACTGTTTATTTTCAGCCATGTGGGCCGATTTGGATGTTTCAAAGGGCCAGATTTGCCCCCCCAGACCTTGAGTTTGACACCTATGACTTATGGGATCATTTTTACTCTGAGAAAACATACGTAATGGACAGGATCAGAATCCAACCAACAATGTAGCACATCCGACGCTTTTCTCCCCTAATTCATTTAGTCAGATCGATTAAATATTCTCATTGGAAACTCATGTCTTTTCTTATTCTCAAAGTGTTTTTTAGCATCCACGCTGTGAACGCTGTGACCTGAATGTGCAGTAAAAGCAGCATCAGACTGACTGACATATCAAGGTGGACAGGAGTTGCCCTCAGTTGTGACAGCAGTGTGACAACTTAAGGAGGGAGTTTGTGACGTGTTCCTGTGAATCTAACGGCTTCGTCGTCACCTCCTGATGAGGAGCTGCTATCTCAGCTGTCTGTAAGCCACAAATGATGGATCCAGGGCAGAAAAGCTCTGAAAATGTCTGCTTGATCCGTGCAGCCTCACACACACAGGTTTATTATTGTTTATTAGTCGCTGAAAACTGAAAAATTGAAAGAATTTGTGTAAAAAGAAAAGTGATAATTACAGTGAGTGTTTAGAACCCAAACCACGACAAGAAGTGACTGTAAAGGTCAAAGGCTTTATTAGCTGTGTGTGTGTGTGCGTGTGTGTGTGTTTGTTTCTCTCTCTCTCTGTGTGTGTGTGTGTGTGTGTGTGTGTGTGTGTGTTTGTTTCTCTCTCTCTCTCTCTGTGTGTGTGTGTGTGTTTCTGTGTGTATTTGTTTCTCTCTGTGTGTGTGTGTGTGTTTCTGTGTATGTTTGTTTCTCTCTCTGTGTGTGTTTGTTTGTTTCTCTCTCTCTCTCTGTGTGTGTGTGTGTTTCTGTGTGTGTTTGTTTCTCTCTCTCTGTGTGTGTGTGTGTTTGTTTCTCTCTCTCTCTCTCTCTCTGTGTGTGTGTTTCTGTGTGTGTTTGTTTCTCTCTCTCTCTCTGTGTGTGTTTGTTTTTCTCTGTGTGTGTGTGTGTGTGTTTCTGTGTGTGTTTGTTTCTCTCTCGCTCTGTGTGTGTTTTTGTTTCTCTCTCTCTCTGTGTGTGTGTGTGTGTTTCTGTGTGTGTTTGTTTCTCTCTCTCTCTCTCTCTCTCTCTCTCTCTGTGTGTGTGTGTGTGTGTTTCTGTGTGTGTTTGTTTCTCTCTCTCTCTGTGTGTGTGTGTGTGTGTTTGTTTATCTCTCTCTCTCTCTGTGTGTGTGTGTGTTTTTGAGTACGTGCTTTTGTGTGTGTGTTTCTGTGTGTAAATGTGTGTGTGTTTCTGTGTGTCTGGGGGTGTGTGTCTGTGTTTCTGTATGTGTGTGTTTCTGCATGTGTGTTTCTGTGTATGTGTTTCTGAGTGTGTGTGTTTCTGTGAGTGTGTGTGTTTCTGTGAGTGTGTGTGTTCCTGTGAGTGTGTGCTTCTGCATGTGTGTGTCTGTGTTTCTGTATGTGTGTGTGTTTCTGTGAGTGTGTGCTTCTGCATGTGTGTGTGCTTCTGCGTGTATGTATTTCTGCATGTGTGTGTGTTTCTGCATGTGTGTGTGTTTCTGCATGTGTGTGTGTTTCTGTACATGTGTGTGTTTCTGTACGTGTGTGTGTTTCTGTACGTGTGTGTGTTTCTGTACGTGTGTGTGTTTCTGTACGTGTGTGCGTGTGCTGCAGCCTCCTCCCTCCAGCTCTGCCCTGTTTGTGTCACAGCAGTGAGCACCTTGTGGCATTTATAGAGGAGAAAAGTCAAGGCATGACTTTAACCTGTGGCTCTGCTGCTGCTGCTGATGTTGATGCTGATGCTGATGCTGCTGTTTCACCTGCACAAAGTCTCAGCTTCACACAGCAATAAAACTGAGCCTTAGAGAAAATACTTTATCATCTTTTTTTTATTAATTATGAAATAGTAATAATAATTCTTTTTTATTAAATGGCTGTAGTTTATTGATGCACTATAGGGAATTATTGGTACCATTTTACTTGAAGTTTTATACACAAGGCTGACATTATGCTATTATTATCTGTCATTGACATGAATAAGGTGTCATTAAGCTGTCATTAAGTGCCATTTGCTAAATTATGACACCTTTGGAGCTATGTTGACATTGTTGGTTTAGGTGGAGGGATATAGTGGGGTTAGGGTTAGGGGTTTGGATACATGTGTTAAACTAATGGCCCGAAGGGCAAATTCGGCCCCTTGGAGCATCCATTTTGGCCCGCAGGAGAAAGTAAAAATGACAAAGAAAATGAATGAATCATTGTGTAAATTAAACTCAACAAGGCTCAAAGTATTCCAGGTGCTTTTATCACATGACTGCAGTCATTTTTTTTTTTTATGTTGAACTGTTGAAAAAACTGAAAAATTCTTACAAAATCCTTTAATTTTCCTCAAATTATGGCATAATATTTCCCTTAATTAAATAAAAATTGGTCACAAAATCTAAGAAATTTAAAGTGAATATCCTGTAGGGACTGATATCTATCACTTCTTGCTTGGATATTGTGAGTTTCTTATATTTTGTATTTTATGTACACGTAGCAGTGCAAACTATAGCACAGTAATGTTGAAATGACTCATTTTCCTGCATAAAATCTGTGGCTCACTGTAGATCGAGCTGTTCTGCATTTGGGCCTGAACTAAAATGACTTTGAATCCCTGGGTTAGGGTAACAAACGACAATTAATGACAGCCTGCATAGCAACTTATTCATGCTAATGACAGATGTCATGTCATAATAATGACACCGTAATGTCAGCCTTATGTATAAAACTTTATGTAGTGTTACCAAATTCTTTGTGCAAACTACATTGTAAACTTTAGAGGAAAGACGGCTAAAGAATATCTTTAGAAATGAAATGCTGGATGGAAAAACCATCACTGCTTTGCTTCTGCTGCAGAACATTTTGCATTAATTGTATGCAAAACCTCAATTTGAATATCAATGGAAAGATTTGAGTACAAGCTGCAAGTGGCTGCTTCCGCCTTGACAGAGAACCCTCATTGTTTGTGTTTGTTAGTGATGGTGCTCTAACCTGTGCGTCACCACAACACCTTGTTTGAATGAACCTCCAGGACGGACTCAGACTAATGCCTAATGAGACGGGCTCTGTTGAGCGAGGGGCTGCTTCCATCTGAGAGCCGAGCCACTCCAAGCAAGGCCGGAAACTAAATCAGAGTCATTTCCCTTCAATTAGTAAGTGATTAACGTCAGGTCAGAGAAGGCCGGCTGACCTTCTAGCCACGTAATGGTTTTAACTCAATCAATGGATCTCTGCATGCTGGCCACATCAGCAACCCAGCGTAGGAAAAGATTAGCTGAATCCAGCTCTGAGCTTATCTCAGGCCTGCCGCCTCTCATTCTCATCAACCGTTTCTTTTCTTCTAAAAGCTTTAGATCCTGCCAAAAATGAAGTCAGAAAAGGTCCTTGATTTTGTCTAAAACCATCAGACATAACCAGGCCTGACTTACTGTCACAAAGCTTTGGACCATTAAAACACAATTGAGTAGAGAAAACACTGATCGCCCATTACTTTGAGCACAAGATCCTTTATTTCTATTTGTGAGAAATAGACATATTTGTCATGGCAGATGACAATAATACGGGTTATTAATTAATTATATTCCTTAAAGCTGACATATTGGTATATATGCAAACACCGCCGCCCTCATCTCCCTTCTTCCATTTAAATCCAGTTTCAAGTAGTCTAGTTTGTTCTCCAGGGAGTGGACATTAGAACACAGGATGGAAGGAAGCAGCGTTCTCTGAGGATTAGCTTTTAGCTTGATTGCTAGCCCCGCTCTTGCTTCTGATCACACCGATTAAGTCTCCTCCACTGGCGGACACCGCTGGTACGAGGCTTCGCAGGTCGCCGGTTGTAGTCGGCGTAGCAATCCGTGGATCGAGGTCTAGAGTAGTCTCATCTAATAGACTATAACTGTTTGATTTACCTAAATCTAAGATTGCCCGGTGGTCGTAAACTATTTCAGAGTAACTACGCTGCAGGTTCACTATGAAATGATTAGAACTGACTGAGTTATCTGTCAGTATACATTACATCTATTGCTAACACGAGCCTCTGCAGCCGCAGCCGACCTCCAAACTTCTATAAGATTTAAGGTCTTCCACTGTGTATGAGCTTGGTGAAATCCAGGTAGTTGATGATATCAGGAATCAGGATACATAATAGATGGAAGACTCTCTGGGTCGTCATTGATCCATTGATCTAGGATGGCGGTGTTGTTTGCTTATACATCAATAACAACTGGTGCAACAACGGCGAGCTAGTCTCATGTCACTGCTCTCCTGATGTGGAACTACTGACTATAAAATGCAGACATTGTTCTCCCTGATTTGTTGTAACTTTTGGAAGTCTATACAACTCCACATGTTTTTCACGGTCTGATCGATTACTACAGACAAAAACACGGCAGTAGTTCACCATTTCCTCTCAAAATTCGAGATTTGCTCGTTTGTGTGCCATATGTAAACCGGCTGCTTATCTCCAAAATGGCGACTTCCGGGTTGATGACGCCGTTGATGATGCGCCGTGAAAACCCTCTATACTATAAAATATCCAATGAACAATCTATGCTTTATGAACCAGCTAATCAATACTCAATATTCCTCTATTCACTCTTCTCTCAATCCAAAGGGGCGGGACTAACGGTGCTTGTTCATGACGCAAGATGTTCCCAAAATGTCACATGATCTTGTTCTTAGCCAATAGCAAAAATAAATTGTAATAGCTGGGTATCAACCCATAGAGGGCAGTCATTCTGACATTTTACAACCAAATACACCAATTGAAATACTTTGACAAAAATGTTGAGAGTTCACTACTTTATACCCAAATACATTTAGTTTGGGATTTAGTTACTCTTTAAGTACTCGTCCATTAATTAACCTCAGTCATACAGAGAGCAGTGTTATACCTGAGACAACATTTTAGGACTAGCCTGGAGTCCATCCTGATCTTTTTGTATTATTCAATGTTTAATACAGGTGAGTAGTCTGGTAGCGCTCACAAGGCGCTTGAGTTCTGGGGGCGGGACAAACACGCGCAGAGTAACCAATCAAACAAAGAGTGGATGTGATGACAATAACGTGACAAGCGTTGTTCTTTTTCCCTAAACGAGGCCAGCAGAGGAAAATGGCGTGTAGTACGATCCAGATTTACGGTTTTAAAGCCTCTTCTTGTTTTGGCTTCAACGATATATCCAGGTCTTTAAAACAGAGCAGAGCAGCAGCTTCGAATGTCTTCTCCGTGGCGGAAGCCATGTTTGTTTTGACACTGCTTAGCACAGGAGATTTGACGTTATTTCTGATTGGAAGTGGGCAGAAACGAGGGTATTGGCCATTTGAGGACAGCCTAAGTCCATCCACAGAGTAACGTGCCAACTGTGCCACATAAAAACACTTCACTGAAATCAGCCGTGCTTTCAGTCTCTTTCTCTCCGTTGAACTTCCACACCCACACTGCACTGCAGCCCATTACTATATTGCTCCTTGTCTCCTTTTGCTTTTTAAGCTGATGGACTCATTCTTCCTCCCTCTTTCTGTCTCTGTCTCTTTTGCTGACTGCATGTGTTTGTCCTGCAGCTCCAGGATTCAGCTTGTTCATTCAAAGCCTTTCCCGAAATGCCTTTCTCTTTCTCCTCTTCCTCATAAATCATTCCACCTCTCCCGCAGGTTTGCCAACTGACTCACTTACAGTTGAGTATGGAGAAAACAATATAATCTTGGAGGTCTTCCTTCTCTCTCCCACCACCGTGAACAATCCGCTGTGGTTTTGTGGTGAGGCTTAAAGAGTCAGTGTGAATATTCAAGGTTCAACTCCAGGTCAGTATTGGTGTTTACATGTGAGATTCTCCTGTTAGCGTTGTGAACGTCTGAAGTAGCTGATTTGTAGTTTTTATTGTGGTTTTCTCTCCCTGTCTGTAGTTACATATCTACCAGACATGAACTGAATAATGTATATATCCTAAAAACCAGCTATACAATTTCACTGTGCATGTTTTTAATAGCGGGGTTGATTAAGAATCATCAACAATGGTGAGTTAAACTTTTTATGTAATTAATTTTTACCTATTCTTGCTTTATGCATTTCATACTTGCTTTTAGAGATGGGTGAACTCATCGGCTGATATTTGCCATAAAATGTTGTCAGTTCACATCTGTATATGTTTTTCCGCCGATATTAATATTTAAATTGTATTTACAGTTTTTTATTGTCTGAGTTTTGCAACATTTTCTTAACAAAATGTACTTTTTCTTGCAAGAACCACCAAACTAAACCTGAACTTTATTATTGGGAGAATACTTAAATGTGCTTTTTATGGGCTGTTGTTTGGGACAATGTGTTTGAAATGAATATGGAACTTTTTCCATAACTAAAAATGAATAAATTATGAGGTTTGATGTTTGGAAAACATCCAGTACGACATCACAATAAAAATAGACTTAATGCAGTGATTTCCAACCTTTTATATCACAAATTTCTGGCCACCCCAGTGACATTTTTTGTCGAGACTTTGTATTTGTAACACAGTATAACAAACATGATCAAAAACTGGGCAGCCACGTTTAGTGCAGAAAGGGACAAGATGCACCAGCTCATATGTTTTTATATAAACTAGATTTGCTATTTGAGAAAGTGAAAGTATTGAATACTTTTGTTTGAGATTGTATGTAGTAGAGTATAATAAATAAATAATAAAAAATCTAAATAAACTGAAAAAAAAAAAATCATCATTTACTAGACATTTCAGGCGACCAAATTGTAATTCCAGGCGACCCCACATGGGGTCACGACCCCAAGGCTGAAAAACCCTGGCTGAACGTGCTAATTCTATATATTCCATAAATACTGTGACCTAAAATTAGTGTTGTGGCTAGGGGGTCTATCTATGTATACAACAGTAAAAAACTATTTTCATTTTACTGAGTTTTTATCCAACATACCAAAATGAAGCACAGCGTTAGTTCAGGCAGGCCGCGAACGTCAAGCCAGCCACACCTTCAATCAACCCACAGCACAGATTGGCTCCCTATTGGCCAAAGCATACAGGATGTGTCTTACCTCCTCAGCAAGCATCTCGCAACCCACCTCCACCCCAACTCCTCCAGGTCAGTATGTATCCAACTGACTGGGTGTCATTTTGTTGTCATCAACATCTGCTCTGATCTGTTCCAGGGGGTTTCTGCTGACCGCTCTCCTTGCTTTAGCCTTTATCTTGGGCTCATGGAAGGTCAGGGAGGAATGCTCTCCCGACATCTGGCTTTCCACTTAAGCACGCGGATTCGGCAAGAGGTCCCGGAACAGACCCATACCGCCAAATATAAGATTGCATGCACATCAAGGCACTATATAAAATCCAATGCGTTATTTTTGTTAATAAATAATTTGTTTTGACTAACGCGGTCCTGACTGAACTGTTTTTTGTTGTTGTTTGTTTTAATTGCATCAATACATCTTTTAACTGATGACGACAAAAAGACTTCGACTCTTTGGGATTTAACCCAAATCCTTCATCTGAGCGGCCTATGATATTACAAAATATTTGATCTCTTAGATAAAACATGTTTATGTTACACATGCAGTTCATTGGATTCATATTCAGACTTTTCATTTGGACTACTGGTCTCTTCAGGAAACGTTAAAGAATGAGTGATGTGGATGCTAGTTTTACTATCTACGTCTACGTCTATGTCTATGTCTGCCCTGAGTGTCTCATATCTCCAGCCCTGGTGCTCCCGTTCTGTACTGGTGTCCCACCATCAGCTCTTGTCATTTTTCAATCCCCTCATGTAGATCACAGAGAAGGGTTTCACCCCACTGTGATCATCAATCATGATGTCCAGGGTTTATGCTGTGGTCACAGCCTTTATGTGCCTGGCACGTTCTCAGCCTCTCAGAGCAGATGGACATTTGGCACCTTTGGGTTGTAGGAACACAAAAGGGGAAATGAGGCATCTCAGTGGGAATGGGGTTTCCTTAGTGGGCATGCTGCTGCATGACTTATTTGAACTTTTTTTTTTGTTGATATTTTTATTGTTTGATCATGCCTTTAAAATATCTTTGATTGTTTAGAAAAGTGAGAGCATGTTGAAACACAAGATGTTTACATGAAAGAAAATGTTAAAAATGTATGTGATATTGATTTATATACTTCAAAGCAGTTTCCCAAAGGGGTTTTGGCCTGAAATGTGCTAAAAACAAAACAATCTTGCTCAGGATCTGAAACCTCAAAAATACAGTTGAACTGACGATTTTGGGGACGACCTTAAAGGCTTATAAAACACATGGAAAACACCCAATAAATACAGAAAAAAACCTTCATTGTATTGTATTGGTGGAAATGCAGGGGAGTCATTCCTAACATAACAGCCTTTTAATTGTGTTGTAACTGTTAAAAGGCTGTAATAAATATTCCTAATTGACATGGGAACTGGATTATCGTCGCCCATTGACATTAATCCCGTGTATTGTCACAACAAACACAAGCAGATGCCCTATGGGATTAACACAGCCTTCTATTACACAGTGAAATCAGCACATCAGTGCACGTCTCAGCTCAGATAAGAAGAGTCAACAGTGATTCCTCACACGTTTTCATTCTCAGACATTATGCAACGCTCATTCTAGTTCTGCCTGTGATTATATTATAATGAACTGAAGCCTTTTTTCCTAAGTCTTTGTAGTGAACTGAATTAAAAGAGATTATGAAAGTTAAAATCCAAAGCAGCGTGCAGAGAACTGGCACATTCTCTCCCCTGGACATAGATTTACCCACACTCTGTGTTTTATGTTGCAGAAGGAGAGAGTGCACAGGAAGAATATGAATATAAATGTGCAGCATTTATTATTCTTATGTATTGCACTCTTTCGTGAGTGTAACATAAAGAACAGACTGTGCACAGAGTTAAGGAAAGCAAAGCCGGAAAAAACAAAAAAAAAGGAATGGTCCGAATCCACAGAGGATGAAGGGATGAGAGGGAGGGCACAGAAGAGGAGGAGGAGGAGGGAAGGAGGGAAGAAGGCAGGCAGGGAAGAGGGTGATGTCACCTCTAACAGGCAACCAATAATAGTCAGGGAGGCAGAGAGAGAGCGCGGAGCTAAAGGAGGGTGTGTTTTTCTATCACTGCAGCATCAGTACAGAGAAGAGGTGCACAATCAGTTTTATAGAGAAGAAGAGGAAGACAAGGCGCAAGTAGCAGAAGAGAAGAAAAGGACGAGAATAGCTGCTGGAGGAAAGAAGGAGCACTGTGAAGTGGTAAGAGGATGGATCTGCATGTGTTTTATGGAAAAGATGGAGAACGGGTGTGATGATTAATTAGCCTGAGGTACCGTGGGTTCACACCTTTGCATGATTTACCATCAGCAGAATTACAGCCTGTTTAAATGAATTTTAATGTTGGTGTGGATGTGAAATTTTTCATCATATTGAGTTTTGTCATTAGGAAGCCATTCACACTCAATACTAATGTTTTCATACATTTTCCAAATCATTTTGAGGACTGAGCCTCGTGTGATGGACAACCTGTTGGAGGAGGAGGATACTTTCTTTAAAAGCACTACTCATGGTTTCCGTGATTCCATCTTTAAATGCAATGCATTCAACAGGGTTTACAGCATGTCACCTGAAATGGCAGCACCTCAAAAATAGTTTTTGGTCACGATTTCATCAGATTTGAACTTGTTCTGTCAAATTATTTGCCTAATATTGTCATTTGTGGAGAAAGCCCAACATTGAAGCTTTTTGCATTGTGCGACATTCACATGAGTGAACCACATATACACTGCAAATAAGACAGCACACAAGCCAATTCCTATTTAATGCTTCACTCAAACTGAATTGTGATTTCATCATGATGTTTTCTCTCTCTACACCTTCCCTGTCCACATTACGCCGAGTGGCTTATTGTTCAAAAAAGCCTGTGATTATGTCGTTCTTCTGTGGTTTTCATCCATCCATGTGTTGGATAAAACTCAGCTGTGTGGCAATCAAACACAACACAGCAGAGCAGACTAGAACAATTTTCTGGTCTGTCAGGCTTGTGTCCTGCAGCTGTAGTGAGTCTGTCTTTCTTTTCCAGGTCAGGGACAAAAAAAAAAAAGCTCTAATTTGACAAAACGTGTTCTGCAGAGGAGAGTGACTTTGGAGGCAGTGAAAGGAGAAAGAATAAAGCACAGATATCAACAGGAGACCTGCTGTGAGGAAGAAGGGAGGGGGGTTAGGGAGGAAGAGGGGTGGAAAAAAAAGGGTGGGGCAGCCACACGCAGTATACTGTGGAGGTGTGCCAGAGGAAGAGGAGGTTCTCACCTGGCTGTGAGCCATACAGATGCCTCCTGTCACCCGCCCACACTTATTTAATACACATTTCCATTTCCCCACCCACAGAAAACATCCGTGCTCCAATAGTGTCAGACTAATGTTAGAAGAAAGGCCGTGGGCTTGTTTCAGGCTCTGGTAACATTTGCATAAAGCTGCATCTGGGCACAGAGAAAGACATTCTGAACTGGAGAATACTTCATCCAGTGGGTGTAGTGGTGCTGAACGTGATCCCACCTCCCTCCCTTCCTGCCCCTGTAGCCTGTAGCCCATGCAGGGTTGGGTATGACAGCGAGGGCCAAAAAGATGTGATTGTCTGATCCGAGGGTCATGTTACCAACATTAATGTCATAATTTAGAATAAATGTATGCCAATCTGAGCATTATTACAGGCAAGAACATAGGGTTCGTGTTTTTTTGTTGTCATTTTGGCCAATTTTTATGTTGTATTATTGTTGTAATCTTGTTGGTTTTTGGTGTCATTTTGTGTATTTCTCTTTCATTTGGGCATTTTTGTTGTTGTCTTGTGTTTAGTAATTTTGTGTGTTTTTGTTTCTGTAATTTGGTATGTTTTCTGAAGTCATTTTGCGCCTTTAATGAGAGGATCCACTTGTCCCATAGAGAAAAATTGTATTGATTGGTCATTATGTAAAAACATATTTCCTGATTCTGTTCTGATTGCCCAAGTCGTAGTTCATGAAATGATCAATAACTGCGAATGAATATGAATATGAGACTAAAATGCTTCTGAACTAAAATGCGTTCAGGATTGAATCTGGTTCTGGGACTGGTTTGGAGTCTGTCAATGACTTGTTGTTACCATGTGTACGACATCCATAAACAGGCTGCTGTGCACACGTCCACACAATAGATGAAGATAAAGCAGCTGCTGAGGACTGCATGGATGTGTGCATGTGATCCTCTCTGTGGCAGCAATGCCCAGGAGACACACTGTTGGTCACATTATCATAGTCAATGCTGCTGGTGTTTATATGCCAGTGGCTGAGCTCCTTCTACACATTGTAGTGCTGGAGTAGCCATGCAGGGATTAGGCTCACCTCGGTATGGTGCAGAATGTAATCTTCCCTCTGACTGGTTAATTGAGCTGTTCCATCAAAGAGATGGATGGATGGAGGAGGACAGAAGAGATGATCCTTAAGAAGAAATGAAAGGAAAGGGTATAAGCAACATAAAAAAGAAGAAGGGAATGGACCTTTATTGGCCGAGCCTTCTTTTTTTATGTATTTGCTGTCACAGTCTAGAGAAAAGGGAGACAAAGAGAGTCTCACAGGACTTTATTTCAAAGTGAAGTTCTGTTGTTGCAAAAATAGTGATTAAATACATGAGTATGACTGATAGACTCTGCTATGGGTGTGCTGACGTGTCTTTTCTGGGGTTTTGTTGCTGTTGTAGTTTATTTCGCTAAGGAGATAATATTTTTTACTGACTATTATTTATTTGTTTCTCTGTTCACAAGATTACATCAAAATTATAAATTTTTTACCTAAGATAAACCTTATGTTATTACATTTTGGGAGGCATCCAGATCAAATACTCAGATTCCGGATCAGTTTGAACAGTCGAAAATCCCTTATCTATCTCTCATTATTGGCAAAATGTCAAAAATTCATATTTTGGTTTGGAATTTATCGATATTGTCGAAATTTGCCTCAGTTATGTCAGGTTGGTTTCATCCAGGTCAGATCCGGATTGTGATTTTTGTCGCAGTTGCTCGGAAAAAATTGGGTGCCCATACATTTGTACCCACTGTATCGTAAATAATAGGGATAAACATTTCTTACAAGACTTTAAAGTGTGAATGATCATGGTAAAATGATCAGAATCACTGATCCAGATAACTTGGAATATATGGCATAGAGGATATTTGGTGGAAGTTTGTGCTTTCTGAGTGCTCCTTTTTAAGATAAAGTCAGAGATTGGCCTATGCATTTTCCAAATGTCTTTGTTGGTGATGTTAAAGTGAGAACTAGCGGTTTTAGCTGAGCAATGGTGACCTTTTGCTCCTCAGCCACTTGTAGCTTCAGGTGAACACATAAGCATAAGACACATCTATAGAGGCCAGCAAAGCCACACTGCTGAGATCCTGTTGTAGTGGACCAAATGAGGATTTTCCCATGTTGTTTCCCTGGCCTGCCTACTTAAGCTCTGCTTCTTATCAAAGACGGCTCTCATCACTTTCAAAGATTCAGCCATTAAAGCTGCAGCGTAAAAAAACAAAGGATAAGAAAAAAACAGGATTTTCCTTAACAACAAGTGTCAACAATAACACAGTCATGTCTGATTTTATTTGTATCCTCCTCTGAGAGTCATATTTAAAGTTACAAACTCAAGCACAATTTCAAAGGCTTGCTAGTGAGCTCCCTGGAGTTGTCTTGCAGCATTCATTACCAATGCTGAGTGCGTGCACGCTTCAGCGTCTGGATCTCGTGCACCTTCAGGATGCTGTTAGAGACGACGAGTCAGCCCACACCCTTTTCCCCCCCCCAGCTGCAGCTCTGAGACTGTTTGGTTTTTAGACCCTGCATATGGGAGTCAACCCACGGGGTGTCAACAAGGGGATGGTGTTGACACTCTGTCAGGGTTTGGTGAGGAATACGTTGGGCTGGTTTAGGAAGCTAAGGGTCAGAAGGATTGACAGCCCAGCCAGGGGTAAATGATTATAAAGAGCTGAGGGAGGAAAGCCGGCTGAAGGAGGAGATTGAAATTTGTAGCGATGAAGAACCTAAAGATAGAAACCATTGATTAGAAACACCAGGGTGTTGTAAAGATGGCCTTTGGAGGCTGTTAGGAAAGGCAAAACCAAATAGAAAGAAAGCATCATGATCCGATGACTGGAACAAATCAGAATCAGAATCAGAATCAACTTTAATGGTCACGTAATGTATTTTATACACACGAGGAATTTGACTTGATGAACTGTGCTCTCTCTAACAATGTAAACATTAAATAATAACAATCAACTAAAAAAAATATAAACATAAATATAAACAGTAGTTAAAGACTAATATGTGCAAAACTAAATAAAGTAATATAACAAGATATTACTAATAATAACAATAACAATAGCCCTGCGATGGACTGGCGCCCTGTCCAGGGTGTACCCCCGCCCAGGGCCCAATGAGAGCCGGAAATTGGCACCGGCAGACCCCCGCGACCCTGATAAAATGGGAATTAGCGGGTTTGAAGATGGATGGATGGATGGAACAATAACAATAATAAAAATAATAATAATAATAATAGTGCAGTAGTGCAGTGATGAGTCGTGCAGGTGAACATTTCATATAAATAGTATACGTTTATGTACATGAACATTCAAGTGACAGTTTGTTCCAGGGTTGTCACGTGTTTAGTTCCAGGGTTATTACACAGTCATCCTATCAAAACCTAATGGATTAGCTTTCACAGCCTTTCTCTCGCTGGTTTCTCTCATTTCGGTATTCACACTGCGGACTGGGAGAAACACATCAGGGTCTTAATCAAAATAATGACTGACGCACCCGGAAAGAAGCTCTCAGACAAAGACTCATAAATCCAATCCTGTTATGTATACAACCGAACCTGAGAAGAAGATTGAGGCACAAATAGAGACGTCATGTATGGAGACGAATTTAATTTGGTGGAGTGAATTATCCCATTAAAGCTCTCACACGAGATGACAGGAGGGAGGGGCAATTGTTGAATTCCCTTGGGTAAACACATATGATATTGGCCGTTAATATTTGCAAACTGGAGTCTTATGACGGTGGATATTGAGAGAAATTAATTACCACCAAACCAATAAGGAGAAGACTGGAGGCTCCGTTTAGATATTGCAGATGGAAAATTGGTAAATGAGTGCATTTGAAAACACTCTCTCGCCTTTTATCATTTTATTTTATTACGGTGGAGCCGTGTTTAATGTTTTCTGAATCCAATTTCTTTGGTGAACATTGTTTAAAATAAAGAATTGCACTGGACTCAGCAAAGCAATAAAACTCCACATCGAATATGAATTACGGGAGATATTAAACTGTCCGCAGAACCCTTCCTCCCTCCCTTTGCAGATGCTGTCCTAATGTTTTCTCTTTGTCTGCGACAAACACATTTCTTTGTCTCAACGGACTTGAGAATTCCCCTTTAGTGTCACGTCTTCCGGATGACGCTCATCTCTGTCAAAGAAGCTTTTTAGTCCGCACGAGTGACCAAAAATACTCTAAATTAGCCCTCTGTCCCCAACAGCACGAATGTGTCTGTGGAGAATCCTCTGTCAAGTCTCAGTGTGTGTGTGTGTGTGTGTGTGTGTGTGAGATGAAGAGAGAGACCTTTAACCCTGACCAGCAGGAGATGGATGAATTAGTGTAATTGTGCATCAAATGGCTCTGTTTGGTGATTGCCTGTCATTTGTGGAAGGTAATGTTAAGTATCTGTTGCCGCCGTTGTTGCAACACTTCAAGAGGCTTCAAATGTGATGTCTCTAATGGACAAAAACCTTCATTTTGTGTAATTTGCCAGCAACAAAAATAGTCAGAATACACACTGTAGACATCCAAACTACATTGGACAGAAAATGATTTGGCATCAAATCATTGAACTCATTTGCATCCAGCCAGGGAATTTATCATCTTTATCATCATTTATCACCATTCAAGGAGAAAATTGCGAAAGCTACTTTGTTTATAAAAGCTAATTATAATAAACGGAACAAACAGAATATTAACTCTTATGAAACATAATACAATTAAAGCATTCATAATGAGTGATACACTTTATTTCATGATCAAGTTTGCATGATGATGGAGCTTATCCAACGTTTTCCTGGAATAAAACCAATGTACAGGAATAAGACATATCGATGCACGCACACAGACTCACAAACCACACGTTTGTGAGCAACAGAATACCTGAATAAAATCTATGAATGCTCAAGAAGCAACAGAATCAAAGCCCAGTCTTATCTAGAGCGGTCTCAGTTGAAATCAATCAATCAGTCATCATCAATGATGACTAAACTAATTGTCGCTGTGTATTTGAGGGCATCTAATTATCTTTGTGTTCGTGTTTGATTGACAGGTGAGTCCACACTGTCCCAGAGGACCCCCCACCCCCCCACCACACACACACTTTTAATGTTCTTATCTTATTCTGTCATGACGAATGTTTGAAAAGAATTGATCCAGTGATATTTCTCAAACAGAGAATAGTAGTCATTTATTATTAGCTAATGGGTTTAACTAATTATTAATCATCTGCAGATCAACACTTCACAAAACTGAGAGATTGTCTTTTACGCTCCAAGTAGAGCGATATTAGCTCATGCAATGTACAAAATTTTTTTTGTCATTAAATTTTCACTTTGTTTTTGTCCAAAAAAAAAAAAAAAAGGAAAAAATAATACGTTACAGACATTTCAATCTTAAACATAAGAATATGCTGCAATAAAATAAATAGAAATCAATTAGAAGATGCTGAAAAAAACATCAATACGTCCAGTATAAACAAAAAAATTCATATAATGTATATAAAATTTTATTTGCCGATGTATCGCGATATTTCACCGTGCGATTATTGCATTGATCCAAAAAATTTCAAAATTGCGCAAAGAGGCATAACACGTAAACTCCCAGTTGTTCAGGGTCAGTGAACCAGATAAAAACTTTATTTTCAAAAAAATTACTGGGCGCTTTGATAGAAATTTGTCACAAATCTAGGAAATTTGAAGTGAAGACTGTCTGTCTGTCACTTATTGCTTGGTTATTGTAGGTTTCTTACGTATTTTGTATTTTATGTATACGTACAAGTGTAAACTAGGGCACAATAATGTTGAAATTACCAATTTTTCCTCAGAAAATCTGTGGCCCCCTTGAGATCAAACTGCTTTGTATTTGGCCCCTGAACTGAAATGAGTTTAAGACCCCTGTCCTACACTCACACAGCTGGTGATTTGTGTTTAGTTGGTTGACGTATAGAGTTTATTTCTAAATCTCATAAATCTCTCATGAATTAAAAGAAAATTTAGTGCATTTTGTGTGGATTAGTTTGGATTGATTTAGATTAGTGTTAAAATGATCATCTTCATATCCAGTGTTGGTGTGGTTATGAATATAAAATGTTAAAAGGGTGTAGCACGTGTTGCCACCAAAGTGTCCATTCTCCACTGGGTGCTACTTTTGATAGAGAACAGTTCCTTAAGGACACGTCAGCATAAATAATTACAGAATCAGGGAACAACACCTTAAAAAAATGATTGGATGAAGCCACTTGTTTGCAGATTTATTTTTCTTCCTTGTAATAATTTAATCAAAAATGTAGCTCAATGAGATCCAAAGTAATGAGTATTCTAGGCGGTATTGACATCATCCCTGACCGCACTGACCCGACGGGGATCCTTTGGGGAATTCACGAGTCGTTCAATTCTGGCCGTCATGGCAGGCTGTTTATTGAGTGTACACCGTTGCATTGGTTTACTAATTTATAGATTTTTTTTTGCTGAAAGGCTGAGTGCATTTTTAATGAAACTTGGGGGTATGATACATTTCAGCTCTGCAGGCTGTTGGTGTTTGGCTTTAAGTTTATGCAAACCTTAGAACTTGTTCCCTGTGTGTAGTTTCCTCCTTCTTTTCCCATCAACATTTTCTTTAGGTCTCGAAATAGAATGAAAGCACAGAATCTACAACGGAACAACAAAGACAACACAGGGTGTGAACTATCAGCACGGTCTGTTACACATGCCTGAATGAAGCCGTGGAAGTTTGGCAGAAAGTCATTTACATCTTAGCACTGACTCCCTCGCACTATCATGTAGCTGACATGTTTCATTTTACCTTCTAAGACTTGAGAGGATTTGGAAAAGATCAAGCTTATTCCTCAGCTCCGCAATCGTTCAGTATTTTCCCTCTTCGGGTTTATTCCCGGCACACTGATCCACTTTCAGGATTTTTACTGCAGAGTTTGACTTTCCCAGGAATGTTAAAGGTGCCAACTTTAACACAAAGATGAAGATGCCTTTAGTTGAGTTGCTCTTGAAAGATGAGAGGCGCAGTTTGTCACTGCCAACACTCTGTTCAGAGCGTGTTGCGGGGTAATTGTATTGAGGTGATTGTGATGGGGTTATATCGACTTCGTGACACAATTTTCCCAGCCATAAAACATGGCGTGCTTTGACTCCTGAATGCCTCTAACTGCCTATTTATTTAGAATATTTACATCTAAGTGTATCGATTTGGATTCACCTGGCTCACTTAATTTGAATCAAACGTAAGAGAAATTAATGAGGCACGAAACTCCAGCGTGCACATGCTCTTCATCTGAGTAAACAGACGCCTGAGTTTGTCTTCTCCGCATGTGTTGGTGGATTTGTGACCCTATTTTATGGTGGGGTGGTTTTATCTGCTGTGTCAGCCATGATATATTCATTAGGGTTGGATTACAGGGAGTGGGAGGGGATCAGGTTTTGAGTGGGTTGTAATCCCCATACACTGGCCTTAATTTAATCTCACCTACTGTGCCATCCTATTACACACTACACCCACCACGTATACATGCAAGCTTTGGCTGGAGGGGAGCAGGATTGAAGGGCACAAAGGGTTAATGCATGGTAATGATTGACTGGAGGCCTGAAGACAAAAAGACAGGATTGATTATGAAAATTGATTGAAATGAAAGGTCAGAAGAAAGCAGAAAATGCCAAAGAGGAAAGTAAATTTAAGATGGATGGGATTCCATGAAAGGTGCTTATTTCAATTTTTAACACAACAATATTTACTCTCCTATTCCCTCATAAAGATATCAAACTTATCTTTTAGTTCCCACTGTGCAAAACCCATTTGCCCAGGCAGCTACTTCCTGCATATGGGAGCAACTTCCTGCAGGATGAATAACCAAAATAAAACTATATTCTGGCTTCATTAGGATGAACAAATGGCTTTAAACTCCTATTGTTATACACACAGTGTGACACTGCATACACACACACTGAAATCCAACATCCACCTCTACCCTTTCACAGTAAGAGCCCTCTGTAAAGGCCACTCCAGAGGTTTCTTCCTCCAGATGTGAAAGTCTCCTATCATAATGCTTGTGATGCTTCTCTGCTCCGACACACCTGAATCTAATGAATGATTCATCATGCAGCTGCACAAGCTTCATTTTATACTTCAGTGTGTTGTAGCATGGAGGCAGATAAATCGTGCGGGATATCAGCTATAATGCACTTGAGTTGCGCGTCCCTCGAGTATACACTTCAACCGCTGTTTAATGTTATAATATTACTAAGCTTCTAATTTAAAAAAATGTAATCTCAAAAATTATTTGCCAACTAAATTAAAGAAAAAAAGCTTTTTTTTTTAAATGCATTAATTTAATTTTCTAAATAGTTTTATTTCAGTATCCTAAGTCACTTTAATGGGTAGATTAATCCCAGACATATTCACACACAATAACCACAGATGCACTCAGTCACTATAGGTTCATTTTGAGACGTTACCAGGCTTTGCCAAATTTTGCTTTATGTAGAAATGCATGGAAATCATTTACATCTTCTTTCTATTTCCAGGCTATAACATATTTGGTAAAATTTTACTTGAAGTTTTACACATTAGGCTGACATTAAACTGTCATTATATGTCATTAGCATGTATAAGGTGTCATGAAGGATGTCATTAAGTGTCATTCGCTAAATTATGACACCTTTGGAGCTATGTTGGCATTTTTTGGGTTAGATGGAGGGATTTAGTGGGGTTACGGTAATGAACGACACAGCCTTCATGACACATTATTCATGCTAATGACATATAAGTGTAATGTCAGCCATATATATAAAACTTCAAGTCGACTGTCACCTAACATTTTAATGATTAATATCATATTAGTATTATGGTAGTAAACTGTTAATTAATGCTTAAAGGTGCAGTCCGTGACTCTCAGATGCCTCTCTCACACTCCATCCCCACTGCTCTTTTGCCCTGCCTCCAAACTTTCCTAAGTCCCTCCCTCAGAGGAGCTAACAAGCTAACGTTAATCCGACAGGAACATCACAGTAATATAACATGCACTGCTAAAAGCATATTACTGCAGCGCTTCTCTCTCTCTATGTGCACAAATCTCAGCAGCAGCAACAACTCAGTGTCAGTTACAGCAGCCCACACGGAGGCTGCTGCACACACATGAACAACACATGCACCACAGAGTTGGAAGGGGCGGGGCCTGTGAGCAACAGCTGTCAGACAGCCCATCAAACACAATTCTGGCTCTGATTGGTTCTTTTTGCTCTGTCGCGGTGCATTCTGGAAATCTGCCAAAGGCAGCAGGAGCAGCAGGGGGGACTCAATGAGCCTGTTTTTATCACAGAAACTACTAGTTTCATGTAAAGCTGACCTTAAATACTGACAGCTTTAGCAAATATGACAAAAAGTCACTTTTATAAGAGTTGCAGACTGCACCTTTAATAATGCATTAACCAACATCAATTAAGGAACCCTTATTGTAAAGTGTTCCCAACATACATATTTTTTGTGGTTGTTCAGTTTGTTATATTCGGATAGAATACACATATGTGTCTATGTCTCTGTACATTTGCATGTGTCTGTGTTTTCTATGTGTGTGTGCGTACGTGTGTGAGACGTTTTTGTTGATAAGAGTTGTAAATAAATAATTGCCCAAAATATCCTTATATCTACATAATACATCAGAGTGTGGTATACACTGTTCATTAAATGTTAATGCACTGCCCAGAAATGCCAAATAGTGGTGCTCAAAGACTGACTGAAAAAATAGTTAATTTTGGCAGCTTTTCCTGAGAGCCTTCTGCCCACTGCATCTCACTGCCTCATTATATTTGGCCGAGTCACAGAAAAACAAGAGTTTATGTAACCTAACTTCTGTTGTTTACTTTAAACTTTACGACCCATATTTCCTTCTTTATCCATCTCCATCTGATAATGAGGCTGTCCCTGACTTCCCCACACCTCCTGTGAACACCAAAGTTAGTGTTTCCCAAGCGGGCGTCCGAGGACTTCCAAGTGCCCAAGAGCAAGATGTTGGCGGACCATATTTTTCAATAGTGTATCATTAATATTTTCACATTAATATTAAAGACCAATATCCCAAACTCTGTATTCCGATGTGATTCATTAGTCCTTTGTGTAGTGTAAAGATGTAAAGAATCACATGTGCAGCTCCTACTAAATATCATGTTACTACACTCTTTAAATATAAATATAAATTCACTTTTTAGTGATACGAAGCCTAAATGATGATTTATAAACTAACATGTTCAAAAGGAATGTGCAAGTTTTGTTAGAATTTATTTTGTGAGTTTGAAGTTAATCTCTCGAAAGTGAAGACTGTGTGGTATATTCATGGCTGGTTTTCTTTTATATTTGCAATAACTGTAGTTTTCAATGAGCGTGGCCAGGGATGAGCAATTCTATCACAGCGGGGGCCACTAAACTGTGATTGTTTCTGATCTGAGGGCCACATGATCAACATTCACGTCAGCATTAACACAGGAAGAACAAAGGGGTTTTATATTTTTTTTGTCATTGTGTTTTTTTATATTTTGTCAGTTTTTAGCCATTTTGTGTGTATTTGGAATCATTATGTGTGTTTTTGTTGGTGTCGCTCTGTATTGTTCTGTATTTTCCTGTCGTTTTGAGTATTTTTTTTAACAGTTTGTGTGTCTTTAGAGCTATTCTGTAATGTCATGTTGTTTTGTGTTTTTTTTTTTGCAGTAATTGTATTTGTTTAAGTGCTTGTTGTGTCTGTCTTTGTTGTCATTTTACGTTTTATGAGTCGTTTTGTGTATTTTTAAAGTTTTTGTGGGTACTTTGAGCATTTTGCTGCCGATTTGTGTGTTTGGGGAGTTATTTTCTGTATTATTGTGGTCTTCACATTCCTTTCAACTTCTTGAATTACAATTTTGGGGGGTTTGCTTTGGGGAGCTGCACAAAATTAGACTGAGGACCACATGTGGCTCATATCTGAGCTTGGCCCTCTCAGTTGATGAGGGGAAATTAGGCATGATGCAACTCACACCAGCTGCAATAATCAGATTCAGCGTTTTTGCTGAAAAAAAAAAAAAAAAAGACTGTTTCCACCAGCTGCCATGACCTGATGCATAGCAGGATTAATTGAGCTGTATTTGTGGTACAACTCGAAGGGTGTAATCGTTGTAGTAATTTCTCTAAATTGTTTGTTGAAATCTTCGCAGAGGCAGAGATTTTCTGATGTAGCAGGGTGCGATAAGAACGTGCAGGGCAGGGCTACTTGTTCATGTGAGGAGGAGATAAAAGAGTCGATCCCCACGAGGAAACGCAGGAGTAACAAGAAGGAACAGAAGATTTAACCAGAGTGCAGACATCACAGCGAGGGGGGAGGAGGAGGAGGGGAAGATGAACAACATGGAACACACCAGAGAATTATAGAAAAACCAGTATATAATAATGATATCAACCAATGATCATACACATTAGAGGAGTTCTGATCCTTATTATATTATAGCTGACATGGGCATTTTGTGAGAATGACTAAATGCTTATTTTCTTTCATTACAAGCATTTATTTGCATTTTGCTGGTTTTTGGAGCCACAATTGCCTTTTAATAACAAGCCAGGACACAAGTCGACCCAAAACTGCTGCTGTTTGATCTTGAACATCACAGTGCAGCAAATATGAAATATTAGTTTAACAACAAAATTTAAATTAGTACATATGGGGTGACGCTAGGGGAGGGAAACATTCTCTTTTATACCCAAGGAGCTACATTTATATCGAAAAACCAAAAGATGCATCTCTACTATTCTCCAATGGAGAAGCACTTCCCTGACTGGCTGGGAGCCACACCCACCCATCCTTCATGAGTATAGGTGTATGTAGGGCATCAAAGTCAGAGGGGAGAGGGCAGAGGACACCCTCCCCGGGGGATTCACTCACTGAATTTAAGCCAACCTACTTTCCACCATTAACAATAGTCACTGCCTTAAATAGCAGTGAAATTTTGAAATAGATTCAACAAAGACTTGATTTGCTCACCAGGAGGTAAATACTGGAAAAAAACCTCATCAGTCATTGCCCATTGTTAGAAGTGTGCTTCCGCTCGTAAATACATTGCATTATAAAAGCTTAGGATCAAGCAAAAGGTTTGTGGACCCAAATTTCCTGCTTCAGTAATGGTAATTGAGTGAATAAAAAAGATCAACCTCTGGCAGATGAATCAGACAAGCTAATGTTTGGTGATGGAATGTCAATGAAGATACAAGAGTAGGGGTGGGGGTGCTGACTATATAGATGTAAGGTAAAGGACAAACAGTGATTTAAATGTCAGAGTGTGCAGAGATAGGTTAACCTGTCAGACACACTCACATAAACACCTGCAGGAGGAACTGAGGAAAAATCAGCCTGTTGTTCAATGGTAGGGTCACTATATCACAGTGGTTCCTAATCACTTGTCAGACCATGTGGAACCCCTCTTCATATCATTAATACCCTCTCAAGAATTTCAAATGCTTTTTCATTTCTGGAACAGCTGGCTCGCTTAAATGTGTTTCAAACAATGGTTCCCTAAGCTTTAAGCAACAAATTCAAAACAATGAGTGGAATTTAAAGTGGATTTTAGTTAAACTACACCTTTTATGTGATTACTTCAGTAGTAAGAAAATATGACTCCTAAAATGTGGCTAATCATTGCGTCCTATTGTCATAAGTGTGATAAAATGGCCTCTACAGCATAAAATAATCCTGTTTCAATAAATTACAATGTAGTATTGTATTGAGCCAGTACTTTTAATTTGTAGTGAATTTGACTAAAAATTGGAAGGAACTAGGAATATTTCCAGATTATTTTTGAATTAATTGTTTAATCTTTCCGAGTACCCCCTGCAATGTGCTCCTTTACCCCTGTTTGGGAACCACTGCTCTAACAGAAACTCTGACAGTTTTTATGCTAGTCATACTGACAGTATACGGCTGTTGGTTTGGCCTGTGGTTCAGAAAGGAACAGATTAACAGTAAAAGTCTGACAGGCTTGTCAGAAGCTGCTCTCGTCCATTCAGTCCTTCAGCCATCCTTAAGGCTTCACAACAGTCAAATGAGCCAATTTCTCCTTTCAACTCAGATAAAAGTAAAACAGACACATGACGCTGCGTTTGCTTGGCCTGGGCTGGTGTGGCTGGCTGACAGAACGTGCTCATCTGTTGTGTGGAACCATGCATCCTCTGTGAGTTCTAAGCTGTGATGATTTAGATATCAGCTAGTGATTCAGTCAGGTCTATTTTCTCTGTGCATTTGCAGCTGACTGTGGAAGGAGACGTAGAGCTTCAACAGTTGGTAGCCAACATCTGTTCAGTCTCTGTGTGTACGGGTATACATGCTGACTGTCAGACCTTATTGTCTTAACCCTATATGAGAATCTCATTTAGCTACCGGCCGAGGTCTTCTCCATTTCCGCTGCTTCCAGGTGGCCTCTGTCTCTCAGTATCGGTTTAACCTCTCTGTGGAATTGAGGAGGAACTCTTTCTGTCATCTTTCATAATTAAAGCCAAGAGAGAGAATAGGAGATGAGGGATTATAGTGGTAATGTGACCACAGCTGGGGCTTCAGTGTATGCACAAATGACCCAGGAGGATTCTGAGGACAACCGAGAAAATTATGAAAACCCATCAGAGATTGGAAATGAGGCTCTGCAGAGCCATTTAAAAAGAAAGGAAGGAAAAGCTGCATCATTTGGGTTTTTGCTTATTTACTGTGGCTTCTGCTTGTGACAGAAAATGTAAGCCAAAGACTGAGTGAAGAGCACAAACAGTTTGTTTGCTAACTTTGTCTTATATTTATATGTGCGCTCTGGAAAATGTCACGTCTTTGATCTCCACGCACACTGGTACGTGGTAAGGGGTGTGGTGGTGGTGGTGGTGGTGGTGGTGGGGGGGTTCTGCAGCAGAAACAGGGCTGTGCTCCTCAGATAACACCACAGCCTTTGATTTTAGCTTGGCATCCTCCTTTGGAGAGCATAAGCTGCTCCGCCTCATATGCATCTCCACTGCAGGCTCCATTGGTAATGATTGGATTTAGTTACAGAACAGAAAGGCTGTGCTGATGATAATGATAAGTGATGCATTGGGAGTTAGCCGTTCATCCACTTAAAGGCCGAGGGACAGAGTTGTTGCTTTGCAATGTTCATGTCTTCCTTTTATTGGGCCTGTTGCTCTTAATAGAAGTTGATGGTGGAGAGTAGTAACAACAGGCTGCACCTGTAACTGCATTGCGTACAATCTTGGCTCTCTGATTCTGATGTGTTGCAGCACAGATGAAGATGAAGCACAAACCTTGGGTTCAATGGAGAAGTGGAGCGACAAGTTTAAAAAGAAGAAATAGAGGTAATATAAGGAGTGAGAGGCAATCAACAGGGACCAAAAATAGAGAAAAGAAGTGAAACTGAGACAGGAGTGCACACAAAAACTCAACTCTCAGCAAAGACGACAGCCAGGAAGGAAGAACACTTTCAACTAAGGCTAGCGTGTAGACATAACGGGGGGAACAGGAGACAGAGGAAGAGATGGAGACAGGGGAGACATGAGATGAAGGCAGTCAGTATAAAGTGCAGCTCCATGACAGAGAGCGAGGGATGGGGGATGCAGAGAGAAGGGTGAGCGAGTGCGAGGGGGGGAGGGGAGGGAAATACTTGCTGTGCGCCACTGAGCTGGAGTCAGGAGGTTGTCATGGTGATACCGAGGTGAGTGGAAAGAAAAATGCAGACCAGGGTAATGACACCTGCACACGCGCTTGTGCACACACACACACGCACACACACACTAACAAGCATGCACACAACAAACAGAGTGAGTCGTGCATAACAATACTGACCCGTCACGTACAACACTTTTCACACAAACACACACACAGGTGGTGTACAAATAATCTGAGGTCATGCTTTATACGCCCAGCAGAAATGGCACAATGCAAACTCTGCTCTGCCCTCTTTTATTCTCCATTAGCATCATTTGAATAGAAGGCAAATGTCTTTTAACTGACTCTAGCAGTTTGTAAAGCCTGATGTGCCACTGAACAACTTCACATAATTAAGTCTTTGCATTGAAATATCAAATAGATTCATCTTTATAAATGTAGATGCTGTATGAAATATTAAGTATCAAGGGCGACAAAGGATGAAAAGAATGACTTTAATGATGAAAAGGAACAAATATCTATTATTTATTTGTCATTTTTGACACTTACAAATTAAATATTACCTTTGTATTTAGTGCATGCTGTGTTTAGCTGACATATATACTTTACACAACCTATCTTTGACATGCAACTGTTTATTTAATTTCATTTAAGACAAGGGGTGGGGGTGAAGGGGTGGGTTGGGGTACCTCAACAGAAAAAGAAAAGAGTGCAAACACAGCAGGAAGAGAAAAAGGCATTTCCATACTGAGCAACAAACAGATCAATACCATTGCTCATTTAGAACATCAGCCCTCACAAGTAATGGTGTATTAGTCACGTACGTGTGTTCACATGTGTGTGTGTGTGTGTGTGTGGGGGGGGGTAACTGGGTGGAATTAGGTTTAGGAATTCATTCAAACCACATCAGACCCTTTTTGTTCAGCTAATTTTTCATTAGGTGCTCATGAGCTTTGTTTTCTCATTTTCTCACATGCTGCCCTCTCTTTTCACTGTTTCCAGTCCGTACATGTTCACTGTCTGCAGTTCTCTCACAGCCCCAGAGGAGCTTGTGTTTGATTAGATGAGGAGCACTTAAGGAGAAGTGCTGCTTTTGCAACTTTTTACAAACTGGATGGCATCGCAAAGATGCTGTTGTCTTACGTGCTTACTAATTTAATGGATGCAAGTCATGTAATCAGTTCTCCTGTGAAGAAGCCAATAAAATGGTAAGAAGTGATTAGAGTTTTTTTTTTTTTTTTTTGCAGTAAGCACTTTCTCTGCATTATCTGTTTTTTTTTTTTTTTACATTTGTCTAGACTGACTCATGCAAAAACAAAGCCATATAGCCACGTTTCCGCAGTCGTTAAACCACTGGCTGCTCAATACAAATGTGTTTGCAAAGGACTTTGTGCGACCTTTTCCTGTCGCTGCTCATTTTCCTAAAGTAAGGAAAGGGAATGAATAACAACCCACACAAAGAGACCTTGAAAAATGATTTGTTCAAAATCTAGGCCTTAGTTAGGAGCATTCTGCATGAATAAACATTTGTTTACACCAGGCTCCATCACAGATGAGAACTGTGAGTTTCCTTTGATAAATTAACAGTATTCATAATATTGTGTTATTTTTACATTTGAATTTGTCATCCATTCTTGGGGTGCTATTCCTGGGCAGCTTCTATAAAGCAGCTGGGAATATTTGGAAGTTATTGGCCTTATTTCAGAGTGTGACATGTGCGCTCTTTCACCCACCCCATATGGTTCTGAGAGGATTTTAACCATGGATCCATTCAGTTACCACTAACAGTGCATGTGTCAGATTTTAAATGACCTTCACTCTTCACATTTTTCAAAGTTTGGGGAAATACAGAAGTCTCTGCCTGTGAAGCAGTAGAAAGTCTAAAGCAAACATTATATATCGTATTTAACAATGATAAATCTCTAAAAAGAAGAAGCATTACTGCCTTTGCAATTAGTTAAAGGGAAAATATGTTTTATTGTAAAAAAAATCATACAGATTCCAGTAACAGCACCAGATTTAAGTAAAGAAAAAAAAGAATAAAAGTATAAAATGATTAGTTCATATTATAAACATTTGTAATAAACAATTATTGTACATTTTAAAATGAAGTCATATATACATTATGAGTGTTTTCTGATGTGATCCAATCCAACAGCTCTCCCTTAAATGAGCCTTAAAGTGAAATTACCGACCAGTAAATCTTGAGATTAATAGAGAGGAATTAAATTATTATTAGTCGTCGTCGTCGTCATCATCATGCATTGGATTTTATATAACACTTTTTTATTGACACTCATTGGTGCTTTAACGGCAGAATAACAGAAGCGAGGCTGCCATAGTGCACCATCGGTCCCTCCGACCACCACCAACACTCACAAACTACATTCATACGAGGCAATGTGGGTGAAGGCCAAGGACACAAGAACAAAGACTTGGCTAGAGTGGGATTCCAACCCCCAACTCTTCGTTTATTGGACAACCCACTCTACCACTGATCCATATTCTCATTATTGATGATCGGTGCTGGTTTCAGAGCTGCACAATATAAAGTAAATGAATAAGAAATTATAAATGTTCAAGTATTTTTTTTTTTTTTACTTTTCTGATTTTTTTGTCCATCTGATTGGTCAAAAGTAATTTTTGTGCCCGTCTTACTTTGTTCTACGATTGTTCTTTGAGATATTTTCTACGTTCTGTTTGTGTGTGATGGAGGTTGTAGGTCATCATACACACACTCCACCTCACTCTTCAGGTTGGAACGTGCCCATTTTCCCCATGGAGCGACCACGTGTCCTTTTGTGTCACACGTGTGCTTGGCAGCTGTGTCCTGCAGAGCTGTGCGGGCCACTTATCACCTGACCCCAGGGACGGCTCCACCCGTCTGTGTGTGTGTGTGTTTGTGTGCTGGATGACTGACTGCACAGCTCCACCTCAGAAAACACTACCTGAGACGTGCGCACCCATCTTGAACCTCCCCCATCATGCTTCCTCCAGAGTGCTCACGTATGCTCCCATTCACACCCTTGTCATATTGAACAAATGTAGCATGAGCTGCTTTATGCCATACCTCTGCATGGTTGACCTAAATCACAACAAGCTCTGTATGCACATTTCCCTATTAAAGCATCTAAAAGACAAAATATGTACAATGTGCAAGCTCTGGCTAAAGTAAAAGACATCCCTGCCTTTTTGCATTTTGCCATTTCCAGCTGTGCTAAGCTGCTGCCTCTGGTTTACGTGCTAATACCAGTGAACAACATATTGAAGTCAGCTTCTGTTTAACTGGTGAGACCCATTTGATCCCCAAAGGCTTTGCCAGAACACTCACACATAAAATCTACTTTCAAGCCGTCTGATCTCACTCTAATTTTTTTCCCTCTGAGGGATAAATGGCGCACTCACTGAACCTCTCTCGCCGAATAGCAAATATCTTTACAGAGGTTGAGAAAAAAAGTGGTTGTGATTGAAGGTCAGAATGTGCGTCAGAAAAGAAAGAAATACAGGGTAGGCTATTCACGCTGGAATATGAAGAAGAAGAAAAAGAAGAGGCTGTCTGTGGCAGATAAAGAGAGAGAGAGAGAGAGAGAGAGAGAGAGAGAGAGAGCTGAAGATAATAAAGAGAACAGTGAGGGGTGAGAGTGAAGGTCACTCCTGATGGTTCATCCATGTAATTTCATAGCATCCTGGTAGGTTCTCACTACTCAGGCTAACATCATTAGCCCTCCTTTGTTTGGGCCAGGGGTCACCAACATAAGGCTCGTGGACACCTGGTAGCCCACATGGACCATTAACAGTAGCACTAGTCACTAATGCGCTCCATCTAAAATATGATTTACTTGCCAGGCTTCAAACTCACAAAGATAAATACAGATGCTGACAGCTGCACTTGACAAGTTGTTGTAAATTAACCATCTTGAAGTGTTTATTTTCACTGAAACATTCTGACAAATGTTTTCAATGTCACAGATGTGTTATGTGGGTTGTGATAGCATTTTTTTAAATGGATTTTTTAGTTAAAAGTTGTTAGTGGCTAGTAAATTAGGAACATGATGATTTTCTATGAAATGTAATGAAAATGAAAGGAGAAATTAAGTGTTTAATGTTGAAATATAAACATTTCTTACCTTTTTAAGTTACTGCTAGTCTTCCTTCATTATCATACCCTCTAATTTAAGTGAAAAAGTGAAAATTTGGTATTTTAAAATTGCTTTTCAAACCAGCCCTTTGGATAATTCAGTAACTTTGAAGTACAATGCAGTTTCAGAAATGTTGGTAACCCCTGGTTTCGACAGTGATTTATTCTGACAGAAGCAGAATCCTAAAGGCTGCTTACATCCATTACACGTCCAACACACTTGTGCTATACACTCTATCAGACCTAGTTAGTCCTTTCCACATATGAGAGTCTATGGGGGCCTTTGCTTGTATCACTTCTCACGTCTTCTGCCTGACACGCAGGGTGTGTCTGTAATTAGCGTGGCGTGCTAGTTTTGTGCTGCAGGCACACATTCTAAATGATGCTGTTTCTAATGAAGCAAACGATGCCCATCGGCTAGTGTGCAGCGTCATAAGGAGAGTTTGCGTGTGCATGTGTGAATGTATAATGCGTGTGTCTCTGTGTGAGGGCTCTTTTGTGGGCATGTGTAGATACAAAGTGGACTGAGTATCTTAATTAGTGAGGGGAGGGGATTTCATTTGTTTCCTTGTAATTGTGTTATTCTAGGGTTATCATGTTTTTTGTACATGTAATCTAAAAAGGGCAGATCTGACCAGAAGTTACATCCTTGGGCAAGACGCTTCACCCACATTGCCTAGTATGACTGTAGTGCGTGAGTGATTGTTGGTGGTGGTCGGAGGGCCCGATGGTGCACTATGCCAGCCTGGCTTCCGTCGGTCTGCCCCAGGGCAGCTGTGGCTACAATAGTAGCTTACCACCACTGTGTGTGGAAAGTATAATGTACATTAATGGTGCAGTACGCGACTCTCAGATCCCTCTCTCTCCCCCTCCCTCCTTACTTAGCTTACCACCACTAGGTGTGGAGTGAAAGAATATTGCCTTAATTCTGTAAAGCGCTTTGAGTGGTTATGATAAAGCGCTATATAAAATCCAATGCATTATTATTATTATTGTTATTGTTATTATTATTATTATTATTATTATTATTATTATTATCCTTTAAGCATTACAACCTTTATTTTCATGCTAACGCATTCCAGTCTGTTGTTGACATGATATCCTATGATTTCCTATAACTCGCTGACTCAGAGACAGGCCGTAAGCCATTTACCTTATCAGCTGTGGACTTAACGGAGCAGCGGCTAACGTGTTTTAGGGGAAGAGAGAAAGCAGAGCTGCAGGCAGCACTCCGTCTGCTAGCCCGACTCCATTAACGAACAGCAGAGATTAACTGACCTGCTGACACACAGGCTGATCTTTACTGATACACCCAAAAACACCACACGTAGACTCTCACACACACGAGAAATCTGATACACTTCCACATTAGTCGGGTTATACCCCCCATTTTGATCATTACAAAGCTTTTACAGATCAATGATCTCATAAACAGGTCTCTCTTTTCACATTTACACTTTTCGTCTTCTGCAACCTCAATCTCTCTGTTCTTCTTCCCCGTCCATAAATCTTTTAGAATTTTTGTTGTTGAATTTATCGTGATTCCCTCCCTTTCTGATCTCCCACAGGTGTTACCCTTATTTTCCGGTGTTGCTCTCTTCTTCTTCTTCTTCTTCCCCTCACTCCATCTACCTATCCTGTTGTTCCCCACCAGTATCTTAATGAGTCCACTCCCGTCTCCTTGAATTATTCACTACTTCTTTCTTTCCATCATCGTCAGTCTTTTAACGGAATAATTGATGCTATGGCAACGGGCTGGATTGTTTTTTAGTGGTGTACAATGTTTGAAGATTGAGTTGAGTCCTCTGATATCTGTGCAAATATTATGAAAAATTGTCCTATTAAGGATGTGTAAAATAAAGACACATTTCCATCCATAAATGTGTATGAGTGTGGTGTATGAGAGTGTGTGTGTGTGTGTGTGTTTGAGGGCATAAGGTCTGTGAGTTTACATCAGCAGAATGAATATGGGTAATCGTGCGAGCGCATTTGTATGTAAGCAATCCGGCAAACCCGTCAGTGTGTGTGTGAATAACTGAATTTATATGTACAAGGGACGGGGGATGCTGTGGAGATCACGTTGTCATGGGAACCAGTATAGAGAGGGAGAGGGAGGTTGCCCTCACAGATCCTTTGACAACCTTTATTTTCTCCTGCTTTGGGTCACTCTAATATTAACCTCTAACTCTTGTCTCAACAAAAGGGGGCTGCAGCAAAGTGGGAGGGGGGCTTTAAAAGGGAAGAGAAGTTGGCTTCAAAATATGAGGAAACTACAGCATGGTGCGAATCCCACCCCACCCACACATCTGATACTTTGCGAGAGGGCAGAAGACATCAGCCAATCTTATGCTAATATTTGTGTTGGCAAATGTGCTGTCTGTGCAGAAGTAGGTTTGATAAACTGAAGCTCTGCAGATTGTTCAGTACTGAAACACGTTGCACACACAAAAGGTACTGGCATGAGGGTCTATATTGGTTTCCCACTGTGCTTTTAAGCTCTCCATCCATTAAAGTCGCAAATATTGAATTAGGAAACCATTTTGCCCAATGTCCCAGCCAAAGGGTTTCCACAGCTGTTTATTGAGTGATGGAGGGTTGCAAACACAGGACAGAGGAGAGTCGAGAAGTGGAGAGGAGGTGGATCTATGTGAAATGAGTTGTGAAAAGCGATCGAAGGCGAATTGAAAACAGCTTTTAGTGTCCGATACCAAAAACAGTCCCCAATGGTAGCAGATTTAGTGGAAACCATTTGTAACACTTTACTTGAAGTTTTATATACAAGGCTGACATTATGCTGTCATTATTATGACACGACGCCTGAACAAGGTGTCACGAAGGCTGTCAATAAGTGATAGTACCCTAACCTTAACCCTAACCCTAACCCTACCCAAAAATGCCAACATAGCTCCAAAGGTGTCATAATTTAGCAAACGACACTTAATGACAGGATTCATGACACCTTATTCATGCTAATGACAGATAAATGTCAGTCTTATGTATAAAACTTCAAGTAAAGTGTTACCAAACCATTGAAATAGTTGTGCTTATTGATGGTGAATGAATGACAAACGACTGCAGTTTGGAGCAAGGCGGAAACAGGTACCTTGAATTATTAAATTAAGTTTTTTTTTTCTTTTTAACTGTTGTGGCGTCAAAGTGGTTGTGGGACTTGTCTCAGTGCAACACTCTCATGCATTAAGTATGACCCTGCAAGAGAGAGGACGAGGGCACGGTCTGAAGGAGACAGACAGCCGTGCCAAAGACACAGGGCAGGAGCGGTCACCATCAGTCTGGGGAACAACCAAATCTTTGGCAACAGGAGATGATGAATTATGGATTTGGGTGAATTTAGGCCAAATTGTGTCGACAGGAAGAAGATCTCTATGAATAATTTACTCTAAAGGGGGTCTGATGAGCTACCCTCCACTAGAATCACCGTGTGTCCCAAAACAAGCCCTAACCCTGATTTAAAATCATCCTCAGAATTATGATTTACTTTATAGCCTATCTTTGTTAAACATCTTTCAGGTTTTTGCTTATTGAAAACACACTGCTTTTTTCTAAACCCCTTCATATTTTTCTCGTCACTCCCTAGTTTTCTAAGAATGATATACCCTGGAGGAAAAGAAAGGTCAAGGGGGGCATGTATTCATTTATATTTCTCCCCCTCCTCTTACTGTTCCACATATTCTCCTACTACACATCTTCACAGCTGGAAGTCATTAATATTTAAAAGTAAGGTACCACAGAACACAAGACATGCACACGTGTTTATATGCACATGCACACACACGCCAAGTTCCCTTGGAGCGGCATGTCTGATCAATGTGTAGTAGTTTCACTTGTGCTTTTGTATAAATTGCAGTGTGGTAGTGATTTATATCAGGTTTTGACATGAATGTGTAAGTATTTGATTTACATTACATGAGTCAGGTTCAGATAGATCTGATACAAAGACATGATTGTGCTCATTCTTTTGTTTTTGCTTTACCTTTTCTATAGATCACTTACTCATCCGGTACGCTATTTTTATAATACTTTTTAAGGGAAGGGGAATGATTCAATGTAATAGATTACATGAGGTCATATACACCTGTAACTAAACATGACAAGTGCAGCATTTCAACATGACTTTGACATACTTTTTCATGGAAAAAAATGCTTCAATGTGGACTTTGATGAATAATGGAGAAGCAGCCAATATGACATGCTCAATTTGCCATGTTTGATGTATGGCTCATTGGCAGCCTGTATTCTGTAGTCAGCCTTTTTTGTGAGGGAAAAATGGCCACGCCCTCAAATCTCAGCACGTCTCTGCTCCCTCTACAATTTTCTCAGTGATTGAATGAGTTCTAATGGTACTGGTTGACCCCCCAAGGGTGATAATAGCCTTAAAAGCACTTACAAACATGGTAACAAGTCATCTAAGCCTAGCAGCAGGGTACCATCACGTGACCTTTGACCCCGTCCAATGAAGCAGGTAACAGGGCAGGGGTTGGATCACTGACAGCTGCACAGCAGATAGTGCGAAGATGTGAAATCAGGCATGTGCTTCATCGGCAGTGTCTCACTCCTGTGATAATGGAGAAGCAAGCAGGCTCCATACTGAGAGCACAGCTTGGAGGATGTCTCTTTGTGGCTAAGAGAGGATGTGTTTGTTGTGCTGCGTGTGTGTGTATGTGTGTGTGTTAGTATGTCTCGGGCCACATCGCTGTCTGCCATCAGAATGGGTCATTTCTCCTCCACCCATCAGTGTTCCTGTTCACGGCTCCTTCTCACCGTGACAAGAATATTGACCACTTTTATGAAAATGGTCTCTTTTCTCCATTTTCTTGTGACTGGCACATCTCTTCATTAATCAGTGACTTGCTTTGCGCCACTACAGCATTCCTTTATCGTTTTGCTTTGAGGAATCTTAAAGGCCCGTTCCCACCTCACAACCCATTAACACCAGTACTTATACCCCTGCCTTGGCTCGATTCATTAATCTAATGGGAAGTTCACATCCAGAACACTGTAATTGGTTCTGTGTCCAAGCAGCATCAGCGGTTATAGACTAGAAAAATGACATAGATGAATAAGATTGAGAAAAAGGTCAACTTTAGACCCTGATTGAGGAATACTCATGTACTGTATGTGTATGCCGTCATGGGGTTGGATTACAGTCACAGCATTACTCTTGGTCACCCTTTTGTCATCTCTCACTCGTCACACCTCACCTCACCACTTCCCTTATAAATGTCTCCCTGATCCTGTACTTAACTTCTCAGTCCCACTTTTCATTTTTCAATTCTACCAGAGGTGCTTCACCCACTTCACCCCTCCTCTAACCCCTTCTTGTTTTTCACTGGCAAGACAAGCCATTGTGCATGATGACTCATTTAACCCTGATGCTAACTATTTGCACTACTTGTTTGGTTTTTGTCTTGTTTTAATTTGCCTCTTTTGACATTGAGCACATTGGCTATATAAACAACAATACTTAAGCCATTTATCATCGACAAGAGAAAATAGCATGAAACATGACCACTGCTCCCCCCACCCTTCAGCATCTTTACCTCCTCTTCTCTTTAACCTTACCCGCTCTCCAAGGTCAGCCATCAATCTGTTGTGGCACTGCCAGAAATCAGCAGCAAGCAGAGCCAAAGTCTTCTATCACTCAGCAGAGCTGTAAAACCACCCTCTTCTCTCTATTGTCACAATCGTCCTTTGTCTCACTTGTACAACGTAATCATGGTGTGCTATAACAGCTCTTTGTGTGCGATACTGAGTAGTGTAAACAGTCAGCGGGCTGCGCCACGTGGTGCCGCGGGGGAGGACAGCCTGCATGTTGAGGCAAGGACTCACTCCAAGGGTACAGATGGAGAGCAGATAGACTTTCAAGGGATGGCTAGCATCCCTCACCACCCCTGATAGCATCTTTACCATCGCCTAAGCACACAATAAATCGCTCACTTTATAATATAGTCAAGACCAGTCGACATAATTCTAAACTATATGTTTTAGCTATATTATCTGTATATTTATCAGATTTCACTTTCTGCTGCCCATCTGCGTGTCTGTGAGACTGTGGTCAGAATCCCATTGCTGTATTCCTTTTGTGCCTTTCCATATGGACATATTGTTACATAAATTAAGCCGAACTGAGAGTTTTTTTTCCACAGGAACAGGTTTAATGACAGGCGATAATGGTGTTTTACTGTTTGAATTAGCGTTGTTGGTGCTTGATTGGTGTATTGACGCCATGCTTTGATGTGCCTTGTGCTTTGACCACATGGTGCAGTGTAATTTTTCTCCTATTCTGACACATGGATTCTCTCTGCCCCTCCTTCTCTCTCTCTTTTCCTCTGCTCCTTTATTTTCTCTTCCACAGTGGAGACCAGCAGGAGGGCGTGGACCTGATTAAGGAGGAAAATCAAAGGAGGGAGGAGAGGGGGACAGGACAACAAGAGGGGTGAAAAACATAACCGGCAAAGCCAAAACCTTTTCCACAAGAAACGTTGCCACAAATTAAAGTGTGTGTGTGTTTGTGTGTGCGTGTGTGTGTGAAAGAGGTGGCTAGTTTGCCCTAAGTGTGCATTGAATACCTGAGTGAGCAGGTGGGACTTTCATGGGACAGTGAGCAATGTCTCACACACAGCAACAGCAGGTTGGCAATAGGGGGCAGTGCTGCCCCCACCTCCTCCCCCTTGTCCTCATCCTCCTTCCACTGACCGGCCAGCTCAGCCAAGCAGCCATACGCATCCCCCCTAACTGTGAGTACTGATTCATATCAAAATATTCACAACAAACAGTATTTGAACACTTTCACAAGGTTCAAAGACCTGTTTGTTGTGTTAATTGTGTTGGTGATGGGCAACCGTGGCTCAGGTGTTAGAGGTCAGAGGTTGTCTTCTGATCAAGATCAAGAAATTCGGGGTTCGACCCCACGGCTAAGCCTATGTCAAAGTGCCTTTGGGCAAGGTACTTAACTTAAAGTTGATCCCAATGGTAGACTATTGCTTTGCATGGCACCTGTGTCCCATTCTTGCATAAAAGTGCTGATATTGTAAAGCCCATTGCAACTACTTTGGTGGTAAGAAAAGTTTTAATTAAAAAACACAAATAAAGGTTCATCAAGGCAGGCGGACACAGAGCTTTTATCATGATTAATCAGTGCAAATGAGGCAGATGAACACGTTTCTCATTCAATGCTCCACAGATCTGCTATGATCAAAGCACTGCTTTAGTTTGCTTTTGTCTGTGCACGTGCTGTGTCTAATTACTTTGTAATTGATCTCTTATATCGTATTGATTCATCCCACTATTGATCCAGTTTCCTCAGTGTGAACTAGAAGCCATTGAATCAACAATGGGGCTTCAAAACCCAAAGCAGTGAGGCTTTTTCCACAGTGCCTTTGCTCCTTCAGGTCTTGGGTGTAATATGTGCACATTAGAAAGCAGCTGAGCTCGTGGCCCTGCAGGGAAATTCATTTGGTCTTCTGCTGCTGTTGACCAGCCCACTGAGCTCCTGTGCAGACAAACTGAATATTATTTTTACTTTCCACTGCGGCTTTTTTGTTCTTGCTTTATTTAGGAGTTACTTGCAATGAGTCATAGTCCATCACCACCTACGCATGCTCCCAAAGCATCTCTAAACAAACAGGATACGTGTGTGCTCTCATCTTGTGAAGGTTGATTAAGATGCAGTAAATCCACCCATCTTCTAATTCTTAAAGGGTTGAGGGGATGTGAAAGCTGAATTATGGGAGGCTGACAAGGGGGAGGGAAGAAGAGTAGGTCAGCAAAGGTAAAAGGTCAAGATGTCCCCTGCCTTTTAATTAGGGGCCTTTACTGAGATCATTGAGAATCACAGAGACAGTGATCTGGATCAATAAGGAATTCTGTGTCAAGGAAACTAGAGGTAAAAGCCACGCCCTCTAACTGGAAACATTACAGCAAAGATATTGTCCATAAATTATGTATGTGATCTATCTATCTATCTATCTATCTATCTATCTATCTATCTATCTATCTATCTATCTATCTATCTATCTATCTATCTATCTATCTATCTATCTATCTATCTACAGTATCTATCTATCTGTCTGTCTGTCTATCTATCTATCTATATACTTATATATCTGTCTATCTATATATCTGTTACTAAAGCCTTTTCCCTTTCACTTGCTGTGCACCGCTACCATCGTGGACTAACAGACCACATGAGTGATAGTAAGTGCTTTTTTATGTTATAGATGCATGTCTTCTTGTCTTGTCTCCAAAACATATTCTAACCTAATTGCCATTTGGGCCACCCTTGGCCAGGTTATTTACAGTAACCTGGCCTCGGTGTACACAATCATTGGAGTGCAAGTGCATTCTTTGTGCATTGTATGCATGCGGGGGTAGTGTGTGAGCTCATCCACTTCAGGTCGCTATAGGTAACAGCACTGTCAGCGCAAGGACAAGGAAGCACAAGGAGCTGCTGTGTGAGGAAGCTGCAGGGCTGTCAGATGAAAGATGAGGAGAAATGAAGAAGGGGTTATAGCACTAAGCCTCAGTTCCTCTCATGCTCTTATGTCAATAATGGAGCTGTGCCTGCAGCCCGAGCTTCAATTTGATCAGCTGGGGAAACAAGTTTATTTCCTCTATCCGAGGGAATTCTTTCATTACATCCTCCTTTTTCTTTCCTCTGGATCTCTGTTCATTCACCTCTTCCTTGTTTGCTCCTGTTCGGTCTCTCTGATTTGCTGCATGAGGTCTGTTTTCTATACTTTTCTTTGTCACCTTTATCCGGTTGTCTTTATTTATCTGTTTTCATTAAACAAAGCACCTCCTTCCCATGTGCTCTGCATGCTTTACCTGCTTACATTGCGCAGAGTTTGTGGAGGGGCAGGGGGAGCATTGCACCCCCCCCCCCCTCAGTTGACAAAAGTTTTCATTACAATTTCCCCAAATTCATTTTAACATATTACTGTTAGTTTCATGTCTCAGATGTTCGTTCTACCTCAAGTGTGTAGTATAAGTTTTCAGTGAAATGATGCCAAACCTTTGAGACAAACTTTAGGTTGGTTCGTCTTTTGTTGCGTAATTCTTCTTCACAATGTAAATGGTGAAGCGACACTGCGCCCAGCAGTTCACTTATGGTACTAGAGCAAAAATGAAGCAGAAAACGGCCTGATTTTATCATGAATTTCACCGCAAATTTTTGTAGTCAACATTATCAATTATGTTACGCATTATTGCATATGTTTCACAATGTGGTTGATACGACTCTCGAGACGGTCTATATATGTATCTCAAACTCCGCCTATGCTATGCTTACCCACCTATTTTTTATTGATCTCTTGATTCAAACACTCTCTCCTCCTATAAAATCAAATCAACACTTACTGCTTTTACTGTATTACAGCAAACCTGTTACTTTTTTTAACGTAAGCAGAACTTTCCCTGTCTGGTTCTTATTTGTCAGGCTTAAAACAGCCTTTGAGTTTGTGCAGCTAAAACAGTTTATAACATTAGTGAGGGGAGACAGGCTGTGTAGTGACCGGAGGGACGACTGAACCAAGCTGATGCAGAATCACTAGGGTCTGTAAAGCAATGTATCAACTTGGGAAATAGTTTTCTCACCCGAACATTACAATGCTGGGTTTAGGTGGAATAAAACATTTATATAACAGGGGATTTTGAACTCTTACACAGACACATATGACAGCAAGATGTCCTCTGTCTGGGTGAAGGACTTTTCAGACTGACAGAGAAAAAGAAACTGCTTTAGCTTTCTGCTTCTTGCTAATTTATCATTTCCTTTAAAAATCTGCCATTTCCCCACAGACCTTTCCCTTCTCTCTGACAGTCTTACATATCTTTTTTTTTTATATGAACTTCCCCTCTCACATTATGCTGTATCAGTTTCCTCTCATCTCAACCCATTTTCTCTGTCCGCTTCCTCACTGCTGCAATTCTTGCTCTGTCTATATTTTACCTCTTTCTCCAGGGAGTTTTTTTTTTTTGATATTGACTAAATGTAGCAACTGTTGAGCTATGAAAATGAGTTGTATCGCCAGTTATTTAGCGCTCATTGTTAGGATTTTTGAAAAGGACCTGTAGCGATGTGTGTGCAGCTGAGAGATTACTTATATATGTCTGTGACAACCACACATATAGTTGTAGTTGCATGCTCTAGGAAATCAGGTCACGTGAACAAGGGACAAATGTGCATGTGCCAACGTATAGAAACTGTATTTAAGAGTCAGCTTCATGTTGCTTCTAATCAGGGTTGGGGTCAATTACATATTTCAATTACAATTACATCTTCAATTATCCATGTTCAATTAAAACTCAATTATAATTACTGTGACCTGCATTTTTCCCAAGTCAATTACCAAATATGTAAAGGTGTCCCAATCCGATATTGACATCGGATATTGGTCCGATATTAACCAGAAAACGAATATTAGATTTTATCGGATGGCATCTAAAATTACCGAGATAAGCTCTCCAATAAAATTTTCCGCTTCAGCATTTCTATCTATATCCATGTGGTTCACACTCCAACAAATTAACCTACTGTTGCTGACTATTGTTCTCTGTTTGACTAACATCACTTGATCAAGCCATTTCTAAAGTTCCACGCTAAAGAAAAAAGGAATAAAAGTATGTATGATTTGTGCTGATCAATATTGGTATTGGCCGATACGCAAGGCTGCAATATTGGTATCATATCGGAAGTGAAAAAGTTGTATCGAGACATCCCTGCAAAAATGTTCTTAATTACTAAAGTTCAATTGAAATTAATCACAATTGCAGAGCCTACAATAAATAACCTTATAAAACGTATCCTTCCTCTTGTGTTAGCTTTCTGTTAGCTTAGCTGTTAGCATCTCTTATGATAACAGGTCAGTTTTGACCATAGACCGTAAAAAGAATGGATGGGACAAGCTCCCCGGTGGAGTGACGCTTTTATTTTTAGAGCTCCCCCTGCTGACTGGCTGCAGTATACGTCATAAACCCCGCCTCCTCAATGATAACCGATGGGATGTAGGTCAAACTGTAAGTTAAAATATTGGTCACATATTTTTTTCCAAACCTAAACTCTGCAGTAATCATTAGTTATTATCACCCTACGTTGTGTTCAAGTGCTAATTTTTCTGTAAAATGTGTTTTAAATAAGCTATTTAAGGTTGAAAGACTGGATTTTTTACGTGAGATATGGTGATGATTGACAGCCATGGATCTTGCGTCACTCTCTTTGTGAATCGCAGTTATCGTGAAGGAAAGCCGAGACGCCATTTAACTAGATATTTGAGTTGAAATATATTGTGGTTTTGTACTAACCTCTATGATCTGAACAAGCTGATGGTAGAATTTCCAGCAGGAAAGATATTTATGTTCTTGGCGTAGCTGGGCTATGTAAGTCATCAGGACAGTACGCTAATTGGGCGGGGCATGTTACCACTACTACTGCGCAGACTCTGGCTCCAAATGATGTAAAATTTGCAAGATGGAAGCGCCCCTAAGCGCCGTATTTTGGCTTCGAGATCATTGAGTGGGAACAGCTACAGTGCGCACCCACTGGTTTTGACCCATGTCTTAAATCAGCTGTAAAATACACTAAAAAACATTATCATCAAATTTGTTTTTAATCTCTTGGTTACCTTGTTAGGCTTTCTAATCAATCCAAATATTGGTGTTAATATTTTTGGTGTGGGCGTCCGAGCCATTTTTCTGTCAGTATACACCTCAATTTCAATTTTTCAAAAATGGTAAAATGATCCTCAAGAGAACTGACAGGCAGTGGGAAAAGTTTAAATAAAACATATCAACAATTGTTGACTACACATTTTTAGGCCATAGAACTGTAACATGCTTCCACAGGTTTGTGTTTAGTTAAATTGTAATTGACAGTTTTTATATAATTTCCATGACAATTTCAATAACAAAGACAATTATCTGAACTCAATTACAATTCAATAGCAACATATTTTTGCCAATTACAATTACCCCGCGACCCTGAAATAGAACAACGCGGGTCAGAAAATGGATAAATGGATAGGCAATTACAATTATACTGTAAATACGTCATAATTTTAATAACAACATAACAATTATAATTGACCCCAACTCTGCTTCTAACTCTGCTTCTGGTCTTTGCAGTCAAGACGCCTCCAATGATCATCACACAGCCAAAATCTGTCACCGTCTTCAATGTGGAAGACCTGCTGATGAGCTGTGAGGCCTCAGGCAATCCTCCACCTATGTTAGTACACACATTGATTGATTATTTGATTATACTTTATTAATCCCCGAGGGGAAATTCAGTTTCAGTAACATCCCGACCAGGAAACATGAAAAGACAATCACATGTACAGTAACAAGGGGGAACAGGAACGGGAGAAGTGTGGAGCAGCCAGCAACAGGGCGGCGCTCCGTTTCTATAGATGAGGAGTATTGAACAATGGGTAAGAAGAAGAGGTAAAAAAGGCAAAACCAAACTAGGCACTTGTAGAGAGGGGCGGAGTTTGGGATCATGCAAAAACTCCTCAGCAAACATTGCAACAAAAACCAACATTCAATTCAATACAACAGCAGCTCATTGTAATGCACACACATTCAATACACACAGAGAATTATTCTGGTTTTGTCTCGGCACTAAGTCTCCTTTTACACCACTAAGATTGACCTTCCCTCTGCTTGTGCTGACTTACCCATATTAGTATTACATAGAAGTACAGCATTTCCCAGTCAGACTTCTTGTTTCAACAGGGGATAAATGTCATTAAGCCCTCTGGCAATCTTTTCAGAGTGTCTTAGCTTCTCTGAAGTGGAAAGCTGCTCCATTGCCAAGAAGAGATGAATATCCCAATTACACGCTGTAGCAAAAGCTTCCAGTTCCCAGAGAGACACCTCCTGTAAATTTTGCCCCAACTCATTTGTGCCCTCGTATTCAGGGACATCTTAAGTGCTCTGGTTTCAAAGGCATTGCAATGACAAAGCCATATTCTGAATGCCCCACTCTTTTTTTTTTTTTGATGCTTCAGATTTCGGTGGACTAAAGATGGAGAGGAGTTTGACCCCGACAGTGATAAAGAACTGAAGGTCTCTGAGAGCTCAGGGTCATTTGTGTTTCGCACTTGGAGTAAAGACATGGAAACCGTGAAGAAGTACGAAGGCAAATATGTCTGCTTCGCATCCAACGAGCTGGGAACCGCCATGTCTGATGAGGCTGTGCTCAACACTGATGGTACGTGAACAATGAAGAATGTCTAAGGAACCACTGAGCGCTTCATGAGACCTAGTCAGTAACACTTTACTTAAAGTTTTATATGTAAAGGCTGACATTACGCTGTCATTATTATGACGTGATAACCATAGTTAGCATGAATAAGGTGTCATGAAGGCTGTCATTAAGTGTTGTTCGTTACACTAACCCTAACCCTTCGTTACCCTAACCCCTAACCCGAGAGTGCCAGGGTGGTAGCCCATCCCTCACTTCTATTCTATGTTCAATATTCACCACACTGCTTACCTACCACCTACACTTATTTCTGCACTACAAACACACATCCGATGCTCATTCCCATCTTATCTGCACATGGTCTACTGTATCTCCAGGGTTCGCCTAAATGGCTCGGAGGTGGCCGACTGCACCCAGCCTACCCACATCTGGTCTCTGCACACACCTCAGACACCTCCGCCACTGACACACTTTCACAAATACTTCGATGAATGGTGTATGTAACAGAGAAGCCCGAGTTACATGCGACGGCCCGTGTCCTGCCTTTAACTCCCCATACCAAACTGAACAGTCCAGAACCGTTCAGGGGTTTTCATTGAGAAAAAAGAACCACAAACCTAACCCTAACCCTATACCTAACCTTACTAGATCCCTCCACTTAACCCATAAATGCCAACATAGTTCCAAACGTGTCATAATTTAGCAAACAACAGAAAATGACAGCATAATGGCACCTTATTTATGCTTATGACAGATAATGACAGGGTAATACCAGCCTTGTGTATAAAATTTCAAGTAAAGTGGTACCGATTAATCTTTAATTTTTAGTGTGAGATACATGCATTTGGTTGGATTTAGAGTAACACCACATTTTGTATTAGCTAGTGTCAGGGTTAGTTGTTTTGTCCAGATTAAAAGGCGATTGATGAGGTTTACGTTGTAGTAGAGTTGATTACAGCGGGCAATGAAAGCATTTCTCTTGTCCTATTTTATGGGCGTCTCATGAATGCAGACACAGACTAACTACGATCATTGCCACCTAGAACCTAATTACAGCCATGACAGGATAATCAGCGTATGCTCACACATGCACGGCCACACACTGCAATGCCCTTGGGTAAAAGCAAAGTGCACCCCAGAGCATCCATCCACCTGTGTGACTGGCTCTCTCCTGAGCAACCTTCTTCCAGCATAGTTTCCCTGACAACAGTTTCCCCAGAAACGATCTTGAGTTGATGTCATGTGAAGCACTCTTTAGTTACAAAGTGGAGGAGAGATGGAGAGCAAACATCTATGATTCACTTTACGTATTCTTCTTCTGCCACATAGACAACAATCCAACGTTTTCTCTTTTTCTGAAATCCTAAAAAGTTCCTTCTGTGGAAATCTGTCTCATATTTCCCTCTGCACTGCAGTCTGTTTTCAGGTTGACTCGTAACACATTCTTCTGCTTGTTTACCACCAGCAAGTTTCCCTCACACACTAATGCACTCTGTATCCGCCCAGTTCCCCCCACCCAGGACAAAGACGAGAAGGTAAATGCAAAGGCTGATGAGGGGAACAGCATCGTCCTGAAGTGCAACCCCTCACAGAGCTCGATGAAGCACATCATCCACTGGATGGACGGGAGTGAGTACATTACCTTTCTATCTCCGCTCCCATTACATCCTTCCTGTCTCCTCAATAAACCCTCCACTTATACATCTATCCATCCACTGTCCAGGCTAATAACCAGAGTGACCCTGGTAATTATGGGACGCCGATTGTAAAGTTGCGTATACAAAAATAAACATTTTGCAACATTTAGCAACAAACCAGTTTACTTTTTTAAATGTTACTTTTGAACAGATTTACAGCAATAACATTTTAAAATATCTTTCTTGTAAAAATATAATTTCAATGTTAAATTGAGAAATGTTAAAAATTAAATCTAAATCTAAATGTTAAATCTACATATTAAGTCTGAATCTAAATGTTAAATATTAAATCGAAATCTGAATGTTGAATCTAAATGATACATTTAAATATAAATGTTTAATCAAAATGCTAAATGTTAAATCAAAATGCTAAATGTTAAATCTAAATGTTAAATGTTACATTTAAATGTCATGGGTGAAACTAAATATTTAGCTAATATGCAAATTCACTGTTTAGATTTAGTATTTAACTTTTAGATTTAGATTTAACATTTAGATTTAGATTTAACATTTAGATTTAGATTTAACATTTAGATTTAGATTTAACATTTAGATTTAGATTTAACATTTTTACCTTTACATTTAACATTTAACATTTAGATTGAAAATTTACATTTAACATTTAGATTGAAAATTTACATTTAACATTTAGCATTTAGATTTAACATTTATATTTACATGTAAGATTTAGATCTAGATTTAATATTTAAGATTAGATTTAACATTGACCTTATATTTTTATGAGAAAAAAAATCACAAATTTAAAAAAAATATTGCTTTAAATCTGGTCAAAAGTAACATTAGAAAAATGTAGATACGTTTTTAAAACGTGGTTTGTTGCTAAATGTTATTTCAGCATTACGCAACTTTACAATTGGCACCCCATAGCTAATAATCTGTATCAAAGAAATTGACATCTAAACTTTTGTCTTCACTCATTCAGGAATATTCTTTAATGCAGTTCTCTGAATTTTGCTTTACAACTTTTGCTATCAGATTTTGATGTCGTTTTCTGCTATTTTCTTTGTGTCTGTGTACCACTGTCTCCGTCTCTTTTATGTGCTTCATTTTGCAGCTGCATTGATTGTAATTTACAGTCATGTTCTCACCACTTACCTCTATTTATTTCCAGCCTTACACCACATCCAGCTCAATGAGCGGGTGGTGGTGGGGAAGGACGGAAACCTATACTTTGCCTACTTGACAGCTGAGGACAGCAGGAACGACTACACCTGCAATGCTCAGTATCCGGATACACAAATCATCCTGGCAAAGCAACCCATCACTCTGACAGTCAACCCCTGTAAGTTTCAATCATTTCCACTCAAAACCAATGTGAATAACTGAGGAAAGTATTTTGACATATTGTTGTTATAAACAAATAATGTACAATGCTCAGGGTTAATGTTGACAGCGAATTTAAATAACATTGCGTTTTAGTGTTAATGTAAAAAGATTTTAGTCAACTAAATTATGAAATTTAAAGAACAGCATTCAAGTGGACAAACTTGAAATAACGTGTATCATCCACTTAGCTGTAAATGAACTTTTTCAGTTCTGATTGGATTAATAATTATTTCAGTCCTTTATTATCATTTTAATTAATTTTTGACAAAATGATGGAAAATTCCAGTTTAGTTTGTTTTGGGAGGAATATGTTTTTAGTCTGAAAATATTTCATTAAGACCTGAACAACAACAAGGTTAAGTGTTTGTACACTGGTGCACGAAATAATTCTTTTTTAAGTGTTTTTACTGTGTGGAGATTTTTTTAGTTTTTGAACCTCCTTCCTTTCAAAATCACACACTAACTGGTAGGCTGTGCAGTATATCTATGGAGTTTTCCTTAGGAACTGTAGTAAAAATACAAGTAATCTAACCCCCACGTGGTGGTTTGTGTTCTGACCAAAGCAACAACCACATCCTGAAGAATCCCTCCTCAGCACAGCTGTAATGAGATTCAGCTCACACTGGGATGTGGCTGCTAGCATCTTTAGCCTAAGGAGAGGTCGAAAAATGAGTTCATGTTAACACAAGACCTCTCCCAGAGTGATTCCCCCCCCCCCCCACCCGCCTTCTCCACATGTTTCTTCACCCTGCATGTCTGTGTCACAGACTCTCAAGTGGCTGCAGCAGCACAGTAATCTGGAAATGAACCATGCATATGTATGAGTGTCTTTCTTTGTCCAGCCAACTCAGTGCCACGGAACAGGAGGCCTCACATGATGAGACCGACTGGAAGTCATAGCACGTACCACGCCCTCAGGGGCCAGACCATTGAGCTGGAGTGCATCGTTCAAGGCCTGTGAGTGTGTGTGTGTGTGTGTCTGCCATCACATCCATTCATCAAAACACTTAAGCCTCTCCTACTAAGCTATCATACCTGCCTCTCATCTCCCTTCACTTCATTCCATTAATGCTGTATTCTGCAAGCCTTTCTTCTTTTATTACTGTTCACGACTCTCTCTCCCTCTCCCTCTCCTTGCTTATGTCCACTTGCCTTCATCATCTTCATCCTCTAACTTAATATCTGATAGTTCTTCTGCTAAACCTGCTCTCTCCTTCTTCGTCAGCCCTACTCCTAAAGTATCATGGCTCAGAAAGGACGGTGAGATGTCTGAATCCCGAACCACCAAAGACATGTTTGGTCGGCGCTTTCGCTTCACTAATATCTCAGAGAGCGATGGAGGCGAATACCAGTGTATAGCTGAGAACTCCCAGGGGAAAGCTTTCCACACTTACACGCTGACTGTAGAAGGTCAGTCTGTCGCCTACACAAACACACACACGTGACAGTTTTCCACACTTTTCTTTTACTCAACACTCAACTCAACTCAACTTTATTTATAGAGCCCTTTAAGGCAGCCGCAGCTGGCACAAAGTGCTGTACAGAATAAATACAAATGGCAAAACAATAAAATAAACTAAGTAAAACAATTAATTATAAAGTAAAATAATAATGATATAATAAAATAAAACAGTGAAAAGAGACAAGCCACAGGACACTAAAATAGGAGCAGAGTTCCATAGTGTTTATTGTTGTTTTATTTCTTGCTTTTGTGAGAAGCTGCTGTCTGTAGACAAAATTCAACTCTTGTTTTGAAGCTAACCAGAAGTCAGTAGCACAATGGCAGGTCTCCGAAAATCTCAACAACAAACAACAAACAGCATGAAAAGTGTTTCCGTGAGTTTTATGGATCAAATGACCACATGTTGATATTGTACTTGGTCACTTTCTTGCTTAAAAAGTTTTCAGAACTTTCAAAGGTGGCAAATCAACAGAGATATTTAGCCTCAGTGTGCTTCAGGCTTTTGTCATTATAAGTTCGAAATGCATCTTGGGAAACTTTGAAGTATACGTCAGTGGGAACGATCCATTCTAATCATACTTACAATATATAGTAGACAGTATACAGTATACTCATTGAGTGCGTAGTGTTTAGTACTTTAGAATGCGATTTCAAACACAATATTCCTGAAATAAATGTGGATTTATTATGTGTCTGACTTATTGATTTATTGGCTAATCATTGCAGCTGTAGAATTCCTATAGAAACAAAGAATTGTCTCTTTTGCCAGAAGTTTTGAGTTCAACCCTCAACATGAGAATACCACCTCTTTTTCTTCTTTCTACACTTCTTATATTCTTTTATTAACTGAGTCATGGGTGACCATGGCTCGTCTGATCGAGAGGTTGTGGTGGTTTGGTCCCAAAGCTATACTTGTCTATGTGTCCAAGTACTCCAAATGGTCAACTAGTGCCTTGCATGTCCCATTTGCGTGTGAATAAGCTGATGTTGTAAAGCACTTTAAATCTATTTAAATCTAGTTCATTTTGCCTTTTACTCAGAATTGCCTAATTTTCACTAAAATTGCCCAACAGCTATTATTTAGATTAGTGATTCTCAAACTTTTTGGCTCAAGTACCCCTTTCTCTTATTTTTGAATCCGAGTACCAGTACCCCCTTTGTCTAACTATAACATTTGGCTCAGAATACTTTGTAAAAACCACTCCAGAGCATAATGGTGGAATAAATTAGTGATAACACACATTTTAAAAAATCTCATTTTGTAAATAAGTAGAATAAAACAGTATTTAGTGCCTCCTGAATAGATTTTTTTCTATAGTTTTTATCATTTCCAGTTATAAATAAACATGATAATCCTATTTCCCATCTTTTCATTTGTTGATTTTCCATTCTCCTTCTCAAATGAGGGTACACGTACCCCCATTTGAGAAACACTGATTTAGATTAACTTTCCCCTGGAGTCAAAAACATAGAAATATGATAAAGTGACTTAATTTTCTTTCAAGGTATGTATTTTCTTACGCTTCTGTTTACTTTCTAGCCACACCCTACTGGACCAAAGAGCCAACCAGTCAGCTCTACGCTCCAGGTGAGACAGTCCGACTTGAATGTCAGGCTGATGGTATTCCCTCTCCTACCATCAGCTGGATGATCAATGGGATCCCTATTTCAGGTCAGTGGGGACACACACTTAGACTGATCCAAAGACTCAGAAAGTGCTGACAGCTTCTTTTCCTCCACAGAAATCGACAAAGATCCGAGGCGTACTTTGACAAGTGGATCTCTGATCTTGGAGGATGTCAATTTTGGAGACACTGCCATCTACCAGTGCAAAGGAACTAACAAACATGGAACCATCCTGACCAACACCAACGTCTACGTAATTGGTAGGTGATTGTTAAACTTGTATTTGCCTCTGTGTGTTTTATTTCAAATATCTACTATGTGTTTTTGTAGAACTGGCTCCTCAGATTCTCACGGAGGATGGGAACACGTACACATTCACGGAGGGCCAGAAAGCTCTGCTCGAGTGCGAGACCTTTGGATCTCCCAAACCTAAAGTCATTTGGTGAGCCATTTTTTTTGCTTTCGTGTTCCAGATTTGTTGGATAATATTCACATCGATAAAAAACACAAATGTGCGTAGGTAGGGCCTTTCAGATGCATAAATTAACAGCTGAAGGCTGTTACATCTGGGCTGTGACTACTGCCAACTGGTTGGCATTACATCAGTTTTTGTTCAGTTTAGAGATAAATGAAAGAGGCATTCAAGTTATCTCAGCTACTCAGGCTGCATGATGCTGTAACTCTTCAGCATTATATTTCATAACTTTTGTTTGTGTGTTTTTAAGGGAGAGAAGTGGCATCTCTTCTCTAATGGCAGATTCCAGAATTAACCCACTCACCAGTGGTGGGCTTGAGATTTTTAACATATCCCGAGAAGATGAGGGCACCTACATCTGCTCTGTGCAGAACACCAACCTCTCAGTCAGTGCAGAGCTGGAAGTGTTCAGTGAGTCACACACACCCGTACACATACACTACACTGTGCAATAATTCCCTTCATATCTGATGTTATTTGCACCTGGTGCAGCTTGTCTCAGCTTGTCGTGTCCCTTCGTTCTCTCTTCCAGACCGGACAGTGATCCTGTCGCCCCCAGAGGCAGTGAAGGTGCAGCCTGGAAACACAGCAACCTTCTCGTGTCAGGCTCTCACTGACCCCAGGCTTGGCTTTCCACTCATGCAGTGGAGAAAGAACGACCAAAAACTGTTTGAATCTCACACTGATGAAAAGTGAGCCATACCGACTATTGGAAACCGGAAAAAAATATTATCAGTTTTCAGTAAAAATCTAAGCGATAGCGTTTTGAAATGCAGCTTAAATTCAATACATATATTGACTTATTCTGGGTGAGATTTCAGTTGTACTTTCGTGGTCAGAAAAAAGCAAAATATTGAAAATTTAAATAAAAAAAGAAAATATATCATAACAGATGTTTAATATTAGCTTTTTACCAATATTGCCAAATACTAAATTTCCAACTTCAAATATTGACCGAATCCGTACATCGTGTACATAGTGCATGTTTCGAGGATGAAATGAGGGTAAAATATGATAAATATGGTCACTTGTGCCTCAGGTACACGTTTGAAGGAGAGAAGTTCATGATAACTAACGCGTCACCAGAAGATGAGGGAGTCTACACCTGTCAGGTCATTACTAGGATGGACATGGCTGAAGCCAGTGGCAGCCTCACTTTATACGGTAAGATTATCTACCATATATGCGTACAACAGGCAGCTGAGTCTGAGTTCGCATTGATTTCAATAGCTGTCCCAGAGGTAAAAAGAGAGTTTAACTCTGCGATAACTTGTCTTCTTCCTAAAGATCGTCCCGATCCTCCAACTCTTCTACAGTTCAGCAATTTCAAGTATCGCTCGCTTACTCTGAGCTGGACTCCGGGAGACGACAACAACAGCCCTGTTCTAGGTTTAATACAAACACACAAAACACACACGTTTCTGAACAGCCTGATTTGTTCTCGGTTATTATCTAAAATTTGACATTAATATTAACATAGCTTTTATATGAATTATAAGTTTACCTGCACTTCAGACTAAGTATAAATTTGTATTACTCACTTTATTACAATTCATTTTTGGCCAGTTTAATATTTTATGCCTAACCCATGCATTTTTCGATTTTGTAATATTTTAAAGAATATTTCATTGGATTGATTGATTGTATAAAAATACAACAAATACAATAATTTATACTTTACTGTTACTTCAACTTTGCAAACTCATCTCATTTCCTTGGAAATGGAAATAATGAATATAAGACAAAAAGGAAAGAATCTGAATACTTTTTTTCTTATCTCACTCATCTCTACTTTGTCTCTACAGAGTATGTGGTAGAGTTTGAGGATCAAGGCTCCAAAGAGAGAGGTTGGGAGGAGCTAAAGAGAGTTGGAGGAAACCAGGAGCGAGTCACCCTCTCACTGTGGCCCTACATTTCCTACCGTTTCAGGGTCATTGCTATCAATGATCTGGGCAAAAGTGAACCCAGCAAAGCTTCTGAAATCCACAACACGCCTGCTGAAGGTGAAACCCAGTGCTTTGTAACAACTAGGCTTCATATTACCTAAAGTAGCATGTTATTCAATCCATCTGTCTGTTTGGTCAATCACAGCTCCAGACAATAACCCAGAAGATGTCAGGAGTGAGTCTGTGGATCCAGGGACACTGGTCATTACCTGGCAGGTACTTTATTCATCGTAATGCATAGTTCATCTAAAGCAGCTCCATAGGGCTTGTGTTTTATAATCTGCTGTCTCTTTTATTACAGAAAATGGACAAACGTCACTTCAACGGGCCTGATTTTAAATACAAAGTGTTGTGGAGGCGAGTGGTGGGCAGTGGGCCTAACTGGCACATGAACTACACAACAGGACCCCCATTCATTGTCAGTGACATCGGCAACTTCTCCGCCTTTGAAATCAAAGTCCAAGCTGAAAACGAAGAAGGGGCGGGGCCTAGGCCAGATCCTGTGATTGGCTACTCAGGAGAAGATGGTAAACTATTTGGAACAACAAGATTAAACATGATTTTATTTGATCACTTCCCTAACTGTCTCTTTCTCCATCAATGGTGTTAGTTCCCATAGAGGCTCCAATAGATGTCGGTGTGTTACTCATTGATAGCACTACAATCAAAGTGACCTGGGCAGCGGTGGACAAAGACACCGTCAGAGGTCACCTGCTCGGATACAAGGTGCACCTCCTGCTTCTCTTGTGTTGGTTTTCTCCTTTAACAAAGAGGGTATATCTGTAGCCAGTGGCAGTCTTATTGTTTTGGGGGCCCAAGGCAAACTTTTGTGTAGGGGCCCTCTCCATATCTGTTAAGTATTCCATTTTGGCCGGGAAAACTCCCGTACTTTTCCGCCATCCTCCCATATTAGTATTATCCCGTAAATATCCCGTATTATAATGTAGTAATAATTAAAAGATAAATAAATTAAAAACATTCCTCTGCCTCTCTAAACTGAAAGCTGTCACTGGCCTCGCAAGAACTGCCACCTGCATTAGCCTGAGCGGCAGTTCTCGTGAGATTAGATTAGTGCCAACAGCGAGAACAAACCTGGAAACAACTAAGAAGAGATATAGATGGATGTAAGAAGATGTTCCGGCAAAAAAAAACAGACAAAGAGCTTCTGTAAAAACCTTGGAAAATGGGACGGAGAGTTTACCTTCCTAAAGAGGAGCAGGATGGGACACAGTTGCACGTTCTGTAAGATTTATAACTGAGATTCTAGCGTCTCCCACGGGAGGAAGGAATTACATTAGTCACCATGAAAAATCTCCCAAGCACAAGCGCCACAAATACACTCCTTCCAAAAAAGTGTTCAAGGATGTAAAGTCTGCAACAAATCTGTATAAAAAGTCATTAGTTATTGCGAGAGAACTACATTAGTGAGCATGATGAAATAAAAGAAAATATGTAATGAAAATGAAAAGTTAATGTCTAACTTTAAGACAAGCAATGTTGAATTAACAGTATATATCCAATGTGTTGACTTGTATATGAACTGTAAGTATATTAAATAAACAAATGTGCGTGAATATGGGGGAGCGTGAATCTAGACTATATTTTAAAATGCGTTTTTGAATATTGTTTTATTTTTAATTATTATTGTCTTACTGCAAAAAACAACAAACATCTGTGAGGTATCAAAATTATCAAAATCAAAATTAGGGAGTGGGCTTTTGGGGGCCCCTACTAGTTGGGGGCCCAAGGCAAGTGCGACCCCTCGTTGAATTGTAAGTCCACCTCTGAGCCAAGAACACTTTGCAAAGCTACAGCCAGTGTATCTCAAAACTATGAATATTCTCCTTATTTTGCACAATATAAACAACTCACTATTAAGCAATATTTTTGTCTTCATCAAGTAGCACTTGATAGATTTGCTGAAGCTTTTGAGCCCACAGTCATTTCTCTGATTGTTGTTAAATCCCTAGATATACTTAACAAGGAAAGGCTTAAGGACGCACCACCAAGGTCGGAGGATAAGGGAGTTGGACAGCACTGTGGTGGTAGAGACTGGGCCCAACGAGGAGAAGAAGGTGATCGGTGATCTCAAGCCGTTTTCCCACTACGTCCTTGTTGTCACCGTATACAACAAAAAAGGAGAAGGACCACCTTCTGAGACGCTGTCCTTCAAAACTCAGGAGGGAGGTGAGAATGTAGCAATAAAGACAGCTTGGTGACATCATTAAAATGGGGGAAGGAGATGAATAAAGCCAGTGCGAGAGTTTAATGACACAATGAAAGAGCAATGTAGGATTGTCGGGGAGAATAGGCTACGACAAAGAATATCTTACGGTATCTAAAGGGAGAAGGAGGGCTTAAGAGAAGAAATAAATAAAAGGAAAGATAATCGAAGGCTTTGCATGGGGAAACAGATTCAAGCAAAGAGATAAGAGAATTGGATTTGTTTCTTTTGTGTTCCCTTTAGTTCCCGGTCCTCCCATGTCCCTGTCATTGGACAGCCAATCAGAGACTGAGATGACCCTCCACTGGGGGCCTCCTGTGGAGCCAAATGGCATCCTTGTTGGATATTTACTGCAGTACCAGCAGGGTAAGCATTATTTTGTGTGACTTTTTTCAAATCTGATTATCGTATGATATGAGCAACAATATAAAATATAAATTAATCTACAGCCAAATCAATAACACACAAATAGCAATAGCTAAATAACCCAATTGGTTCTCATCATTGAGTCTGTTGTTATCCATTAAATCCTTGTTTGATGAGTGAGGGCTTTGTGACTCTGGTCAGTTACAGAGAGTGATGACAGCCCCATGCAGGTGGAGGAAATAGTGGACCCTAAAGTCACCCAGCTCACACTCAGGAACCTGGATCGTCACAGCCACTACCGCTTCTACCTTCGGGGACGTACCGAAACTGGGGACGGAGAGCCCGTCATGGTGAAGGGGGCCACCACTCTTGATGGAGGTAAGAGGCTTGTTGATTGCTCTTTGTTTTTCACAGGCTTCCATATGGCACCACATAGGATCCAAAGTGAATTAGAGAATGATTTATATGAATCTATTACAGCCCCGCCAGTGAACATCAGTGTGACTGTGGGGGAGAAATCAGCTAACGTGAGCTGGGTGGCCAAAAGGAGACACAGGAATATTGACTTCCAAATCCAGTACTACAAGAAAAAAGGTAAATAAAAATATAATTCCTCAAAAATGATGATAGTCTTATCAAAGTCTTTGTTTGAGGCAATATTACCTTTTGTATTTGCAGATGGAAAGAAGACAGAGAAGGTGAGCTCCTCTCAGTCTTCTCACCAGTTGCAAGGCTTAACCCCCGGTACCCACTACTGGCTCCGGTTCATCCACAACAACAACTCCTTCTGGGAGACTGAAATTGATACAAACGGGACAGGTACTACCAGCGCTCTGCCCTCTTTCAACCTCCTTTTTGTCTGTGATTTCCTCTGGGATTCCCAGATCTAAATATAAAGGCTCATCCAGCAGAATGTCTCTCACTTTTCTCCTCTGCCTGTGAAGTGATTTCAAAGCCCTAGTAGGCTGTATGAAATGATCCATTAGGTAAATCTGTTTGGCGTATAGCTGTATTATGTCGCTCCCCTGTGAAATTCCACCCTGTAAGAATACATAATGCTGCGTCTTTGTTCTTGATTTCACACCCTTTTTTCAGGTTTCTTGTTCTGTCATGTTTCCTTGTTTTTCTTCAGTTCTCCACTCAGTTTCTGGGATTAAATTTTTCCCTACCTTCTCATTTTTTTCCCCCTCTGCAGAGGTGACAGAAGTACAACAGAGCATTGCAACTCAAGGCTGGTTCATCGGGGTTGTGAGTGCCATCGTGCTGCTGTTACTGATTCTGCTCATTCTCTGCTTCATCAGGCGGAGTAAAGGGGGAAAGTACTCAGGCAAGTGTAGCGGCCATGAACAGAGGTGTCAAACAGTTGTAGTGATGATAATGGATTTAAAAAAAGCATTTCATGCTATGGGTCTTCAAAAAGCACACTGCATATCAGATAATCAATCAGATCTCAATGTGTTACAAAGGCTTAGAGTGAAAATTGATTCTAAATGAATTCTGGCGTTCTATCCACTCAGTGAAAGATAAAGAAGAGGGTCCGATGGACTCTGAGGCACGACCAATGAAGGATGAAACCTTTGGAGAATACAGGTTTGTCACTGAATGTTTGATTTGAGATTTCAGTAGATTGTTTATGTTCCTAACACAACCCAGATTTCCTCAGCGCTGCTTGGTTTTCCTAACCCCTTGTGTTCCTTTTATTGTCCCTTTATGCCTGCTCCTGCTTTGCAGATCCCTAGAAAGGTATGCTCTGAATAACTCCCATATGTTTTATTACCCCTTTTAAGATTTTTTCTTTTTTTTTTAAATGTTGTTATTGCTTATGAAATTTGCTGCAACTCCTGACTGTTTTGATTCTATATTTAATCTACAATACACGTCAAATCTGTGAATTTGATTAAAAATCATTATTAAATCATCAGGCCATGGTTGCATCGTTGACCTTTGGTGATGACTGGAAAAGTGGTTTTACCTTTTAATGGCTTCTGTGCTTTTGCAGTGACCTTGAGGAGAAGCGTACTGCTAGCCAGCCATCCCTGGGTGAAGAGAGCAAGCTGTGCAGTCAAGACAACCTGGACTTTAATGGCAGCAGTGCCATGACAACAGAGCTCAACATGGATGAGTCTCTGGCTAGCCAGGTCAGCCGTCCCAGTGACGGTCTACCAGATCACTCCCTGCTCCACCCCACAGCTGTGTCCTCAGCCTCTAACGGCATGCCCAACTCAGTAACCATCCTCGATTAACCCTCAAACGATCAGCAGGGACCACCAGACCAAAATATGTAAACACGTATGTGCCCGTATGCTTTTGTTCCTTACCTACTGGCTCATCTGTGTTTGGACTGTTTCACACAATCATTTGAAACATCAGATGACTATTAGAGTCACCTGACTGACTGACTGACTGACTGACTGACTGACTGACTGACTGACTGACTGACTGACTGACTGAATGAATAAATGACTGGATCATTCTGACCAAAGGAGTGTCCAAAGAAGTGGACGATATGATAAAAGTCTGACTAACGTGAATATGCCGACTCTCTACTTTATGATGTTTGTTACTTATTTAAAAGACTACATTCACTTTCCCGCTTTTTGCCTTTTTTTCTTCTTTCTATTAACAAGAATAACTACAGACACGTGTATACAGAATGTTGGACTTTGAGAAACATCAGGGGTTAGCGATGCAGAGCAGTGCATTCAAAGAGGAGGGAGTCGACAGAGGTCAGCACACGGTGCTGTAACAAGTTGTGAATCTTAGGATCATGTCTGATGACATTTCACACATGATTTTCTATGTCTGATGCCATTTGATGTTTAAGATTGTAATTTCTAGTGCTTTGTTTTGCTTCGAGCATCGGTATAAAAATAAAGTCACACTTTAGGTACATGCCATTTTTTCATTTATGACATTTCAACATTGTTTTCCACATTTTATATATTGAATCGATGACTTTTTGTTATGATACAAATCCAACATCATAATGTTTTCATCGACATTCAGTGAAGTAAGGTTTCTTACCATAAATGACATTGGATGCATTAAAGGGAACCTGCTGTGAAAAAGCTAAATAGCATCTGGTGTATATAGCTGCATCTACATTTATCTATTTAGCCATAATACAGTATTATAGAAATGTACATGCTCCTTCTAAGTTGCTGTGCCTGCTTGGTCTGCATAAAGCACCAGATTGATGTCATTACTCCTGCCTCACCACCACAAGTGTAACGTCTTCATTGGAAATGCTACTCTTTTGTCGAGACATACATGTAGCTTTCTGTATCCGTCTTTGTCTCTTTATACACTGTATTAAAACATTGTTGTCTCTGATTAACATTTTCTCCATCTCATACAACACAACCTGACCAAGGACAGAGTTTATGCCCATCCATTCATTTTCTGACCTGCATTTTCCTGTTTCCAAGGTAGCGAGGCAGAGTTTACGTGAGTTTTGGAAACTAACAAAATATTTTCATGTTTATTTTTCTTCCGAAAAATCATCAATGCAATCCAATGCTGTAGACAAACATCATGGTTTGCAGTATAATATGATCTAACTCAACATTTGGGACATTTATCAATCACAGGGAATGTATTCTGTCCAGGGTTGGGGCAGCTTGTGCATTTCTGTATGCTGTACTGATTTGAGTAGGGCAGAGGATAAGATACTAAAGGGAGGTTATGAATATTTTTCTTTCTACAAAATGTAAATAAAACCCACGAAGAACAATGTTTGATAGGAAAACCTGGGGGGGGGGGGGGGGGGGGGACATGAAAGTGTAAAACCTCAGTTTGTAAATTTTCTTCCTTCATTGCTACAAGCTCAAAAAAAAAAAAAGCTTTGCGATTGTTTTTATTTTATGTAAAATTTGGTGACATTTGGGTGTAAACTTTTTAAAACAAAAACAAAAAAGTTTCAGCTAAGAGATAAAAAAGGGTTCTGTTGATATAAACAAAAAAAACGTAAATTTGGGTCTTTTAGTGAAAAAGTTTTTCTGAAGGTAGAATCATGTCTTTATTATTTAATTAAAAAACACAATTTAAATATATATATATATATATATGTTCAAGCAAAATAAACTTAATTTTAAACCTTTTTAAGTGTTTTTTTTTTGGGGTGTCAAATATTTGCTTGTCAAACACTTTTCTTCTTTTTAGATCGAAAAGTAAAGGTTATTTATTATTAGTTAGGTTTATTATTGATAATTGTTTTTTTTGGGGGGGGGGGGGCTAAAACATTTCTTTTGATTTAATAATAAAGACAAAATGCTACCTTTATATGCTTCACTAAATAAGAATCCTGCAGTTTCATATTATCCAGCAGTGGAGTGTTTGTCTGATGCAGAGCAGAAAAGGTTTCTAATGGGGAAACATCATCCAGCTGTCCCTGAGGCAGTAGATGAGAAAGTCCAACAAGGTTATTAACACTGAACGATGGGTTGTTGATAAAGAGACACACTCAGGACAAAATGATGCATTACAAAATATATTTTCCTACGTGCAGCAGCTAGGATGACTGACACTTTTCAATATTCTTGCTCTACATCTGCTTTTGTGTTGGTGACAAATATTAGCTTTGGGGAGCTTAACTGTGATTGAGGAGGGAAGTGGACCAGGCAGAGGGTGTTAACTGGGTTATATCAAGCCAACTCTGTTTTTCTCTCTCTCTCTCTTTTTCACACACACATGCACACATAAACACACCACACAAACAAAACTGCCTCACTCACTGCTTTTTATGTTTCAAAACAGAACATTTACTTTTCCAATTGTTTTCTATTTATTGTTAAAAATAAAAAATAAAAACAAAAGAAAAGAAAAGAAAAGAGAAAGATTGATCTGTAAGGAGAAGTCAAAGATAGATCAATAATGGCTGAGTGAGGGTCCTGAGTGTCATGACAAAGGGGTGGGGGGATGTGTTGTGTGTGGGGTGCACTGTTCGCACAATAAGGATGTCTGTATGTTTCGGGGGGGGGGGGGGGTGAGCTTGAGGAGCTTAGTGGACCTGTGCCACACATGTGGCCAATGTAAGTGTAATCGCATCTTTACTCACTGTTACTGGATGTATGATCAAAAATAAAATTCATGGAACAATCTGCACCACATAAAGGTTGTATCTTCTTTTAATCAGGTTTTAAGAGCACATGTTATTCAACCACTGTTTGTGAGGTAGTGAGGTCATCAGCGGGAGCTGGTGTTGAACTGTCTGAAGAAGTCTTCGGTGGGTTTGTTCGTGTACAGCTTCTTTTCCAGGAACTCCTGACTGCAGCAGAAACACAAGCATCAGCACAATGAGGTGAATTAGTTCATTCTGGCAGTGGTGCTGATTTACCGAGCCTGTTGCTCCATGGCCAGCTGAGAGTTGTACTGGTCCATTTGAATCCTCTGCTCTCTCTTCAGCTCTGCCTCTCTCATCTCCTGCTCCTCTGCTTGTCTGGACAGCTTCATGAAGTGGAGGTCCCAAAGTGTATCCTGAAACCTCTCACCGTCCTGCTGCCTCTGGGTAAGGAATTTACACATCATGTATACGTATAGGATTTGTGAGATTTTGTTTTAGAAACCACTCCTAAAGCCCCTGTTCTTATTTGTTTTAATTTTTAGAACAAAGTCATAGCCAAAACACTAAACAGATCACTAAAAAGCATTCAAAAGGAGTAGTTTTCCATAAATAAACTGCAAAAATGTTTTTATTCTTCATTGCGACTAGCCGAGCATGCGCAGAACGACCAGAATTAACTGAAGCAGAAAATCGTTTACAAAATAGTGGAATTATTTAATTCTGAATTAAAATTTCAATAAACCTAATTTGAAATTACATTTGCATTCAGAATTCAGTGTTTACAAGGTCGGTTTAAAGAGGATTTAACTTTTAATCCGAATTAAAGAGGAATTAAAGCTCCCATGTAAACGTGGTCATCCGTAGTCCCTGGAAGGTTTGATGTTGTGTACTGTGTACAACAGAAAGGACATTTAAAAAAAAACAACAACAACAACAAAACCGACAACTCTAATATTAGACAGCATGGACAGTACAATAAAATACAAAAACTCAAATATAATTACATTTATCTTAGGACAGGCCAGAAATAACGTGACCTTAGTGCATAAGGCAGATGACAAAGTGCAAACGTGCTAATATTTTGTCTTAAATAAAACATTGCACCTCACCCTTAGCCTGGTTTGTTAGTGCTAAAATCATTGCACACCTGATTAGTTGATTCAAAGTGCTAACATTATTGCACCTATTGCATCAAGTTATTTTGCCATCACTGCTCAAACAATAAATAAGACAACAATCTAAGGAAATAATTGACCTGTGATTAGATTATTATTGCAGCCACAGCTTAAAATGAAAAAGCTATTAAATTAAACTTGAGATTACAATATTAAGGGGTTTCCAGAAGAAACAAGCAAACTGGGTTACAAGGTGGTGGTTAGCAATAATGTGAATTTGCCCTTTGGAATTTTTCTATGGAGTTTGTTTGTCCTCCCCAAACATGGAAGATTTTCTTCTTCAGTCTCTCCAAAAGTCTAAAAACATTCTCTAAATTGACTATGAATATGTGTGTGCGTGCGTGTGTGTGCGTGTGTGTGTGTGTGTGTGTGTGTGAGCCCTATTTTTGACTTTCCTTTAGGTTTGGACAAGACACCCATAAAATGCTGATAGTTGGGGGTCATAAACCCCAACCCATTCCTTTAAGGCAGTTTTTCTTTCAACGTTGGGGTCGTGACCCCATGTGGGGTTGCCTTGTTTTTATAATAGGGTTGTCTGAAATGTTTAGTAATTGATAAAAGTAGTTACTGATTGAAAATATATTTTGAACATTTTCAAATAAATTTTCTTTTTTAAATTAAAACAACACACAATCCTAAACAACTGTATTCTATACTTTCATGTTGTCAAATATAAATCTAGTAAAAACAAAATGCAGTATAAAGAAAAAGAAGAAAATAATAATGAAATAAAATAAATAAATAAATGAATTTAAAAAAATATATATATATATATATATATATATATATATATATATATAATAAATATCTGAGCTGGCATATCTTGTGGCTTTGTACACAAATCCTAGCTAATCTGTATTTGTTGCATAGTATAACAAACAGGATCAAAAATGTATTCTAGAAAATGCATTTTTAGGGTCGCCAGAAATTTGTGCTGTGTAAATGGGGCCACGAACCAAAAAAGATTGCGAACTAGAGCTGGGCGATATAGCAAGTTTTCTATTTTCGTGATATAGAAAATTTCAATATCGGTTTAGGAGTCGCTGCTTTCACTACTTCTCAGAACAGCATGAAAAACACAGTTGGATAGATTTTGTGCGTCCTAACCCAGACCTTCACCTAAACAAGCGACACAACAGAACTCACTCACACGTGCTGTCCCTTAGAGGAGAAAAAGCGTAAAGTGGCACATTGTTAATAAATGTGCCTGTGTGGCATTTTGTATCAGCAATTTTAACACTGAATTGTCATTCTCGTAAGACTTTATTTGAATTAAAATTATCGAGATTTATATTGCATATCTCGTCTTTGAGAAAAAATTAAGAGATGTGAGTTTTGGACCATATCTCCCAGACCTTTTGGGAACCACTTCTTTTAGGGTTCTTGTCTACCTATTTATTTTCATATTTGCCCAAATAAATGAGATTGGAGTGACTTTAGTCAAACCAGGTGGAATCACATGTTTAGAGAAAGTGGAATAGCTCACCTGTCTCTGACGAAGCTGCTCCGCTTTCTCAATGTTGAACCTGTTCACCTCCTCAGCATTCATCCCCTTGTAACTGTCTGGCCTCCCTCCTCGCCCCTCCCTCTGTGCCACCTCTGTCATCATGTCAGATGTCAGTATATGCACCTGTTCTGCAAAATTCTGCCGCACCTCTCTCCTCTGTCGCTCCTTTACTTTCTCAGTTTGATCTACAGCCTATAGGGAACAGAAGAAACTGTGAACAGGTCATTCCTCTCTAATTATACTCAGACAATCAAATGTAAAATGTTCTCCTGAGGAACCAATGAACGGTGCATTAGAGAAACCACATAATTGTCATGGCAAATACTGTGACTGGAAAGATTTGCAATGATGCCTCCCAATGGGAGATTCAGCCAAGTGCACCGTGGCACTGGAACGAATTAAGAGCTATGTAAGTGGCAGCTATTAAACAGGAAGTGCCAAATGCCAATGCATGCATCAAAGCTAATTATTGTAACTATCTGTGATATTTAGAGACAATTATTGTAATTTGTTTTTGCCAGGGTTGGAGTCGATTACAATTTTCATTTACAATTATGTTTTCTATTGAAATTCAATTACGATTACAGTGACCAGCATTTTTCCCAATTACAATTAAATTACAATTATTTTTTATCCTCAGAAACTACATTACAATTACATTCTCAATTACTAAAGTTCAATTACAATTAATTGCTATTACTTAGCCTAAAAAAAATAAAAATAAAGTAAAAGTTAACTTTCCTCTTGTGTTAGCATCTCTTATGATAACAGGTCATAAATCAGCTGTAAAATACACTAAAAACAAATATCTATCATCTAATTTCTTTCCTATCTATTAGTTCCCTTGTTAAGCTTCCTAAACAATGAAAAATATAGGTTTTAATATTTTGGTGTAGGTATCTGAGCCTTACTTGTGTCAGTATAACCCTCGATTTCAATTTTTTTTCATGGTAAAATGTGGGAAAGCTTGATATGAAACATATTTTAATAATTGTTAACTACATATGTGTAGAACTGTAACATATGGTTCCCTAGTTTTGCGTTAAATTATAATGAAAATGTTTATAGAATTTTCATGGCAATAACATTTGCAAGAAAGATTCAAAGTGTTTATTATCATGTGCACAATAAAGAAACATTTCTGTTTTGCTCACCACACTGGATGCCGCAAAAAGAAAGAAAGAAAGAACAAAAACAAATTTGAAAAAGAACAAAAAAAGATAAAAAATATAGTAACAATAATTATAATATTTTAAAAAGTAATAAAGATAAATATAAATATGTACAGTACTATGTACTGTACTAAGGTAGAAAAGATAGAAAAGTCAAATATAAAGTGTGCATTGTACATAGTGAAATATATCCAGTCAATTATCTGAACTCATTTACAATTTAATTACGATTATGACATCAACAGATTTTTACAATTACAATTACAGTTATAATTACTCCATAATTGTATAATAATTATCAATTATGTTGTTATAATTATAATTGACCCCAACCCTGGTTGCTGCCTCACTTCATCAAATGCACAACATCCATCCCTGTTCCCACAAATGCTAATATAAATATTCCCATAAGTATCAGCAGGAAGTACTGTATGTTCTAACATCTGTATGTGTGTCTGTGTGTGCATGCGTGTGTGTGTGTGTGTGTGTGTGTGTGTGTGTGTGTGTGTGTGTGTGTGTGTATACTGAACCAAGGCTTGATTATAGTTGTCCAATGTCAGATGAGCTTCTTTCCTCAGGTCCTCCTCAAATGCAGCTTGTTCAGCCCACTGCAGGTCTTGCTTCACCAGCCCTTTACTAATAAGCATATCTGACACACACACACACACGCACACACACACACACGCACACACACACACACACACACACACACACACACACACACACACACACACACACACACACACACACACACACACACACACACACACACACACACACACACACAGTTAAAGGTAATCTAATGTGTTTTTCTCCTTAATAAACACTGTACAAAGCAGCACTACAGAGACACACTTTATGGCTTCCAGGGACGAGCATCCATCAGTGTCATCTCACAGCACGGGCTGTGCGTAGGAGTGTGTGATTGTTTGTGCAACAAGCATGAAGCATGTGTGTGAATTACAGAGGAGCATGTACAGTAAGTTCATCAATAACTACAATGTGTGTCCTTTTCACCTCTGTGCTGGTTTGCCATGTGCCTTCTTTTATCCTCATCCATCTGTGCATGTAGATCTCTTTCATTCGCCTTCATTTGTTCTCTCCTCTTTTGCTCATCACCGATGCCCTCCCCCTAAATGAGAAACATGAATAAACGGCTTGTGAAGCAGATAGAGTGTTTGTTTGATAATTAAATGGATAGTTTCCTGTTGGTCATTACATTATAAAACACCTGTCTGTGGATAATAGGCCTACCTGAAAGAGATGCATACTGGAAGGTCCCAACTGACTCTCTGGTATGGTGAGATTGTACGGCCCCTTAGGGTTGGAGTTGAGGTGAGCATTGATGGAGTCATTCTTTCTTTGATTAGTGGTCCAGAACTGGACCAGGTCTGCGTGTATAGCTTCCTGCTTTTCTTTTTCATTCGTTTCTTGTAGCAGAAGCACTTTATCGTTGTAATTCCTCAGATTATCTGTAAAATAGCCAGTAAGTAACTTTAAGCCTCACAAAACGTTGAACAATGTACATGATAACCTTAGTATATTGACTTTTATCTAAGTTTTGTGTTTGATTTTTTTCCCCTTTGTCTTTTTGAAGTTAGATTCATTTATCTGAATAATATCCAGGAAGTTTATTATTATTTGTGCCATGGTATAATGCAGTGGTTCCCAAACGGGGAACACGATGACACTACAGGGGATACTTGAGAAAAACAGAGAGAGGAAAACTAACAAATAAGCATAAAAATATGAGGTTTAATAATGTATATTTTAGTTAAAAATGATTATCATACTAAATATTACCAGCAACTCACAAAACGACCAAAAAAAAACACCAAATAGGAGGACAAATATACTGAATGATAAAAATAATTTTAAAAAATTACACCAAAAACACACACACTGAGAAAGAAAAATACTTACTACTACCAGCAACACACAAAACGACGACAGACAAGAAAAAAGATAATTACAAAATACACAACAATAACAGAGAAAAAACCAAACAACATAAGAAACAACTAAACGACACCAAACACACACACAAAATAATTTAAATATTACCAACACCACACATAAACAACAACAAAAACACACACAAAATAAGAATAAAATATATACTGAATAATAAAAAGAACAACAACAAAGTACACAAAATGTCACCAAAAATGTGGATTGAAATGATCTTGATTAGAACATGAACTGAAAATACAAGATCAGTCTTGGTCTCATGCGGGAAATGACCGGAAATGATGAAAACTTCAGAAATAAATCTATTCAGCAGGCACTAAATACTGTGTCATTCTACTTATTTACAAAATGCGATTCTTTAAATATTGTATTATCACTCATTCATTCCATCATTATGCTCTAGAGTTGTTTTTTTCCCACAGAATTCTGAGCAAAATGTTCTAGTCGGACAAAGGGGTTAATTGGATTCAAAAGTAAGAGAAAAAAGATTTGAGAACCACTGGTATAAAGTAATCTTAAAGACGTAAATCCTTGTTTTAATCAGAAATAAAATGGGTTAAAAGTGACCATAAAATGGTAGAAAAGACAGTGAAATGGGATTTTAAAAATCACAAAAATTAAATAAAAGTTGCCTATTAGAGTGGCCAAAAACCGACAGAAAAAGTGATTAGAAAAAAAAAAAAAAACTGTTCAAAGTGTCAATATTGGCCTAAAAGTGGCAGAAAATATTGGGCATGACAAATTGTGAACATTGTTAAATTAGAAAAAATAAGCATGAAATACGATGAAAAGAGGTTATATGTGACAATAATGGGTCAACATGTGTGACACTGGGGTGGGAAAAGTGGTGGAATAGGTTCATCAGTGCTGAAAATATCTTGAAAGTGGAAACAAAATGTACAGAAAAAGCCTTAAAAAGAGTAACAATATGGCAAGAAAAAGTGATGAAATAGGTTAATATATGGCAAGTTTGGTGCAAAAAAAAGGGTTAAAATAAGCAAAAAAGGGCTTAAATTGTTCTGAAAATATTCTTAGTTTTTTTGAAGGTATCTGGCAACCCCCTCCCAGTGTCTTGTGACCCCAAATGGGGTGCCGACCCCAAGGTGGACAACCCCTGCTTTAGAGAACGTACACAAGGTACATCTTAATAATTGTTCACATTTAACCTGAATAGCCTCTAACTCACAGACACCCTACAGAGTGAACCCCAGCTTGAGTAATAATGTATATGTAGTATATAACAATATATAATATATAACTAGACCAAATATTATTTGAAGATGAAGGAATATTTATGCAAATGTTTTCAACTCTTAGATTCTGAAGTTTAATTTGTGGTAAAAGTGTTTAGTATTTAAAGGCAGTAGAACTTGGATTCTTTGAGACTCGATTCTACTTATGCAATGAGGTTGACCCTATACATTATGATTATGATTAAACGTGTATTTATACCAAATGCATTGTCGCGTTGTTTTTCCACACTCTCCTGAAGTTTTCTCTCTTGGACCTGCTGGTTTAGAGCATTTACATCCACTCCCATCACACGCTGATGGGTGTTGAAGATACGAGTCTTACGAGCTTCTTCTGCAGATCTTCGTCTTTCCGCAGCCGTGGTAGTGGGACGACCCACAGTTAGGTCTGGTTGGTACATGTTCACGGTTTCTTCAAAAACACATAAAAAAAAATTAGAATTGGAATATCACATTATCACAATTAAATAGGGTGTTCATTTAGTCTTTGACCATCAATCATAAAACCTTGATAAAGGCTATTGTAGACCCCATCTGTAGCCAGTGATGCCTCTCCCTAAACATAGAACATGTGCTAGGGCAAAATTTTCATGACCCCCTGTGGGGTCACCTGGAATGTACAGTAATTTGTAAAAAACTAAATTACTGATTGAAATTTGATATATATATAATTTAATTATTATTCTTTTTCAAATGAACACATCAAACACAATATCAAACAACTATTCTATATTCTAATCTAGTTAAACTTAAATACAGCATAACAATGTCTGAGGTGGCGCATCTTGTCACTTGGTGCACTAATCCTGACTACTCTGTATTTGTAAAACAACACACTATAACAAACAAGTCATTTGTCATATCATAATGGGGTCACAACCCAAAAAAAAAGGGTTAAGAACCATGGCGTAGGGCCTCATCTTCCATGGAGGGGCCACATTTAGCGTGAGGGGACACATTTTAGCATATGTGTTACATTCTCCAGGTATTCAAAGGTAACAGTTTTAACTTGTTTCCATCTTCCAGTTTTCTACAAGTTCTTAAACAAATGAAAGAAATGGAATTTGCTGGTTTAAAAACCCTGTTTTATTATTGAAGGGAAGTGTTTCACTTTTTACTTTTTTTTTTTATTACTTGAGTACACTTGTACCGTGTACTTTCTTACATTTACACAAGAAAGCGACTTCAGTACTTTTAATTTTTATTTTTTATTCGAGTATCTATACTTTTATTTGAGTACTGAAGACTTCTACTTTCACCACCTCTTATTAATGTTTACAATATTACAAGAAAATGACTTTGGTCACAGTTATTGCTCACTGAGGGCATCTGCTGGTCAATCTTTACTGGGTGTTTTAAGGATATTACTAGACCTGCTTTAGTCGTTTTTGACAGTCCTTCTTTCTTGCAGTTGCAGTCAGTCGTTTAGATTCGGCGCCTGTGATCCTAGCCTGTTACCATGACTACCTGTCACAATGAGCTGTTCTACAAGGCTGCATTTAATGACTAAATGTGTCACCTAAATCACCTAAAAAACGCTATAAAGACTCACATAATCACACTCACACTTGTAATACGTCTATAAAAAGATCTTACCTGCTGCTGTATACCTTTACTTCTAATAGTTAAACCAATACCGATGTTGTTGTCTTTTTTTTTTAATTTTATTTTACGACACAACAGAAGCAGTTGTTGCACTAAAGACCGGCCTGTGTTTGGAGGACCTCGGTAACCATAGCAACAGCTGCTCGCCTTTTGGGGAAGGCCAAGGATTCAACTGAACTTTATTTATAAAGCGCTAATTACAAGGAGTCGTCTCATAGCGCTCATCACAAAGTTAAAAAAATAATAATAATAAAAATCTCTCCACCATTATTTTTTAAGGAAAACTTTCTAGAAAACAGTATAAATCACCTAAAATAAATATGAGCAAAAAGTAAATGTTTCAGTTCATGTCAATTAAATAAAATGTTGAATAAAACGTGTACTATATCTAAAAAAAACAAAAAAAATAAAATGTGTACTATGTCTAAAAAAACGTCAACACATAATTGTTGGATGAATGTGGATGTGTTTTTGGCCGGACAGCCTATTCTGCAAAAATACATTTTTGAAGTAGACTTCATTTAACGAACATACATAAACATAATAAACATTGTAGATAGTAATAAATATTTCTGAAACCCAGAACAGATATTCGTGCAGAGATATTACATTCGTTGTCATGACTTTTTTTAATAGTTTGCTTATTTTAAGATTGGTATAAATTCGCAGTTGGTAAAGGTTAAGAATCCATAGGCTCCATAGTCTGTTCTTAATTATTTTTCTTAAGTCTTTGGTTTTATGACTATCATCACCTATTTTTATTTATTTTTATTCATTTATTTATTTTTAATCAAATTTATTTGTACAGGCTTTTCATATGCAAGGTAATGAAATGTGCTTTACATGATTAAACAGTGCAACAGAATTATTTAACAGTTCAAAAATCAATAAGAACATTAACATCAGCAGTAAAAACATTAAATCAACATAGAAATCTGACTCTCCAATGAACTAAGTTGCAACATCATGTGATAAAAAAATGAACTATGATATCTTCGCTTTATACAAATAATTAAGATGGTAATATGATAATAATACAATGTGGACAAAACAAAACACCGCGAGATACAACGAGATGCTGTGGCTCGCGCGCGCCTCTGGCTTCCTGTCCGATTGTAAAATGGCGCATTGTTGTTGCAGCCGCGAAATTATTCCTTGATCCAGATTATGAGCTTGTTTGGATGAATAACAAAAGCGTTCAATTCACGATGCAACACGAGAACGGGACAGCAGTAGATTGAACGGACCTGTTCATTCGTTTGTGTTCAAACTTTGTCTTATTAGCGAAACAGTCTCTGCTGCTATTAGCTAACGAGCTAACTCCTTAAGCTAACACTCGCCCTCATAGTGTTTTAGAGCACGGGTGGAAAATACATCAAAATGGGCTATTTAAAACTGATAGAGATTGAGAACTTCAAGTCCTACAAAGGAAGACAGATCATCGGACCGTTCCACAAGTTCACTGCAATCATCGGACCAAATGGATCTGGTATGTTTTGCATCAACGATCATAACTAATGCAGAATGTGCTCAGCATGAAATGTAACAGTAAAGGCACTGGTACACTTCACTGCTGTCACTGGATTCTACCGGCAGGTGTTTTTACTCACAGCTATTGACTGTCTAAAGTGCATAAATACAATCCTTTCCCAAATGTGTCCAATAGTTTATCGAAGATATGCATTTTTTTTTTTTTTTTAATATTTAGTTCCGACGAAGCAATTTCATTGGACAAGAGCGATTCCATGAATGCTAATATAGATTAACATTATGTGCTATGGCTTAATTACAGAGCCACATTTTTCAGTGAGTAGGGCTGCACAATTAATCGATTTTTAATCGTGATCACGATTTTGGTTGCCGCAATTAAATTTACCTGATCGTTGGCAATATTTACATTTGAAATACCATGCTCTGTACTCTGTATTAGTGTATTTATTTATTTTATTTTAAATTCTTGGGTTGATTTTTTTTTCGTCTTCCCATTGTAAATATTATTTAAAGCATCCTTTTGCACTGTTAACTGTACACCTATTGTTTGTTTAGCCATAGTGTAATTAAAAACACAGTTTTTTTCCCAACATGGTAAATAATTGTGATTGATGATTACAAAATTGTTGAAAATAATCGTGCTTATCATTTTGGCCATAATCGTGCAGCCCTAGCAGTGCGTTACACAGAGGATGGAAATATGTATAAACATTTTACTTTAGGAATACCGCCACATATTTGCTTGTTGTGCCTTAAATATCTAAATGCTCATCTGTGATTTTTATTCTAAATACCATACACTCATATCATACTAATAGAGCTAGTATGTGTTACATTATAATTGGCGTGTAATAGCGCTGGGTATCGCCAGGTACCTTGCAATACGATATATCATTATGGTTTTAGTTATTTTTACACGATAACAATATTATCACAATACGGTGATAATCGATATATCACGGGAAATTTCATCCGCGATACATCACGATATCTGTGTCACTGAAGAAATTCAGAATTTTATTGACTGCACTGAATTCATTTAAAAGAAATTAGAAGACATTGTCAATCAATTGCACATAAACAACGAGTGTACATTTGTAAATATACACTCCTCACCTAATATCTCATTGCGCTGTGTATGTACTACATTATCTCTGTGTATCATATATATAATTATATGTGTGTATATATGTATGTGTATATATATATATTATTATTTTTTTTTTCATCATGTCTTGTATGTTGCAATTTAAAAAAAATTAGATATTTGGCACCAGTGAATCGATAACATATCGCGATAACGTATCACGAGACGAAACCTCGCGATATATCGTCTTATCGATATTTTGGCACACCCCTAGCTTGTAATGTGGGTGTGTGAGTTTGCAGATTGAACTTCTTTGTTGAAAGCTTTAGTTGGGAGAATAGGGTTTAGACAGAAAACAGAAAACTTCACCCCTTGAGTTTGTTGTGTTTCATTAACCTTTTTAATTGATGATCTTTACTGCAGCTGTGCTGTATTTGGAAAACAACTCCTGCCTAAATCGATGACTGTTGTGCTTCTGCTGTTGTTGTAGGAAAGTCCAACCTTATGGATGCTATCAGCTTCGTGTTAGCAGAAAAGACCAGCAACCTGCGTGTGAAGACTCTCAAAGATCTGATCCATGGAGCTCCTGTGGGGAAGCCGGCCGCCAACAGAGCCTTCGTCAGCATGGTGTACCAGGAGGATAATGGGGAGGAACGCTCTTTTACAAGGGTCATCATTGGTATGAAGCTGAGTGAATGAGCAATATTTAAGGCAGTCTGGGAAAGTAAAAGATGATGTGTAGGGAAAAAAAATGCCATTCTTAGGAATGGGGCTGAACGATTTTGGAAAATAATCTAATTGTGATTGATATTCCAATTATGTAATTATTTTTTCAAGGGCCTCTTGTAATGTATTTTTTCAATGAACACAAGCAATAAATCAATCTGTTTCATAATAAACTATTTCAGATTCACTTAAACTTTAAATAAATATAAAATATTAATGTTAAAGCACAGATTACAACAATAAAGCAAACAAATCTGTGGCTTTACCTCTTCAACATATCTAACTAACTTCACGTTTCATGAAACATGTAAACATGTGGACTGCACTTTTTAAACACTCTCTGAACTTTACAGGACAGTACAAGAAAAAAAAAGCAGCCTTTTGCGATTAGAAAATCACATTTTATGATATCGTAATAATATCGCAAATATCGCAAAATCATTCAGCCTTACTTAGGAACTAAAAACGCTTTTGTATCCCTTTTCTCTGATTACAGCTTCACTGAAAAGTTAAAATTTTGTAAAAGTGTAAAAAAAAAAAAAACAAGACACTGTAATTGTTTTCAGCCACAGATGCATAAAGATTAAACTTAAAGCATTAAAGTAGGTTGCAATTTATTTTCTCAAATAGTCATTGACATAACATGGTAATAACTGTAGCGTTCTGTTTAGTTGGTAAATATGATAATAATATGATAAATCATATCTTCTGTTAATCTTTTTAAACATTTTTTTTTATTAACTCCCAGTTAATAGACTCTTAAAACAACCTGCATGATGACCAGAGTGTGGGAGGATGTGCAGTCAAAGTAAATGCAAAGAAAAAAATTAAAGTCACGTGCAACAATTCTGTTTTGTTGTAAAAAGACTCTAGATCAGATGTTTAAAATATCAGGCCAGTGATAGTGCAACAAAGATGGGAACATTTGATTCAGATTGTTAAATGAAAATCATTTGAGCCAAGCTAAATACAGTTGTATTGATTTTTCATTTTGCAGATAATGCTGCTTTTCCTTTAATTAAAATGTTATTTATGTGATAACGGGAGATGTTTAACTTTTAATGCTCTTTTGAAAGTATTTTCTGTGTTTGTTAGGATCCTCCTCTGAGTATCGCATCAACAATAAGGTGGTGGGCCTGCCTGACTACAGCGAGCAGTTAGAAAAACTCGGCATTCTGATCAAGGCCAGAAACTTTCTCGTCTTTCAGGTGCGTCTTTAATCTAAAGCGTTCATTTATGTTCGTCTTTGTGGTCCAGGTGTTGCTCCTGTTACTGGTTTTGCAGCTCTGTGTTTGACCAGTTATACCACATGCTTAAAATATTTAGCAGCTCATTATTTTGGAATAATGTTTCACTTATTGTGTTGCATCCAGGGAGCTGTGGAGTCCATTGCTATGAAGAACCCAAAGGAGCGTACGGCGCTGTTTGAGGAGATCTCCCGCTCTGGAGAATTAGCTCAGGAATACGACCGCAGGAAGAAAGAGATGGTGAAAGCAGAGGAGGACACGCAGTTCAATTATCATCGCAAGAAAAACATCGCAGCAGAGCGCAAAGAAGCCAAGCAGGAGAAAGAGGAGGTATCCCTTTGGGTCTAAGTGTCTTTTTTTTATTATATTATTAATTCACAAAATGTAACATTTGAAAGTACTTTTTTTTTTCTCAAACTAACGGTATTTATCTGTAAATGTCTATTAATGCCACAGCATTTCTTTGCTGTAGCGTCAGGTCGAAATGAGTAAACTAGCTAAACCAACGTGAGAGCTGGATAGGAATAAATAACAGGACACAAAATAAAACGTTAGCTTAGCTCTTTCAATACAATCAACATTAGCATTTGTGCATGCACAAAACTAACCAAAACACATTTATACAGTTTCATACATGTAATAAACATACCTTGTTCCCACTTAGCTAAAGTTTTTATGACGCTCCCAGTTACTCTTTTCATCTGCGTTTTATCGTTTACTTTCTTCGTTGTTCCGTTCGTTTTCACCGTCAATTTTCGTTTGTTACACCTATAGAAGTCCCTGCAAAATAAACTTCCAGTTTCACAGAAAATGCTGTTACATTCAAAATAAGTGCATAACTTAATATGAACTCTACTCTGGTGTCACTTACATTTGTGTTACTTTTTCAAAACATTGTCATTCTGTGGGTGAAGACAACAATTACTTTAAACAAAGACATGTAGGAGAAAAAATAAATTGTCATTTATGTGAAGGCAGTAGTTCCCAAACTTTCCACAGTCCCGCACCCCTTCAGACATTTAACCTGAAGCCATGTACCCCTAGCACTGCATACTTAAAAAACATAATAATGTAATGCAGTGTTTTTCAACCTTGGGGTCGTGACCCCATGTAGTGTCGCCTGGAATAAAAAATGAGGTCCCCAAAAATGTCTAGTAATTTATAATGAAAAGAAAACTGATTAAAAGTGTGTTTTTTAAATATTTTAATTCTTAGAGGTCGACCGATAAATTGGCCAGCCGATATATGGACTTTTTTCAAGATTTTATTTAGTTATTTATTTTTGTGATTATTATTTAATTTATTTAGCACTTTAGAGTAGCCATTAAAGGAAAAAAAAGAAAGAACATAAAAAAACATCCATTCGGATGTATGAATATACAACAAAAAAAAAGTAATAATAATAATAGCATGTGCATGGGAGAGGTAGAAGCCAATGGGCTTACAAATAAAAAGCCAATATAATAGGATAAGGATATAATAGTGCATGATCAAATATCCTTATCCTATTATATCCTTAATAGGATAAGGATAATGGCATATAATAGGACAAGGATATTTGATCAGGCACCCATGTAGGCAGCTGCAGCTACCGCTTGACTGATGGAAGGACCCCACATTTATATTGTATGAGTGTTTCAATTGTCTTTCATGATCAATGTGCTTTAAAAAAAAGTATATTGGATTTAGATATCGGCCATTATTCTTTTTCAAATTATAACACCACATAAAAAAAAATCTTAAATAACTGTATCTGTGTTTCACTTTTTTAGATATAAATCTCATTCAAATAAAATGCATCATGTCACTTTGTGCAGATATTAAAACGGGGTCACAGCCTAAAAAAGGTTGGGAACCGCTGATGTAATGTCACATACAATGTTGGCCTACAGTAAAATGTGTCTCTGAATTTTAGCCTATCCTGTAATAACGTATAATAAAAAAAAGAATAATAATGAATCGGTAAAGCTCTTGTCATATTTGCGCCTTTTTAATGAGATTGTTTCTCTGTCACCATGGCTAGTCTTACGTCTGCTAATGTGTAATTTGTGGCAATGCATGGAGGCTCCTGAGTGCTGGTCTATTTATATTCTAGTTTTTTATTCATGTACCCCTTATTACAATTTTCATTACCCACTTTTGGAACCTGTGTACTAAGGCAAGGAACATTTTGAAGTAGTCATTAAGAAGCCTGTAAAAGCCACCATTTTTCAAACTGCAAATGTGGAACTGAGAGGAAATTAGTCCTGATAATTTATCATTTGTTTAGTTTGAATATTTAAGTTTTCTGTGATCTTTCTGTCAGGCTGAGCGATACCAGCGTCTCAAAGACGAAGTAGCGCGGGCCAGCGTGCAGCTGCAGCTCTTCAAGCTTTACCACAACGAGACTGAAATCGAGAAGCTGAACAAAGAGTTGGGCCAGAGGAACAAGGAGATCGACAAGGACCGGAAAAAGATGGACCACGTGGAAGAGGAGCTGAAGGACAAAAAGAAAGAGCTGGGCCGCCTGATGAGGGAGCAGCAGACCATTGAGAAAGAAATCAAGTATGTGAGAATGTTACCACGGTGGACGCTTCAGAGCCCAATTTCTTTACAATCGTGCTTTGTTTTTCTTTCACTTTTGCACGCAGAGAGAAAGACTCTGAGTTGAACCAAAAGAGGCCTCAGTACATCAAGGCCAAAGAGAACACATCGCATAAAATCAAGAAGCTCGAAGCTGCGCGGAAATCATTGCAAAATGCTCAGAAAATGTACAAGAAGCGTAAGGCAGACATGGATGAACTGGATAAGGAGATGAAGGCAGTGGAGCTGACCAAGCAGGAGTTTGAAGAGAGAATGGAGGAGGAAGCTCAGAGCCAAGGCCAAGATCTCACACTGGAGGAAAACCAGGTCTGACAGAAATATCAGTCTCTTTGAATTATAATTGTAATTGCGTAATTGATAATTAATTACAATTGCGATGTAATAGTGCTGAATAAGGCTAAAAAAATCTCAGATTTTTTAAAGACATTTGAGTTTCGATTCGATATTTTTTCAATGCACTTAAAAATTACTGCAATCATCAGATTGAACTTTAGTAATTGAGAACATAATTGTAATTGACGTTCAGGGGGAAAATAATAATTTTATTTGTATTTGGAAAAAATGCTGGTCAAAGTAATCGTAATTGAACATCGATAATTGAAGACAGAATTGTAATTTATAAATGTAATTGACCCCAAACCTGATTCAAAGTAAGAAAAAGAAAACTTTGGTATTGTTTGTAATGTTGAGATATTTATCTATTTAGTTTTAATAAAACCTGAAGTCTTTTAGAAACAATGCAGCAGTTTAAAATGCTACTAGGTTATATATTTCAAAAGTATCCCTGTCGTTGACCATTTATGTTTTTAAGGATCGCAGCACATTCTCCTTTAGTCTGACTCTTGATTCTCTTCGTTGACCCAGGTGAAGCAGTACCACCGCCTGAAGGAGGAAGCCAGCAAGCGAGCTGCCACTCTTGCTCAAGAGCTGGAGAAGTTCAACCGTGACCAGAAGGCAGACCAGGACCGCCTGGATTTGGAGGAGCGGAAGAAAGTGGAGACAGAGGTGAAGACATACAACATTATCATGCGTGTGTTGCTGTAACAAATGCTTATGAACCCATTTGACGGCGACATATTTTGTCTTTGTATAGGCCAAAATCAAACAGAAGATCCGTGAAATTGAGGAAAACCAAAAGCGTATTGAAAAGCTGGAGGATTACATTACGACCAGCAAGTATGCTGCTTTTTTTAAATTTAAAAATGCATAAATTCAGTGGAATTTTTTTTAATTAGATTTTTTATTTTACTGCAGTGCCTCAATCCTATACTTTATATCTCTTTAACCTTCAGACAGTCACTGGACGAACAAAAACGCATGGAGGAGGAGCTAACTGAGGAGGTGGAGATGGCCAAAAGGAGGATCGATGAGATCAACATGGAGCTAAATCAGGTAACTTCATCACAATGAAGACATTAGATTACTGTAAAATGTTATTTACTGTTTTTTAATGTATGTTCTTTGGTTGGTTAAATAAGTGGGGTCAGGAGACACTGGGAGGGGGTCACCAGATGCCTTCAAGAAACTGTGATTATTTTTTCAACAATTTTTGCTCATTGTTGCTTATTTTTACCCTTTTTCTGCAACGACACCAATCTTACCATGTTTTAACCCATTTGAATCTTTTTCTTGCCATATTTTTGCTCCTTTTAATGCATTTTGTCATTTTTGCTACATTACTCCTATTTCTGCAACTGATTTCAATGCATTTTCTGTACATTTTTTCCACTTTCAAGACATTTTCGGCACTTATAAACCCTTTCTACCACTTTTCCCATCTAATGTTGCGTTATGTTGACCCATTTTTATCACTTTTGACCTCTTCACCATATTTCACACTTATTTTTGCCAATTTAACAACATTCATTTGTCATGCCCATTTGCCATTTCTTTAAAAAAAAAAAAACCCAATATTGACACTTTGAACCCCTTTTACCACTTTTCCTCTGTTTTTGGACACTCTGTCTAATTTGCAACTAATTGCTATGGTTTTTAAAATCCAATTTCACCACCTTTTGCACCATTTTTGGTCACTTTTAACCCATTGTGGCCATACCAGCCTGTCATTGCCCAGTCCCGTTAGATCTTGGAAGCTAAGCAGGTCTGTGCCTGGTTAGTAGTTGGATGGGAGACCACTGAGAACTCTAGGTGCCACATTGGGGTGGCAGTCACCTCAGTGGTATCTGTCATTGTGTCCCTGGGCAAGACACTTCACCCACATTGCCTAGTATGAATGTCGTGCGTGAGTGTTGGTGGTGGTCGGAGGGGCCGATGGCGCACTTTGGCAGCCTCGCTTCCGTCAGTCTGCCCCAGGGCAGCTGTGGCTACAATAGTAGTTTACCACCACTAAGTGTGAAATGAAACAATAATCCTTTAATTCTGTAAAGTGAGTGTCCAAAAAGCACTATATAAAATTGATGCATTATTATTTTATTTCTGATTAAAGCAAGGATTTACATCTTTAAAGTCCGTGTAAAGCAGAAATAAATTTGATTTATGAGTTTGTAACACCACAGAAACATGTGTCATTGACCACTGAGCCAAATTTGGAAGATGAAAAAAATTGCTAAGTATATAAAAACAAAAAAACAAGCACCTCTCTCTGCTCTTAAATGCTGGGGGCAGGTCAGTTGGAACCAACAGTGCCGCCTTCGTGTATTAACCCTAACCCTATGGGAGAGAGCAGTGTGAAAGACCAAAAAACTTAGGAAAAATCAAAAATGCTTGGATCAGACAAGGTGTCAGCAGAAAGGTCTACTCTGCCCGAGTTTGAATATGTGCATCGCTCACGGGTAGCTGCCTTTATGGATGGGCCCCCCAAAAAGCTCTTCCCTTTATTCCCCCTTATAGATGGCCCTGTCTCCACATGACTGTTTTTGAATGTTCATGCTACAGTGGGGGTCCCCGGTCCGTGGCACCTTTATTTTGGAAGTTGCGGCCTGAAAAAGTTGAGAACCATTGTGTTAAAGGGTTCGAAAAAGTCTGCGCGAGATGGCTCCTCACACACAGTAATGTTTGCTGTGAACAACTCTTTTCTGGCAGGTGATGGAACAGCTCGGAGACGCTCGAATTGACAGGCAGGAGAACAGCCGCCAACAGCGTAAAGCCGAGATTATGGAGAGCATCAAGAGACTGTACCCCGGCTCTGTGGTGAGGCGACGGTCTGCGTTCACTGTGGCTGAGGCCAAGTTTCCTGTGCTCGTATCTGAAAATATATTTCCTCTTTTCCAGTACGGTCGTTTAATTGACCTGTGTCAGCCCACTCAGAAGAAGTACCAGATTGCTGTGACTAAAGTGTTAGGAAAGAACATGGATGCCATCATTGTGGACTCTGAGAAGACTGGCAGAGACTGCATCCAATACATCAAAGAGCAGAGAGGAGAGCCAGAGACGTTCCTGCCTCTGGATTATCTAGAGGTAAATACTAAAACAGGTTGAATATTAGGAGCCAATACAATCCAATCAGTGACAATTTTTGATTTAAAAACAACTCATGTTATTAATTTTGTCCTATCAAAGGTGAAACCCACCGACGAGAAGCTGCGTGAACTGCGCGGAGCCAAGCTGGTGATTGATGTGATCCGATATGAGCCGCCCCACATTAAGAAAGCCCTCCAGTATGCCTGTGGTAACGCCCTGGTCTGCGAGAACGTGGAGGATGCACGAAGAATTGCTTTTGGAGGCCCATACAGACACAAGGTGCCCAACATACATCATCACATGCTTTGAACTCAAAGAGCTCCGAGAGTTTTATCAAGAATAGCAGATGACATGTTTTTGTGCCTACATGCCTTTGTTCCTTTTTTCTTTAGACTGTTGCCCTGGATGGCACCCTGTTCCAGAAGTCTGGAGTCATCTCAGGTGGAGCCAGTGATCTAAAAGCCAAGGCCAGACGCTGGGATGAGAAGGCTGTGGACAAGCTGAAGGAGAAGAAGGAGAAGCTCACTGAGGAGCTCAAGGTAACTTTAGAAAAATTCAACCAGGATAGATGTATGAATATAAACTAATTTGACTAAATATTCTTTTAAAAAAATTCCTTACTAAATAAATGACCAAATTCCCCTTAATCTTAAATGTGCAGGAGCAAATGAAGGCCAAAAGAAAGGAGGCGGAGCTGCGGCAGGTGCAGTCTCAGGCCCACGGTCTACAGATGAGACTCAAATATTCCCAGAGTGACCTGGAACAGACCAAAACACGCCACCTCTCCCTCAACATGCAGGTATAACATCTATCTCCTTTATTGCTATGAGTAACTTTTACAAATCATATTTTGACACATTCCATCGTGTTTACAGGAGAAGTCCAAGCTGGAGAGTGAGCTGGCTAACTTTGGCCCTCGAATCAATGACATCAAGAGGATCATCCATTCCCGTGAGAGAGAAATCACAGACCTGCGGGACCGCATGAATGTGGTAAGACTGATGTTTTATTGGACTCGAGCAATAATACATAATTAAATACAGCCCCAGCGTTGGGAATTAGCAAGGGCCACTGGCCATTTGGCCCTCAATTTAGCCAAGAATGCCCCCAAAAACCTTGTTCCACGGGCCGAAATTGCCCCCAAGTTTTTGATCATCAACTATCATTTTCTGGAGTGCTGCTCATTAAATGCTATTACTGAAGCAGATTCTAATGTTGATGTATTCAATTTTATTTGTGTTTTCTAGGAACCTGTTTACACTTTAACTAGGGATTTTTTTCTGTCGTAATTTCCCGGCTATAAAGTGCACTGTTTTATTGTCCACATTACAAATATTGGCTGATGAGGGTGCCCTTCAGACAACTAGGCCAATCAGAACGGGCAGGTATGCGGGCTACTCTACTCAAGTTGGGTTGCAGGGAAATGTCCGTGTTTCAACTGATAAGTTTCCGTTACTACATGAAGTGTCCTCCTCACTGCCCCACGTCTACATATCAGTCCATTTACAGCTCTTTATGGTCACTTTTTACTGGAACCAGACTGATGCACCACTTCGTCCGCTCTTCTTACCATGAACTACCATGGAGCGATCACAGCGAGTCAGACTCTGAGTCAGGATACGGACGTAATCGCTTCTAAACAAATTATAGTCCGGAAATTACAGTATATATTTTATTTAAATTTCTTTAGAAACTGTAGGTCTATTGACTTCTGTTATACATCTGTTTGCATTGCTTTGGTTGCAGGTTTTGTTTTGTGTAATATTTAAAGGCTGTTAAGAGCTAAATAAACCCATAGTTTCCCTACATCTGTCTTACATATTCAGTGATAATCCAGTGTGAATGAACTCATGTTGGAAAATCTTTTTCCATGGCCCCCAATCATTTAAAAATGCCCCCATTTTTTAGACTACGGGGCCAAAATGGGCTTCATAATATTTTCCTATACCCTGTACAGCTTCTTTTTCAAATATTATAAAACATTTAGAGAAAATTTATTTCTGATTTCATGTGTTTCTGTTGTGTGTAAAGTGGGTGAAGAAAATCTATGACATAAAACTGAATTAACAAAATACGGTATTTATTTGCTGGACCAAAGCTCACACCAGTATTGAGGCTGCATTTCTGCAGTCCTGAAATCTCCCTGCTCTCTGTTACGTCACAGGAAATACCGTGCCCTCATGTGTTTGTTGTTCCAGGTTGAAGATGAGGTGTTTGTGGAATTCTGTAAGGAGATCGGTGTGAGAAACATCCGAGAATTCGAGGAAGAGAAAGTGAAAAGGCAGAATGAGATTGCAAAGAAGCGGTAAATTTCATATCTGGTTATTTCTACTGTTTAATACAGGGTTTTCAACCTTGGGGTTCTGGCCCTATGTGGGGTCACCTGGATTTCATATGATATTGCCTGAAATTTTTAATAATTGGGAAAAAAAACTGATCAAAAAATATTTTTTATGATTTTCTTAATCATCATTCTTTTTCAAATGATAACTACACACAATCTTAAACTATTGTATTATATACTTTCACTTACTCAAATATAAATCTAGTTAAAATGAAATGCAGTATAATGATAATCTTATCACTTTGTGCACTAATCCTGGCCTACTCTGTATTTTTAATATAACAAAATAATTGTAGAGAAAAAAAAGTCTCTGGGGTCGCCAGAAATGAGTGATATAGAAATTGAGTCACGACCCAATAAAGGTTGGGAACCACTGGTATAATAGCTCAAACTGTTTAATGCATAAACTGTGCTGGGTTTCCTACCTGGGTTCTCTTCCTTCAGCCTTGAATTTGAGACCCAGAAGACCCGCTTGGGTATTCAGGTAGACTATGAGAAGAACCAGCTGAAGGAGGACCAGGAGAAGGTGATGATGTGGGAGCAGACGGTCAAAAAGGACGAGGCTGAAATCGAGCGACTCAAAAAGGTAAAGGTCATCGGTTCAGAAAGTGCTCCATAATGATCTATGTTTGACTGTTAGAGAACACTTTGCTGCTCCCGTGTCATAGGAGGAACACCGACACATGAAGATTATTGATGAGACCATGGCTCAGCTGCAAGACCTGAAGAACCAGCACCTCACCAAGAAATCTGAAGTCAACGATAAAAACCACGATATGGAGGAGATTCGCAAAAAACTGGGTGGTGCCAACAAGTCAGTGATTGAAAAATCATACATTTACTCCCTTTCCCTTCATTTCACATAAATATAACTGTGCTATTTGGGTTCTTTCTGCATTTAAACTCTATTTTTGTTACCATAGAGAGTTGACCCACCTCCAGAAGGAGGTCACGGCCATTGAAACCAAACTGGAGCAGAAACGTAGCGACCGTCACAACCTGCTACAAGCGTGCAAGATGCAGGACATCCGGCTGCCTCTTCGTTCAGGAACAATGGATGACATCAGCCAAGGAGAAGTACGTGAACACAGTCTAAGCTTCTGTCACGCTGGAATTTAAAAAAATATATAAAAACTAAGGGTGTTTTTCTCTCCTCAGGGGGGCTCTCAGGCCGAGGAGTCAAGCAGCCAGAGAACATCCAGCAGTGTTCTGGCTAAAGAGGCACTTATTGAAATTGACTATAGCAACCTGTCGGAGGACCTGAAGGTAGGAACCTAAACTCCATATGGAAAGTTAGTGGAATCGCGTAATTGATAATTACAATAGTAATAGTAATTGAAAAAACTTGCTGTTGTAAACATCATGGAATTGGCGTCGAAATTCTATAAAAACTGTCATTTACAATGTAAATAAACTGTGGAACCACGTTACACTTCTATTGTTTTCACATAGGCTTGCATAGTTAACAATTATTAGAATATGTTTCACATCAGCTTTACCTGTTAGTTCTCTTAAGGATCATTTTACTATTAAAAAACATTTAAATCAAGGGTTATACTGATAGAAAAAAGGCTCAGACGCCCGCACCAAATATATTAATACCAATATTTTAATGGCTAAGGAAGCCTAACAATGTAACCAAGAGATGAGAAACAAATTGAATGATAGATAATATTTTTTTAATGTATTTTACAGCTGATTTAAGACATGAGCCAAAACTGACCCTCATAAGAGATGCTAACAACACAAAAGGAAGGTTACATTTTAGGGGTTTATTTATTAAAGGCTCTGTAATTGTGATTAATTGTAATTGAACCATGGATAATTGAAGATGGAGTTGCAATTTTTAAATGCAATTGACCCCAACCCTGGTGTGAACTGAGTATTGTAGAGCATTGATTCTCAACTAGTGGGTCGTTTACCTGGGTGGGTCACGGACAGCTGGTTAAAAATAAATAAATAAATGCTTAATGTCTTTAATGTTGGACTTGTCTTTTATTTTGAAAGAAACTTTTCTTTTGACAGGCATGCTGTGAAATGCATGTTGCACAGAAAAATATATAGATTTATTAAAAAAAATAAAGAATAAAATAAAAGATTACATATGTGTGTTTCCAACAGCTATTTTTGATAAACTAAATTTACTTGGTTGAATTCTGAAAAATAGTGGGTCACGATTTAAAGACCATGTCAAAATGTGGGTCCCTGGGTGAGACCAGTTGAGAACCCCTGTTGTAGAGTATATGTGTAGTTGTGATGGATATAGAATTGAAGACAGGTGCTTGTCTTTCTTTAGGACGCACTATCAGAGGACGAGATCAAGGGGGAGACGAACACTCTGCAGCAGCGTCTGAATGAGCAACAAAGCATCCTGCAGAGAATCAGCGCTCCCAACATGAAGGCCATGGAGAAGCTGGAGAGCGTCCGCGACAAGTTTCAAGAGACGAGTGATGGTGAGACTAGGACAGTGGTTTTCAAACCTTTTTGGCCCAAGTACCCCCTTTCTCTTATTTCTAAATCCATCTACCCCCTTTTCCCGACTACTACATTTTGCTTAGAGAACTATTTAAAACAACTATAGAGCATAATGATGTTATGAACGAGTGATAACACATTTTAAAGAATCTCATTTTGTAAATAAGTGGAAAGAAACAGTATTTAAAGGGGACATATCATGCTAAATCCACTTTTTTAGCCCTTACAGTAAATGCATTTTGATGTATATTTAGATTGTTTAGAAGTACAGAAAAGTTCAAATTAGTCTCTTCAGGTGCTCCATTGATATCTTTATATTCTGTTTTGGTCATATTTTTCAATCTGTTTCGATTTTTCTATTCTCTATTACGTTTTTTGAACAATAACGTCACAGTATTTGCAGCGGAACTGCCAAATTAGGACATCGACTCCAGGCCCAACACTTCGCGCAATCCGCCATTTTTATGTCTCGCTTTTATTTTGTAGTCCACGCTCAAGGATGCCGAAGTTACGAGAGGATAAGTCAAAATGTTTGGTTGTTGGATGTAGTAACCCACATGCTTCATTACACCGTCTCCCAGCATCAGAACCTTTGGTGCCTGGTTGAGTTTTATTTTTCACGGAAATGTACCCACATCTGTGGGTAAGGTCATTTTTGTGTGCGTGAAGCACTTCAAGGATGACAGCTTCAGCAACCTCCGCCAGTATAAAGAAGGATTTGCCGAAAGACTTTGTCTGATTGAGGGGTCAATTCCTTCTATCTTTGGAGACGATGAACAGAGCCCTTTGGTAAGCTGTAAATAACGCTAAAAAGTGTGATGATAAGACGTCCCTGTCATTGTTTTGTTAGCATTAGCAGTTGCACCGTCTTCATATGTTAGCGCTGTGTGCTCGTTTTAGATCCTTGATGATATGGTCTACGTGATTTAATTTAAGTCTAAAGTTTTCATTAGTCATTTCATTTTGCCGTTTTTGTCTGCGAAAAGACTTTTGAAATACATTTCATGACGTTAGCTTGGTGCTAACGTTAGCTCGGTGCTTGTGTTAGCTCACTTGTTAGGGTTTTGCAGGTTCATCATCTTCATTTCCATCTCGCTCCACCGGGTCAGACTCTGGCTCGAACATGTAAGGCTGGATGGACAAGTATTCCGTTGTTGACATTTTGTAAATAACGTGTGAATAAACATTTTCTGCGCCGCTAAATAATCGTATCTCTTCTATCAAACTACAAAAATGGCCGAACAGGGTGGAGTTGAACCAAGTGTCACCTCTGCAACCTGGAGAGGGGGCGGGGTATGAAGTGTCTCATTTGCATTTAAAGAGAACGCACCAAAACAAGTTGCTCTCAGAAGCACATCAGAAAAGGGGTAGAAAAGGGGCCTGTGGAGCTATAATAACGAGGAATTCAGACCCAAGCATTGCAGTTCCGCTTTATATAGACCACAACTGTATGATTTATATGTAAAAAAGGAAGAATTTAAAAGCATGATATGTCTCCTTTAATGCAGTGATTCACAACCTTTCTTGGATCGTGACCTAATTTCAGGAATTTCAAGTGACTCCAAAGACATTACGTTTCTCTAGAATTAGTTTTGAACTCGGTTATATACATATACAGTATATATATATTTTTTTTTAATTTATTTATTTTTTATTGCATTTTAGTTGAACTGACCTCCATTTGAAAAACACTGGACTAGGAGATCGTCATGTTTAGTACACTTTGTGACCTCACAGGTTTGTTCATGTGTTCCAGAGTTCGAGGCGGCGCGTAAACGAGCGAAGAAAGCCAAACAAGCCTTCGAGCAGATCAAGAAGGAACGTTTTGATCGATTTAACACCTGCTTTGAGTCGGTGGCCACCAACATTGATGAGATTTATAAAGCTCTGTCACGCAACAGCAGTGCTCAGGTTTGCTCTCACGTCTATACTGACCTAGAAGAATGTTTGTGTGTCTAGTGAAGGAAATAATCCTCTTTCTTCTTCTAGGCTTTTCTGGGCCCAGAGAACCCAGAGGAACCCTATCTGGATGGCATCAACTATAATTGTGTAGCTCCAGGAAAGAGGTTCAGGCCGATGGACAACCTGTCTGGAGGAGAGAAAACTGTTGCTGCCCTGGCTTTGCTTTTTGCTATTCACAGGTAATACACAACATCACAAGATTCTTATAAGCGTTCTTAAAGAGTATCTAAACCCCTGCTATCCCCTAACCTGCCACTAGGAGGGAAATTTGAAAAATGTGTTGATTATGAGCGGAGCTCCTGTACGGTGGCTGGGAAGTGTCAGGTGAATGCATTTACAGAAACGAACACAAATGCAAACAGGTCACAACACGAATGCAAACCGGCCACAACGGAAGTGTTTCCGACGGACCGGTATTACAGTCCGACGGGTATTATGATATGATAGCCTGATATGAAAAATATAAGAGTATCCTAATCAACTTTCACTTACTTTCATACGCGTTTCGATGTCTTCTTCTTGTTCTTAACTGTTCTGGTGGGTTAAAAACATCTGCCAGAAACGTGTCCGTCTGTAATACCTGTCATCTTCAATGCCACTGTTTCCAATATACAATTTTTTCAGTACACTGATCTTAGTCTATAAAGGGAATATTCTATTTTCTTGTTGTAAATCTCGTGTAATTGAAATTTGAGCTCACAGAGCTCTTGAAATTGCTCTTCAGATAAATGTTCAGATTATTTTAGTTCTTTATTCTTTATATCCTTTTCCAAGATCCTAGTTCTGCTCAGATCCTCTTTTTTCTTTTTGGTAACGTGGAATAAATTTTGCCCTTTTAAAGCTTCCCACACCGTTGTAATTTCCTCTGTGCTACCAATGTTGATTTAAAAAAAAACTTTTTAAGTCTTTCTCCAAAGCTTGCTTAAAGATTGGGTCTAACTTTAAGAATGAGGTATTCAACCTCCACCTGCCTCTTTTCTCCATATTTAAGTTTGCCTTGACAAGTAATTCAACCATTGCGTGGTCTGAGATAGTTGATTGCATTTATAACACAGCTAGCTACAAAAGTCTCACCTGGAGTATGTTTTATGACAGTGCGAGAAAAAGGTGAAGTTGGATTAGTTAACCTCCATATGTCTGTTAGTCCTATATCACGACTCAACATGTGTAGAACTTCCCACTCCTTAGTCAGGAGAGGAGCTCTACATGAACTCCTATCCAAAAAAGGATTAACAACTTCATTAAAGTCACTGCCCAGAGCAAATAGGCCGTCAGTGTCTCCCAGTATCTTATTTACTAGATGATAAAAATTGGGATCCCTCTTGCTGGGTAAATATTACACACCGCCACCTACATTCCCTCAAGTATGGCATCAACGCATTAGGGCTGCCAGCTTTGGCCGTTTAGTCGATTAATTGGTCGATGCCGTCGTGGTCGACCAAGATTTTCATTGGTCAACCAGCAATGATATCAGTTTTAATACCGTAAAAAAAAAAAAAAATGCAAAACAAAAATGCAATGCACTTATATAGGTAATGAGGATTAAATATCAATATGATGTATTTAATGCCGAAACATGATTCTATGTCCAGCAACAGCTGTGTGTGAGTGTGTGCTGCTCTGCGCTGCAAAAAAAAAAAAAAGTGTCGCGCTGTCAGTGCAGTGCACTGTCCTCAGAGCAGAGAGGGAACAAATTAAGACAGGCTTGAAGCAAAAGCATCCACTGTTAAATAATTTTTTTTTCTGCACAAGAACATGGATTATCCTTATATTTGATGCATGGATTATGTAAATAGATCCACTGCTGTCTCTGGCGCAGCGGGGCACACTGCTCACCTGTGTTTGACGTGGGTTTTTTGCCCGTGCGCTGGTCTGATGTTGACATTAACTCATTCAGTGCCAGCCAGTCTCAGATTTTCTACCCCCCTCAGTGTCAGCCATTTTTGAGCATTTTGACTGATTTTAAAGACCCACAGAATATTTTCTACTATGATCTTAAATCTGACACCAGATTCTGAAAGATTGAAGCCTCTACTTTCATCAAAAAAAAAAAAATTGTTTCTGGCTCATTTCATTCTTTTGTAATCAGCCGTTGAATAGAGCAAGTTTTACACAAATCTTCAGTTTCAGAGCAAAAAGCTGAGAAAAAAGCCTTTTTGTAAAAAAAAACCCTGTCAGTGACTTTAAAGTTTTTTTTGCTTTAGTGACAACTCTAACATCTGAACATCATTTCCTTATATAAAACCAAAAAAAAAAACACAGACTGGGCTTATGATGGCAAAATTATTATTATTTATCCATCTGGGTCAGAGTTGAATGGATTTCTTACTGTATTTTGGCGTTCCTCCAACTTTCTCTCCCGTCAGTCTGTACATACATAACTTCCTCCTCCTCCCGGACATGCAGAGTGTCACTGCTTACCCCGTTTTTTATGGTTTTATCGCACAATTGCCACACTATCCATGAGTTCCACACTTGCTCTGGTCGGAGTATGCGCTGCTGTGCGCTGCTAGGTACGTCAGCTCTGCACGTAGCGCCATTTTTTGTCTCGTAAACTCCTTTCTTCTCTCCCTCTGAGCTCCAATGAGCATGGATGATCTCTCATCCAAAGGTGTGCTGCTACCTCCTACATGTCATCTATTATTTTGCTATCTGGCACACAGGCTGGGGGTATTTTGTACCCACCTCCACATTTTATTTTTTTTTGGTCGACTAATCGCTACGTGTGCCATAGTCTTGGTCGACCAACCATTTCCTTGGTTGACTACAACGCACACAATCCTTTCTGTATATTTAACTTGCCTTGTAAGAATGAAGCTGACATTCCTATGAATTAAAATCAGTACACCATTACTCGAAAATGAGCTATGGAAAATATGGCCAACCCATCCTGTTTTACATGTGAGTTTCCTGCATAAAAACAATATCTGCCTGACTATTCTTCAAATAAGATATTTTCCTTCTTTTAACAGGACTTCCACATCCGTTTATGTTCCACAAATAACATTTAACTAGCCCGTTGGACATTTGTAAACGATATAGTAAAGATATAATAATTAAAAAATAAATAAAGGGGCGAAAAAACAAGTGAGAGCAAAGTCGTCCACACCAGTGTCTGCCAATGTTCATGTAAAAACAACATTATAGGGTCCATAAGAGGAGCAAAAATTGTTACCGTGTACCTTCATGTTGTAGAACACACATAACAGAACAAACAGAAAATCCATGCCAACAAAAACAAAACAAAAGGTGTACGACTGACTCTAGCAGCCAGCATCCGAGTGTTGAAAGTTCCTCACGGATAAGAAAAAAAACCAAAAAAAAACTTGCACCTGTGGGCTCTATAATCTGTGGTGAGTTGGATTGAGAGAAGAGTGAATAGAGAGGTTTATTGAGTGATGAGTAGCTAGTTAGCATAGCATAGGTTGTTCATTAGAGTATTTATAATATAGACTTTTCATGTCTTAACTGCCCCAGGAGCCCCGCCCATAATCAAGGCATATTTTGAATTTCCCTCCTAGTGGCAGGTCAGGAGAAAGCAGGGGTTTAGATTCTCTTGAGGGTCAGATTTTAAAGTAAGTTCATATAAAATTGAAATTAATTTTTATTTGAAGATGTTTGACGTTTAGCGATTCAGTCTTTTGTCATCATTTTTTGTTAGACAAGGTCATAAAAAGTCGTTATCTGCTAAAAAGTGTTTGACTTGCTTTTCGTGCATTGCTAACATGCTAATGTATTCCTCCTTCTACCTGTTGCAGCTATAAACCCGCCCCCTTCTTTGTCCTGGATGAGATCGACGCAGCTTTGGACAACACTAATATTGGCAAGGTATGTTTACACAGTATTTTGGGTAGAAGCTTGAATTTCTAATTAAATCAGGTCGTGATTTCAGCACAGCTGCTCTGTTTACACACTGATTGTCATTGTGTGTCGTGAAGGTGGCCAATTACATCAAAGACCAATCGGTGCACAACTTCCAGGCCATCGTCATCTCTCTGAAGGAGGAATTTTACACCAAGGCAGACTCACTCATTGGCGTTTATCCAGAGGTGCGTTTCTTCTGATGTCGAACAAATACATTAGAAAAATAGTGGATTAGGGCTGGGCGATATGGACCAAAACACATATCTCGTTTTTTTTTCTCAAAATCTTGATATATTTTAACCTAATAAAGTCTTACCAGAAAGACAATTCTGAGTGAAATTTACTGATGGTAAATGCCATACAGGCACATTTATTAACAAACGGCTGCACAATATGTGCCACTTTTTGGCTTTTTCTCCTCTCAGGGACAGCACGTGTGAGTGAGTTCTGTAGTGTGGCCTGTTTAGGTGAAGGTCTGGGTTAGGACGTACTCAGAAATCCACTCTGCTTTTCACGCTGTTCAGAGAAGTAACGACTCCTAACACGAGCGACATTCCCTGTGGGAAAAGTGGTGGAGGCGGTTTAAAAGTGCCTAAAATGTCCTTTAGGTGGAAAACACTTGCAGGAAAGTCATTGAAATCTGATGGGAGAAGTGGCAGAAATGGGAGTAATGTAGTAAAAATGTGGCATATTTGGTCTACCTGCAGAAATATTCTTTTTTGATAGAAAACACTACTATTTCAGTTATGACCTTAATAATAACACTACAGAGAATAAGTCAATTTAAACTGTGCACATAATAAAACATTTAATTTTTATGGCCATGTGGGAAGATTTACAGTGCTTTACGTTTCCATATCTGTGTTAACTAGTAAACCTCGCTTTCCTGTTCTTTCCACAGCAAGGGGACTGCGTCATCAGCAAAGTCCTGACCTTTGACCTCTCACAGTATCCTGATGCTAACCCAAACCCCAATGAGTGAACTGAGCTCCCCCAAAACACCGGCAGTCTGGTCTGTTGTCAGTCGTCACATATTCTGCAGTCACAGATCATGCATTCAATAGCTCTCCTGTGTTATTTACTGTTTCTTTGATTGTTGGTATTTTTATACGATACAGTAGTTAGCGAAACGTTTTTAGTTATCGGGGGAAATCCTGCGCGTATGTACATTATTATAAGGCATCCCATTCTGAATTCGGACATTCTTTAATCTACACAATCATGTTAATTATAATCAAGTACAATGCAAACTGCCTTTTTAAAAAAATAAAAAAAATATCACCATGTAGAATTTGTCCTAAATGATTAAATGTGTTAATTATGACAAGTTTCATACTGCATTACAATGGTGTATTTTTTCCGTACCCAAGGTTGTTTCTGTTTGTGTTGCTCTTTTTAAAACCCGATCATGTTTGTGTACAGCAGACTCATTCCCTCATATCATAGCAAAATAAACCCTAGAGATGACAGCAGCTGGCGGAGGTTTTTGGAGCTTTATAAAAAGTAGCTGTCCAACACAACTACACTGAAAAGCTGTCAGGTCCTTTTTATTCATTTCTTCACTTCAATAAATATCATTTGAATATGACATTGTCGTTACGTTTTACATATAAAAGGATTACTACTCTTCAGCAGGTGTTGCTTTAGGCCACTGATAACTTCAGTGACTTGTAGTGAATCTCACTCTCAGGGTAATTAACAGGAACTCTAAGAACCTGGTGTTGCTTTCCAGCCCTTAAGGGGAGTCTGTGCTTTGCAAGTCAGGACTATTTTTAAAGTCTCTCGGTTTTCACATGACTTCTGCCTAAGCAGCAGTTCAAGCCTCTGTGTGTGGGCCTGTTAGAGCCCCATATGTAGCAACAAATGTCACAAGACCCCAGTTGTTATTTTTTTTAAAAAGTAAAATAACCGGAAATATAAAAAACCTAAAATGTTACAACTGGTCAATAGTTTAACAAGGTTCTGAACAAAATATGTTTCTGCTAATAGTGTAAAAAATCATCAGAGTGATTTATGGATTAAAGGGATTATTGCTTCAATGTAGAGTGCAGTATCGTTCACATGCGAAGTGTGTGTGTGTGTGTATATATATGTTTATATATACACATTTACGCATACGCATGATACTGCACTCTACATTCAAGCAATGTGTATATATATATATATACAGTATATATATATATATATATATAAAAAAGCCTTTTGGAGAAATCTGACATTACATTTCCTACTGTTATTACATTATAGGAGTGTGACAATATCTCGATAGGGCGATATATTGCGTTATTGATTATCGATATGCTCGCGCTAAGTATTTATTTATTTTTTTTTTCCAAAACCTTTTCTGCTTTTTCACTAAAATGTGCAGATACGTCTTCACATAAATTTTGTTACTGTTTGTTGAAGGAACCAATACATTGTTTACTGGAATATTACACTATACTGGTGTCACTGGTAAGAAAGACCCTATTTTTTGTTTACAGAAAGCACTATTGGAGATACTTATTCGTTTACATTGGTATGTTGACATTTATTTACAGAAATGTTGCACTAAAATAGTGTCACTGTTCATAGAACACTTTTTTAATTATAAAATAAAAACTTCTTGTTATGTCATAGATTATCGCAGATTGATTTCTGACCAATATATTGATAATCGTATTATCATCATATCGTGAGATAATAGTTATCGTGAGATTTGTATTGCGTATCGTGAGGTACCCAGAGGTTCCCAACCCTATCACATTATGGGGCTGGCAAAATACCTTCCCCTAATAGTGTAATATTTGTATTATATATATATATATATGTATTTGTGTATGATAATACACTTTGCATTGAAGCTATAAGCCCTTTAATCCATAAATCATTGACATGTCATAAAATATTACACTATTATTGGGAAAATGTTTTGTCTTCCCCATATTGTAATAACAAACATAAGTGGCAAAAAGTTTTTTATGTTTTAGTCTCAGCATCTTGTTACATTTTTGACCAGTTCTAACATTTTGGATTTTATTAAATCATTTTTTTTTAATAACAATTCAGGTTTTGTCACATTTTGGGCCATTGTTACATATTGGACTCTAACAGGTGTTCTGAAATGCATCATACTCTGATCTGTCATAGCATAAGGACCTTTTATATGTGATGTGAAGTATAATAATAATTTAATTCTGTATCGTTACATCTGTGTGGCTGACTTGCTGATTTTTTTTTTTTTAGGGGCAGGACTTTAAGAGCACATTCAGAACTTAAGCTTTTTTCCAGTTGAATATATATATATAAAAAAAAAAAAAAAGAGGGAGAGAAGGTCCCAAAAAAATGCAATAAGCTGATGTGTGTGTGTGTGTGTGTATATATATATATTTATTTTTTATTTATTTATTCAGTTTATTTCCGCCATGGTTACATTCACTTATTTTTTTTACATTTTTTTTTTTTTTTTGTACATGCCGAAAAAGGAGACGAGAGAAGCAGTTTGCTTATATAAAATAACCTTTACGTGTGTCATTAGTTAAAAGGAGAATCTCGCACATTGCGTTTTTTCCCCATATTTATTTCTTTTTTTCCAAATTAATAAAACAGTGATGGCAGAAATCCAGAGACAGAAGTTTCAAACTAGCACAAGTCTCAAAACGTGTGACAGAGACAGTTCTAGGTCAGAGGATTCCGTCAATTAAGAATAAGGTTCTGTAAGTGTTTAGACACGAAGCATGAAACAAAGTGCAAAAAAAAGCCACGTCTAAGCAGAGGCACAAGTAATGTCATTGAACCTGCAAACTAAATAAACCATACTCCAGGTATGCTGAATATTTTCCATGTTCTTAACCCATGTGGAATTTACAAAATCACATAAACATAAAAGCCTGTGACGGCACGGTGACATAAATACAAATAAAACACTGCTCTATTAAAACAGCTTTAACGTGAACAAGCTGCAATTATCTGATCTTTTAGACTTTAAACACATGTATGTTCAAAAGTGCCTTTTTGTTTTAATTCAACGGATGTGAAACCAACTGCACACACCATCATCTGTGAACCGGAGCACCCTCATCATCATCGTCATCATCATCAGAATCAAGTTCTCAAGATTAAAGAAAAAACTGAGGAAAAATAAATCCACTTGCTGTGCCATCTCCACTGCACCCTCAGGATCAGCTGACCTTTTCTCAGTCTGGATGCAAAGAAACTTATCCTTTAGTTCCCTAAACTTAGCCTATTTCTTCTCATCCACATCTCCATCCTCAGGAACTACAGCACAACACAGACGCTATGAGATAAAGTCACTATTATCCATCATGAGGCCTGAGTCAGACACTCAGCTCAATGGAATGGATCACCTCAATAAACGCTACAAAAATGAAGTGCGTCGCTCTGTTTACTCCCTCACAGGGTTGTGCTTCTATTAGTTACATAAATCTATCTGAAAAATAAGGTGAAAAATTGTCAGATGTGTCGTTTTTAGTTTTGGTGACACCTGACCCAGCTGGTCCTTCAGCCCTAAACCAGGCTGACAGATAGAGATGGTCAGTGCTGGTGGTCAGGAGCCACCTGCTGTAAAGACACCACGTGATAACCATTTGAGCTCAACGGACAAGCTCCAAACTTCTAAACTTTGGAGTCAGTTTCCCTTTCTGGAGGAATTGTGGGAATCGCGCGTTTCTTCCTCCTCACAGCCGGATCAGGCTTTGCGCAGTCCGGTGCTGTGGACTCAGAGGGGGGGACGGGGATGGGGCGTCTCTTCTTGGTGGAGGCGCTGCTGCCGGAACGTTCCTGAAGGATTCCCTGAGCCACACCCTCCATTACAGCCATGGGCATGTTCATGGCTTCTGCCATATCTCGCCGAGCAGCAGAAACAAAGTTGGGGTCTCTGGCCTGATGGACCAGGCCTCCTTTCACCAAAGCCTGTAGAAACATAAGTTGTCATGGCTTTTTATGTAATATTCACTGCTGATAGATCAACCGCATGCACAGCACTTAGAAAATCAGTCGGTAACACTGTATGTTATGTATTATACTTAAGGTTATCTGTCATTAGCATGAAGGCTGTCATTAAGTGTTTTTTGGAGCTTTGTTGGCATTTATTGGGTTAGGTGCAGGGATCTAGTTGCCTGGAATTAGGGCCGGGACAATGCGTTGACGTAATTGATGATGTCGACGCAAAATATGTGCACCGATTTGTCATCCGACCAAAACAAAGATGGCGGCGCCAGAAAATAACTTAACGCGAGTGGCTCCTCCGAGTTTCAAAAGTGCAAGGCAGTGAAGGCACGCACTCGTTCGACAAAGGTAGCTGTTCCCCGTAACCCTCGTCCTTTATCATGGGTGTGACCAGGATTAATCAATGCATCAAAAAAAATAATCGCTACATTAATCATTTATCCCAGCCCTACCTGGAATCCATCCTAGTAGATATGACAATCTTTATGTACGAACTCTTGCGTGCACGTGCGTAACTGTGGAAGTCTTTGCAACTGTTTTCTCCATAGTAACAAATGTAGAAACTTTATCTTGTGTTATTGGAGTTTTCTGATGTTTTAGAGACATGAACGCACACGTATCACTCAGTGCTGTGAGGACAGTAAGATGCTCAGAGCTGCTCCTCACACACAAGCAGCTGATTCTCCGCCTCCTGATGCCAGCTGATAAGTAAGTAAGTAAAGTTTATTTATATAGCGCTTTTTACAGACCAGGGTCACAAAGTGCTTCACAATTTACAGTTTAAAAAGGGCACAATGCATATAAAAGTCCACTACAATGATGCTACAATGTATAAAAGAGTCCATTCACAAACAGGAGTGTGTCAAGAAAGCCTCCATAAAAAGTCTTTAGATGACTTTTAAAAACATCCACAGAGTCCAGCATCCGCAGAGTGTGTGGAAGGGCATTCCAGAGACGAGGAGCTACCGCTCAGAGCAGTCTGATCAGAGCAGACACACTCCACACTACAAATGAAATGGGTCTGTTCTTTGTCTCCAACCTAGGTAATGTTTCTCTTAGTTTTACAAGCTATTTGTAAATAGCTTGATAACAGACGAGCTATTTATCTCGTCTGTTATCACTCTCTCACTCTGACTAGGGGTGGACTGCACACAAACTGAAAGCGGATCGCGCGTCGTCCGCCGCACACACCAAGTCAGAGGAACTTCCGCGGATTCTGTTCTTCCTGAACAAGTTTGGTCCTTTATTCTGTTGCTCCTCCACCTTGGTCTTCCTTTTTCCTCCTGATTTGCCGTGTAACTGCTGTGCCAAAAGCCTCATTAGAGGCTTCAGCTGGAATATAAAGCCATGGGATTTTTACGAGTCTCAGATCGGGAACGCGCATTGACTTTTGACTAACAGCCCCAGCAGCCAATAGTAACGCTCAAAACAGCTCCTTTGATCGTCCTGTTAGTAGAAAGATCTCTGATTGGCTGAAGTCCAGCGTCACGCTCCTGTATTTCTAAAGCTCATTTACAGAGCCAGGAGAAGAGATTCACTGTCACGGATTTTTGACCAAATAACACCAAAAAAAAATTACATATTGTAGCTTTAAGCCCTTCAAACTGTTCTAGTTTTAAAGAAATATAATGAGGAAATACAATGTAGATAAGGTGGAAAATAATCCTGCTTTGTGGAGAATGTCCACAAGGTAGAATGTCCAGTCACTGAGAGAGAGGTGAGCCTTTATCTGTGTGTGGAGTGTAAGCTATTGGTCGCTTTGACACTTACCTCCTGCACAAGCTGCTCTGCTGCTGTATGAGACCTCTGATTGTGGCTTTCACCATAGTTAGGGTCGTAGGGGAACTGCAAAGTCAGCATGTATCCATAGATTCAGTTCAACTACACGTATGCATCAAACATCAACCTGCTGTCACCTATTACCTGAGTTTTATCAGTTCTCACTGTGAAGCTCCAAGAGCGTCTGCACTCTGAAAAAGGAAGATTAGAAGATTACCTTGGGTCATTTTCTTCACATGCCTACCCTAGATTGTACCATGAGGTGATGGAACATCCAGATATGTCAGGATAGAAGAGTGGCATCACAATGGACCGGCTATCAGTCCAACACACAACTAACACCTATTCCAAATGTTTTAGTCATTTTGGTTATTGGCTTAGAAAGAAGCACAACAACTTCAGGATTATGCGTTTGAACAAAAAATGGTAGTAAACATAAAAAAGGGCAAAAATATTTCAAACAAAAAATTGAGGTAAGGCTATAGTAAGGCATAAAAAATTTCAAAAATATTTCAAACAAAAAATTGAGGTAAGGCTATAATAAGGCATAAAAAAGTTCAGAAGTATTTCAAACACCAAAAATTGAGGTAAGGCTATAGTAAGGCATAAAAAAGGGCAAAAATATTTCAAACACAAAAAATAGAGGTAAGGCTATAGTAAGGCATAAAAAAGGGCAAAAATATTTCAAACACCAAAAATTGAGGTAAGGGTAAGGCATAAAAAAGGGCAAAAATATTTCAAACACCAAAAATGAAGGTAAGGCTATAGTAAGGCATAAAAAAGTTCAAAAATATTTCAAACACCAAAAATGAAGGTAAGGCTATAGTAAGGCATAAAAAAGGGCAAAAATATTTCAAACACCAAAAATTGAGGTAAGGGTAAGGCATAAAAAAGGGCAAAAATAATTCAAGCACAAAAAATTGAGGTAAGGCTATAATAAGGCATAAAAAAGGGCAAAAAAATTTCAAATACCAAAAATTGAAGTAAGGCTATAATAAGGCATAAAAAATTTCAAAAATATTTCAAACACCAAAAAACGGTGGTAAGGCTATAGTAAGGATTAAAAAAGGGCAAAAATAATTCAAGCACAAAAAATTGAGGTGAAGCTATGTTACGTGTTTCCTCTATCGCCGGTCTCCCTCCTTCCCTTTTCTGAGTGGCTGCAGCACACCTGATTGCTGTTGGCAATCAGGGTGAGGGAGATTATTTAGGATGGCAGGAGAGAGGAGCAGGCAGAGCTGAGCACTGAGCCACACACACACTGCAGGACAGAGGCATAGTGAGGTTTGTTTGTTTAGTTGTTGTCTTGTTGGTTGTTTGGTTGAGTGGTTTGAAACCTCTTTCTATTTAAGTAGCAATCATTTATCTCATGCATGTTTAGATTGCTGGGCTTTGTTATTTTTGTTTGGCTATAGTCGCCGGTAGTCCTGTTTTCCAGGTTTTCTTTCTTGGTTTAATAGTTAGTTTCGGCTGAGGTAGCTTAGCCAGGGTGGGGCCTGGTCCGATGGCCCATGGAGCAATTAGCCAGGTTCTTCACCCCTCTTTTACTTATTTTGGCCGGTGCCTGTAGCCTTTTTGGTTTGTTGATTTATGTTTTGATTCATTAATGTTTTCTTTACAATAAAACTTGCAAACTCGAACCCTTTTGTCTGTGTCCTTTTGTATATGTTAGTGGTCTCCCTTCATCAAGCCACATTTTCTTGAGGAGACCGTAACGGCTATAATAAGGCATAAAAAAGTTCAAAAATATTTCAAACACAAAAAAATTGAGGTAAGGCATAAAAAAGTTCAAAAATATTTCAAACACCAAAAATGGAGGTAAGGCTATAGTAAGGCATAAAAAAGTTCAAAAATATTTCATACACCAAAAAACGGGGGTAAGGCTATAGTACGGATTAAAAAAGGGCAAAAATATTTCAAACACAAAAAATTGAGGTAAGGCATAAAAAAGGGCAAAAATATTTCAAATACCAAAAATTGAAGTAAGGCTATAGTAAGGCATAAAAAAGTTCAAAAATATTTCATACACCAAAAATTGAGGTAAGGCATAAAAAAGGGCAAAAATATTTCAAATACCAAAAATTGAAGTAAGGCTATAGTAAGGCATAAAAAAGTTCAAAAATATTTCAAACACAAAAAAATTGAGGTAAGGCTATAGTAAGGCATTAAAAAGGGCAAAAATATTTCAAACACCAAAAAACGGTGGTAAGGCTATAGTAAGGCATAAAAAAGGGCAAAAATATTTCAAACACAAAAAATTGAGGTAAGGCTATAGTAAGGCATAAAAAAGGGCAAAAATATTTCAAACACCAAAAAACGGTGGTAAGGCTATAGTAAGGCATAAAAAAGGGCAAAAATATTTCAAACACAAAAAATTGAGGTAAGGCTATAGTAAGGCATAAAAAAGTTCAAAAATATTTCATACACCAAAAATGGAGGTAAGGCTATAGTAAGGCATAAAAAAGGGCAAAAATATTTCAAACACCAAAAATGGAGGTAAGGCTATAGTAAGGCATAAAAAAGTTCAAAAATATTTTAAACACCAAAAATGAAGGTAAGGCTATAGTAAGGCATAAAAAAGGGCAAAAATATTTCAAACACAAAAAAATTGAGGTAAGGCTATAGTAAGGCATAAAAAAGGGCAAAATTATTTCAATCACAAAAAATTGAGGTAAAGGCTATAGTAAGGCATAAAAAAGTTCAAAAATATTTTAAACACCAAAAATGAAGGTAAGGCTATAGTAAGGCATAAAAAAGGACAAAAATATTTCAAACACCAAAAATGGAGGTAAGGCTATAGTAAGGCATAAAAAAGGGCAAAAATATTTCAAACACAAAAAATTGAGGTAAGGCTATAGTAAGGCATAAAAAAGGGCAAAAATATTTCAAACACCAAAAATTGAGGTAAGGCTATAGTAAGGCATAAAAAAGGGCAAAAATATTTCAAACACAAAAAATTGAGGTAAGGCTATAGTAAGGCATAAAAAAAGGCAAAAATATTCCAAACACCAAAAATTGAGGTAAGGCTATAGTAAGGCATAAAAAAGGGCAAAAATATTTCAAACACAAAAAATTGAGGTAAGGCTATAGTAAGGCATAAAAAAGGGCAAAATTATTTCAATCACAAAAAATTGAGGTAAGGCTATAGTAAGGCATTAAAAAGGGCAAAAATATTTCAAACACAAAAAATTGAGGTAAGGCTATAGTAAGGCATAAAAAAGGGCAAAATTATTTCAATCACAAAAAATTGAGGTAAGGCTATAGTAAGGCATAAAAAAGGGCAAAAATAGTTCAAATACCAAAATTGAGGTAAGGCTATAGTAAGGCATAAAAAAGTTCAAAAATATTTCATACACCAAAAATTGAGGTAAGGCTATAGTAAGGCATAAAAAAGGGCAAAAATATTTTTAACACAAAAAATTGAGGTAAGGCTATAGTAAGGCATAAAAAAGGGCAAAAATATTTCAAACACAAAAAATTGAGGTAAGGCTATAGTAAGGCATAAAAAGGGCAAAAATATTTCAAACACCAAAAATGGAGGTAAGGCTATAGTAAGGCATAAAAAAGTTCAAAATATTTTAAACACCAAAAATGAAGGTAAGGCTATAGTAAGGCATAAAAAGGGCAAAAATATTTCAAACACCAAAAATGGAGGTAAGGCTATAGTAAGGCATAAAAAAGTTCAAAATATTTAAAACACCAAAAATGAAGGTAAGGCTATAGTAAGGCATAAAAAAGGGCAAAAATATTTCATACACCAAAAATTGAGGTAAGGCTATAGTAAGGCATAAAAAAGGGCAAAATTATTTCAATCACAAAAAATTGAGGTAAGGCTATAGTAAGGCATTAAAAAGGGCAAAAATATTTCAAACACAAAAAATTGAGGTAAGGCTATAGTAAGGCATAAAAAAGGGCAAAATTATTTCAATCACAAAAAATTGAGGTAAGGCTATAGTAAGGCATAAAAAAGGGCAAAAATAGTTCAAATACCAAAAATTGAGGTAAGGCTATAGTAAGGCATAAAAAAGTTCAAAAATATTTCATACACCAAAAATTGAGGTAAGGCTATAGTAAGGCATAAAAAAGGGCAAAAAATATTTTAACACAAAAAATTGAGGTAAGGCTATAGTAAGGCATAAAAAAGGGCAAAAATATTTCAAACACAAAAAATTGAGGTAAGGCTATAGTAAGGCATAAAAAAGTTCAAAAATATTTTAAACACCAAAAATGAACGTAAGGCTATAGTAAGGCATAAAAAAGGGCAAAAATATTTCAAACACCAAAAATGGAGGTAAGGCTATAGTAAGGCATAAAAAAGTTCAAAAATATTTTAAACACCAAAAATGAAGGTAAGGCTATAGTAAGGCATAAAAAAGGGCAAAAATATTTCAAACACCAAAAAACGGTGGTAAGGCTATAATTAGGCATAAAAAAGGACAAAAATATTTCAAACACCAAAAATGGAGGTAAGGCTATAGTAAGGCATAAAAAAGTTCAAAAATATTTCATACACCAAAAATTGAGGTAAGGCTATAGTAAGGCATAAAAAAGGGCAAAAATATTTCAAACACAAAAAAACGGTGGTAAGGCTATAGTAAGGCATAAAAAAGGGCAAAAATATTTCAAACACAAAAAATTGAGGTAAGGCATAAAAAAGGGCAAAAATATTTCAAATACCAAAAATTGAAGTAAGGCTATAGTAAGGCATAAAAAAGTTCAAAAATATTTCAAACACAAAAAAATTGAGGTAAGGCTATAGTAAGGCATAAAAAAGTTCAAAAATATTTCATACACCAAAAATTGAGGTAAGGCATAAAAAAGGGCAAAAAATATTTCAAATACCAAAAATTGAAGTAAGGCTATAGTAAGGCATAAAAAAGTTCAAAAATATTTCAAACACAAAAAAATTGAGGTAAGGCTATAGTAAGGCATTAAAAAGGGCAAAAATATTTCAAACACCAAAAAAACGGTGGTAAGGCTATAGTAAGGCATAAAAAAGGGCAAAAATATTTCAAACACAAAAAATTGAGGTAAGGCTATAGTAAGGCATAAAAAAGGGCAAAAATATTTCAAACACCAAAAAACGGTGGTAAGGCTATAGTAAGGCATAAAAAAGGGCAAAATATTTCAAACACAAAAAATTGAGGTAAGGCTATAGTAAGGCATAAAAAAGTTCAAAAATATTTCAAACACCAAAATGGAGGTAAGGCTATAGTAAGGCATAAAAAAGGGCAAAAATATTTCAAACACCAAAAATGGAGGTAAGGCTATAGTAAGGCATAAAAAAGTTCAAAAATATTTTAAACACCAAAAATGAAGGTCAGGCTATAGTAAGGCATAAAAAAGGGCAAAAATATTTCAAACACAAAAAAATTGAGGTAAGGCTATAGTAAGGCATAAAAAAGGGCAAAATTATTTCAATCACAAAAAATTGAGGTAAAGGCTATAGTAAGGCATAAAAAAGTTCAAAAATATTTTAAACACCAAAAATGAAGGTAAGGCTATAGTAAGGCATAAAAAAGGACAAAAATATTTCAAACACCAAAAATGGAGGTAAGGCTATAGTAAGGCATAAAAAAGGACAAAAATATTTCAAACACCAAAAATGGAGGTAAGGCTATAGTAAGGCATAAAAAAGGGCAAAAATATTCCAAACACCAAAAATGGAGGTAAGGCTATAGTAAGGCATAAAAAAGTTCAAAAATATTTTAAACACCAAAAATGAAGGTAAGGCTATAGTAAGGCATAAAAAAGGGCAAAAATATTTCATACACCAAAAATTGAGGTAAGGCTATAGTAAGGCATAAAAAAGGGCAAAATTATTTCAATCACAAAAAATTGAGGTAAGGCTATAGTAAGGCATTAAAAGGGCAAAAATATTTCAAACACAAAAAATTGAGGTAAGGCTATAGTAAGGCATAAAAAAGGGCAAAATTATTTCAATCACAAAAAATTGAGGTAAGGCTATAGTAAGGCATAAAAAAGGGCAAAATAGTTCAAATACCAAAAATTGAGGTAAGGCTATAGTAAGGCATAAAAAGTTCAAAAATATTTCATACACCAAAAATTGAGGTAAGGCTATAGTAAGGCATAAAAAAGGGCAAAAATATTTTTAACACAAAAAATTGAGGTAAGGCTATAGTAAGGCATAAAAAAGGGCAAAAATATTTCAAACACAAAAAATTGAGGTAAGGCTATAGTAAGGCATAAAAAAGTTCAAAAATATTTTAAACACCAAAAATGAACGTAAGGCTATAGTAAGGCATAAAAAAGGGCAAAAATATTTCAAACACCAAAAATGGAGGTAAGGCTATAGTAAGGCATAAAAAAGTTCAAAAATATTTTAAACACCAAAAATGAAGGTAAGGCTATAGTAAGGCATAAAAAAGGGCAAAAATATTTCAAACACCAAAAAACGGTGGTAAGGCTATAATTAGGCATAAAAAAGGACAAAAATATTTCAAACACCAAAAATGGAGGTAAGGCTATAGTAAGGCATAAAAAAGTTCAAAAATATTTCATACACCAAAAATTGAGGTAAGGCTATAGTAAGGCATAAAAAAGGGCAAAAATATTTCAAACACCAAAAAACGGTGGTAAGGCTATAGTAAGGCATAAAAAAGGGCAAAAATATTTCAAACACAAAAAATTGAGGTAAGGCATAAAAAAGGGCAAAAATATTTCAAATACCAAAAATTGAAGTAAGGCTATAGTAAGGCATAAAAAAGTTCAAAAATATTTCAAACACAAAAAAATTGAGGTAAGGCTATAGTAAGGCATAAAAAAGTTCAAAAATATTTCATACACCAAAAATTGAGGTAAGGCATAAAAAAGGGCAAAAATATTTCAAATACCAAAAATTGAAGTAAGGCTATAGTAAGGCATAAAAAAGTTCAAAAATATTTCAAACACAAAAAAATTGAGGTAAGGCTATAGTAAGGCATTAAAAAGGGCAAAAATATTTCAAACACCAAAAAACGGTGGTAAGGCTATAGTAAGGCATAAAAAAGGGCAAAAATATTTCAAACACAAAAAATTGAGGTAAGGCTATAGTAAGGCATAAAAAAGGGCAAAAATATTTCAAACACCAAAAAACGGTGGTAAGGCTATAGTAAGGCATAAAAAAGGGCAAAAATATTTCAAACACAAAAAATTGAGGTAAGGCTATAGTAAGGCATAAAAAAGTTCAAAAATATTTCAAACACCAAAAATGGAGGTAAGGCTATAGTAAGGCATAAAAAAGGGCAAAAATATTTCAAACACCAAAAATGGAGGTAAGGCTATAGTAAGGCATAAAAAAGTTCAAAAATATTTTAAACACCAAAAATGAAGGTCAGGCTATAGTAAGGCATAAAAAAGGGCAAAAATATTTCAAACACAAAAAATTGAGGTAAGGCTATAGTAAGGCATAAAAAAGGGCAAAATTATTTCAATCACAAAAAATTGAGGTAAAGGCTATAGTAAGGCATAAAAAAGTTCAAAAATATTTTAAACACCAAAAATGAAGGTAAGGCTATAGTAAGGCATAAAAAAGGACAAAAATATTTCAAACACCAAAAATGGAGGTAAGGCTATAGTAAGGCATAAAAAAGGACAAAAATATTTCAAACACCAAAAATGGAGGTAAGGCTATAGTAAGGCATAAAAAAGGGCAAAAATATTCCAAACACCAAAAATTGAGGTAAGGCTATAGTAAGGCATAAAAAAGGGCAAAAATATTCCAAACACCAAAAATTGAGGTAAGGCTATAGTAAGGCATAAAAAAGTTCAAAAATATTTTAAACACCAAAAATGGAGGTAAGGCTATAGTAAGGCATAAAAAAGTTCAAAAATATTTTAAACACCAAAAATGAAGGTAAGGCTATAGTAAGGCATAAAAAAGGGCAAAAATATTTCAAACACCAAAAAACGGTGGTAAGGCTATAATAAGGCATAAAAAAGGACAAAAATATTTCAAACACCAAAAATGGAGGTAAGGCTATAGTAAGGCATAAAAAAGTTCAAAAATATTTCATACACCAAAAATTGAGGTAAGGCTATAGAAAGGCATAAAAAAGGGCAAAAATATTTCAAACACCAAAAAACGGTGGTAAGGCTATAGTAAGGCATAAAAAAGGGCAAAAATATTTCAAACACAAAAAATTGAGGTAAGGCTATAGTAAGGCATAAAAAAGGGCAAAAATATTTCAAACACCAAAAAACGGTGGTAAGGCTATAGTAAGGCATAAAAAAGGGCAAAAATATTTCAAACACAAAAAATTGAGGTAAGGCTATAGTAAGGCATAAAAAAGTTCAAAAATATTTTAAACACCAAAAATGAAGGTAAGGCTATAGTAAGGCATAAAAAAGGGCAAAAATATTCCAAACACCAAAAATTGAGGTAAGGCTATAGTAAGGCATAAAAAAGGGCAAAAATATTTCAAACACAAAAAATTGAGGTAAGGCTATAGTAAGGCATAAAAAAAGGGCAAAATTATTTCAATCACAAAAAATTGAGGTAAAGGCTATAGTAAGGCATAAAAAAGTTCAAAAATATTTTAAACACCAAAAATGAAGGTAAGGCTATAGTAAGGCATAAAAAAGGACAAAAATATTTCAAACACCAAAAATGGAGGTAAGGCTATAGTAAGGCATAAAAAAGGGCAAAAATATTTCAAACACAAAAAATTGAGGTAAGGCTATAGTAAGGCATAAAAAAGGGCAAAAATATTTCAAACACCAAAAATTGAGGTAAGGCTATAGTAAGGCATAAAAAAGGGCAAAAATATTTCAAACACAAAAAATTGAGGTAAGGCTATAGTAAGGCATAAAAAAAGGCAAAAATATTCCAAACACCAAAAATTGAGGTAAGGCTATAGTAAGGCATAAAAAAGGGCAAAAATATTTCAAACACAAAAAATTGAGGTAAGGCTATAGTAAGGCATAAAAAAGGGCAAAATTATTTCAATCACAAAAAATTGAGGTAAGGCTATAGTAAGGCATTAAAAAGGGCAAAAATATTTCAAACACAAAAAATTGAGGTAAGGCTATAGTAAGGCATAAAAAAGGGCAAAATTATTTCAATCACAAAAAATTGAGGTAAGGCTATAGTAAGGCATAAAAAAGGGCAAAAATAGTTCAAATACCAAAAATTGAGGTAAGGCTATAGTAAGGCATAAAAAAGTTCAAAAATATTTCATACACCAAAAATTGAGGTAAGGCTATAGTAAGGCATAAAAAAGGGCAAAAAAAATTCAAAACACCAAAAATTGAGGTAAGGCTATAGTAAGGCATAAAAAAGGGCAAAAATATTTCAAACACAAAAAATTGAGGTAAGGCTATAGTAAGGCATAAAAAAAGGGCAAAAATATTTCAAACACCAAAAATGGAGGTAAGGCTATAGTAAGGCATAAAAAAGTTCAAAAATATTTTAAACACCAAAAATGAAGGTAAGGCTATAGTAAGGCATAAAAAAGGGCAAAAATATTTCAAACACCAAAAATGGAGGTAAGGCTATAGTAAGGCATAAAAAAGTTCAAAAATATTTTAAACACAAAAAATTGAGGTAAGGCTATAGTAAGGCATAAAAAAGGGCAAAATTATTTCAATCACAAAAAATTGAGGTAAAGGCTATAGTAAGGCATAAAAAAGTTCAAAAATATTTTAAACACCAAAAATGAAGGTAAGGCTATAGTAAGGCATAAAAAAGGACAAAAATATTTCAAACACCAAAAATGGAGGTAAGGCTATAGTAAGGCATAAAAAAGGGCAAAAATATTTCAAACACCAAAAAACGGTGGTAAGGCTATAATAAGGCATAAAAAAGGACAAAAATATTTCAAACACCAAAAATGGAGGTAAGGCTATAGTAAGGCATAAAAAAGTTCAAAAATATTTCATACACCAAAAATTGAGGTAAGGCTATAGTAAGGCATAAAAAAGGGCAAAAATATTTCAAACACCAAAAAACGGTGGTAAGGCTATAGTAAGGCATAAAAAAGGGCAAAAATATTTCAAACACAAAAAATTGAGGTAAGGCTATAGTAAGGCATAAAAAAAGGGCAAAAATATTTCAAACACCAAAAAACGGTGGTAAGGCTATAGTAAGGCATAAAAAAGGGCAAAAATATTTCAAACACAAAAAATTGAGGTAAGGCTATAGTAAGGCATAAAAAAGTTCAAAAATATTTCATACACCAAAAATGGAGGTAAGGCTATAGTAAGGCATAAAAAAGTTCAAAAATATTTTAAACACCAAAAATGAAGGTAAGGCTATAGTAAGGCATAAAAAAGGGCAAAATTATTTCAATCACAAAAAATTGAGGTAAGGCTATAGTAAGGCATAAAAAAGGGCAAAATTATTTCAAACACAAAAAATTGAGGTAAGGCTATAGTAAGGCATAAAAAAGGGCAAAATTATTTCAATCACAAAAATCTGAGGTAAGGCTATAGTAAGGCATAAAAAAGGGCAAAAATAGTTCAAATACCAAAAATTGAGGTAAGGCTATAGTAAGGCATAAAAAAGGGCAAAAATATTTCAAACACAAAAAATTGAGGTAAGGCTATAGTAAGGCATAAAAAAGGGCAAAAATATTCCAAACACCAAAAATTGAGGTAAGGCTATAGTAAGGCATAAAAAGGGCAAAAATATTTCAAACACAAAAAATTGAGGTAAGGCTATAGTAAGGCATAAAAAAAGGCAAAAATATTCAAACACCAAAAATTGAGGTAAGGCTATAGTAAGGCATAAAAAAGGGCAAAAATATTTCAAACACAAAAAATTGAGGTAAGGCTATAGTAAGGCATAAAAAAGGGCAAAATTATTTCAATCACAAAAAATTGAGGTAAGGCTATAGTAAGGCATTAAAAAGGGCAAAAATATTTCAAACACAAAAAATTGAGGTAAGGCTATAGTAAGGCATAAAAAAGGGCAAAATTATTTCAATCACAAAAAATTGAGGTAAGGCTATAGTAAGGCATAAAAAAGGGCAAAAATAGTTCAAATACCAAAAATTGAGGTAAGGCTATAGTAAGGCATAAAAAAGTTCAAAAATATTTCATACACCAAAAATTGAGGTAAGGCTATAGTAAGGCATAAAAAGGGCAAAAATATTCCAAACACCAAAAATTGAGGTAAGGCTATAGTAAGGCATAAAAAAGGGCAAAAATATTTCAAACACAAAAAATTGAGGTAAGGCTATAGTAAGGCATAAAAAAAGGGCAAAATATTTCAAACACCAAAAATGGAGGTAAGGCTATAGTAAGGCATAAAAAAGTTCAAAAATATTTTAAACACCAAAAATGAAGGTAAGGCTATAGTAAGGCATAAAAAAGGGCAAAAATATTTCAAACACCAAAAATGGAGGTAAGGCTATAGTAAGGCATAAAAAAGTTCAAAAATATTTTAAACACCAAAAATGAAGGTAAGGCTATAGTAAGGCATAAAAAAGGGCAAAAATATTTCATACACCAAAAATTGAGGTAAGGCTATAGTAAGGCATAAAAAAGGGCAAAAATATTTCAAACACCAAAAAACGGTGGTAAGGCTATAGTAAGGCATAAAAAAGGGCAAAAATATTTCAAACACAAAAAATTGAGGTAAGGCTATAGTAAGGCATAAAAAAGGGCAAAAATATTTCAAACACCAAAAAACGGTGGTAAGGCTATAGTAAGGCATAAAAAAGGGCAAAAATATTTCAAACACAAAAAATTGAGGTAAGGCTATAGTAAGGCATAAAAAGTTCAAAAATATTTCAAACACCAAAAATGGAGGTAAGGCTATAGTAAGGCATAAAAAAGTTCAAAAATATTTTAAACACCAAAAATGAAGGTAAGGCTATAGTAAGGCATAAAAAAGGGCAAAATTATTTCAATCACAAAAAATTGAGGTAAGGCTATAGTAAGGCATAAAAAAGGGCAAAATTATTTCAAACACAAAAAATTGAGGTAAGGCTATAGTAAGGCATAAAAAAGGGCAAAATTATTTCAATCACAAAAATCTGAGGTAAGGCTATAGTAAGGCATAAAAAAGGGCAAAAATAGTTCAAATACCAAAAATTGAGGTAAGGCTATAGTAAGGCATAAAAAAGGGCAAAAATATTTCAAACACAAAAAATTGAGGTAAGGCTATAGTAAGGCATAAAAAAAGGGCAAAAATATTCCAAACACCAAAAATTGAGGTAAGGCTATAGTAAGGCATAAAAAAGGGCAAAAATATTTCAAACACAAAAAATTGAGGTAAGGCTATAGTAAGGCATAAAAAAAAGGCAAAAATATTCCAAACACCAAAAATTGAGGTAAGGCTATAGTAAGGCATAAAAAAAGGGCAAAAATATTTCAAACACAAAAAATTGAGGTAAGGCTATAGTAAGGCATAAAAAAGGGCAAAATTATTTCAATCACAAAAAATTGAGGTAAGGCTATAGTAAGGCATTAAAAAGGGCAAAAATATTTCAAACACAAAAAATTGAAGGTAAGGCTATAGTAAGGCATAAAAAAGGGCAAAATTATTTCAATCACAAAAAATTGAGGTAAGGCTATAGTAAGGCATAAAAAAGGGCAAAAATAGTTCAAATACCAAAAATTGAGGTAAGGCTATAGTAAGGCATAAAAAGTTCAAAAATATTTCATACACCAAAAATTGAGGTAAGGCTATAGTAAGGCATAAAAAAGGGCAAAAATATTCCAAACACCAAAAATTGAGGTAAGGCTATAGTAAGGCATAAAAAAGGGCAAAAATATTTCAAACACAAAAAATTGAGGTAAGGCTATAGTAAGGCATAAAAAAGGGCAAAAATATTTCAAACACCAAAAATGGAGGTAAGGCTATAGTAAGGCATAAAAAAGTTCAAAAATATTTTAAACACCAAAAATGAAGGTAAGGCTATAGTAAGGCATAAAAAAGGGCAAAAATATTTCAAACACCAAAAATGGAGGTAAGGCTATAGTAAGGCATAAAAAAGTTCAAAAATATTTTAAACACCAAAAATGAAGGTAAGGCTATAGTAAGGCATAAAAAAGGGCAAAAATATTTCATACACCAAAAATTGAGGTAAGGCTATAGTAAGGCATAAAAAAGGGCAAAAATATTTCAAACACAAAAAATTGAGGTAAGGCTATAGTAAGGCATAAAAAAGGGCAAAATTATTTCAATCACAAAAAATTGAGGTAAGGCTATAGTAAGGCATTAAAAAGGGCAAAAATATTTCAAACACAAAAAAATTGAGGTAAGGCTATAGTAAGGCATAAAAAAGGGCAAAATTATTTCAATCACAAAAAATTGAGGTAAGGCTATAGTAAGGCATAAAAAAGGGCAAAAATAGTTCAAATACCAAAAATTGAGGTAAGGCTATAGTAAGGCATAAAAAAGTTCAAAAATATTTCATACACCAAAAATTGAGGTAAGGCTATAGTAAGGCATAAAAAAGGGCAAAAATATTTTTAACACAAAAAATTGAGGTAAGGCTATAGTAAGGCATAAAAAAGGGCAAAAATATTTCAAACACAAAAAATTGAGGTAAGGCTATAGTAAGGCATAAAAAAGTTCAAAAATATTTTAAACACCAAAAATGAAGGTAAGGCTATAGTAAGGCATAAAAAAGGGCAAAAATATTTCAAACACCAAAAATGGAGGTAAGGCTATAGTAAGGCATAAAAAAGTTCAAAAATATTTTAAACACCAAAAATGAAGGTAAGGCTATAGTAAGGCATAAAAAAGGGCAAAAATATTTCAAACACCAAAAAACGGTGGTAAGGCTATAATAAGGCATAAAAAAGGACAAAATATTTCAAACACCAAAAATGGAGGTAAGGCTATAGTAAGGCATAAAAAAGTTCAAAAATATTTCATACACCAAAAATTGAGGTAAGGCTATCGTAAGGCATAAAAAAGGGCAAAAATATTTCAAACACCAAAAAACGGTGGTAAGGCTATAGTAAGGCATAAAAAGGGCAAAAATATTTCATACACCAAAAATGGAGGTAAGGCTATAGTAAGGCATAAAAAAGTTCAAAAATATTTTAAACACCAAAAATGAAGGTAAGGCTATAGTAAGGCATAAAAAAGGGCAAAATTATTTCAATCACAAAAAATTGAGGTAAAGGCTATAGTAAGGCATAAAAAAGTTCAAAAATATTTTAAACACCAAAAATGAAGGTAAGGCTATAGTAAGGCATAAAAAAGGGCAAAATTATTTCAATCACAAAAAATTGAGGTAAGGCTATAGTAAGGCATAAAAAAGGGCAAAAATAGTTCAAATACCAAAAATTGAGGTAAGGCTATAGTAAGGCATAAAAAAGTTCAAAAATATTTCATACACCAAAAATTGAGGTAAGGCTATAGTAAGGCATAAAAAAGGGCAAAAATATTTTTAACACAAAAAATTGAGGTAAGGCTATAGTAAGGCATAAAAAAGGGCAAAAATATTTCAAACACCAAAAAACGGTGGTAAGGCTATAGTAAGGCATAAAAAAGGGCAAAAATATTTCAAACACAAAAAATTGAGGTAAGGCTATCGTAAGGCATAAAAAAGTTCAAAAATATTTCATACACCAAAAATGGAGGTAAGGCTATAGTAAGGCATAAAAAAGGGCAAAATTATTTCAATCACAAAAAAATTGAGGTAAGGCTATAGTAAGGCATAAAAAAGTTCAAAAATATTTCAAACACAAAAAATTGAGGTAAAGGCTATAGTAAGGCATAAAAAAGTTCAAAAATATTTTAAACACCAAAAATGAAGGTAAGGCTATAGTAAGGCATAAAAAAAGGGCAAAAATATTTCAAACACAAAAAAATTGAGGTAAGGCTATAGTAAGGCATAAAAAAGGGCAAAATTATTTCAATCACAAAAAATTGAGGTAAAGGCTATAGTCAGGATTAAAAAAGGGCAAAAATATTTCAAACACGAAAAATTGAGGTAAGGCTATAGTAAGGCATAAAAAAGGGCAAAATTATTTCAATCACAAAAAATTGAGCTAAGGCTATAGTAAGGCATAAAAAAGTTCAAAAATATTTCAAACACAAAAAAATTGAGGTAAGGCTATAGTAAGGCATAAAAAAGGGCAAAAATATTTCAAACACAAAAAATTGAGGTAAGGCTATAGTAAGGCATAAAAAAGTTCAAAAATATTTTAAACACCAAAAATGAAGGTAAGGCTATAGTAAGGCATAAAAAAGGGCAAAAATATTTCAAACACCAAAAATGGAGGTAAGGCTATAGTAAGGCATAAAAAAGGGCAAAAATATTTCATACACCAAAAATGGAGGTAAGGCATAAAAAAGTTCAAAAATATTTTAAACACCAAAAATGAAGGTAAGGCTATAGTAAGGCATAAAAAAGGGCAAAATTATTTCAATCACAAAAAATTGAGGTAAAGGCTATAGTAAGGCATAAAAAAGTTCAAAAATATTTTAAACACCAAAATGAAGGTAAGGCTATAGTAAGGCATAAAAAAGGGCAAAATTATTTCAATCACAAAAAATTGAGGTAAGGCTATAGTAAGGCATAAAAAAGGGCAAAAATAGTTCAAATACCAAAAATTGAGGTAAGGCTATAGTAAGGCATAAAAAAGTTCAAAAATATTTCATACACCAAAAATTGAGGTAAGGCTATAGTAAGGCATAAAAAAGGGCAAAAATATTTTTAACACAAAAAATTGAGGTAAGGCTATAGTAAGGCATAAAAAAGGGCAAAAATATTTCAAACACCAAAAAACGGTGGTAAGGCTATAGTAAGGCATAAAAAAGGGCAAAAATATTTCAAACACAAAAAATTGAGGTAAGGCTATCGTAAGGCATAAAAAAGTTCAAAAATATTTCATACACCAAAAATGGAGGTAAGGCTATAGTAAGGCATAAAAAAGGGCAAAATTATTTCAATCACAAAAAATTGAGGTAAGGCTATAGTAAGGCATAAAAAAGTTCAAAAATATTTCAAACACAAAAAATTGAGGTAAAGGCTATAGTAAGGCATAAAAAAGTTCAAAAATATTTTAAACACCAAAAATGAAGGTAAGGCTATAGTAAGGCATAAAAAAGGGCAAAAATATTTCAAACACAAAAAAATTGAGGTAAGGCTATAGTAAGGCATAAAAAAGGGCAAAATTATTTCAATCACAAAAAATTGAGGTAAAGGCTATAGTCAGGATTAAAAAAGGGCAAAAATATTTCAAACACGAAAAATTGAGGTAAGGCTATAGTAAGGCATAAAAAAGGGCAAAATTATTTCAATCACAAAAAATTGAGCTAAGGCTATAGTAAGGCATAAAAAAGTTCAAAAATATTTCAAACACAAAAAAATTGAGGTAAGGCTATAGTAAGGCATAAAAAAGGGCAAAAATATTTCAAACACAAAAAATTGAGGTAAGGCTATAGTAAGGCATAAAAAAGTTCAAAAATATTTTAAACACCAAAAATGAAGGTAAGGCTATAGTAAGGCATAAAAAAGGGCAAAAATATTTCAAACACCAAAAATGGAGGTAAGGCTATAGTAAGGCATAAAAAAGTTCAAAAATATTTTAAACACCAAAAATGAAGGTAAGGCTATAGTAAGGCATAAAAAAGGGCAAAAATATTTCAAACACCAAAAAACGGTGGTAAGGCTATAGTAAGGCATAAAAAAGGGCAAAAATATTTCAAACACAAAAAATTGAGGTAAGGCTATAATAAGGCATAAAAAAGGACAAAAATATTTCAAACACCAAAAATGGAGGTAAGGCTATGGTAAGGCATAAAAAAGTTCAAAAATATTTCATACACCAAAAATTGAGGTAAGGCTATAGTAAGGCATAAAAAAGGGCAAAAATATTTCAAACACCAAAAAACGGTGGTAAGGCTATAGTAAGGCATAAAAAAGGGCAAAAATATTTCAAACACAAATTGAGGTAAGGCTATAGTAAGGCATAAAAAAGGGCAAAAATATTTCAAACACCAAAAAACGGTGGTAAGGCTATAGTAAGGCATAAAAAAGGGCAAAAATATTTTAAACACAAAAAATTGAGGTAAGGCTATAGTAAGGCATAAAAAAGTTCAAAAATATTTCATACACCAAAAATGGAGGTAAGGCTATAGTAAGGCATAAAAAAGTTCAAAAATATTTTAAACACCAAAAATGAAGGTAAGGCTATAGTAAGGCATAAAAAAGGGCAAAATTATTTCAATCACAAAAAATTGAGGTAAGGCTATAGTAAGGCATAAAAAAGGGCAAAATTATTTCAAACACAAAAAATTGAGGTAAGGCTATAGTAAGGCATAAAAAATGGCAAAATTATTTCAATCACAAAAAATTGAGGTAAGGCTATAGTAAGGCATAAAAAAGGGCAAAAATAGTTCAAATACCAAAAATTGAGGTAAGGCTATAGTAAGGCATAAAAAAGTTCAAAAATATTTCATACACCAAAAATTGAGGTAAGGCTATAGTAAGGCATAAAAAAGGGCAAAAATATTTTTAACACAAAAAATTGAGGTAAGGCTATAGTAAGGCATAAAAAAGGGCAAAAATATTTCAAACACAAAAAATTGAGGTAAGGCTATAGTAAGGCATAAAAAAGTTCAAAAATATTTTAAACACCAAAAATGAAGGTAAGGCTATAGTAAGGCATAAAAAAGGGCAAAAATATTTCAAACACCAAAAATGGAGGTAAGGCTATAGTAAGGCATAAAAAAGTTCAAAAATATTTTAAACACCAAAAATGAAGGTAAGGCTATAGTAAGGCATAAAAAAGGGCAAAAATATTTCAAACACCAAAAAACGGTGGTAAGGCTATAATAAGGCATAAAAAAGGACAAAAATATTTCAAACACCAAAAATGGAGGTAAGGCTATAGTAAGGCATAAAAAAGTTCAAAAATATTTCATACACCAAAAATTGAGGTAAGGCTATAGTAAGGCATAAAAAAGGGCAAAAATATTTCAAACACCAAAAAACGGTGGTAAGGCTATAGTAAGGCATAAAAAAGGGCAAAAATATTTCAAACACAAAAAATTGAGGTAAGGCTATAGTAAGGCATAAAAAAGGGCAAAAATATTTCAAACACCAAAAAACGGTGGTAAGGCTATAGTAAGGCATAAAAAAGGGCAAAAATATTTCAAACACAAAAAATTGAGGTAAGGCTATAGTAAGGCATAAAAAAGTTCAAAAATATTTCATACACCAAAAATGGAGGTAAGGCTATAGTAAGGCATAAAAAAGTTCAAAAATATTTTAAACACCAAAAATGAAGGTAAGGCTATAGTAAGGCATAAAAAGGGCAAAATTATTTCAATCACAAAAAATTGAGGTAAAGGCTATAGTAAGGCATAAAAAAGTTCAAAAATATTTTAAACACCAAAAATGAAGGTAAGGCATAAAAAAGGGCAAAATTATTTCAATCACAAAAAATTGAGGTAAGGCTATAGTAAGGCATAAAAAAGGGCAAAAATAGTTCAAATACCAAAAATTGAGGTAAGGCTATAGTAAGGCATAAAAAAGTTCAAAAATATTTCATACACCAAAAATTGAGGTAAGGCTATAGTAAGGCATAAAAAAGGGCAAAATATTTTTAACACAAAAAATTGAGGTAAGGCTATAATAAGGCATAAAAAAGGGCAAAAATATTTCAAACACCAAAAAACGGTGGTAAGGCTATAGTAAGGCATAAAAAAGGGCAAAAATATTTCAAACACAAAAAATTGAGGTAAGGCTATCGTAAGGCATAAAAAAGTTCAAAAATATTTCATACACCAAAAATGGAGGTAAGGCTATAGTAAGGCATAAAAAAGGGCAAAATTATTTCAATCACAAAAAATTGAGGTAAGGCTATAGTAAGGCATAAAAAAGTTCAAAAATATTTCAAACACAAAAAATGGAGGTAAGGCTATAGTAAGGCATAAAAAAGTTCAAAAATATTTTAAACACCAAAAATGAAGGTAAGGCTATAGTAAGGCATAAAAAAGGGCAAAAATATTTCAAACACAAAAAAATTGAGGTAAGGCTATAGTAAGGCATAAAAAAGGGCAAAATTATTTCAATCACAAAAAATTGAGGTAAAGGCTATAGTCAGGATTAAAAAAGGGCAAAAATATTTCAAACACGAAAAATTGAGGTAAGGCTATAGTAAGGCATAAAAAAGGGCAAAATTATTTCAATCACAAAAAATTGAGGTAAGGCTATAGTAAGGCATTAAAAAGGGCAAAAATATTTCAAACACAAAAAATTGAGGTAAGGCTATAGTAAGGCATAAAAAAGGGCAAAATTATTTCAATCACAAAAAATTGAGGTAAGGCTATAGTAAGGCATAAAAAAGGGCAAAAATAGTTCAAATACCAAAAATTGAGGTAAGGCTATAGTAAGGCATAAAAAAGTTCAAAAATATATCATACACCAAAAATTGAGGTAAGGCTATAGTAAGGCATAAAAAAGGGCAAAAATATTTTTAACACAAAAAATTGAGGTAAGGCTATAGTAAGGCATAAAAAAGGGCAAAAATATTTCAAACACAAAAAATTGAGGTAAGGCTATAGTAAGGCATAAAAAAGGGCAAAATTATTTCAATCACAAAAAATTGAGGTAAGGCTATAGTAAGGCATAAAAAAGGGCAAAAATAGTTCAAATACCAAAAATTGAGGTAAGGCTATAGTAAGGCATAAAAAAGTTCAAAAATATTTCATACACCAAAAATTGAGGTAAGGCTATAGTAAGGCATAAAAAAGGGCAAAAATATTTTTAACACAAAAAATTGAGGTAAGGCTATAGTAAGGCATAAAAAAGGGCAAAAATATTTCAAACACCAAAAAACGGTGGTAAGGCTATAGTAAGGCATAAAAAAGGGCAAAAATATTTCAAACACAAAAAATTGAGGTAAGGCTATCGTAAGGCATAAAAAAGTTCAAAAATATTTCATACACCAAAAATGGAGGTAAGGCTATAGTAAGGCATAAAAAAGGGCAAAATTATTTCAATCACAAAAAATTGAGGTAAGGCTATAGTAAGGCATAAAAAAGTTCAAAAATATTTCAAACACAAAAAATTGAGGTAAAGGCTATAGTAAGGCATAAAAAAGTTCAAAAATATTTTAAACACCAAAAATGAAGGTAAGGCTATAGTAAGGCATAAAAAAGGGCAAAAATTGTTCAAACACAAAAAAATTGAGGTAAGGCTATAGTAAGGCATAAAAAAGGGCAAAATTATTTCAATCACAAAAAATTGAGGTAAAGGCTATAGTCAGGATTAAAAAAGGGCAAAAATATTTCAAACACGAAAAATTGAGGTAAGGCTATAGTAAGGCATAAAAAAGGGCAAAAATATTTCAAACACAAAAAATTGAGGTAAGGCTATAGTAAGGCATGAAAAAGGGCAAAAATATTTTAAACACCAAAAATGAAGGTAAGGCTATAGTAAGGCATAAAAAAGTTCAAAAATATTTTAAACACCAAAAATGAAGGTAAGGCTATAGTAAGGCATAAAAAAGGGCAAAAATATTTCAAACACCAAAAAACGGTGGTAAGGCTATAATAAGGCATAAAAAAGGGCAAAATTATTTCAATCACAAAAAATTGAGGTATGGCTATAGTAAGGCATAAAAAAGTTCAAAAATATTTCAAACACAAAAAATTGAGGTAAGGCTATAGTAAGGCATAAAAAAGGGCAAAAATATTTTAAACACCAAAAATGAAGGTAAGGCTATAGTAAGGCATAAAAAAGGGCAAAAATATTTCAAACACAAAAAATTGAGGTAAGGCTATAAAAAAGGGCAAAATTATTTCAATCACAAAAAATTGAGGTAAGGCTATAGTAAGGCATAAAAAAGTTCAAAAATATTTCAAACACAAAAAATGAAGGTAAGGCTATAGTAAGGCATAAAAAAGGGCAAAAATATTTCAAACACAAAAAATTGAGGTAAGGCTATAGTAAGGCATAAAAAAGGGCAAAATTATTTCAATCACAAAAAATTGAGGTAAGGCTATAGTAAGGCATAAAAAAGTTCAAAAATATTTCAAACACAAAAAATGAAGGTAAGGCTATAATAAGGCATAAAATAGAGGGAAAATATTTCAAACACCAAAAATTGAGGTAAGGCTATAGTAAGGCATAAAAAAAGGGCAAAATTATTTCAATCACAAAAAATTGAGGTAAGGCTATAGTAAGGCATAAAAAAGGGCGAAAAATATTTCAAACAAAAAATTGAGGTAAGGCTATAGTTAGGCATAAAAAAGGGCAAAAATATTTCAAACACAAAAAATTGAGGTAAGGCTATAGTAAGGCATAAAAAAGGGCAAAATTATTTCAATCACAAAAAATTGAGGTATGGCTATAGTAAGGCATAAAAAAGGGCAAAAATATTTTAAACACCAAAAATGAAGGTAAGGCTATAGTAAGGCATAAAAAAGGGCAAAAATATTTCAAACACAAAAAATTGAGGTAAGGCTATAAAAAAGGGCAAAATTATTTCAATCACAAAAAATTGAGGTAAGGCTATAGTAAGGCATAAAAAAGTTCAAAAATATTTCAAACACAAAAAATGAAGGTAAGGCTATAATAAGGCATAAAATAGAGGGAAAATATTTCAAACACCAAAAATTGAGGTAAGGCTATAGTAAGGCATAAAAAAGGGCAACATTATTTCAATCACAAAAAATTGAGGTAAGGCTATAGTAAGGCATAAAAAAGGGCGAAAAATATTTCAAACACAAAAAATTGAGGTAAGGCTACAGTTAGGCATAAAAAAGGGCAAAAATATTTTAAACACCAAAAAACGGTGGTAAGGCTATAGTAAGGCATAAAAAAGGGCAAAAATATTTCAAACACAAAAAATTGAGGTAAGGCTATAGTAAGGCATAAAAAAGTTCAAAAATATTTCAAACACCAAAAATGAAAGTAAGGCTATAATAAGGCATAAAAAAGGGCAAAAATATTTCAAACACCAAAAATGAAGGTAAGGCTATAATAAGGCATAAAATAGAGGGAAAATATTTCAAACACCAAAAATTGAGGTATGGCTATAGTAAGGCATAAAAAAGGGCAAAATTATTTCAATCACAAAAAATTGAGGTAAGGCTATAGTAAGGCATAAAAAAGGGCGAAAAATATTTCAAACAAAAAATTGAGGTAAGGCTATAGTTAGGCATAAAAAAGGGCAAAAATATTTTAAACACTTTAAAAACGGTGGTAAGGCTATAGTAAGGCATAAAAAAGGGCAAAATTATTTCAATCACAAAAAATTGAGGTAAGGCTATAGTAAGGCATAAAAAAGGGCAAAATTATTTCAATCACAAAAAATTGAGGTAAGGCTATAGTAAGGCATAAAATAGAGGGAAAATATTTCAAACACCAAAAATTGAGGTAAGGCTATAGTAAGGCATAAAAAAGTGCGAATACATTTTAAACACCAAAAAAAAATGACGTAAGGCTGTAAAGCATAAAAAAGGGCGAAAACATTTCAGTGGATGTCATATTATTCTATGCCCATAAATAGAATGTGTGTGGCATGTCATGGAATTGCCTTCAACCACAATTAACCTTGGAGAGCTTCCAACCTCCCAAAACTCTTAATATGATTAGAGTTATAAGCCATTAAATCCAAGTTGTTTTGGAGCACCTTGAGTGTCTTGATAAACATACCTGGCTCTCCATCTTCACTGGAATTGTAAAACTCCACTGGACTTCCCTCTCTTTCAAATCCAAACCTTAAACACAAACCAATTGGATTCACACACTGGAACTGTAGTTATCCAAGTACTTCTGAGTGTTGATACTGACTCTGCGAAAGCGTTGTTATTAGTGTTGTTTTTTGTTGTGGTCGAGGGGAAAAACTCAGTGGTTGGAGCCGAAGCAGAGGAGAGGGGTGGAGACTCAGGCTGGCTCTCTGAGAACTTGAGAGGCCGCTGATTGGTTACCTGAGGGGGCGGAGCATTGGCAGCCTCTGTGGCAAAAGGGTCACCACGATCGCCAAACAATCCGTGTGAACGCTGGAAATACAGTGAAACAAGTTTGGCAATTAAATGTTGTTAAACCGTGTGATGGTTTTTGTACCTAGAATTAATATAATAAATGGGGGGGGGGCAAGTCTTTTCAACGGCAGGAGACAAAGTCAATATCCAATAGTTTTGATTGGTGCTAGAAAATGTACACATGCTAATATTGTTGAAAAAGCCTGGCCTGTGGAGACTGTTCTACGTTTAAAAAAAACTTATCATTAAAAGTTCATACATAGATAGGAATATTTTTTTGAAGAATGACATTATGATCGAATGATTTGTCAGTGTCTGTTTTTGTGTTCTATTTGCAGAGTGGCACGTTTGGCACTTTAGAAAAAACGGCCTTATTTATGTGATTGTTTATTTTATATTCCTATTGAGTTGAAAATGTCATACCCAGAGAAAGTAAATAAAGGCATGGTTATTTTTCCAAATGCCGTTGTTTTTGTTTCCCCCCCTTTCCAAAAAATTATCGTCAGCTCTGTATCGCAATATCATATTGTGCCACAGTCTTTGTACCGATATATCGTCCCACCTCTAGTAATTACACTTAAAATCAACAGTCACTGAGAACAATCTATTGCTCAGAGAATTACAGTAATTTTGAACTAGTAATAATAATATTAATATAATTTTATCAGATCTTTACATAAAATTGTCAAAATCTTGACAGTCTTTTGTGTCAATCACAGTGTTTGTAAAACCTTATCGCCTACTCATCCATTGAGGCTTATATCAATGTTCCTCCATGTACATCAGCTCATGTAGCTCAGGGTCATGGGACGCTGGAGTCTATTCTATCCCACTCAGTGTGCAGGACAAAGTATACAGCAGATCAATACGCAACACTCATCAATGGGTAAACAACACACAATCAACCACATGAGCCAACAACATAAATTCAATATACACACCTGGTAAATTTGCTCTTCCCCAGACTCCTCCATAGCTTTGTCCATTTCTTCCTCATTCTGCAGGTCTCCTGAGATTGCTCTGTGCATCTCTGGAGCAGCTTCTTCATCAATACTCCTAAGACCCGCCTTTAAAACACAGCAGTGACACACTAAACCGTGTACATTAAAAAAGAAGGTCAAAGCATGATTCAGCTTTTAAAAGTTAATATCTCACCTGGATTTCTGGCCCAGAGGCATTCTTCTTTGTTGGTCGGTAGCCATAATACTCCTCCTGACGCTTTAGGAATTTACGGAAATGATCTTGTAGAAGGAAAGTAGCGTAGAACTTTCCCACTGTCACCTCGTCATCTTAAAGCAGAAGGGTGAAACAGCTGTCTTTGTGGGAAGTACCTGAAAGTTGAATCATGATCTTTCCACATACTTACCTCCAATCGGGGGAATAACCTGGTCTAAAAGCTTCATACTGGTGCGTTTCCAAATGGACTTTATGATCGCTCTTAGCTCCTCATTGGCCTGCTCAAAGTTTCCTGCAGAAATTTGAGAATGTTGGATGAAACCAATCAGGGTTGGAGTCAATTACATTTTTCAGTTACAATTACATTTTCAATTATTCATGTTGAATTACAATGCAATTACGATTACAGTGACCAGCAATTTTTCCAATTACAATTAAATTACAACTATTTAATATCCTCAGGAAGTCAAATACAATTACACTCTCAATTACTACATTTCAATTACAATTAATCACAAATACTGAGCCTGAAATAAACAACCTAATTATTAACCTTCCTCTTGTATTAGCTTTCTGTTAGTATCTCTTATGATAACAGGTCCTAAATCAGCTGTAAAAAACATTAAAAACAATTATCGATCATCTAATTTCTATCCTATCTATTGATTACCTTGTCAGGCTTCCTAATCAATGAAAATACTGGTTTTAATAATTTTGGTGTGGACATCTGAGCCTTTTTTTGTGTCTATACCCCTCGTTTTTAATTTTTTTAAATGGCAAAATGTGGGAATACTTGATATGAAACATATTTTAGTAATTGTTAACTACATATGTGTAGAACTGTACATATAGAAATGTAACATGGTTCCCCAGTTTTGCGTTAAATTGTAATAGACAATTCCAATTACAAAGTTAATTATCTAAACTCAAATACAATTTAATTACGATTACAACAGTGACAGATTTTATAAATGACAACTACAATTATAATTACAACATTATTGTAATTAATTATCAATGACCCGATTACAATTATAACTGACCCCAACCATGAACCAATAAAAGCACAATAATGTCCCCCATTATTAAAGACATGAATTTGTATGCATCCCACCTTCTGTTTTGATTTTGAGTGCAGTTCTGACCAAAGCAAAGAGAGTGGCATTGAAGGTGACGGTGCCATCGCTGTTGAGAGGCATGTTCATCCCAACCAAGCGCTATAAAAACCATCAAATCAAAGAAACAATGAAACAGAAACACATTCTTTCACAGTGCTATTGCCCTTTACCATGAGATTAACCATGACTGTACCTGACAAGCTGCTCGATGAGGACAGAATTTACCAAAACCCAGAGGAGGTTGGATGCTTCGCAGAAGCGTCACCACATCCAGATGTTTGATTCTCCCCCTTTTGGATCAGAGATTGGTTTGATTGGTTCAATTCACAGCGTCACAAACTCAAACCTGACATTTCAATCCCTATAACTTTTGTGCTCACGTGGCTTCGGGGTCATATTCAGCCCAAATCTTCTTAAACTCATCCAGGTGGTGAGGACCAAGGAGAGACCAATCTCGCGTCAGATAGTCAAAGTTGTCCATGATGACCGCAACAAACAGGTTGAGGATCTGATGTGAGGAGGGAGAAATGTGTTTATGTGGATCACACACACACACACACACGCACGCACACACAACGGAGACAATCGTTGGCGGCTTCTTACCAGGAAAGCACAGAGACAGTAAAAACTGAGGAAGTAAACAACAGCAAAGTTGGACCCGCATGTGTACTCCTCTCCTGGCAGGAAGTCAGACAGAGGGTCACACTTCTTGCCATACATTGAGGCCATCATGACCTCCTGCCATGCCTCTCCAGTAGCACATCTGAGAATATAAACACACATCAAATAGATGAGAAGTTGACCTTTTTCCAAACTGTGTAAAAGTCACTTTCTGAGGCCGGACCCCCTACCGGAATAACATCAGAACAGCCTGAGGGAATGTTTGGAAGTTGTTGTTACGGTTGATTTGGGTGCCATCTGCCAAGGCTATTTTGCCAAAGATCTATAAAATGGTTACACTTCAATCAAAATCAGGTGTAATAAATACAATCTCTCACACAGTGTCTTCTCAGTGACTTTGGATCAGTGTCATTTTTTTCTCTTCTCACTAAAAGGATCAAAGAAGAGGTTACCTGCATCCCAATGACAGCGTAGATAAAGAAGAGCATCACAATGAGCAGCGCCACATGGGGGAGAGCCTGCAGACAGAAGACATTCAGCACTTTAAGAATGACTACATTGAAGGACAAGGCAGGACAAGAATGAAAGGAATGAAAGTGGGGATAAGGATGGTGAGATAGAAGTAGGTAAATGTCATGGATGTTTCTTTGTAAAGAGAAGGTATTATGTTACATTATGGTATATGATATTATCTTAAAAACATAGAGGTATGGTGTGTTACCATAACATGTTTGGTACAGTTAGGTAAATGTTATGTTCATAATGTTGTTTTGTAGTATGTCATGCATTGTCATCTTAAATATATTGTGCAATGGTATCTGTGAGAGGATAAACTGCCTGTGTGTTTATTTGCAAGCCTTGTTGGAGCCCAATATGTAACAACGACATGAAATGTAAAACGACTTGATTTGTTATTATTACCCGAAATGTAAAGGGCTGAGCCCAAAATGTAATAAAAAATGTAATAACTGGTCAATATTGTAACAAGATGCTCAGCTAAAAACAAAAAAAAAAAATGTGTGCTTTTTTTATATGTACTGTGTATATACTGTATGTATATATATATATATATATATATCTATACTGTATATACATAAATATATATATATATATATATATATATATATATACTGTATAAATAAACACACACACACACCCGCATATGCATAAGCATTTGTCTAAGATAAGCCCTTTAATCCATAAATGATTGACTCACTCTATGATGTAATACAATTATTACACTATTAGGGGAAACATATTTTTGTCATCCCCATAATGTAATAAGGGCAGCAAAGAGTTTGTTATTCTATTGACCAGTTATTACATTTCGGGTTTTACATTTTTTTTTAGAACATCTTGTCACACATCAGGCTCTAACAAGGCTGTTTATAATGCATGTTGTTCAAAGATTGTAATATTAATAAAGTGGGGTCAGAAAAAGAATGGATGGAAATCCTGAAATAAAAGACAATGACCTGGAAAGACTTGATGAAGGTCCACAGGAGATTCCGAATTCCCTCTGAGCGGTTCAGCAGTTTAACCAGACGCATAACACGGAAGAGTCGGAAAAACGTGATGGAAACCGTAGCATTTTCTGACGACTGGAAACAAAAATATCAACCTTGTGTGAGAAAATTTTGAACTAAAACATGAAGTTGCACCTGGTTTGAATGCTGACTCACCGCAATGACTTGCATGGGATTCGTCTCCTGCATAAAGTAGATAAAATGATAACAGGCTCTAGCTGCATGAGTTATATTAATGTAAAGAGTCATCAGCAGTAGATGCAGAGCAAAAAACACAGAACTGAGTTCAACCAACAGTAAAAACACTGAGTAACACTTTAATTGAAGTTTTATACATAAAGCAAGACATTACACTGTCATTATTATGACATGACACGTCATTAGCATGACTGAGGTGTCATGTAGGCAGGGTTGGGGTCAATTACATTTTTCAGTTACAATTCCATCCTCAATTAAGCATGTTCACTTACAATTCAGTTATGATTACAGTGACCAGCATTTTTTCCAATTACAATTAAATTAAAGCCAATTATAATTACATTCTCAATTACTAAAGTTTAATCACAATTACTGAGCCTGAAATAACTAACCTAAAAGTACACCTTCTTCTTGTGTTAGCTTTCTGTTAGCATCTCTCATTTAATGTATCTAATTTCTTTCCCATCTATTGGTTACCTTGTTAAGCTTCTTAATCAATGAAAATATAGGTTTTAATATTTTCGTTGTGTGCGTCTGAGCTTTTTTTGTGTTGATTTCAATTTTTTTTTTAAATGATGAAATGTGGGAAAGCTTAAGACTCAACTTATTTTAATATTAACATTTAAAATATTGTTAATTACATATGTGTAGAATTGTAAATAGAACTGTAACATGGTTCCCAGTTTTGCGTTAAATTACAATTGACAATTTTTTATAGAATTTTCATGGCAGTTACAATTACAAAGTCAATTATCTAAACTTAATTACAATTCAATCATGATTACAACAGCAACATATTTTTTTAAATACAATTTCAATTACAATTACGCCACAATTGTAATTAATTCACTCTGACAACTCTCCAATAATGCATGTCCACAGGTCCTGTTAATGCATGTGTGTGATTTGGTCCTATGTGTGTGAAAAGCATGTCTCTAAAAATAACAGAGTGTAATGTAATATCCCTTCAGGGATTAATAAGGTATTCCAAATTCACAAAATAAAAAATTATGCAATTACAATTGTAATTGACCCCAACCCTGCATGAAGGCGGTCATTAAGTGTCGTTTGTTACCCTAACCCTTTGTTACCCTAACCCTACCAAACTTCACTAGATCTTTCCACCTAACCCAAAAAATGCCAACATAGCTCCAAAGGTGTCATAATTTAGCAAACAACACTTAATGACAGCTCAAAGACATTCTTTATGACTCCTTATTCATGCTAATGACAGATAATTAGAGCGTAATGTTAGCCTTATCCATAAAACTTCAAGTACAGTGTTACCAAACATGGTCCAAGTAGGGTTAATATCATTATCATCTTCCTTCTTATGATGTTTCAAAGCATCTGGGCTACAAACTACACACCAGTCAGTGTGTTGACGACGTATTATTACCAGTCAGTCAAACCATCACTGATACTTTCTGTCAATGTATTTACAATGTTAAGATACAGCAGATGTAATACCACTAGAGCTCTTATCTTACATCTGCTTTGTAAGATGAGATGGACAGAAACAAACATTTCACCAGCGGGTTGAGCAGCACACGGTTGATTAGAGTGTGAAGCTAGAGTTTAGTAAAGACCATAGTGGGATGCTCACACACAGCAGGGCTCATGCAGCCGTGCAGTGCAGATCAGATATTTACAGCACAGCCATGAAGACAGTACAGTCCTCCACTGGAGGCCAGGGCAGTCTGTGGAGGATAGACGGGTGAGGAGTGGGGTGCGTGGAGGACAGATGGGTGGATGGGGGGGAAAAGAAGGAGAAGTGATAAAAAGAACAAAAAAAAGAATGAATAAAAGTGAGAGTGTACTCTGGATGGGAAAATGAAGCTGATGGTGTGCAATAATGACGAAGAAAAACATCTCTAGTCAGAAATGAAACGGCTTCAATTGCATAAACCTCTGTGGATGCTGTGCTCTGTTGAAGTGCTCACACAACACAACACAACACAACACAACACAACACATGATGGTTCATCAAATTGCTCGAAATAACAGCACGAATAGCTCTGATGAGAAAAGCTTGTCTGAAAATGTGATGGAATGGACATGAGGTGGAAAAATAATAGTATTTTCCTGTCACTTTTCTTCACCCTTAGATGAGTTTACCGAAAAAAAAAACTTTTCCACTAAACAACTTTTTTCAGCACCTGAAACGGGAATCTGAAAGCTACGATTATAAACGTAAGGAATTGATTTAAAGTCTTAATACATCTTTAATATTTGTGTCGATACTCACGTCGACTTCACTCAGGATTACATCAACAACGCTACCAATCACTATAATGAAATCAAATACATTCCAGGGGTCCCCGAAGTAGCCCTGCACCAAATAAAAGAAAGCACATAGGAATGTTAGGTTAATGACAAGTTATTACTGCTGTAAGGAAATGCAAATATTTGCCTTTGCTTTGAAAGCCATGAGCTTCAAGATCATTTCAACAGTGAAGAGCACAGTGAAGATCAGATTCAGAGTGTCGGACAGCTTGGTAACATGATCCGACTGGTTGCAGTGCTGCAGAAATTAGGGGGAAAAAACAGAAATGCATACATGCATCATAAAAACAACATTTTTAATTCAAATCATTGGATACTCTAGCAGTGTTGGGAACGTTACTTTAACAAAGTAATTAGTTATATTTACTCACTACTTGTTCCAAAAAGTAACTGAGTTAGAAATTGAATTACTCCATAATAAAAGTAACTCATTACCAAGGAAAGTAACTATTTGCGTTACTGTTAAAAAAAAAAAAAGTTGCTATATGTCAAATTCAGATTTTTTAGATGCGTGTGTCGTTGTGAGGTGCTTCATTAAATTTGAGTTGCTTACAACGGATGTGGACAAAGTCTTCACTCCTGGATATAATGAACACTTCACATACACGTTCTTGCCTTTGACCACAATTAAATTAAAGTAGTGTTTGTATCGCCACCTTAAAAATGACAACTTTTCATCGGACTGCTCCACGCTCGCCATCTCTGCTGCTTCATCAAATCTGCAGTGTGTGTGTGTGTGTGCTGGCACGTGTGTAAAAACACTGGCTCTAATTGGCTACCATGACACGACGCCGCCTTAGCCAATCATAATCGCTCACCTTGTTTTTAACCCGCCTTCTCACTACAGCTGCGTAAGAAGCCGGGGATGCTTTCGGATCACAGTTTATTCAATCAATACATGTAACACACCGCATTTAACGTTCAGTAACGATAACGGCATTGTAACAGCATAAAAAGTAATTAGTTAGATTACCCGCTTACTGGAAAAAAATGCAGTTACATAACGGCGTTATTTTAAACGCCGTTATTCCAAACAATATACTCTAGTAAATTGAAGATAGCATTATTAGTGAGGATGCAGCCTCACTCATTTCAACTTTTTCAATGCGACGCGGGTCAGCACTTGCATCCTCCCTTGCATTTTCTTCAGGAAATGCATTTATTCTGGTTCACATTATTATGCATACCTGCATTCCCAGGCACAACGTGTTGAGCATGATGAGGAAGAACATGAGGTACTCAAAGTAACAGGAGGTAACGATGTACCACACTCTGTACTGATAGGGGTTTTTGGGGATGTAACACCTCAGAGGACGAGCTTTGAGGGCATATTGTACACACTGACGCTAAAAGAGAGCATGAGAAACAGCATTTCAGAGTCAGTCCCATAACACAAATGATTGTGTTCTCCAGAGACTCGTCTTTGATGTACCTGGTTCTTGTCCAGCTCACAGTCCTTGTACTCCTGCTCTCCCTGTTCCTGGAAAGTGACTATGACAAACCCAACAAAGATGTTCATCATGAAGAAGGCAATGAGGATGATGTAGATGATGAAGAAGATGGACACATCTACACGGTTGTTGAAGACAGGACCCATGTCTTCTTTGTCTGAGTCTATGGCTCTGTACAACAGTCTGGCAGAGAGGGATGACAAATGAGAATATTTCTAAATTATCTCTGGCCTGATATCAAAATATTCAAAATATGTCAGCTATGAAAAAAGTGACAAAGTTTTTTACATTCGGCACCCTGTAGCCTGAAGCCACAAACTTACTCTGGACTCATTTACTGGAAGAAATGCAATGAAATTATTCAAATCGAAGATAACTATTAAGCTTACTTTGGCCAGCCTTCAAACGTAGCCACAGTGAACAAAGCCAGCATCCCATACAGGATATTATCAAAGTTGAAGTCACTGTTGACCCATTGCCGTTTAGCCAACATGGTGTCCTGCAGGGAATTCTCAAGGGGCTTCACAAAAAATCCCCTAAAATCAAGCAGAGGGTAAAAGTCACTCCTGGATTTTCCAACATGTTTGATAAATCTGTAAATAAATGAGCTGCATCTCACTGGCATTCCACCTCTGTCAGTTTGGTTGAGTCTGTGCAGCTGTAAAATTTACCCTGCAACAGAACGGAGACGCCAAACAATAAGCTGTAACACGTAAGGCTTTCAGGACGACTCAGGATTGCTTTAAAACTTCATGATGTCATACAAACTCACCTTAAAAAGTTGAACTCCAATACAGGCAAACATAAAGTTCAGCAGCATGGTGACCAGGACGATGTTTCCAATAGTTTTTATGGCTACAAACACACATTGAACCACATGCTGCAAAAACAAAAACAAAAACACCATTAGTAAACAAGCTAAGTCATGTTTGTATCGACACAAACACGAATGAACTGCTCTGAAATATTTATTAACCTGGTCTTTCTTATAGCTGCGTATCTTATGCAGCAGACATAGGCAACTGGCGGCCCCCAAAAACAAAATTGTAATTCATGAAGGTGGAAGTTATATGAAGAACAACATAATATACAAAACACCAAAAACACAGAAAACAACAGCAAAATGCACGTCAAGAAAAGTACAAAAAGTAAGAACAATAACACAAAAAAACAATACAAAAATGTATTCATAAAACACACAAAATGCCAACAAAGACACACTAAGCAAACACTTAAACACACAAAATGACTACAAAAACAACAACATACAAACTGACACAAAATACCAAAAAATGAAAAACACAGAAAATGACAAAAAAATATAACAAAAACACACATAATTAAAGCCGCAAGCAGCGTCGTAGGGTCCGAAGGAGTGACCGGGGTCGGTATCCCACGTGTATCAAGTATGAGACTGTTTGAACTTTGTATATGAGAGTTATAGCGGTTTTTCTATTATGGCGAGCAAAATGGTGCCATTGGGAAAAACCCAGAATGAAAGGGAAAACCAGTTAAAAATCACTCTCAGTGAATTTGATGCAAATTCATTGAAAAATAGTCAAGATACAGCATTTAGAATGTGATGGTGAAGGATTTTCCAGAGACATTATAGGCCCCTCCCACTGATCACAGCCTGTTTTTTCTTCATCAGCAACCATCTTATAAGATTCATCGAACACTATTTTGAAATCAACACGTCATATCGTCGTTCTGCTAGAGCTGTTAGCGTTGCACGCCCTCTGAGAATGCAAGGCATGATGGGTAATTTTAACATTGATTCTTGTTTAGGGATGGACAGTCAACATGTTTATCAAATATGAAGTAGTTTGAACTTTGCATTTGAAAGTTATATGCATTTTCCTTTTATGGCATGCTAAATGGTGCCAATTGCACCACGACCAAACCGATAGAGATACGCTAATTCTTTCGATGATTTTAATCTTCAGAGCAAAACGCCATTAATACAAGATGGCCGACTTCCTGTTTGGTTTTGGGCAAAGTCATCCGTAACTTTTTGCTCATCTTGGGGTCAAAAATACATGTGGCGAATTTTGTATGAATAGGACAAACTTACTGGTCGTGCGGGTCCATCACGAGCGTTTGTGCGCTTTTTTGCATTGCGTTTGTAATGCCCGCACTACCAAACCTTTAGAGATATACAAATTATTTTGATGATTTTTAATCTTCAGTGGGTCCTAAGTGTTCTGGCCGAGTTTGAAGCGAATCGCATGAAGCCCCTTAGACTAGTTCGCACAAATGCATTTTTGCCATTTTTTGACCAAAGATGGGCGACTTCCTGTTTGGTTTTGGGCGAGGTCATAATGTAACTTTTTGCTCATCTTAGGGTCAATAATATATGTGGTGAATTTCGTATGAAAAAGACAAATCTGCCGGTTGTGCAGTTCCATCGTATTTTTGGCGTCTATAATGCGGGCCGTGCGGCCATTTTTTTTAGCAATTTTTTTCATTTGGCAAGAATATCTATTTTTTCAGGAGGTGCGTGCAAATTTTGGTGAGACTTTGGGTATCCTAAGGGGCATTTCCTAAAAGGAATATTAATAATACCCAAGAAAAGCAAAAATAATAGGTTCCTACAGCCTTTAGGCCTTCGGACCCGAACGACTTGAAAAACACACAAAAAGACGACAAAAATTTGCCATATTGATGAGAAAATCGACAAAATGAAATGCAAAACAAACAAAATGTGTGTTTTCAAGCTTGTATTAATGCTCAGATTGGTCATTCTTCTCAATGCTGACATGAATGTTGATAATGTGGCCCTCGGATCAATCACATTTTTGTGGCCTCCGCTGTAATAGAAGTTGCCCATCTCTGTTATACAGGAAGGATCACATTTGTTATCACAACATAGTGTGATATTCAGGAGTTTAGGATTACCAAATCATTGAAAACAACTAAAACAAGATCATAACATCCCATTCAATGGTAATACTAACCCGCTTTAGCTTGATTAAAGGTGAACACATGATGACGAATACATCAAAGTATCAAATTTGGTATAATTTATACATGAAAGTATCAATTTCCCAAATCCTGCTTAATCTTTAAAGAATTTGTCAAAATTTCTCAAATTTAATCTAAAAGTTGGTCACAAAATTAGGAAATTTAAGTGAAGATCCAACAGGAACAGACTGTTCTGTACCTTTAAGCCTTTGGCTCTGTTGATCGCTCTGAGAGGCCTCAGCACCCTCAGCACCCTGAGAATCTTCACCACAGAGATAGCACTGGATCTGCACACAAACCACAGCAGTACCATTGTTTCAGTATCAAAGTGTGTGTGTGATAAGTAGAGGTCACATTGGAGACAATGAACTCACTCCATTCCCATTGACAGGAGCGACACGGTGACAACGATCAGATCCAGGATGTTGAAGGAGTTCCTGCAGAAAGATCCTTCGTGCATAAATGCTCCGTACACCGTCATCTGTCAACGAAACACAGCAGAAAACTTTAAAAGAGACCAAATAATCAGGAAGTTGGTGCTCTTTATCTGTGTGTTATCTTTATTTTCTTTATCACACAGGAAGTTGCACCCATTAAAAGGACTTAGCAGTCCCATGAAAAGATGAAAAATCAACCCCAACTAGAATCTTTGCATTTCCTGAAGAAATGGCAAGTGAGGATGCAGGTGCTGGTCCGCATCATTGAACACTGCATTAGCATTAGCCTAGCATTAACATTAACCTAGCATTAGCATTAGCCTAGCATTAATCAGCTGTCAGTGCTCAATCCTTTCACAGACCGGATCCTTTCAGAGCCTTTCAATGCATGTGCACAACGCGTCTACACCCAGGCCTGATCGTTTAGGATCCTTTGAACGCATGCGCAAAGCGCGTCTCATCCGGTTGGCCTATTTTATGGCAGTTCGTGTACTATTTAAAAGGTTGAAACCCTGTTATTTAATAAGAATTAGTCATTTATGTTTTGAGTGAATTCTGATTTATTTTGTTTTTATCTTATTTCTGTTTGTTTTTTGATTGTCAATGTGTATTTTGTTTTTATCCATTTTCTAATTAACAAATAAAAACACCACAAAACAGTCACATATTTAAATGTGTACTATTAAAATATTCAACAAATCTCGTATGGTTGGTTTACATTCAAATATCATGTGTCAGCAGCTCTGTCATAAGGACTGCAAGTAAAGGAAGTCACGTCATCTACGCCCATGCGTTGAAAGGATCTGAAAGGATCCGGTCTGTGAAAGTATTGGGCACTGACACATCATTAGCCTAGCATTAACATTAACATTTGCTAGCATTAACATTATCCTAGCATTAACATTATCTAGTGTAGCTAACATTAGCATTAGCAAGCGTGAGCTAACATTAGCCTTAGCTAACATTAGCGTTAACCAGCATTAGCATTAGCGTTAGCATCAGCATTGTCTAGCATTAGCCTAATATTAGCATTAGCTGCCATTAACCTAGCATTAGCTAACATTACCATTAACCTAGCATTATAATTTACTGGCATTAGGCTAACATTAGCATTAGCTGAATTCTTTTTTTTACACTTTTTGATATCTTAATTGTAAAAATCGTCAATATCAAACTCTGAAGGAGTTAAAATGAATTAATTAGTGCATCCTCACAAATTAATTGTAAGATCTCATTTTAAAAGTGTTGAAATATAATCATAAATCTCTCTCTCCTTTTACTCTTGTTCTTTATGCAAATGAAAAAATAAAGTATAAATAAAAAATGCGTACATATGCTTGTAGCCATGAATCATGCTCAATCAGTAAAATTTAAACAAAACATAATACATTATATTTATCATACTATATTGGCTTTACCTTCAGTACAATCTCAATAGTAAATACTGTCGTAAATACAATGTCAGCATAGGCCAAGATCTGGAAAGAGAGACAGTCAGAGTCAGGCAATATTTCAGCAGTCAGTGCTCTGTGTGATGGGATGGATTAAAGTTATCACCTGGTTTCTGTAAGACTTTGGATCAATGGGATCTTCAGCTGCCAGTGAGATGGAGGAGAGGAGGATGAACAGCAGGATTAAGTTAGTGAATGAAGAATGATTGATGATCTTGTAGCACAGTTTGCGAAACCTTGAGATGACGGAGAGAATGACGTAAGCATACATACAAAAGGGAGTACTTTTACCCCCACAAGTGTTACTTATTCATGTGTTGATACCATGATAGAGGAGAGTGATTCATACTTGTTCTGAGGGCCAAAAATGAAGAAGGAACTAGCTTCAGGCAAAGGAACAGCTTCTTCTTTCAGCTGAAGGTCAGCCATCGGCCGAGGGCGAGGGCTGATGGGGATTTCAGGCTCCTCTTCTTCATCATCACCTGATATGCAGGAAGGAAATCCATATTATAATGACATTATTCTACAACAAAGTGACACGTGATTGTATTTAGATTAAAAACCGGAACACAGGAAGGAAAACAGATGTATAAACAGAGCTCAGCGATTTGAAGAAGTACTGATGAAATGTTGCTATATTTAGCTCAGCCTGGACAATATCTCTGCTAAACAGCAGGTAATGTTATTACTGATGTCTAGGAGTAGTTCTTATGTCTTTCAGATCCATGTGAAGTAAAATGACGTTTGTTTCTGTCATACCTGGAAAATCTGCTGGTGGAAAGGGATCCTTGACTTCATTTACGTTGGACTCAAATTCATCCACTTTGAGCTAAAAAACAAAAACAATAACAAACAGTAACTCTAATGAACAAACCCCTGAGGGGTATTCCATAAATGTTCAAACTCTGAGTATGTTCAGGCTCAAATGAGGGAAACTCTGAGTATCCCATTCCTAAACGCGAGGTATGTTCTTCTCTGAGTATGTTACCATGGCAACATTGTCCGTGAAATAAACCTGGTCGCTGGCAGGTTTTATCAAAGAAACCCTGGGTTTCTACCTGGCTCCGCCCACCTGAACGCCGTTTCTGAACACTTTAATGAACCTTAACACTCTTCTCTGAAACATATTAGTAACATCACAAACCACAGACGTGCTCACATCATTACTAATGTTGTGTTGCTTTACGTTTTTTATTTTTTATGAGTGCAAACGGTAGTTTTCTTTCTAACATCGTGGATACAGTGCATTAAGTGAAAGTCACTGAGAGGTTGATCTGCATTAAAACATCTACTGACGTCTGTAGTAAAGTTCCCTGCATACAAACCTGTGGATAATATAAAGGAGGAGATGGCAATTTAAACTAATCCACGCATGATGGTGCAGTGAATTGTGACGCTGCTTCTTAGAAGTGAAGGGTCGCGGGTTCGCGTCCCGCCTCAGTTTTTTTTTAGGACGTCGAGATGACTCTGGTGACAATATTACATTAAAAATCAATATAATTCATTCGATATCAAGTGGCAGTCACTGTCTTTATAGCCAGTGTAACAGGAGGGCTCTCTATACAGTCATCCTTTGCTGCTGTCACGTCTCCTCAGACACATTTTATTCATATTATTCACCGCTCGTCACGTCATTGAAGCAATAAAGTGATGAAGAGACCAAAAAGTGTGACTAATGACGGGTGATTTAAGCCACTATTGTCACTGAAGACTGAACACACCTTTAGAACAGGCTCATATTCCTCAAACACCGGCTTATTTCACCCATTACAGTGAATAAATCACTCTTTTCCGTTTGGTTGCCATGGCAGTTTGAGTATTCTCTGATCCATTGATGATGGCTTTTTATTGCGCGCGTGCACGTAAGCAACCCAAGGTTTACATACTCAGGGTTGATTGACCCACATCATACTAGCTGTAATGGAATCAGATACCCAGAGTCTCCCATCGCTGGGTATGTTGACCCAGAGTTTATGGATAGACTCAGAGTTTGTTAACCCTCCTTTATGGAATACCCCTCTGGTGATAATAATTGTGTGATCCATGTGTAATTTATCCAACTGAGACCAACCTTGGCTGTGGTGGGCATGCCCTCCAGTTTGGCTCTCTGCTCTGCAAGTTTCTTTGCTAGTCTCTCTCTCTCCTCATCAGTCTTGTCAGGCATTTTGGACCTGAGGTTTAAGCAGAAAAGAGTAGAATGAAATTAGCCTGGGAACATTTTGTTATTAAGAGGTGAAAGTAACAGATTACAAGTACTCACGTTACCGTAATTCAGCTGCTTTTATGGGTAATTTTTTTGATATTTTTAAAGCAGTACTTTCACTTCACGTTTTAAAAGTAGTAATTTCTACACCCAACCGTTACTGAGTAAATTACTATTTTTTGTGATTATTATTTTTATTTCTGTTTCATGGGCTCTTCTTGAATTTTATGAAGGCACATTGAACATAATCCAAATGTTCTTAGTCGTGCAATTTCTGATGAACGCCCAGACATATTTTGAGTTCAGGTTGGGGTTTCTCCTTATTATGTTATTACCCACATGGCACTGTTTTAGAGTTCATATAGTTAGCTTGACTTAGAGCCTGATAATTTTTTGTGAAATGTGAAAGATATTAGAGAGAAAATAAACATTGGTACCCCTGATCCTCAATATTATATATATAGGCAGTGGCTATTTGTGCGGTTGCCGTATCAATATACCGACATTCTATCCGTACGCAGCTCCCCTCATTGGCCAGTTTAGGTCACGTGTTCGGTCAGTCATTGGCCAGTTTAGGTCACGTGACTAAGACTAAGCCTGAAAATTGTTGCGAAATGGGGTTATAACCTAACCCTGACCCTAACCCTAAACCTAACTCTGACCCTAACTCTAAACTTAACACTAACCCTAAGACGCTACGTACGTGTACTTCGGTAAACATACCAAAAGCACCGGGGGTCGTCCGTATGGCAACCGTATGAATAGACACTTTCATTAAAAATATATATATATGTACAGTATATATCAAAAATAATTATGAAAATAATAATAGATTCAGGAGAAGAAGAAAACAAACAAACAAACAAAAAACTTGGAGGAATTCAAAATTAGCTTTTGTTTAGTCAGCTGACCATGTCTGTGATGAGTTGTCATAGAAAAGATAAGGCTGCCACTTTCAATAAAAAGTCTCTGAATTGCCCTTAGCTTCTCTCTGATTTTTAAGTAAAACATAACATCCCAAAGCCATTGAGAGAAAGGTGAGACTGTGCTAGACTTCCAATGTAGTAAAAGTACACTTTTTTAATTATTTTGAATTGAATTCATTGCCGTTATTATTATTTCTTGTACTGTATGCAAGGGAACCGTGGCAAGATTTATTACCAAAAATAAACGTGGGTGGTGAAAGTAACTAGTAACTTTTACTCTGAGTACTATTTAATTGAGCTACTTTTTAGTTGTAGTTGACTATTTTATGTATGACTTACTTGTACTTGAGTACAAATTACAATCAAGTAACAGTACTTCTACTTAGGATATATCAGTACACTTTACACCTCTGCTGTTATACATGTTTATAGTCCTGTCTCCTCCACCTTAATAACTTCCTCCTTAGCTTCTCCTCTGCCTTTTCTTTCTGGGCTGAAGTCAGACTCTCTGCTTCGGCCAGGTTGTCGACGGCGATAGCCAGGAAGACATTGAGAAGGATGTCTGTTTGCATATAAAGCTCAGAAAAAGTGTCTTTTGTCACTGTGACAAACGTGCTTTAAAACCAGGACAGGTGAGCTTAGTGAAGGATACAGTTTCCACAAACAAAGAGGATGATAAAGTAAATAGAAACCAGGATCCCAGGGATGACTGGTCCTCCGTAGGCCATGATGCCATTGTGCATGATGGAGGTCCATTCCTCTCCAGTCAGGATCTGGTCACAGAAGGTAAAAACATTTTTTTGATTCAATAAAGCAGTTTTAATCAATCAATAATAGTCACTGTAATATTAACCCTAACCCTAATCCTATAGGACCTTTAAATCCTGAGTCTCACCTGGAAGACGCTAATCAAGGCCTGAGGGAAGTTGTCAAAGTTACTTCGTCGAGGTCTGTGATCGTTGAAATTAAATTTTCCCCCAAACACTTGCATGCCAAGGAGGGAGAAGATGACAATGAAGAGAAAGAGGAGGAGGAGGAGCGAGGCAATGGAGCGGACAGAGTTGAGAAGAGAGGCCACCAGGTTACTGAGAGACGTCCAGTACCTGAAAGAAATAACAACACATTGCATCAACAGTTTAAAATCAGGTTCAACAGCGATTTTAGGGATTTGACAAACTTTGTGACTTTGAGAATCCTGAGCAGCCGAATACAGCGGAGAACAGAGAAGCCCAGAGGAGTCACAGCACCCGCTGACAACATGATCATCTCCAGGATGCCACAAATCACCACGAAGAAATCAAAGCGGTTAAACAGAGACATGAAATATGCTCTGGGACCCAAAGCATACATCTTCACGAACATCTCAATGACAAAGAGCACCAGGAGCACTCGACTGGCTACGTCTGTAGACACGAGAGAGGACGGAAACGTTAGGGAATGACGGAGAGGGAGAAAATGATCAAATGAAGTTCCTACCTTGAAGGGAAGTGAGAGAGGCTGATTGATGATGGTGCTCTGTTGCAATGGTCAGTGTGTTGAGTAAGACTAGGAACATCACCACCCAGTAAAAAGTATTGGTTTTTACATAAACCAGACACTTCATCCTGAAGAAACGGTTCCAGCGACGAGCCAGACGGCTAACCAACAAAAAAGATATTTTAGAATTGGTTAACTTTACATCGACTGTTACCTTCTTTCATAACAGACTTACTAATAGTAGATGATTTTACTCTTTCCTTCCAGGCCATATAGACTGTCTGTGTCTGAATCTCCACTGGTCAAAGGCAGTAGTCCTAAGAAGATGTTGATGTTTGCATAAGACAGCAGAACATGTTGGAGTTACAAGTTGTTTATATCAATTACTGTAGCTTTTATAGTGTTGCACTCACAGAAAAATGTACAGAGATAAAAAAAAAAAAAACCCTTCTGTTTAATGGTGAATGACTTTGTCTGAATAGGTGTTTAGGTCACATGTGCGGTACATGTGAGCTGACCTTTGCCCTCTCTGTCAGCGTCCAGGACCTCAGCGTGAGTGATCCACTCCATGTATCCGTGGACATCCTCATCCAGCTGCTGACGCTCTCGCAACTTCTGGAACTCTCCACGTGATCTGGCCTTCTCTCGTTCTTTGGTGAACTCTCTTTGTTAAACAATGAGGGGAAAAAACCCAACGACTAGGCATTTTGTTCATCTCTGTGAGGGACTATAGAGAGTAGAAAAGGAGATTATGGAGAAGACAAGCGTTCTTACCCACTGAGCACACCCAGAACCAGGTTGAGTACAAAGAAAGAGCCAATCAGAATGAGTGGAACAAAATAAATCCATGGCCATTCATTTCCTATGGCATCATTTACCTGAGGTAAAAAAAAATAAAACATGGACTTCTTAACCAGAAAGCTCCATATGATCAACAACCATCCGATAATCACTGACCCAGTATAGCACTTTGGTCCAGCTCTCCATGGTGATACACTGGTACACGGTAAGCATGGCAAAGCCAATGTTATCAAAGTGGGTGATGCCATTGTTAGGGCCTTCCCATCCTGGTCTACACTCAGAGCCATTGATGGCGCAGCGGCGTCCATTGCCAGCCTGTGCACAGGGAGCAGGCTGCTCTCCTTCAGCTATGGCGTAGATATCTGCGGAGCAAGAATAAGACGTGAACAAAAACACTTAAAACACCTCCATAAAAGCTGATGGTCAATGCATGATCTTGTCCTTTAGTACATACTTGTTCCTGTGTAGTAGCAGGTCTTATGCATTTTACACTTGAAAAGCTCCAGTCCCATGATGGCGTAGATGGTGACCAGTAAAAACACCAGCAGGGCGATGTGCAGCAGGGGCAGCATGGCTTTGAGGATGGAGTTCATCACTACCTGTAGACCTGTTAGAAATCAGGAAATCTTGACTCAGTTCATCTTTCTTATGTTGCTAATAAAAGATTATCCATGTGCTGTTTGCACTGCAACAGTTCCACACTGACCCAGAATCTAGTTCAGATGTTCCCAACCTTTTTCTTGTCATGACCCCATTTTTATATCACAAATAGTTGTTGACCCCAGACTAGACTTTCTTTCACTGAATTTGTTTTTTTTTTTTTGTTATACTGTGTTACAAATAAACAGTGACAATATGCACCAGCTCAGATATTTTCATACTGCTTTTTATTTGAACTGGATTTATATCTGAAAAAGTGAAAGTATAGAAAACAGTTATAGAATATATACGTGGTGTTTTCATTTGAAAAAGAATAATAATTATTTAAGCTCTTTGAGCTTTCTGACCCTTCCTGAACTCTATATCTATTTCTGTGATATTACTGTCTCTACTGTTTTGTATATCATTGTATATTTGAATTATTTTGTATTTATTCTATTTATATTACTGATGTTTTTTCATTTCTTTTCAGTTTTTACTCTTTCATACTATTATTCTTTTACTCTATTTATTCTTTAAGGGCTTAACAGGGAACTTGGGGACATTCGTTTGTTATCTACATGCACATAATGACAAATCAAAATCTATGAATCCTTGAATTATGTATTGTTTTTTTAAAGTGTGCAAAAAATAATAATAAAAAACAAAATAAATACATTTAAAAAAATATAAAAATGTAATTTTAATCTGTAATTTCTTTTTACATTTTATTATTACTAGACATTTCAGGCGATCCCGCATGGGGTCACGACCTAAAGGTTGAAAAACTCTGATCTAATCTGTACATTGTGGCACTGGTTCTTACTGGGAACTCCAGAGACGAGGCGCAGGGGTCGAAGAACTCTGAAAGCTCTTAAAGCCTTCATGTCGAAGCCCCCTCCCTTCTCCAACGGCACACCTGCTATCGTATTTATGGTGTCCCATGCAAATGTGAAGAGACTGGAAGAAAATGTTCATAAATACACTACTAACACTAGACTGATATTCTGTTTAATACATATAATAGAATATCTTACCCCATGAAGACAATGACAAAGTCCAAAATGTTCCAGCAGTTTCGTAAATAGGCCCCTTCATGGAAAACAAACCCATAGGCTATAATCTTCAAAAAGCACTCTAATGTGAAGATGACCAGAAAGATGTACTCCAGACTTTCCTGCACAAAACACCATGTGGTTATTGATTATATGAAAAGGCATTGGCTGCAACTGATATAAACAAAAAGAGAAAAACACTTGACATTTTGAAACGGACCTGTATGTTGTTCAGTCTAAGAACATAAAAGTTGATACTGATACTAACTTAAGTTTCTTCAAAATGAATAAAAAGAAATGAAATGCAGTGATAATTTCAACGACTAATGTGCGCACACACCAGTTGAACACTCTAATAAAATACAGCTGTGACACATTAAAAAGACGTCGTATACACGGCCAAAGGGACAACGTTTTTAGGAATGTATTTAAAGAGCCATTATCTTAGCTTAGCTTAAGTACAAATAGTATCAATTCATATAGTCATAGTTGGAACACCTGTTTATCTGAGACACATTGTAAACTACAAATAGTTTAAAGTGAGTCGCGGACCTGTACTGGGTGGGTCGTGGACAGCTGGTCAAAAATAAATAAATACTTCATTGTCTTTTATTTTGAAAGAAACTTTTCTTTTGACAGGCAGGCTGTGAAATGAATTACAGATGTACTTTAGTCAGTAACATTTGAAATCAGAAGTAGAATCACCGCACTCATAACCAGTGTTGGGCGGTAACGCATTACTAACGCGTTACCGCTCCGACATCACTTTTGACAGTAACTAGTACTGAAACGCAATATTTTTCTAAAGAAATAACGCCGTTACCGTTACAATATGGTGCGTTTGTCCGTTACTTTGCTAGCTGCACAGTGGCGCTACATATTTTTGCGGGATGCCGTGCCAAACACGGTAAAACAGTAGAAGAAGAAGCATTGTCAGCGTGTTTCTGTTTACATCACGTGCGCCAATCATGGCGAATCAATGCGAGAGCAGGACGTGCTTCTCAGAGTAGAAATACGCGCATTATTTTTGTCTCCAAAAGATGCATCAGTGAAGCTAAGCTAACGCTGCGGCTGGATTTTAACGGACTGTGACTGTTATCCAGGGACAGGTCAGCCAAACTATTGCACGGTATGTTGTTGTAAATAAGAAGCCTGTTGCTGCTGCTGAGTCACTGCTAACAGCAGCTCATTAGCCTGATATGTTTAGCATTGTGTAGCTGAGAAAAATGCTGTGAATTAGCTTTTCCACCTTTATTTTTATAAGCATTTTCAGCAACAGAATGTGCACCTGGAATATGCACAGCTTACTTTACATTACTGTGCTAAGGCTGAAAAATTACTGTTTTAATTTTGGACCAGCTGTTTTGTGCTTTATATGACATCATTTATGGTTGTTTTATAGCAGTTGATCAACAGTGCATTATTACATTATTACAGCACAGAAGTTAAGAAAAAAGGTTTGGTTACCCACAACTGAAAAATAATGGACATTTCAGAATTATAGTGTAACATAGTGTATAAAATTCTATACAGTTAAAATTATATATCGAATAATATTATGTAAAGAACATTTTTTTTTAAATAATGTATTTGAAGGGCTACAAAAAATAACTTGAATTTGATAAGACATAATGTGAGTCAACACATGCTAATTGCTCACTTCCTGCCACACATAAATCATGCATATTTAGCCGGCATGTTGGCAGTTAAATGAATCTGTCCCCACACAATTAAAATGTATATTTACTTCCAGAATCGTTTTTTAGTTGGCTAAGTTATCTTACCAGGGATTTAAAACTTAAAGTTAGCCAGAGGTGCAAGGAAAGGTAATGGTCTGTAGATGTTTCAGGAGGTGAAGTAGGAAGATGATAGAGTTATCGCACAATGTGATATTTTTAAGGTTGACAAATCGTTATATCGTGATTTTATTTGGTGTCAAAATCATTTATTATTAATACCCTCTGTAAGAAAATAATGATTTATTTCAATATTTTTGAAAGCTATAGAGAGCCGTTGCAAAAGAGTCAAAGAGCCACATGAGGCTCCAGAGCCGCAGGTTGCAGACTCCTAAAATAGGCCTTTTTCATCCAACACGAAGTGGGTTAACAATTTAAAGCTGTTCTGCAGCAATGAAGGTTGAATCAGCCTTGAAAGCTGGTGCTTGTTTTGGTCTCTTCACAAAAAAAAAAAGACAACTTCTATTTAAGCCAATTTATGAAACACTAGCATTCATTACATCTACACAGTTTCTAAATCTATTTCCACAAAGATATACAATTTTCTCCCAATGTTGACTTGCTGAGAATAAAAAGTAGGACAATTATGAATGTGCTGGGGCAGATGCAGCTCTAAATTCAGAGCTGGGCTGGAGGTCTTTAAATGGGTCTTTGGCACTCAACCAGTAAGCAGCTGAAACCCCTTTAAGTATCTGACGCTGTTGGATTAACATTGCGTCTGTGCTACGTAAATTACAGGCTAATGATCAGGTTAATAGTACAGGAATGGTTCAATCAGCTGTGAAAGAACTGTCCCATGATGAACAAAGAAAGGGTTTCCTACCAGGTTTAAGTTGGTGTTATTGCTGTCTTCTTCAGGCATGGGGAGAAACACAGCCAAAGCCACACAGTTTGCAAAGATGGTTAAAAGAATGATGATCTCAAACGTTCTGGATGAAGAGGTTGAGGAGAGTAACATATTGTATAGAAGAACTAAAAAGTGAAAGTCACTGTTATACATGAGTGGTTCTCAAATTTTTATTGGCTCAATTTTCATTTTTTAAATTTAAATTTGAATGATTTTGTTTGTTAACTTTTTTAAATTTCTCTCTTAAGTACCCCCTGGAGTGCCCTCGCGAACCCTTAGAAGTACACGTACCCTCATTTGAGAAACACTGTTACAGATTATTCACTTTTGATCCAAATATATGTTGTTTTTTAGTTAATTCTGGTGCTAATAGCGTGGACAGCTGCAAATGTGGCCAAGTATGAATCTTTCGTGGACATATTGATATCATTATTGATGCTGTGAAGTAGGAGAAAACAACAAACCGATGAATAATATGAGTTTCAGTGAATGTTGTCAAAGTCTTGTGAACAGTGATCAGTGTCCTAAAATGAGGGCTGAAACTTCATCTGTGAAGCAGCCAGGAGGTACACAGCACAGAGTACATACTCGGTGTAATCCAGTCTGCTGCTCCGCACCGTTCTCATCCACGGGGGGGGCTCCGTGAGAATTCCCCTGCCAGCTCAGCATCATGTCTCTGTGATGCAGAGGGACAGCTGCACAACCCAAGAATACAACCAACCAAGCCCTTTACTCCGCCTGCAAATCTAGAAAAGAGTTTTAATTAAATATTTTGGAATCTGTAGGCCACAATCAGGCCAACTCATAACTTCCTAAACAGGACCCGGTGACTTCAATTTTTAAAGGTTATAAAGGTGTTGAACTCAAAGGATCAACAACTGATATTGTGGCTCAGTGAACGTCAGTCCAACTATTTCAAACAGCTCAACTACATTCACACCGTCATCATTCGATCGGCTATTTATAAATGCTAAAAACACCAGACACTGTCATTGGACAGTAACGAGGGACTCATTCCAATCAGGGTGAAACATATGTGGGATCAATGACTGGAAATCCCCCACAGGGACCATCAGCCCATTTGGTTTGGTTTGGTTTATATTCTACACTGGTCAGACCAAGGGAAAAAGGTTTTTCAACTAAATTACTTTAGTCGACTAAATCTGTTATAATCAGGCTGATATTGAATGATATTAACATCTTTAAATCCACACAGACAGATTTGATGTGATGAATGCGTAAAATCACATAATTACATGAGTTCTGATTAGGGCTGGCCAACATGGATCACAATATCTTTTTTTCCAAAATGGCGATATACGATATAAATCTTACCAAAAAGACAATTCTGGGTTAAATTTGCTCGTGCAAAATGCCACACAGGCACATTTATTAACAAATACTATAAAATTTGCCACTTTTGCCGTTTTCTCCGATAAAGGACAGCATGTGTGAGTGAGTTCTGTAGTGTAGCTTGTTTGGGGGAAGTTCTGGGATAAATCCGTCAAAATGTGCTTTTAATGCTGTTCTGAGAAGTAGTGAAAGCAGCGACTTCTAAAACAAGTGTTTTCAAACAAAATATAAATAACTATATAATGTATATATCGATATAGGCAATATTGTAATTTTCCATATCGCCAAAATAGAAAACTCGATATATCTTGAATCTCTATATATCGCCCAGATTGGATTTTATCCCATGTGACAAAATTACAGCTTAGCTTTTATAAGTTAATGAAAATATCTTTTTCCACGTTTTTTCAATTAGTCATAGTCTCGTTTTTGACGTAGTTGATCAAAATGAGCACTGATGTGAACAGATCAGATTCACTCTTGCTGACAATAATGACTAAGGGATACTAACTTGACTCTGATAAAAGCTGGGACATAACACAGGTCTTAACACTTCAGACGTCGCCTTATCATGGATTTGGCTTGAGCGGGCGCCCCACAGGTGAACGGACCGGCTGATAATTCAATACTAGAAGGGTTGTCCATGCCTGTATATTGGCTGTCAGTATTTATTACTATTAAGCAGAGTCCTGCATGCTGTAATAGCTGTGTTAGGTTTCCCCACATACTGCTTTTTCACTTGGAAAAGCTCCTAATCAGGTGACAGTACCTTTAGGCCATCAGTGTGATTCTATGTGTAAATGGTTATAAAATGGGGTATTAGATGTCAAGGATACTTCCACTCCACTATGTTGATGCAGGCTTTGCGGAAAGGATTTTTGAGAGTGAGAAAGAACAGAGATCTGGCTGGTCGAGGGTTTCCTCCTGTGGCTTGGAGCTTTTTAAGCTTCTCCCTCTGCTTCCTCTTCAGCTCCTCTTCGTTCATAATCACTGGTTTGGACGGATCTGCGTTGGTTGCCATGTTGATGCCTCCACCAGGGACAAGATCCCAGTCTTATATAGAGAAATGCAAGTGTTCACTGTAAAATCCCCAAATCCGGTTTAGTTCCACTCTTGTGACACCTCCAATCCAGCAGTTCCAGTCGGGGCTCCCCTCTGGCCCTCTCTTCTCCTCTCCCCCAGGACACCCTCACACAGAGATACCGGCCTCTCCGTCGGCCTCAGAGGCTCTGACAGAAAGCACCTCCCTCTGCAGGACAAAATACCAACAGCCCAGAGGGGATAGAGGAGCATTTGGCCCCACTGTTGGTTAAATTTAGATTGGCAGGCCCTGCTTAGGGTTGGTTCAGGTTTGGGGGAGGATTGGAAGATGAAGAAGGGAGTATAGCAGACATTAGTAGGCTTTAAGGCAGCAGTGGGAGACAAAAGCACAACAATTAAGTAGGGGTGTCCCGATCCGATAGTGATGTCAGATATCGGTCCAAATTCAGCCAGAAAACGAATATCTGATTTTATAGGACTGCATCTAAAATCTCCAGTATAAGCGCTCTGATAAGTTTTCATTGTTTTTGTCCCCGCCCTCAGTTGTTCCCACCATATACTGACAGTAAAAAATAACTGACGTGAACTTGAATAGTTGACTATTGTTCTATGTTTCAGTAACATCACTTGATCACTTGATTTTCTAACATTCCACACTACAAAATAAGTCATAAAAGTATGTATGATTCGTGCTGATATCGTATTGGATGGATATCGGCCAACACTCAAAGCGGCAATATCGGTATCGTATCGGAAGTGAAAAAGTTGTATCGGGACATTCCTATAATTAAGAGAAGCAGTGAGTGACAGGTTTCAGGCATGAAGCTATAATTATAGACAAATATCAATCAATGAATCAATCAATCTTTTATTTGTATAGCGCCAAATCATAACCAATGGTATCTCAAGACACTTTACAGTAGAGCAGTCTTAAAGACAGACTCTTCATTTTATGGATACACACATATGCATATATACGTATCTACACATACATATGTATCCCACACGCAACATGAATTCATCATGGCGGCAAGGAAAACCTTCTGTTAAGCAGCAGGAACCTTGTGTGGATCCCACAAATATATATATATATATAATATATTATAGACAAATAACTAAAATCATTAATAGATTACAACCCTCCATCCTACAAATGTGCCTCAAACATAATCATTTAAATCAACACGTTTATTCTATAAAAGTTCAATACATTCAACTTGCAAAACAAATGTAACTATGTATACGTTTTATGTACAGTATGTAATATTTATGGTTCTTATCTTTTAATGTTTTATGCCAATTTTAATGTTTTATATATATTTTTGTTAATTGTTCCCTTCTCTGCTTTGTTTTATCGCTGACTCTTTCTTATTTGTCACCTTTTTAATTATTTTATTACATTACTTTAAGGTTTTATTTTATTAACTTGTATGTTTTAATATTTGATCATTGTCTCTTTTCAAATTATGTTTTTTTTTTGTTTTTTAACATGTAAATGGAAGGGTAATTAGTATTCTTTTAGGATGACAATTGAATATTCTGTCCAGGGACTGCAAATGAAAAATAGCCTTTTGGCTAAATTTGGTATATTTTCAGTATTGATATTATTGTACACTGTCCCTGTTAAATATACCAATAAATAAATCAAAAAATTTACTATTGTGTGCATTAGTCTCTAAACCTTTTTCTTGTTTTTAAATTTTGTTAATCACAGCAATTTTCTGTGACACACTTTGGTCTACAATTGAAGGTGCAATATAAATAAAGTATGATTGATATAAACGTTCTTTGTCTTAACCTTTCTTTGGGGAGCCTTAGTGTTCTGTCCTGTCCCTGAACATCCTCTCTTTCTCAGTATATTAAAAGCTTTTTCATCATCAATCACTGGATCCTGAATGAATGGATGTCGTGAAGTAAACGGGTGGCGATGGATGCTTTAAAACAGTTTTTTTTTAATAATAGGCTATTTGTTATAGTGGGATACAAACACAAAGTAGGATTCGTGCACAAAGTGACAATATGTGCCAGCTCAGATATTTTTATACAGCATTTTATTTGAACTACATTTATATTTGAGAAAAGTGACAGTATAGAGGACAGATGTTTGAGATTGTGTGTGGTGATTTAATTAGAAAAAGAATAATAATTATTTATGCTGTTTCTGCCTCTTGTTGCATTGTTTATCTATTTCCGTCATATGTATTGCTTTTTTAATTGTGCAAAATAGATAAATAAAAATAAATACATTGAAAAAAAATTGATTTAATTAGTAAGTCATTTCAATTGTTTCATTACTAGACATTTCAGGTGACCCCACATAGGGTCACAACCCCAAGGTTGAAAACCCTGGGTTACCCCCTCATTAGAACATGAAAGTTTCACATCAAGCTTTTTAACATGCCAACAAAAATCCCATAATTGTGCTGTATTTAGGGCCATAACTGAAGTCTCCTGAAAGGACATTTTGTGGACTTTGTCGCCCCCTTGTGTCAAGAACCAGAATAAATCAAAAACATCTAAACCGATTAACAGAGAAACCTCCAAAAAGCGTATGTAGCAACTTTGAATTCATTCATCCTTTTATTTCCCTATCAGGCTAAATGTACAGCTAACAACAATACAACTTAACACAAATGAATTATGTAGTAAAATAACTTATAAGTGATACAATAAATAACAGCATTTCTTATTGTGTGCAAATTTAAAACTGGTCACATTTCTCTGTGCAGGAATCAGCATCACCGAAACAATAAATTAATCAAAGTAATTACTCATAGTTTGTTACTCAAAACATAGTCAAACTTAAATGAATCTTCTTGTCTGCTTTGATTCACATTTCCAAGACTTTTCCCACACATTAAGATACAACCCAGAAAAGGCACAGACCTCAAAGTCAGCATTAGTAAAGTAATTACTTAAAAAAACAACAACTACTAAATCTCATGCATCAGTATTATTCAGTCACTAGTGGTTAACAAGAAAGAGCCTCAGCATATTTGTGGTTGTCTAAATATACAGGAAATGAGTCTTGACCTTATTCATGATAAAACATCAGCAGAAAAAAAATAGGAGAAAATATTCTCCCACTTACCTGAAAGCTGTTACTAATACTACTAATTGCAAATTGCTGAAAATAACATCCAGAGTGCAAAAACATAGTGTATTTTACTACTGCAAGTTACAATAAATTAAGCCAAAATCAGGCAATGTTCAATCTATGAAATATCCAGTGTTTGTTGTGAATGAATAATATTGATTAGGTGTTGGTGGTGACTGAGTGAAAATTGCTGATTCAAGCCCGAGACCTTAACTCAGCAACTTGTGGCGATCAAACACAGTCTTGCGTTGCTCCTGAACCTGCTTCTTCCAGCGCTGCTGAGCCCCCTCCACCCGCTCCAGCACCGTGTTTCCTCGGGCCTGACTGCTGTCTGCCGGCGGACGCATCTCCTAAACACACAACCAATCACACCAGTCACAATATTTCACATCTGTCAGTATTTTTCTTCCATCTGAAAATGTATTGACTGCTAAGCTGCACGAGCTAGACCTGAACTCAGATAAAAGAAGAAAAAATAGTTACAAGGTTAAACATGAAGGTTGTTTGAGTTTAGTAAAGTTTTATAAAGGAAAAATAAGATGAAAGTGTGAGGGTCTGGTTGAAATAGGGAGCTCCCAGTTTGAGAGCCACTGTATGGAAGTAAAGTATTCAATTAATTTACTCTTGCACACTTAAAAAACATATTATTGTAATGTCATATACAAGTGAAGGTCAAAATTAGAATATCATGAAAAAGTTGATTTATTTCAGTAATTCCATTCAAAAAGTGAAACTTGTATAATGTATACATTCATAGACTGACATATTTCAAGTGCTTATTTGTTTTAATATTGATGATTATAACTGACAACTAATGAAAACCCCAAATTGAGTATCTCAGAAAATGTAAATATTGTGGAGAGGTTCAATATTGAAGACACCTGGTGCACCTGCAAAGGTCTCTCAGACTAGTTCTGTAGGATACACAATCATGGGGAAGACTGCTGACCTGACAGTTGTCCAAAAGACAACCATAGACACCTTGCACAAGGAAGGCAAGACACAAAATGTACCAAACGTTTGTTGATTGAACAAAAAAAATATTCATCAGCCTGAAACTGTGAAATACAACTCGCTACAACTTTAATGAAAAGGGCGAGGTTGAGGGGATGCACATCACTCGGCAATATTTGGCTGAATTTTATAGTCTGAGTCTTTAATCGTTCTCCTTGAAAAGTGTTTTTCTGCATTTTGTTTTCATGTTTATCAAAGCTGAAAATCCACTTTAACACAAGTACGTGGTGGCAAAGGGCATCAAAGTCTTAACAGCAGGTTTCTCTGTCACCACTAGAGGGCAGTCTTACATGTGTACTTTGTGGCAATGCATGGGGGCTCCTGACTGCTGGTCTGTTTATACTCTAGTTTCCAATGTTGTCACGCAGTTTTTAATTTCTATTCACCTACCCCCATGACAATTTGTGTAACCCTGGGGGAAACCGTACCCCACTTTGGGAACCTAGGTATTAGAGAAACAACCAAATTGCTTTCAGGTCACAGGACTTTCTGTGTGATGTTGACAGTTGTACTAAGGAGTTCATCAAATCCATTAAAGAAATCTCATTACAGCCCTGATCTAAAGCACATCATAATTTATTATAGACATTCAGAAAGTACGGCATCAAGTCAACATGACCCACGACCTCAGAATGAGAAGTATGAGGAATGCATCACGGTTATTTGTCCCGCGGTGATTTAGCTGGTTGTGATTCACAGTCCACATAAACAGGACTGAATCATGACATAACCTAATCCAGAAGTCTGCAATCTTTAACTCTCAAAGTCATCCTGGAGCCAAAATAATACCTGTTCAATGAAGACAATACAGTGTATTGAATTCTATACAGTTAAAATTTGCTAATTTCTTGCCACACATAAAGCATGCATATTTAACCAACACATTGGTGGTTAAATGAATCTGTTCCCACACAATTAATATCTCTATCTCTAATAGTGTTTATGTTGGTTTAGTTATCTTACCAGGGATTTCAAACTTAAGGTTAGCCACAGGTGCAGGAAAGTTAATGGCCTGTAGATGTTGCAGGAGGTGATTTTTTTTTTAGGTTAAGAAGTTGTTATATTTTGATTTTATTTGTCATTAATCATTAAAAGCTTCTGTAAAAAAAAAATAACTCTATTTCAATAGTTTTTTTTAAAGCTTAAGGGAGCCATTGCATAGGATTCAAAGAGCCTCATTAGGCTCCAGAGCCACAGGTTGCAGACCCCTGACCTAACCGCTAGAGCGGACATGGGCTCGTCTGTTAACGGTCGCATTTACAGACCTTGGAGTCCCTGTTAGCTTAACAATAAACGAGAAGAGATTTGTCACTCTAAAATAAGGGTTGACTAGGGTTAAACACATACAAGCTAAAAGATTAAATTTGAAGATTTACTTCCCAGTGATTGGAAAGTCTTAGAAAGATGGTCTGATGAGTCTCAACTTTTGCTGCCAGTTGTAGATTGTAGAGTCAGAGCTTTGTTGTAAATGAAATCATGGATGATGCTGCTGATAATGTAAATGTGTTAGGACAGTAACTTTTTGAGATGCTTGCGGCTTTTACCTCTGAGTCCTCCTCGTTATGCAGTGGCTGAATGTACGGGTCCCGTTTACGAATTAAAGGATCGACCAGCAGCAGGAACAGCATGTAGAGCAGCAGTGCTCCCACAACAGAAAGGTAGATGATGATGGTCACCTGCAAGAAAAACAAAGAAGCGGGAAACCATTTCCTGTTAATCGAAAGGCTTTTATTCTGTACAAAAAAAAAAGAAAAAATCTGCAGAGGAACCGTCGATGGTACCTTGATGGTGTTGCTGCTCCTCTCCTCGTATTTGCATTCACAGAGCAGACAGTAGGCCTCCACATCATGGCCAGGCACTGGCATGGGTTCCACCACATGGAGGCAGTTACTGAAAACATTTCAGTACAGCAAAAGCAGCTTCAAGTTTCAAAACCTGTCAGAAATGCAGTTGTGTAACCCTAGTGATATACTGGCCTTTACTGTCCCTCCTCCTTAGTGTTTATGTGAATATTAGAATTGATTTGAGTAAAATCTATACAAAAAACTAAAGGTTCTAGCTACAATAACGTCACATCAAAGAAGAACATTAAACAGAAATTACTCAGCAGGCAGCCATGGTGTGTGTGTGAAGTGTACCGTCTATTCACTTATTTAACACTAGAACGCAGTAATCCCTTTAATTTTTTACTATTATTTGGTATTTACAACCGTTAAATAATTCAAAAAAAGTTGCATTTTGATTTACTTTTGGTATTTTTATCTTATTGTGTCTATTAAGAATGTTGAGTGTTTCACAGCAGAATTCGATCTGATGTTGGTTTATGAAAATGCTGTCAAGTATGATGAAATCATTGGGAACTAACTGAGGGTAACATTTCTTTATTGTGATGTTCTGAATTGAAACCCAAATTACTTAAACTTTTATGTCAATAAATTAGAGAACGACAGTATTTTCCTAAATTTGTTATACATTAAATGTAACCGTCAGTGATCACATAAAGAAAACTCGAGCAAGGTAACTTTATTTGTATAGCGCATTTCATACACAAGGGAAGTCACATAACTTAACCTCAAACAGAGTATAAAATAAACAATAAAACCATTAAATCAATAATAAAACGACAAATAAACAATTCCTTTTAGAATTTTTTCGATTCTCCTTTGCACAATGTTGTGTTTTTTGTTTGTTTTTTTTCTAATTTATGTCTGACTTAAAGTTCTTACATTTTGCACTACTATCTCATGTTAATATTTATTTTGGTTTCTTATTGTCTGCTTATTTTACTGTGTTGCTGCGAAAGTTAATTGAAAAATGAAGAGAAAAGGAAAGCTTTCAACTCAGATATGAAAATGTTCACTTTTGATGCTGACTTTAATATTGTTGAAGGAATGGAATTGTCCTACCAGTCTTTCTGGGAGACATTTCTGTTGTAGATGTGGCCAGTGATGTTTCTGTATGGAGGGCAGATGCACTTGCAGCGAACATCCTCAAAATTCTGAAAAGGAAAGATACAACAATGCAGTAGCCACAAAAATTAAATATATATACATAGAAAGACAGAGCATTTATATATAGAAAGGTTTCATATGATAAGATATAAACATAGTCTGGGTGTTTTTAGGAAGATTTGGGGTGGTGATAATATTTTTTTACTACAATGTGTTAAGGTTTAATACATTCAGACATTTTTCAGGAAATTGACTTTGAAATTTTACTTTGATCTCCTGACATTTGACTGCCAAATGACAGTCGTCCTCAGAGGCGTCTGCTGATCGTTTTGATGTCTCCTTATGAGTTCTTTCCGAGTGTGCACGCCAACAATTTCAAAGTAAATTTCCTGAAAAACATTGTCTGAATAACTGAAACCTTGACATATTATATCTAAAAAGAAGACAAAATGAACTTGCTGGAATCTTTATTACTATGCTATTAAGGCTATGTTACAGCTACAGTATGAAATGGTTAGGTTTTAGAGCTAAAGTTAAGCTTAGGGCTACAGTAGGGCTGAATGATATGGACCAAAACTAATATCTCAATATTTTTTTCTAAAAATGGTAAATAGGCAAATATACAATAGGGCTCGGTATCGCCATGTAATTGATAGACTGCAAGAAATTTCATTGACGATACATCACAATATCTGTGTCACTGAAGAAACTCAGAATGTATTGACAAAACATGAGGGATGTAATGATTCACTCAACTATCAAACAAATAAAAATTTAAAAAAAAATTTTTTTAAATAAAAAAAATCGATTCAAAATTGGCACCCAAAAAAAATCGCAATATATTATGAAATCGATTATTTTACACACCCCTAACTGTGTGTGTACTGCATTATCTCTGTGTATCATGTACTGTATATATTGTTTTCATTATGTCTTGTATGTTGCAATATATAAAAAAACATATATATTTTTTTTAAACATCGATAACGTACTGCAAGATGGAATATCGCGAAATATCGTTGAATCAATATTTTGGCACACCACTAATATACAAAATAAATCTGCTAAATTTGCTAATGCAAAATGCCACACAGGCATGTTATTGACAAGCAGCCAATTGGACCTATTTTGGAGCAATAGTAGGAACTCTTTAAGTTTATTATTGTTTTATACCTGCTTATCATGTTCATTCTTTACCTGAGCTACTACGCTCCTGTTTATGGGGGAACACGGAGAAAACATGCAAATATTACACATAAAAGTCTCGAACCCTGGGCTAAATAATAACCATACTCTACCTGTACCACAAGAGTGTAAGTTTGATTTTGACATTGGGGGGCCATAGTGATAGCTTAACCCTCTGTCCCTAGCCCCCGCCATGACGTGACACCTAAATATTCTGTTCAACTGCATTTCTTTTAATTCAAAAATTGTTTAAATGTGTACTAACTTAGTAAATATATATATTTTTTTTAATGTTACTTGCTAAATTACTTATTTAATTTATTCTGTTATTCAGAGTGTCCAAATATTATGTGGAGCGACTGTCTAGCCATGACTGCTGTTTTGAAAAATTGTTAAAATTCCTCTAAATCTAATCACATTTACATTATATCCTATTATGCCCTATTTTAGCTAAATTATAGTCCTGTATAAGATTTCAAAGTATTTTTATATTAACTTATTTCCATCATAATATGCATGCAAACCTTGATGATGCCCATTCTGTGAAATATTATGCAGTGAAAATCTTTATATGTCATTGACCAGTAGCTAGGATTAGTGATAAATATATTTAGGTGCATTTTTAAAAAAAATACTTTATTGCATTAATTAACAAGCAAAATGTCAATTTCACAGACAACTGTCATCAAAGGTACACTGCATTTTATGTATATATAACACAAAACAGACAAAAACAGAACAAAAATAAATAAATAATAGGGGATAAATAAAAAGTGTAAGTGCTTTTTTGTTACACATCCTTTGATGAAATTATTTAATTGTGAAGTCTATTTAGTTTATTTTTGGAGTAAATTTGATTCTGCATTTTATTATTATTATTAATAATAATAATAACTAGCTTTAT